>NW_028288937.1:2095460-2793947 GCF_059628265.1 Tinamus guttatus | reverse complement strand
GATAAAATGTTGAAACTTTTACCAGTAAAAGGTGTCGACAGTGAAGCTTTCACTGTAGTATGCCTGATTTTAATGCATCTACAGTAATTCCCAGTCAGCTGTCTATGCTATGAGATGAATGCATTTGAATCAGAATCGTTCTTTCTGCATGCCACATGCTCATCCTGTCCATGTGCCTAGCAAGGATGAGCTTCACAAGGCCTTTGGGATCAGCCTTAAGTGCTCAAAGAGATGAGGCAGGCAGCACCTACTTGTTACATGGACAGACACAAAGACCACAGAATTTTCCTAGGTCCGTCAAATTCTTTTCTGCTTCTTTCATGTCCTTATTGATTTGGTCCATTCCCTCTTCGATGCGTTCCAGTTGTTCTGATTAAACACAAGTATTTTATCCCCACAGAATGAAGCAGATGGAAAAGGACAAAGAAAAAAAAGACAAAAAACTTCAGACATTCACTGTGACAAAAAAAACTGGACACCACATAGCAGAGCCGGTACCCAGTACCTACTTGTTACAAGGACATATGAAAAGGCCACAGCATTTCCCTAAATCTTTTAAATTTTTCTCGGCCTCCTTCATGTCTTGGTTGATATGGTTCATGCCTTCTTCAACACGATCGAGTTGTTCTGGTCAGGACAAAGGGATGACAGTGTGGAATGAATTGTATCTTTGTTTTTGTCTTCAACAGAACATGAAAAATGACCATGTAAAACTGAATTAATAATGGTGTACAATGCATTAATCTGAGCTGATGCATTGTGGCAAGGATGTGTGCCATACTGGATGTTGAAGATGTTTTTTACTAATATGGGAAGCGTTAAAACAAAGGAGGCAGATGTTTGAAATATATTAATTTAAACAAGATGTAATGGTGTAGAAAGGAAGGGTTATAAACTTTAAGGTCCAGAAACATAATACAATACATCCACTTACTAAAACACCAATGACAACCAAGAGAAAGAAAGATACAATGTTGTTATTTTGCATTTATGCATGTTAATACATAGGAGCGTCCTTCCATAGAAAATGCTTTAATTACTTACAAATGCCTTGGAATTAGATGATGTTTGACAAAGGAACTGGTTTAATTAGTGTGTGAGTGTTTGAGAGGTTTGGTCATAGTGGTATCAGAGATGGGGAGAGTTGTAAAGAATTGTGTCCAAGAATTCCTTTTTCCAGAGGCTGAGGAAACTGAAACGTGCCACTTGAGCATTGGATATTAATCTCTAGTCTGAATATGGGCTCAGGATCGATTCCTTCTCTTTTGGATTGCTGTAAATTATGAGTAATCCCAGTGAACACAGAGGAATTACAGCCACCTAAGGAACCTGATCCAATGCCCATTGAAAGAGGAGCACTGACTATGACGTATTTTGTCTCTGTCTTCAAGGATTCTTACATAAATGTTAGGCAAAGACTAACATTTTTCAGTAGGATCCCTTCTGATTTGCACCAGGTCAAGGGACCAGATCATCAAGCCCAGTAATTAACCATACATAGACACTGTTTCTCCACTAATATCAAAAAGAATTTTTCTTATTTCCACTAGGACTGTCTTAATGTGGGTTTTCTTCAGTAACACTATAGCTTAGAATAATTTAATGTGTTAATTTTTTCACTAATCTTAAAGCTGAGAAAAATGGCCTGAAGGAGCAGAATGGCACATATAAAACTGTCAGACCAGATCCTTCAGTGATGCGGACAGACATGGATGCAGCTGGATCAGGGTTGCAATGTGAAGTTTGGTGTAGCTGTGACATTTAAAACTGGTGGAAGGCTTGGCCATTTGTTTAATGCGAGATGAACCCATGTTATTACTACATGGAATAAAGAAGTTAGTTGGAGTGATACTTCAATGCAGTAGAACTTTTCATAGTACTTAAAGAGGCTAAGTAAAGCAACCCCAATAAAATACATTTCTATTCCTTCTATTGAGTAGAGAAAATGTAAACACAGAATTAGAACTAGGAGGTAAGGATCTAAGACGGTGCAGGGCATAGGAGAAATATAATGTCATCCTTGATGTTGTTACCTACGTCAAGATAAAAGGAAACATTTAAAAAAATCACAGACGTATTGACATCAGTAAAAAACTCCCTTGCCTTCTTTGGGAATAGGAATAGGCCTGATTTCTTTCTTTCTATTAACAATTGAGGTTTAGTTTTTCAAAGCTGTCTGGGGGACTTGGATGTCCAAATTTAAAATTAATTAAAATTAATTTTAATTGGAATTGGGCATCTCACCCCTAGAGGGCTTTGAAAATTTCAGCCTAAATTATTCAAGCTGAAATAATTATAATATTGAACTTGTGCTGTTTATTTAATTCTTGCATGAGGCTGGAGATGGAGAGGCACCATGGCAATATTGCCAGCTGCATCTGCTTTTTGGCTGTCAGTTCTCATTTTCCTCAGCAGGATGTGCCTGTTTCCTGATACTGAACGGATTATTGATCCCAAATCCAAGGATGAATTGGGAGATCAGAATTATCTGGCAACATTCCTTGAAAGGAGCCCATTTAATGTGAGAAAAAATAGAAAGTTAATAAAGAAATGTTAGAGAAGTATTGGACAAGTTTGGCCAGATAAGCTGCTAAACAAAGAAATACAAGATCAGACTGTTTTAGCACACATTGCAATTTTACTTGGTTTGGAGGCTCGAGCAGAAACTTTATTTCATATTTGTACCCACATATCATGGATTTAACTTGCCCAGGGGGTTTTGTGCCATTCCAGTTAAGAAGATGTTTTTGTCAGAGGTGTGAGTATGTGATAAAAGGTGCTAATCCTGGTCCTCACGTGCTTGGTATCCTCTGCTCCTGTGTAGCTGGACACCATGTGCTCAAGCTCTGTGGAGCCTGTACAACTGTGTGAGCGTGAACTGGCTTTTATGCTGTCTTTTTATGTAGCATGACCGGGAATTGCTAAATTGCAGCCACAAATTCCTTCCTCCTGTTGTGAGGAGACAACTGTGATTGCAGAGGTCATATTTTCAGGGCAATTGGTTTCCACTGAGAGAGACAAATGGTACTGACTTTTTTTTTTTTTTTTTTCATTCACTGATTTTACTACCTGTTTTTCTCTAACCTTGTCTAGTCAGGAGAAGGCACTAAGTGAGATTGCCTGGATCAGTCCTAAATCATGGATTACTGGTCAACTTTCAGCCTAAGCATGTTTACTAGATCAGATACAGCTTCACTAAAGTCAAACATACAGTGTAGGGCTCTTTGAACTTTCTTTCCCAATTTTTATTCTGCCTAAGTAGGTGGGTGTTAGTTGAAGGAAATATTTGACATGACACAAAGACTTTCTTTTAAATTATATTTCTCTTCAGGACTCTAAATTTATCTTCCTTCAGTATTTGTGTCTATGCCTATGCTACTTCTGAAGTCAACATCACTAGTTTATCTTTCATTAAAGGAAAGCTCATCAATGTGAAAAGACATGTGACATTTGTAGTCCAGAAGTCTAGACATCTGCTCCTAAAGCCATTTGCTTGTCGTAAATATAGTGGGATGGATCGTTAGCTGCCTTATTTCAGAATAGTTATACTGTTTTCATGGCACAGCACCAGTTTATACGTGCCACAGATGTGGTCCCACATGCAAGTAAACTGGTTTGTGAAATGTATTTTCTACCATTACAGAGATATAAATATTACAGAGGAATTAATTTAATGGGATCACTCTGGAGTCATTTTGATAAAGCTGATAATAAAATATGACCCAGAATGAATCCTTGAAAGTAAGAAATTAGATGGTTGTCAAAAGGTAATATAATATGTTGTCATATTTTTCCCTCTTCTGACTTTGTGTGTTGTGTTAAAAGGTTTTAGGGAAGACATTCTGCTAGCATATACTGCCGTGAAACTATGAAAATTTACACTGCTCAAAGATCAGGCTCAGACTTTTTATCTTTTGATGATTTGTTGCAGTATTCATTAGACATTCTCCATCTCTAGATATTATGTGTGTGTACACACTATATATATGTATATGTACACAATATATAAGAATTGGCATTGTCATAATCTGGATCATAATATATATAGGGGTTATTTTTCGTTAAGATTTGCTTCATTTTTTTTTCAGGAAGCTGTTATTAACAGCTTGTGCCTTGTTGATATTATCTGATGTCTGAAAATATCACTTTGATTCACAATAATGCACATATATCATTTTCCAGATCTTATAGCAACCTGGTGGCATGCAAATTGTTTTTTATACCTCTATCATTATACTTGTGAGCTACTTACAGACTAACAGCATAAGTTATTGAGAGAACACTTATTAGTCCTATTAGCCTTACAGTGGCATTGTGTCCCTCTGGCAGTGTAACGTATGCCCGAAGCTTGCTTGGTGAATCCCAGGGGGAGCACCAGGTGGGAGATCCTCAAGTATTACTGCATCAGCTGCAACAGCTTGAAAAATCTCCTCTGTGGGACTCCTCCAGGGTGAGCAGCGGGGATATCCCTCAGCTGCTCCGTGGTCTCTTGAGCTGATGCAGCTGCAGAAGGCTCTTAGCACAGTGTTGGAAGCAGGATCAACACATTGGCAGCTGGCACCTTTACCTCCTCACCCACAATATGTAAGAATTTTTTCTTAATTTGTGTCCAGGATTTGGGGCCTGTGCTTCTCAAATGGCAGTTAAATGCTTTTAGAGAAGGAAACTTGTATCTCTGCCTGGAGTATTGTGCAACAAAGCAACCTCCACCAAGGACAATTTTAATTTTAAAAAGGAAGTTTAAGAGCACATTGTAATCATAATTATATAGAGGGCTGTGTTGGAAGGAGAGTCAGCAGGTTAAATTTTTATGAAGATACTCAGTGATCCCATTTTCCGCAAAGGAAAATCAGATTGGATTGAGGTAGGTTTCTAGGACGGCTTTTTCAAAAATCCTGGGCCTTGACCTAGCTCTTCTTTGAAAGGCATTGCTAAGCATGCATGTGAATGGAAGAGAACTGACGGGGAGTGCTTGGGAAACCAAGGCTAGCTGGACTAAAAATAACAACAGACAATGCACAACCTGTTTCTATGGGAGTTTTGTCTTCTCCTTCCTTCTGCAGTACAATTTCAACATAATCCATGCCATTTTCTCTTTAAAATTTGGAATAGTCGATGCTTATCATTATTTTCAGTAATTAACAAACTAATTAACCTTTTTTTTCCCTCTGATCAGCTCTTTCAGTCTTAGTAGACTTGTTCCAGTATGAACTGAAAGGGTTAACCTGCAAGACGTTGGACTGTCTTTCAGTCTGTCAGTGCTATAATCTAAAAGTGTCATCTGTCAATAGAAATCCTAATTTCCTGTGCAGGGAAATTAGAATGCTGGTGAGAATTTCAAGGTGGGCTTTTTTGCCCTTCCTCTACCACCCCCAGTGGAAGGGCAAGGAATATATATTTAAGTATTTTATTATATTTATTGTCCACTTATTGCTTGTGGGTGTATTGTATCTACTTTGGGTCTGCCTGTCCGGAGAAGACAGACAGTATTTTCCTAAATAAAAATTTGCATTAGGCGCAGCTTAGTATATTAAGCCACCCTCTGCGTTTATTGGCATTGCTGGCTGTGTATTTGCAACTGATGTGATGCAGTGCAGGGAGAAAAGTTTTCATTGCTGTGGCATTTTTGCTGTGGCTCATTAAGGACTGTGAGGACATTCCTCTGTCTTGTCCTGGATGAAAATAATGGCTGTGCTGTTATTGGTGTTAGTGGAAACATTCCGCCACCACTGCCTTTTCAATACAAGAATGAAATTCCTTTGTAACATATTGCACAAGGACGTGGTCGCTCAAGTATCCTCACAGGTCCAAAGAGCTCTGCCTGCTGATACTCCCCAGGTGGTGGGAGATTCTGAGAAGGATAGAGATCTGCTCCTCTGGAGGAAGAGAGCTACACGCTCTGGAAGTTCCTGCCATGTGTAAAAGTCACGTTTATCTTCATATCCTCACTGCCAACTACAAGCTTCATTTTTTTTTATGGTCTGCTTTTAACCAACACAATATTAACTCATCCAAATATTAACTTTTTCCTAAGCTAGTATCTTTAAGATATATTTAATGAAGCACAGCAACTGCTACTGCACAATAATCATTCACAGCATGACATTTTTTAGTATAAAATGTAAACACATTAGTTTAAAATGCAAATATATACATTATATATATACACACACTTTTAAATAATTAAACAAATAAGGGAGTTTGTCCCAAGGCCAGGTTTAAAAAACATGTTATGGGTGTTCTGAGAGTTAGACCCTCAGGAACACATTCTCGCTGATGAAATATTTCATTGAGGAGAGCTTAATCTCTTAGTCCCTCCTTATGGCTTCCCCAGGAGGAGGACAGTGTTGAAATGGTTTGGATGAGAATACCTGGCCCCAGAAGACACCAGGGACCTTCAGGACTGCAGAGGGGCTACGCCAAAAGCCTATTCAGACTAACGTAAAGGTTCCCAGTTGCTTCAAAAGGTACTGGAGAAGGTCTCTAATTTTCATGGCAGTCCCAATCTCTGTGAAAATGAATCTCTTGTGAAGCTCCATATTTCTAAATAGGTCTGTAAAATACTCTGTGACCTGCTGGACATCCAGATATACTTAACTCTTCTAGGCAACAGAAAGACTTTTGCTTAATGACAGAAAATGTGTTCTGCTCTGTGCTACTGGCTTAAAGAATTTTTTCTTGTGAAGTATGTGTAATTTCAAAGCAAACAAATTGTCTAGAAACCCCTCAAAACACAGCTTTGAGCAATTGTGGAGATTAGATATTCTGCTTGCTGCCCACTGGAAAGATCAATGTCATGGTCTTTGTCTATATAGCACCTAATAATGTTAAGTGACTTGTGCAGTCAGCTGAAAAGAGATCACATGGCAGTGTTAGCAAATGATTTCCTTAATCTGATAATCTGCTGAGACATCCATGCGTTGCACATATTGCATTAATTACAGAGGTTTCAAAGTCATCATTAGTGTATTTTGTTCAGTAATATAATAAGTCCTTCACCACTAAAAAAAAGGGCATTATTAGAGCTACATATGGCTAAAATGGACAAAACGTAATTAAATATTTAACATAGTACAGTGATTACAATATTTGCAGGGTTTGTAGCATTATTAGGCTGTTTTATTTGAGAAACCCATAAAGTATAATTACTAGCTTAATTCACTGAACCACTTAAAGCATGACCATAACCAATTTAAGGAGGCTTTTAAGTTGTCAGCTCTTTTCCTGGAAGTATTGCCTAGTTCCATCTCTGATTATACAATGTACATTTCAGGTTTCGCTGGCACTAAGTGTTTAATACTGAGATTCCTGGACTCCAGAGAGTTCAATGGGTCCAGGCTCAGCTCCGTTGCTCACACAGGCACTCCTTCCTAGCATGACTAGTGATTTCAGAGTCAGTGCAACTTGTGCATACAGGACTTTAGTACTCTAAGGTTTAAAAAAAGAGTTAAAAACAAAATAAAAGGCCTACAAATCTATGGGGAAAAAAAGGCAAAACAAAAAAAGAAGCCTTTTTTCCCGAGAGGTAATCAGAGGTAATACAAGTGAAGATTTAGGCAGCACTGAGGTCTCTGCTGATCTGCTTGTGAACTGCATCACTAGGTCCATCTGGATATTTGGAGGTTTTCCCTGACAATATTTTTGATTTTCTTTAAAAGTATAATTCACTTCTGAAAAAAAAAGCACACACTATTTAGGCAGGTGCTGTGTCTGTTTTAACACAACTGATCCTTGGTTTTCTGTGTTCATGGGCAATCATGGGCAATCCTTTTATCAGGAAGACAAAAGAATTAAAGAATTAAAATAATTTCAATGGCACCAAAATATTCTCTTTAATATTTTCCTTGTCTGGACAAATTTGTGAGGCAAATTTGATTGGGTTAAATAATTCTTTTCCTTAAGGGGAAAAAAAAAAAGAGAGAGACGGACATCTATGTAAAAGCAAACAGGAGAAAACACCCTCTGTTTAAGTCCTGCTATTACTTTTCATTTTAGTGCACCATTTTGTTGGTGCTGTGGGTCTGCTGCAAATGGAGACCTACTAGTTTTTAATATTGCGAAGAACAAATTTCCTGGGATTGAACCGAATAGCTCTAGCTCTATCTTTGTCAATGTTATTCAGACTGGGACTCCTCTAATTTAAGCTCCTACATGGTCAGTTATACAGACAGCTATCCTATGGTTTCTAATGTTAAGCTCCTGTTATCTTAATTGAGAGTGAACAAAAAGCAGTTGAATGCTACTTGAACTATACCTCTTTTATCCTTTCTTGGGATGCATTTATAGCATATATTTCACTTGTAGCTAGGACAAGTGAGAAAATCACATAGCACCTGTGTAAATAATGCTGGATTTCACATTTATGTAGGCTAACTTTCCCATCATGTTGTTCGATCCCAGCTCGGAACACACTGAGAAAAATATGATCTTGTTGTGTTCAGTCTGCAGCTTCCTTTCATATTATTGGGAAGCAGGTCCAAAGAAGTATAGACTCTTAAACAGTTATTTTATGTTCCTCTATCAGACTACACAGCTAAAGGCAGAGAGATTCTTGGGTTCTCATGCACAACTACACAGACATATTTTATGGCCTTTATTTTTGTAATCACACACAGTTAATACGGTTCTTCATGAACAGTTATACTTCCTTACAGTCTGAACTTACCTCCTTGCTCATCCAACATAACCAAAGTCCTGATACCAGCATCTTTACTCTACATCCCGATAGTGGTAGCAAGGTTAGGAGAGAGAGAGGGGGAAAAAAAGAAAGAGAAAGGGGGAGAGAGAAAGAGAGATCAGTGAGGGAACACTCGGTCCTGGGTATGGGACACAGAAGGCAAAAGAAAAACAGTGAAAGGAATGGCAAGGTCATACGGGGCTAGTGATATAATCTGAAGCCCTTATATAAATGGACACTGTAAAGGAAAGAACTGGGTGTTCTCTGTTGCACCATCAGCCTTTAGAATTTACTAGGATACTGAACTGCTGCAGAAGAGAGAAAATCCAAGACCTTGAGATTAATTTAATCATTGTATGCGAGAATCATTTCTAAAAAGAGGGTCCATCTCCAAGTTCCCCTCCAAGTTCCTGGGAGCAGGAGAAGGGAAGAAGGGAATGGTCATTTTTCATCCCACAAGACAAATTCCCAGGGAAAATAGATGACACATATATTTGTTAAGGAGGCACAGTGACTAGTACATAGCCTTTGCACCACAGAAGTCAGAAGCTTCCCTCCTTAGGCTTCCATCTTAAAGCAGGCTACTGTTTTATAGGATTAAGCCATATTATTTTAGCTTTACAATCTAATAGATAAGGGATTGAGCCATTTTAATTCAGCCATATCTATGGAATTTGGACCTAGTGTGAAGGTAAGATTTTCAGAATACGTATACACTGATCCTACCCCTGCTCCCATTGAGGATCTCGGGAATCCTGTTCTCATCTCTGCTGGGAACAGAATTTGAGCAAAGCTGAGCAGTTTCAGACCTTCCATCTGTCTAAATGAGCAGCAAGGCACCTTTCACAAAAATAGTTTTTACATGCATTAGTATTGCTCTGGGATGTGGTCAGGTATCTCAGGTTCCTGGATGCTGTAATACTAAGCTATATCACAGATTGCATTAGCTCCTTTTTGATTACAAAGCGAAATCTAGCTTTGTTCTGCTTAGAGCAGTGATAATGTCGATGAATAATTAATGGTCTGAAGGTTCCTGTGACTGCTGTATTTCAGTACAGATGAAGTAAGTCTTCTCTGCCCTAGCATCTTGCCAGTGGAGTTACCTGGGCATGTACAGCAGGAATTCAGCTGCTTCACTGAACATAGCAGCACCAAGACCCCTGTGAAATAGGTAAGGATTTTGGTGTCCGTTTTGCAGTGGCCAAGGGAGATGAAGTTGCTCGCCCAGAGCGGCACAGGGACTTGAGGAATGGAAACATGGAGTCCTGACTGTTCTTGTGTTGCCAGCCATCCTGTCTCCCTGAAGCAAATTAAGGACTTAGAATTATCCTTCCTTCCAACTGCCCTCCTTGCTGCCATCACTTGTCTGTTTGTCTGGGAGCAGTGACGTCTCTCAGGCTGTGAGCTGCCTGGTCCGTGCTCCGAGCCCGGCTGGCTGCATGTTGCCCACATTGGCTCAGCCTCATGCCTCACTTTCTGCTGCACTCGGGGAATGGCCAGCTGGTGCCTCTGGTACGTCAGGAACTGCTCAGTTCGAGAGGGGTGCAAGATGCCTCTTGCTACACTCCTATCCACCTCCCACTGCACTCCCATTCTTGTATTTAATGTCTGTGTCACTGTAAAAACTGGGAAAAACATCAGATATGTGCAGCCTGGTTGGCTTTCCTAGGCCTTCCCTTGCATGACTTGCCAGGTGGAGAGAAGATGCCACCTCTATCCTCCCCCTAGTTCCCTGGGCCTTAGTGCTCATTGGGTCAGTTCTACTAGATAATTGCTGCTTCCTTCTTGCCCTTCAAATTGCTACCGTGTTTACTTGAAAGCCAGCCAGCTTCCTTTGCATCCTTTAGAAAACTTAAGGTCCTAAAGTCATCAGATTTGCCTATACAGAGTAACAAGGCAGCCATTAATGATCTTGCAGGTGCCAGATCTTCTAAGCACCCCATCTGCACCAGTTTGCTGCTGTGCTCTCTCTGTGCTCTTGCCCCGTGGTACACAGGGGTATCTTACCATGAAAAAACAATATGTATTTTAAAAAATATACCTCATGCTGATGCAAGGAAGCTGCTTAAATCCTGAGTCATCTTGGATTTGGATAAATATGCTGCAATCTGAGATGGGTCTTTTTCAGACACCGAACTTGGAAAATCCACTATTGGTAGTTTGATAGTTGTTGCCTTTCAGTGAGTCAAACATAGCCAGGCTGAGACATATTAACTGCCTGAATCTATTTTCCTATGATATTTTAAGATCTGATCAAGCTGCCTCTATTCAGTTAAGATGTCCAGTGACCTGAATGAGAGCTCTGCTGAGAGAACTCAGCAATTAGTCCTTCCTTACGGAAGAACTTAACGAAAACGTTATGGTTTGTATTTCATATTAAATCCTTGAACAAGGCAGAAGAGGCACAATTTTCTTCCATTCACCTGGCCATCAATGCTATTTAATATTATCAGGCGATACTTTATCTCTTAAGAAGGTGTTGTACAGCTCAACCTTCCACAGCATTAATACTAATGTGAAAATTTTGAAGGACTGTGCATTGAATATACATCTCTGCATCTGAAGTCTAATCCAAAGCATATTTAAGCTAATAAAAAGATGCTCACTGACAAAGATGAGAGGTGAATCAGGCATCAAGTGACAATCTCATCCTGTTCCAAGTTTCTACTAAGCTCTAATTGTCATTTTTTTTTTCTAAAAAAAACAACTATTTAAAGCCAATTAAAATGTTACCAATAACATTTGTGCATTTTAAACAGATCCAGACTTCCCTAAATGTTGAGTATCTACCTTGTGACCAATCTTAGATAGTTCAGAACCCAGCACACTTACAAATATGTTTTTTTTTTCTGAAAATGTGTTCATCCTCCAGGTGTCAAGCAGGAAAGAAACTCTCTGCATATCTGACCCTCAGTAACATCAGACTAAGGCATCCCTGGAAAGCTCCAACACACTGTTCATTTAAAGGAATACAGAGGAAGAAAAGGTACCACACCAGTTCATTTTGGGCTAATGGGAGAGATTTCCCAACACAGAAAATGCTGGCATTTTCTGCACTGAAAATATCACGGAAACTTCCCTTGGTCTCAATAGGAGCAGGTTTCAGTTAACACACTTGAACTGGTTGTTTAGAGAGCATGTAACAGGATGGGACAAAATCTGTGTTTGCTAAGTGCCAGCTCAGAAGAATACGTTTTACAGCAACTGATCATAAAACCTTGGTGACAGGCTTCCAGCAGAGCTGCTCTCATGGCAGGGCAGGGTGACGGTGCCAGGAGAGTCCCATTTCCCATACACTGAGCATTAATGTGAACAGGACTCTAGGTGGGGAGCCAGAAATCGATAGAACTGCAGCAAGGTCCCTGTTATGAAAATTTGCGCTAATGATAAACTTTTCCAAGGAACAGGGCCTTTATCTCTTCTGACGCAATGGAGGAATTTGTTAAGATCCAGATTTGTTAAGGCCAGAGTGGGACGAAAAATACATCTCTGAGAGGACACTACAGAGTTCAAGGAGTTTGTACCATTTTAGTTCAGCTTCCAAATCTACGAATGTAATGCCCCGTCGATTCAGATTTGCTCTTGACTCTCTTTGTTTTCCCATTGTATTGGAGAAGAGAATTTGGACTGCCAGATTTTGTCACAGAACAACAAACATCTTTCTTACACCTCTGTCCTTTAGAAGAAAATGACATAGAGTGTATTGCTCTTATCAAGGTGCATTAAACTGACAGCTCTGGAGTTCCTCTGTTTATCCATAAAGCAAGCATATCACAAACAGTAAAATATATAATTTGCCCATCTAGCTGTCAGACATACTGAATCCTAAGCCTAGAAATAGCAGGTCAGTCCTTGCCTCCTTCCAGTCTTTGATTTCCATGGAGCCTGTTATGAGTAGCCAGTTGCTTTTCTGCCAAGTGGAGGAGCTGACATATTTTGTGTACAAGATGAAAGGTTTCACAGGTGGTTGTGTCAAAGGCCCCTCTCCTGTGGTGGTCCCACTCAAGATGCCTTCCAGGGAAGGTAATAGGAGAGCATTGAGTGACAAGTCCATGGCACCAGATGTTTTGCAGCTCCTGGGACTGTGAGGCTATCCTTGACTTTCAAAAATTAATCATAAACATGGAAATAACACAATGAATATTGAACCAGCAGAGTTCATGAAACACAGTAAGTCCATGGCCTTCTGCCTTTAAATAACACCAAGCTCTAATAGTTTGAATAAAGGCAAAGTGACAAGGAATACCAGTTTGTGTTTCACAGAATCACAGAATGGTTAAGGTTGGAAGGGACCTCTAGAGATCATTTAGTCCAACCCCCTGCTCCAGCAGGGACACCTGGAGCACGTGGCACAGGGTGGCATCCAGGCGGGTTTGGAAGATCTCCAGAGAAGGAGCCTCCACAACCTCTCTGGGCAGCCTGTTCCAGGGCTCTGTCACCCTCACAGCAGAGAAGTTCTTCCTCACATGGAGACAGAACTTCTGTTTCAACTTGTACCCATTACCTCTTGTCCTATCACTGGCCACCACTGAGAAGATTTTGGTCCCATCCTCCCTACATTCACCCCTAAGGTACTTGTACATGTTGATCAGATTTCCTCTGTCTTCTCTTCTCTAGGCTAAACAGGCCCAGCTCGCTTAGTCTTTCTTCGTACAATAGATGTTCCAGTCCCTTAATCATCTTTGTTGCTCTGCCCTGTTTAGAACCTCCATGTCCCTTTTGCACTGGGGAAACCAGACTGCACCCAATACTCGAGGTGCGGCCTCACCAGAGCTGAACACAGTGGGAGGATCCCCTCCTTCGACCTGCTGACAAAAAAAAACCACAGGGGCCGTGCTAATCTTCTCTGTATCGTTCCAATTTTAGTATATGTTCTGCCGAAGGGGGTTTAACTGTGTGAGCGCCGTTGCCAATAAGTGAGATTTGCTGTAGGCTTTTGTAAAGCACGTGCCTAAGTTCTTTGCTGGAGCACAGTCTAAGCAATGGGGTTCTTAATTAGAAATCCGGAGCCTGTGATTTAAAACCTCTGGGCTTAATTCAGCTCTTAGGTACATCATTCTAAGTCTGTCAGTGCTTCAGTGAAATCTGTTTAACAGTATAATTTGCAACCCCGTTGGAGACAATAATATACATTAACTTCAATCTTCTCTAAAAGCTTTTTAAATCTTTTTGTTATTAGGATCTCACTTGAAGCCCATTTAAATCAGTGACAAGACATTCGCTGACATCTGCTAGCACTTTGGAGGGGAGATGCGTAGCTTTATCATTTCATGTTATTACTACTATGTCACTTAATTTCCCAAGGTGAGAATAAAGCTAGGAAGGGAATTGGAATGGCTGCTGAAAAGGCCCGTCTCAGGAACACAGTATGTTGTGTCCTATCTGGGCCAGCTACAAAAACAGCTACTCCAGCTTTGTTTAAGCTCTGGGCATAATTTACATATCAATATGAAGGAATGATGTGTCAGCTAGAGAATTTGAATTATAGAAATCACTTTCTGAGCATTTCAGGAAGCGCCCTGCAAAGCAACTATACACTCACAGTTTTGTGAAAAATACATAAGCTTTCACTTCAGTAAGGATTTTTGCCTCGATCAATATAGATTATGAAGTTTGTTTTGAATAAATTAATACAGACAATTATACACCAGGACAGGCTGACATTGCTAGGAGTTCACAGAGACACTAAAGAGAAGTGTCAACTCCCTGAAGACAAAACTGTGGTCAGAGAAACATTTTTTAGTCATCCTTTCTAATGCATCTCCTCAGTTCCTGCTCCAAGCTCGCTGCCACCCTGTTAAGGCTGTAATGTCTGTTTATGTCTGATTTAAGAGTCATGTTGGTTCTCTTCGCCCTGTTAATTCACTCCACAGTTTAGATCCTCAGCCAATACAAATCAGTGCACCTCTCCCTGAATCCTGTGGGCCAATGACAAAAGGGATTACTCCTGCACAGCAAAAACTGACAGCAAAGAATCACCTTTATCTGCATCTGATACATATTTCTGTGGAAATATACAGATTAAAATATTTGACGGAGCAGAACTGTTTCACTAGCTACTGATGTCAAAGGGATTTTTTAAATTAGTTTTGACAAGCCTAAATTAATAGAATCTTATTTGTCTTATTCCTCAGACTATCATTTTGACTATGATAATAATGTCAGGGAAGCTTCTTTGCCAATCACAAATGATGGCATGATAAGTATATGTAAGTCAGAAAAGCAGCATACTGTATGTCCAATGTCATGCATCAGGGTCAGCATCACAAGGTTATCAAAATAAACATTCTAGTTTACCATTTCGGCTTGGGAATGTTAGTAAGCTTGACTGTAACCCTCCATCATATAAGAAGAGAAAGCAGTCCTGTTTGGATTTGAACATACAAAGCAGCCCCTCCATGTGTACATGTTGCTAAGCATTTTCTTCCTGGGATTTCTGTTTTTTCCTCACTGTGTTATCTTGTATTTAATAGAGTTGGCTCAAAGGTGATAAGTTTGAACGAGAAAATAGGACCAGCATTAAGCTATGTATGCAGTCTTATTTCTTCAGCCTCAGTTCATTTTTATGTTTTAGCTGGAACATAGCACAGCAGCACTATAAAATACACTTATTTATAGCACTGTGTAACTGAGTGGCTCTCAGTCTAAGACATTTAATGAGCACTGGTTAATGTAGATGCAATTATATATTGTATGGGTACGGTCAGCATCACAGACCAAAGTGATTTTTGCAATCTGTCTTCCCAGTATGTAGTTTCCTTGGGGCAAAGCAGGGTCTACTTTACAATGGCCACTCACCATTCCTTCTTTGCTCCCCCTGTTGTGCTAGAACTGAAACAATCAACTCCTTGCAAAGCTGGGTAATAAAAATAAGAAGCAGTAACAGATTTGGTCCTTCAGCAAGGAGAACAGTTTCCTTGCCGATATTCCCTGGGACCAGCACCAAGGCTCAGTCCATTCTCTCCAAACTTGGTCTAGTCTTCTTGGACAAGGAGTAGAAGGGTCCTGGCTGCACATTGGATCTGTCCCCCGGACCATGATTTACAGTTCAGCATGTGAAGGTGGCTTGTACTTTTGTAAGACTTCATTGAATGGACTGCAGCCCTTGTCTCTGGAGTGCTGTTCAGGATTAGATCATACTCAGGGGCCAAGTCAATCTGTTTGCTCTGTATTTCCCAAACTCCAAGCACAGTGGAGCTGTCCATGATTTAAGTTCCTATATACGTATACAGCTATAGTGTTTAAAAGTGGAGATTTTATTTCCCCACATAAAGAATAACGTTTGCTCTATCAACAGAATATAATAAACACAATAATATAATAAACATGTTATTTCCCTCAAATTCTACATTTTTCTGTCCCAACTCAACTAGACAGGCTCTTTCCATTCATCTTTTCAGTATGAAATCTTTCACTCCCTAAATACTGCACTCTTTTAAAAGTACCTAGAAAATGGGATGAGAATAAGCAGCCAGCTATTTAGACCACATAAAGAATTTGAAAGGTCTTTTGTAGTCACCTTAGTGAAAACTATATTCAGCTCCTTGTAAAAGAATTCCCTTGACTGCTCAGTGCTAATTTTAAAATTCCTGTATTTGAGGAAGATATTGTAGATTCAGAAAAACAGTTAGATCTGGAGAGATGTTGAGATCTTCTGAGAAGCACTGGAGTCCTACATAAATTCACTGGTAGATGTAGGAGTCCCAGCGTTCCTCCCACTTTGTGAATTTCTATGGTTTAATACTGAAATTTCAGTGACATTTGCAATATGCTGGTTCAATATGCTAGGAAAATTCAGGCAGTGCGTAGGTCACACAAAGATGGCTTGGGAGAGGCAGGTCTGATATTTACTGATGGTTTGGCCCTGGGCAAATCATTTCTCTTTCCTGTGCTTCTCTCTCTTCCCACTCATCATCTGCCCTGTCTATTTAAATCATAGGCATTCTGAAGCAGCAGGCTCTCCTATTTTGTATTTGTGGAGGTACCCACAAATACATGAGAGACAATCTTATATATAGTTGATTTGGTTTAATCAGGAGCTGCACCAAGCACCAAGTTGAAATACTGTGATGGTTAGAAGCAGCATGTTCATGTATCTATGCGGTAAAGAGGAAAAACACAGGTCGCATGCGAGATAAGAACATGCCCCTGCTGGGAGGGCCCAAGCCATAAGAGAGCAAAAGCGTCCTTGGAGGAGAACTGATGCTGCCTGTGCGCAATGATCCATCTGTCTATCTATCTGTACGCAGGAATTTAATTTTGTCTCTGTTGTACTCCATTGATTTCTGCAGTCATGATTGATTCCAAGGCCTTGAAGCCTAAGGCTGGGCTTGTGTTTGTTCATGAACATGGGACCTGATGTCATTTTCTGCCCTTTGTCTTTGCTGGTGACTCCCACAGTTGTCACTACGCTGAGACTGTTCTTTGCTGAAGACCCTGATTAAAAATGTCACTAGCTCCAGTACCAGCTCTAGCATGGTGTCTGAAAATAATACATGCTGTCAGGCAGGACCAAAGCTTCTCACCACCTGATGGCTGATCACTCTAGATTGAACTAAGTTTGGGAGGGTCAGACTTTTAAACCCCTTCATTACAAAGGCTGTGAAATGAGGCCTGACCGAACTGCTTTCCCCTCCTAGAAGTGCTCTCTCCGGGTGGGCATAAAATGCATTAGTTGTATGCTTGGATCCCCTTGCCCAGCACTATGGAAAAACAGAGAACTTCATTCTCCAGAGCTGTCAATCTACGACATTGAATGAGCCTCAAAATCCTAATAAATGTTCCAGAGATACATAAAGAATTGGCACTCAAATACTGTGGTGATGGATGCTCTATAAATAGCTGCAAGTGTTTATGTAGAGGGAGATATTTAGAGATGACCGGGCAAACAGACCAAGGGCCTTTCTGTCCGTCCCCACTTGCAATAGCACGGCAGTGATGTCAGAGTCGTGCCAGCATGAGGCTCCAGGAACTCTGCAGTGAGCTCAGCCATTTGTCCCTGACTTAGGTCACCTTCAGAAGCTATTTGCTTGCTTTATCTTGAGTAGTCCCTCTCAACAAATACTCAGATATGGCTGAATCACAGTGCCTCAGCTACTGGTCTGCAGCTTGGCGCTTGAAAACTGAGGTACAGTGGCTCATATGACCTTTGTGGCTGGGATAAGGATAGTCAGTGATGGAGTGGCATATAAAGCCATGACCATGCCTTAGCAATGTGAATAAAATAACAAAAAAACTTCACTGTGTCACATTCTCCAGTACTTTTGCTCATAAGGGAAATACAAATAAAATGTAAGTCCTTACCTCTTCAACAAGCTGCAGCATTCGACGGGTGCTCTCAAGTGACTGAAAAATGGAGGAAAAGCCGCTTAGACTGGGCAGATACAGTTCTCATCACTAACGTGCAGGCTCATACTGACACTATTTTTTCCTGTGCTCTTTGCCATCCCTCAAAATCATGCTGTCAGCAGGGTACTAGTGATCTCTTCATCCCCAGCTATCTGTTGCGGTTCACTAACACAGTAGTCCCTACCATGTCTCTGAGTAGCTGTAGCTTCTAACACTTCCACCGTTTGCGTGTGTGGTCAGGGGTAGCATTTGGAACAGCTAGTGTTCCAATTCTGAAAACAAAACCCGTGTTTTTCAGCTGAGACTTCAGATATCTTGTTGCTGACTTTTAATATTCCATGTATTTGGCAAATGGAAGTAATCCTCAGAAGAAAATTACTGTTTTTTTGTTCTGAGGTCAGCCAAAGTGATGCAGATATCTAGACCTAATACCTAGATCAAACTCATGATCGATAACCTAGACTATTTAACCTAGACTAAACATGGCATTCATTTTTGTACCAGTTTATCTCTATTCTGCATGTGTCTCGTCCCAGAAATCTTGTGACAAGTGCAGGAATTCTGCTCGCAGTGACAGCAGTGTAACTTGGGAGCAACTCAGTGTCTTTGACTGAGTCACTGTCTGTCGCCACTGGAGAGACTGAGATTTGAATGGGGGTCAGCTTTCCCTCAAATAAAGCTGACAGAAAACAGAATCAGCCCTATAAATCCTTAACCAGCTCTGCTCCTGTGTCTGGACATGTCTCATACAACAGGAACCCCAAGTTTTTCATTAGTAATTGGCCTCACTTCATCAGCAAGCTGGTCGGCACGCCGCTGCATTTCTTCCAACTCATTGCGCATGTCCGCGTCTTCTGCCATTGTAGCGGTGGGTGTGTTTGTGGAAGCTGCAGATCAAGGGTTTGTGTTCAGCCTCTGAGTCTGGAAGACAGCAAAAGGGAAAAAAACAGTGTGGTTAAACTGCCTCTGCTTAAAGCACCGAACTTAAATGTCAATGCCCCAAAGTGCTTTTATTACATTAGTGCCCTCACCCAAACTCTTTCATTCTGGATAGCAATTCTTATATGTAGGTTTATATGTGTATGGAGCACACAGGATTTTTCAAGGTAATGTTTTATTCTTGCACTGTTAATCACTCTGAAGGAACAAGAATGTATCCTTGTCATACTCATTAAAGAAAAACAAACTGTTTTTCCTTAAGGGCAGCGTTTCAAACGCTATACAAATTGAAGCTGGATGTTCAGGAGGCATTGTTTGCTATCAGAAATGGGCTTGAGATCCATTCATTCTTCTCTAGAATTAAAAGCAATCTTAGGAAGGAGTTAAAGGTCAAGTCTGTACCCATCGCATCCTATATTTCAGCTGCATAGCTTGGAGGGCCTAATGGTCAGCTAATGTATCTCCAAGGAAACTAAAGACGAAGGAACTTTGTTGATTTTTATCAGCTAATGACTTGTCCAAGAAACTCTAGTGTAGACTCTGAAATACTTACAGCTAAACTCGCTAAAGATATCTATCTGGAAAACTTCTTCATTTCAGGGGAATACACAGTATGACCTAACTGGTACCTAATGTTGACCCCAGATGGGTCAGATTTTGATCTTAATTATCTTAATTATCTTTTTTTGCGACAGGATAATATCACTAAACTCATCCTAACCAGAGATCCTGGTGCAGCCCATTAAGTAGACCTTCTTTTTGTTATAAATTGGAGCTATCTTTGATTACTGAGAATGGCTTGATTAAGAAAGACAGGCCCTCCTACCATCTGTCAGGTCTTTATAGCAACAACACTGGCTTATTTCTCTGTTTGATTCAAGCATGGCACGTTGCAAATTACTGCTCACTGAATGTTAGATTCGTTCATCGCGGGAAAACCTAATCCCAGGTACAAGGAAGATGGAAGAGATGTGGGGGATTAAGATTAAACAACAAGAAAGCACATGGCATCATGCTCAACTACAGGAGCAGGATAAAAGCAGCCCATTTCAGTAAAACTACTGTAGGAGAGTAAGATCCGAAGGGCTGTTTTCTGCCCTGTCTTTGAGATAACGTTCAGCTTTTATGAAGCAGGGTAAGTTATGGCAGAGTTTGGCTCTAAAACTTTAGCAGTAACAACTCTGCTTAAATGAAGAAACGAATCTATTCCTCATCCTACCATACTCTCCATTGGGACAACAGGAGTGCAGGCTGAACAGGTACAGCTGGGGTGGCAGAGATATTTCCTGGATCATATCCTGTTTACTTATAAATGTATAAAGAAAGAAGACAGCTCCTTGCACTTGCTATGCAGCTTCAGCAAAGAATTTGCTGTTTTTCTTATCTAAGAGGGAGTATGTGACCTTCATGCTTTCGCCTTAGCCATGTCCTCAGTTGTGGTTGCTTTTGCTCTTTCAAGCTACAGCAGGAAGAAATCCATCTTGAAGAATCAGCCCTGAAGCTACTGGCACAACATCCTATTTTCATCACTGAAAGCATCACCACATCTCTGTCTGAGGGAGGCTGGCATTTTGTGATGGGTCACACAATATTTGGAAGCCTCAGTATATGCTGGAGAGGTGGCTGGAACAAGCCCACTGGGTTCTGACAGCTGCATAGTCACTGCAGTGTGAAGGATCAAGTCTAAGCAACTCATTTGTAGCCCTAGCTGATGCAAATGCAGAGCTTAATTTCCTGGCTAATATTCCTGCAATATCAGGCACTTCAAGGATGCTCACAAACAGCAGTAAATAAGCTTTATGAAGACTCGGGCATTCTGAGGATTAGGAGGGGAAGATGAATCAGGAGTCAGACCCCTGGAGGGCATGTGAAAGCGTGGGGACATCTTGTGCTGCTCAAGGTCCCCCAGCCTGCCCACACGCTGCTGCGCTGGGCTTTGTGCCCTGTCCTTTGTGGCACACCATGCAGCTCCGGGGGGAGCCCACCCCTGAACAGCAAATGGAGCAGGAAGAAAGGGCAGGCTCCACTGGGATAACAAGAAATTACACGAGCAGAGAACCGCTCGCCAAGCTCCTTTTCCTCTTGGTATGAGCTGGTGCTAGAGCCAGTCAATCATGAATGCCACCATTTCACAATCTGGTTTTGTCCCAAATCAAGACAAAAACCAGCATTTAAATATTTCTGGCAGAGCCTCAGCAGCAGTATACCAGGATTAAGCCTGTGAATCTAGATTTAGTGCTTAAAATATTCTCTGCTTGCCTCACTCACTATGCCAGTAGAATAGCATCAGTGAGCCATAGCAAAAACACAGAAAATTTAAACATGACTTGGATGCTGGTTCTGTATTATGCCTATCTGGTAGTATTTTACCAGCTGCAAAATGGAGATGATGTACCAGACAGAGGATAGGATGCTAACATGGTATTGGGTTCAGTCTCTAACCGTATCCAGTGTGAGCTCAATGACTACAGAAGCATAAGCAAGTGAAGGTGAGATGAGAGAGGCAATAACAAATAGTGGAATCTGTCAGTCAGTTGCCAGTGGTAATAAAAATTGCACAGATAAATCAATTCTCAAGTAGGTTCCAGCCTTATTCTTGATCTTTTGCTTGTTAATTTTTGATCATGAATCACTAGTAGCCTTGCATAGTACAAGAAAGTGGTGAAACTTTGTCATTTGTCTCTAGAGTTATTCTTTGGTTAATTGGAGCCATCAGTTGACCTCTTAAGTGACAGATGCAGCCTATTTTTCACCAACCTTAAAAATGTCAGAGGTTGTAACCAGAGAGATGTTATGTAGCAAGTGATTGAACTTGACAGGTTTATTGAGATTGTTTGGTATTTGTAAAGCACTTGGAATGGACTGAGAAATAGAAAAAAACATTCTTCCAGACAAGTCATTTTACATCAAGTTTTAGCCTTAAACCGAAGTGCCCTGTAGCCATGCTGAATCAACTTTATTTAATAGAAAAACCATGTACAAAAATCAATAAAGGTTACTCATTTGCTCACTGTATGATAAACTGCATATATTCTGCAAGTGTCTGGGTATGGGTTTAAATTTTTGCAGATGTTGCCATTCAAGATGTAGAGAAGGACAGACTGGAGCTGGGATTTTCCTAGAAAATTCCATAGGCATTAGGTACTTATTCCTTTTAGTCATAATACAAAACAACAAAATCTCTCTCTTATCAGTAAAATCCCATAACTATAGAGAGCATGTTTATTTGCTTCAAAGGATATTATTTCTCTACATTAAAAAAAAAAAAAGCACTTTCGTTTCCTGTAATGTTCCTTAGGAAAAATCTGGGGTTTATATATAGTCCAGCTGATGTACTAAAACATGTTGAAACTGAATGATGGCTAAGAAAAGGTAAACCATAATGGGTTTTCTCTCAGTGATTACTGGCTGGATTTTCGAAAGCGAAAAGCATTAATCTTAACATTGGGCCCACTAAAACCTGCTGCTATTTTAGTAAAATGGGAACAGACTGAAGATACTGTTGAAGACTTTGCGGAATAAATTCATATTTTTTTAAATATTAAAAATTTTTGCATTTTTCAAAGCTTGCATATTTTGTGCTCATTCAAGCTAATTTGAAGCAAATATTGAAATCCTGTAATTGTCTTTGAAATCTCCAATACAATTAGACTTAACATCTCAAAATGTATTCTTCATTTTCAACAGGAGCTTACACTTGCAATAACTGTATTACAAATGCAAGCTTAAAAATTCATGAGGCTCTTTTTCTCATTTCACAAAGGGCAAACTCTTTGGGTTCACATGCAAACACACACTAGACTGTCTTAAAAGAAAATGAAAGTCCAAATATTGTTAAAAAATTGTGTGTTTCATGGACCAAATTATGCTCTAATTTCTAGATAAGTGATTTCAAGGACTTGATGTCTTGTATCAAATTCCCTGTGAAACAATCTTATACGTTTTACCAGTACTGGTACAAAAGGAAAGCAGGAGATTAAAGGTTAAAGGAAAATTCAGAGAGAAACTGGCTAGTGGAAATGCATTGCCTGTTACAGTTTGAATTCTGCATCTGCTATTTTAGTAGTCCTGGGATGCAATAAAGAATCTCATTGCAAGAACATTGCGTATCATTATGGAGTTATACTAGGGTCTTAGAGAACCCTGCATGTATCCCCAGAGAAAGAGAGTTTCAATGAGTGACCTTTGAAAGCAAATATTTACTTTAAGGTGATATAAACACTTCAGTGCAATAAATACAGACAAATGAAAACGCTGCAATTTACAGAGGTGAAGGCAACCCTGCAATAAATTGTTCTTTTTTAAGCACTCTCACTCTTATTAAAGGAAACATCTATTTTTCCCATGGATATTTGCAGCCAGGGGATGACTGCATTGGCGTATTCTACTAAAAATGTCAATACCACACATTATGCTTCTCCCTTGTAGGGCTGAGTGAACCTTGCCACAGCAGCATAGCACTATTACTGCTACAGAAAATCCAAAGAGAATCTTTGGTCATCAGGTATCTCAGGGAAGATGTAGAGTCATTTAAAGTTAGATGCTTGGCTTGCAGCTGTTCCTCTTTTAATTTGCTCTGATGGAATAAGAAACACATGCTGACAAAGGGGGAAGAAGATGGATGACAGCTGGTGGACAACTGTCTTCTCCTATATGGTGCTGTGATCCATTCTGTATGCTGTGCAAGGCAGGTTCAGTGATGGGATGGGACCAGTCATTAGCTACTTCTGGAGCTTTGTAGGTTCTTCTTCTTGAGGTGTGCATCATTTTCAACACCACACCTTCACAGCAGGGTCTCTGCCTAGCTAAGAGCTTTCTCAAAGTCAACTGCGTGGAAGGTTTGCACCTTCACCAATTTTACCATGCTTCCTAGGCAGACTCTTTGTAACTAGGTTGTGAGAAATGGATTGGCATTAACTGCAGAGCTCAGTGTAGTCTAGAGACTGCCTTTAATGTGAGGAAGGGAGTGAAACAACTTAAAAAGTGAGTATACATTGGGAGAGGACTTTTAGCTACAAATGTGTGTTCATGATGCTAACAGCAGCAGGATCACATTGAAACTGTGTTTTGAGGATGTAGTGTCTGAAGGAAGTTCCCAGCAGAAAGGGAAGAAAGGCTTGTGTGTGCTGCCTACAGTCAATGTGACAAAAACAGCTGGTGAGAAATTATTTAAGGGAGTTGGGAGTGTAGCTTTTATATGTTTTGCCTTCTCAAAGGAGTCCCCCACAAGTTCTAATCTTATGGGTTTGATCTTCTGTCATTTCCATTTTACATAAAGCTTACTAAAACTAATACTGCCTAACAGAAACATTTCCTGCTTTTGCGCTTCTTGTAGTCGATATGATCTAAAAGCACTTGAAGAACAAATTAGCTAATTATTAATGAGAAACCATATTTAAAGATTTTGTGCTATTGTATAAAGCAAATAAAAAATAAATATTTTTTCATTTTTATAAGTTTAGATTTTAAATAGGTCTGAAATAGTATCTTGAGGAAGGAATGTTTCTTGTATCAGTTCTGCAGCTCAGGCTGTCACTGGGATATTGGTCAAGTTATCCACAAGATTTTTAGCAAAGTTACTATCTATCATATCCAAAAAACTGCCTTTTTCATGTTTGCATTGCTAAGCTAAAATGCAACATTTCTGTTTTTGGAGGGGGTTATGCTAATATGTGACACAGACACCTCACTGCTCTGCTATTGCTCTCCCACAGTGGGTTGCTTGCAAGCCTTTGGGCACAGCTTCACAGCCCAGACTAACAGAGTGTGGTGATAGCTGATTTCACTCTGTTCTTCACTTGATATTCAGTGAAGAAGAATAATGCCTCCAGGTAAAGGCTTGTCAGGAAGTTGCTTTGGAAAAGACAGGCAGTGAGATCTTGCAGATCTGATATTCAGGAATTGCATGCTAGTTCATCACAGTCTCCTTGTGTAGCCTCAGACAACTTCATGCCTAGGGCTTGTTTCCATTGGCTAGAGAGAGGTTCCCCAGAGCTATGCGAGATGCTCTAGGTATTTGCTTTTCTGCTGCTGGCTGTGCCTGTCAGCCTGTGCAGATGTCTTGGATACCCTCTGATAGGGCTGCATCTGGGTTTAAAAACTGAATCCATCTCTCAGCTATAAAATGAAGATTAACTACTACTTTTCCTTCCTGCCTTGTTTAGTGGAATTGCAGGCACTTTAGGACATAAATTGACACTCAATTTGCGGATGTGTATGATGTAGGACTATTTATCCAAAAAAACACATAGTATTTTTGGATAAACACTAGTGGGAGTGACGCCATAATCTCACGTTGTATCATTATGGTCAGAGCCCCTATCTGTGTGGAAGAGAAGTCTCCAGTCAAGGGCCAAAATGAAGATATCAAAGAATAATTAGATAAAATTATGAGTCCTGATTTTTGCTGGAAATTTATTGGAAAAAAAAAAATGAAAAGTGGTTTTCCTATGGGCTTCTATTACTGTAATGACATAAAGCTCAATAGAAAAAGATTTTTTACTGTGGATGCAATTGCGTGGTATAAATGTACTTCTAGTGAAATTACTTTTTCCTGTAAATGTGGGCACCTCCATCACTGGTAAACCCCTGATCATTAGCAGATAAATAATTATGATCGTGCATATACGCAGTTGCAGTACAGCCAGCAAATCATGTTGACACAACGGCTCTGTGCCTCCTGGTTCTGCAAATAGGGAGGTTGTGAGCAATACATCCCACGCTTCTTCCCCAGGCACTGCGGCAAGAGCAGAATGACAGGTTAAAAAAGTTGTCTTTGAGATCTCAAAGAATAGCAGGAGGTCCTAAAAGAAATGCCTGGAGCCTCCTCATTAAAACAAAGGAAGTCATTGTTGTCTTTCAGTTGACAGGCAACACTTCTATTTTGTAAGGCTTCAGCACATGCACATCTCTTTAGCAGGTTCCTAACAGGAAAAAAGTGCTCAGAGCAGCCATTTTGTAATAATTTCACTTCAGAGAAATAACAACTTGACTTCCTATCCCTTTTACTGCTAATAAAACCACTTTAGAAAATAAACCTTTCAATATTATCTCTTTGCAGTCATTTCCAAAGCTATATCCCACATGCTGCTTCTTTTTTTTTTTTTTTTTTCTTTTCCCGACAGCAACAGAAAAATATCACAGGTGAAAATGTTTGTCTGGCAGTGACCAGCCAGAGTGGTGGAGGATAAAGAAACCCACATACCTGAAGGAGGCTACAGGCAGCACAGAGGATACTGAACAGAGGCCCTGACTGAACAGGCTGCGGTGAGTCAAACTCCCTGCTGTTGTGGATAGCTGTGCTTTACAGCTTGATTTGTAAAGTGGCAAGCAATGTCCTGTGATTCCCAAGGTTTGCTGTGTTCCCCCTACTCCTGTTAGGAGCTTATTCCAGACCATCACTTTGTGTAGAAAACATTTCACTTCTGTCTCAAATTAATTTACAGACAGTTAATACTAGCTTATTCTTGTGCCAGTGTTGTTCTTAAATAGTGGCTTAAATGGTTACTCTCCTTCCCTAGCCTCTCTTTCTCTCTGAGGGTTATATAAACAAAAATCGTAAGCTTTCTCAGTATTTCTTATGACATGAATGAGCACACTCTGTTACTCCTTTCTTGGTACATGGACTATTTGTTCCTCTGATCATCCTAGCAGTTTCTGGTTTTGCTGGTTTGAGTTTGGTTTGGTTTTCCTTGGGAATGGGTAGCCAGCATTTCACAGTGTGTTTTAAATGAGGGTATAGGCTTTGCCAGGCCTTAGTACTTCCTTATCCCTGCAGGTGATACCTCTTCCAAAATACCCTACAACCTCGCCTGCTATTTGCATAGCTAGATCTTGTTGGTGGCTCAAGAAAAGAAATCCAGGTATTAGTAGAGAGGATTAAAGGAAATGACTTGACTTCTGGCAAAGTTATTTGCATTCTGTAGCCAGAATCTAGAAGAAAAATAAGGGGAATCTCCACAGCTAGAGGATAAGATTTGCAATTGTGCTATGCTTTTCAGTGTAATTCACTCGGGTGCTTCTCAAAATACTCACTCGCCATCACTGCAGCAAAGTTGCAAATATTACTTCTCTTTGATTATATTCTGCCTTGTGTTTTTCTACATTGCTCCTTAAGCTGCTAAATCTGATTAATGGACAGTTTTAGAAGCTAAGGTGAAAGTCAAGCCGCACTTCAAGTTGGAGGAAGTGTCACACTGCCATTAGCATGCTTAGGCTTGCAAGTAGGGCTGCCAAGAGACAAAATGCTGTTGGATCCTGGCAGTATGTTAGTGGTGAACAGTGCAGGATGTGTGTGTGTGTATGCAAATGTTTGACAGGAGGGTCTTGGAGTCTTAAAGACTTCTGTGCCAGATTTTCCTGGGCTTCTACATGCCCCCTCATGTTTCTCTTATATGTATCTATGTATCTAAGAGAATTATTGGAATATGTTTGTTGAGGGATTCAGGAGAGAGTGATGTTTAGGAAAACTTGGTGACAGCTTTTCCTGGGGAGCATAAAGGGAGTTCCCATGAGGCTGTACAAGATCTGTTGCATTTGCCATCCCTGAATTTGGGGAAAGAAAGAGGCACAGAAGTCCTGGCCCCAGCTGTGATAGACAGCATGGAATGGAGGCAGTCGAGAAGTTCTGCTTCTTCCAAGAACCCCCATAACCTCGTCAGATTCCAAGCAGGCCCTAGCTCTTCCTCTTGATACCATATATGCATAAAAGCTTCTTCCACATCTGCTAATCTAGTTAATCGGCACTTCTGCTAAGTGTCCACATCAAAGCTCACCCTACAGTGAAGGCTGGATTCAAACCTGTGCAGTGATAGGGAAGCCAGTGGAAGGCAAAGGCAGGTGCAGATATACCAAGAAGATGCTCTGGATCTGCTTCCATCCACCCCTGGCACCAGTCTCCACAAAGGTGTTCAGCAGTCGTACGCACTGAAGCATAGTGCTCTTTTTCCTCTCTGCTTAACCTCTTGCTCATGGCCCATGAACAAGCGCTGTTTGCAGATGGTGCATCTGCATCTTGTTCAGGGGGCTCGGGAAAGGGAGCAGGTCACAGTTTGGGAGGGAGGTGGGCAGAGACCAACAGCCTGTTCCCTTACGTCTCCAGCAGAGCCCCAAAGGATCTGATTCCAACTTCTCAAGTTGCTGTGGAATATAGCAGTTTAACTGTGTGTTTGCCTATTAACTACATCCTGGAACTTCAGATGGCGTCTGTGAGTCAGGAGCACTTCAGCTACATAAATGTAATGCACTATGAAAAAACTACAGTAACTCAGTAACCCGCCTGCTCATTCCTTTGCTCGTAGTCATAGAATCATAGAATCATAGAATGCTTAGGGTTGGAAGGGACCTCTAGAGATCATCTAGTCCAACCCCCCTGCACACGCAGGGACACCTAAAGCACGTGGCACAGGGTGGCATCCAAGCGGGTTTTGAAGATCTCCAGAGAAGGAGACTCCACAACCTCTCTGGGCAGCCTGTTCCAGTGCTCTGTCACCCTCACTGTTAAGAAATTTTTCCTTAAGTTCCTATGGAATTTTTGATGTTTCAGTTTCCGGCCATTTCCTCTAGTCCTATCAGTGGCCACCACTGAAAAGAGACCATGACCATCTTCTGCACTCCCTCCCTTGAGGTATTTATATACACTGATTAGATCCCCTCTCAGCCTTCTCTTCTCCAGGCTGAACAAGCCCAGCTCCCTCAGCCTCTCCTCATAGGGCAGATGTTCCAGGCCCCTGATCATCCTTGTAGCCCTGCGCTGGACTCTCTCCAGCAGCTCCACATCCCTCTTGTACTGTGGAGCCCAGAACTGGACACAGTACTCCAGATGCGGCCTCACCAGGGCTGAGTAGAGGGGCAGGATCACCTCCCTCGACCTGCTGGAGACGCTCTTCTTAATGCAGCCCAGGATCCCATTGGCCTTTTTGGCCACGAGGGCACACTGCTGCCTCATGGTCAACTTGTCGTCCACCATGACACCCAGGTCTTTCTCCGCAGAGCTGCTCTCCACAAGGTCAGTCCCCAGCCTGTACTGGTGTCTGGGGTTATTCCTCCCCAGGTGCAGGACCTTGCACTTGGCCTTGTTGAATTGCATGAGGTTTTTCACCGCCCAGTTGTCCAGTCTGTCCAGGTCCCTCTGGATGGCAGCTCAGCCCTCTGGGGTATCGGCTACTCCTCCCAGTTTGGTATCATCAGCAAACTTGCTGAGGGAGCATTCTGTGCCTTCATCCAGGTCATTGATGAATAAATTGAACAGGACTGGACCAAGGACTGACCCCTGGGGGACCCCGCTAGCCACAGGCCTCCAACTAGACTCTGCACCGCTGATCACCACTCTCTGGGCCCTGCCATCCAGCCAGTTCCTAATCCATCTCACTGTGCACTCATCTATCCCGCACTTCCGGAGCTTGCCCAGGAGGATGTTGTGAGGGACGGTGTCAAAAGCCTTGGTGAAGTCGAGATAGACGACATCCACCGCTCTCCCCTCGTCTATCCAGCCGGTCATTTCATCATAGAAGGCTATCAGGTTAGTCAGGCAAGATTTCCCCTTGGTGAATCCATGCTGACTACTCTTGAGCACCTTCTTGTCCTCCATGTGCCTGGAGACAACGGCCAGTATGAGCCGTTCCATCACTTTTCCGGGGACGGAGGTGAGGCTCACTGGCCTGTAGTTGCCTGGGTCCTCCTTCTTGCCTTTTTTGAAGACTGGCGTGACATTGGCCTTCTTCCAGTCTTCCGGCACCTCCCCCGTTCTCCAGGATCTTTCAAAGATGATGGAGAGCGGCTTAGCTATGGCATCTGCCAGCTCCCGCAGCACTCTGGGGTGCATCCCATCAGGGCCCATGGATTTGTGGGTATCGAGGTTCCTTAGGTGCTCTCTGACCCAATCTTCCTCTACCCAGGGCAAGTCTTCCTCTCCACCCGCTTCTTCTCTTGCCTCTAGGGCCTGGGGCTCTAAAGGGCTGCCCTTGGTAAACACCGAAGCAAAGAAGTCATTGAGCAACTCTGCTTTTTCTGTGTTATTTGTAACCAAGGTGCCCATCCCGTCCTCCAGCGGACCCACGTTCTCCCTGATCTTCCTTTTGCTGTTAATGTATTTGAAGAATTTTTTGTTGTTGTTTTTAACGTCCCTTGCCAGCTTGCCTTCCAGACGTGCCTTAGCTTTCCTTGTCGCATCTCTGCACTCCCTGACTATGTTCCTGTATTTCTCCCAGGGGGCCTGTCCTTTTTTCCACATTCTGTATACCGCTGCCTTCTGCTTGAGCATTGCCACAAGCTCCCGGCTCATCCACGCAGGTCGCCTGCCCCCTCTGCCTCCCTTCCTACACACAGGGATGCACTGTTGCTGGACGTGGAGGAAGTGCCGCTTGAAAACTAACCAGCTCTCTTGGGCCCCCCTGCCTTCTAGAGCACTAGCCCATGGGATTCTACCGAGGAGGTCTCTGAAGAGGCTAAAGTTGGCCCTCCTGAAGTCCATCGTCGCAAGGCTACTTACAGCCCTGCCTCCTCCTCGCTGAATCGTGAACTCCACCAACTCATGGTCACTGCAGCCGAGGCTACCCCCCACCTTAACATCTCCTGCTAGGCCCTCCCTATTTGATAGCACGAGGTCCAGTAGCCCACCTCTCCTCGTCGGCTCCTCCACAACCTGCATCAAAAAGTTATCGTCGACGCTCTGCAGGAACCTCCAGGACTGCTTATGCCTGGCTGTGTTGTCCTCCCAGTTGATGTCGGGGTAGTTGAAGTCCCCCATGAGAACCAGGGCCTGTGACCGTGAGGCAACATCCAGCTGCCTATAGAAGGCCTCATCAACCTCCTCGTCCTGGTCAGGTGGCCGGTAGCAGACACCCACCACAGTGTCTCCCACATTAGCCTGCCCTCTAATCCTTACCCACAAGCTCTCAACTCGCTCATCCTCGACTCCCAGGTTGAGCTCCATGCATTCCAGTTGCTCTCTCACATAAAGAGCAACTCCACCACCTCGCCTTCCCAGCCTGTCCTTCCTAAAGAGCACATAGCCTTCCATGGCAGCGCTCCAGTCGTGCGAGCTATCCCACCACGTCTCTGTGATTCCGATGAGATCATGACGCTGGGACCGCACACAGATCTCCAGTTCATCCTGCTTATTCCCCATGCTTCGCGCATTGGTATACAGGCATTTCAGGGAAGCAACAGAGGCCACAGGTTTCCCAGGAGGGGTGAAAGAGGACCCTCTGTGGTCATTTCCTACCCTCACTTCCCCACTACCATACTCCCGCTGGACGCCATTTGACCTGGGCTGTGCGGTACTGCTTGCCGCGTCAGTGTGCCACTCCCCTTCCCCCTTCTTGCCTAGTTTAAAGCCCTCCTAACCAGGTTGGCCAGCCTTTTGGCAAAGAGACGTGTGCCCCTCTTGCTAAGATGAGTACCATCGTTCCCCACTAGCTGTTGGTCATCAAACAGAGACCCATGGTCGTAGAAGCCGAAACCCTGTTGCCAGGTCCAGCGGCGCAGCCAGTTGTTTAGCTGCCATATTCGCCTTCTCCTCCTTGAGTCCATTCCCCTCGTTGGCAGAATGGAGGAGAACACCACCTGGGCACCTGTACCTTTGATGGCCATCCCTAGGGCTCTGAAGTCTTGCTTGACGTCCCTCATTTTCCCCATGGCATCATTAGCACCCACATGAATCAATAGTAGAGGATAATAGTCCGACTCCTGAACTACTCTTGGGAGCCTTTCTGTGATATCCTTTATTTTGGCCCCAGGCAAGCAGCACACCTCTCTGGAAGTCCTGTCAGTGGACATGACTTACAGATCAATGCCCTACCAAGGGCATTGCTTCTGCTGTGGGTAGAGAGTCTCTCCATGTATCTTAATGAGTCAAGAGGAGTAGGCCCACTGGCAGCTGGGATAAAAAATGGAATGCTAAATGAGCGGTTGTTCTTCTTTACCAGTACTACTGCTTTTACATGCTTCATATGGGATGGCTGATGATTTTGGTAGCTGGGTAAATACGAAAGAAAATTTTGAGGATAAAGAACAATAGCTCAGTATTTCTGTTAAAAAAAAGATTGGCACTGACTTAGTTAACATCAACATCTATGATGTCTTACCTTTGATTTCAAACTGATAGATGGGAATAAAGCTTTTACTTCATGATATTTCTTATAAGCTGTCAGCAGACTCAGGAAGACAAAATTTCATTTATTTCTGCCTATTTCACACTCAGAGGATTTCTGTGCAGTCTATAACACACATCGTCCCCAGCTTCTTGGCACTATTGTACCAGTAAGACCTTACTCTTAGAGTCTCACTTTTCATATGCTCAACAGCACTTGATAAAGGTGTATTTGTTGAATTAGCTGTTACACAAGACTCATCCTTTCACTCCTCTCAGTCAGTACTTGCATTCAGCTGTTAGGGGACATCAGGTGATGCTGCCTCACGTGTCCATGACACTGAGTTTCTATCTCCTTTGGTCCAGTAGAGGTGACTGAGTCAGTAGAGTCCCTCTGCCTGACAGGTAAGATGAATCCGTTTTTGCTTTTTCCAACTCTAAATCAGGGTATGAGACTAGCCATGGGAGAGACCATGGTAATGAATTGACATTGCCAGGTTTTCAACTTCAGCTTCTACCTGTAAAGTAGTTCATTCAGCCTTTTTGCCCTAGAAACTGTTGTCTTACAGAAATATTGTCATCTTGCAGCTGCAGCATTGCGTTGCCAGAGCAGCACATGTGCGCTTTGTTGCTAGGCCAAAGGGCTGTGACTTGGCCGTGACTTTTGTGGGTAGGTTTTTCTGGCTTTCAGTGCATTTGTTTGGGGACTGAGGCAAATGCATGGTGCCAAAGGACACCTTCTTCTGGCAAGACTTGGCAATGTAGACTCTGGCCTATGCAGCTATGACCTTCACTGGGCCCACCTCTTTGGAGAGGTACCAGTGCAGTGACTCATGTTCCCAGTGCAACCAGCTGAAATGCCATCTCCTTCTGACTGGACAGCAAACATGATATGCAGTTTGTCCCCGCTGTGTAAAAGCTTATACTCCTCCTGAAAAGCAGCAGTCAGTGCAGTGTTGATCTCTAGCTTTCCATGAGCTCTCCCCAAAATCTAGATCTCTTTCTGCATTGACCCTTGAATATTTAAGAGCCTCAAGTGCGTTTATAGCTGTACAGCACCTTACAGTAACAACTACAAAGCAGAGCTAGAAGGTGTTGGGGCAGGACATTTACAAAGAAGGACCACAGCCAGAGAGCATAATCCCTGTCGTGACCCAGGGCAGGATTAATCTGTGTGCTGCAGGAGGAAAGCACCTGCACAGAGGGTTGTTGACAACATTCTTCTGAGCCACAAATATAAAAAGGCTATTTGGAGACTGGCAGAAAAGATGAAAGACGATGAATGCAACTATTGCCACATAGGAAAATTCTAAAACGAGGATATAATCCGATACGCTACAATCATGAGGGTGTTAGGAATGTAAATAGTCAGATTACCCCCTTTAGACATATTTATGCAGTAAACAAAGCAATTAATTATGTTTATTATATTCATCCCTTCCTTTCATTTCTGCCTGATGGTAAATGCGTGGACAATGACCTGATATATTTTTAGCAGAAAGAATAAATCTTCTTTAACTAAATCGCCAGAATCAAATCTGCAGCTGACAAAATATAAGCATGATGAAACTGGATTGATGGGGTCATTTGTAGAATGGAATTCTTAACCGAAGAATGTTTGGGATTCTTTTTTTAAGCTATGAGATATAGCAAAAAAAGGAGATGTTAAGGAGAAGACCTCATTTTCTTTATGAGTCTTGGTTACAGCGCATTATTTATATGCTTTACATTTTCAAATGAAAGGAATCTCATCCTTAATGACACAATTTCATTATTCATCTGTCAATCTGTGCGAAAACCAGAAACCCCTTTTCAACAAAATTCTTCTGGGTGCTAATGGTTTTAGCATCATTCTCTGTACCTAAGCTTCTCTCTGTACCTATGTTCTCAGAGAAGGGAGCATCCTAACCACCAGCACCATCAGACGTCTCCTCTAGGCATCGTATGACTGCCTAAATGGTGCCCTGGTTTCTATAGGAGAGACTATGCCCCTTGCCCACCCAGGATCGAGCAGCCTGGTGGTCAGGCCTCTCTTCTGGAATCAGGTAGTGTGGCTTTGAAACCTGTAGGCTGAGGAAGGCCTCAAATCACTGGTGTCTGTAACCACAGGCCTTTTACAAAAAAAGATTGCCTGGACCACCAGCTGCATTACGAAAAGAAAGAACCCTACCCACTTGGAACTATCCTCTCTGCTTATATACAGTTAATACACAGTACATGAAATGCAGGTGACATGATGGAAGGATACAGCACAGTCTCTCCTTTTTTTTTTTTTTTTTAAAGGCAACATACATGTTTTTTTTTTAAAAAAAAAAAAAAAGATTGGGAAACTAATTTTGGTCTAATCTTTTCCAGCTCTAAATTGTTCTATTTCCAGGCTTCTTTATAGAGCCACAAAGACTAAAAATTCCACTCCCATTAAGCAGCTCATGTCTCTAAAATGATGTTGGCCCTTGACTAGCACTGGCCCACCTAAAAAAGCCTGCAATTTCACAGATGCTTTTCATGCAAGGAAGAGGAGCTGGCTGTTCCCTTCAGTGGGCATGGCTGGGAGAATAGATAGGAATATCCTAGGAGTGTGTCCGTTGTTGATTGCATGTGAATATTTATGGTGAAACCAATAAACTGGGAATGACTGCTTAAAAATGTATGCTTGCAATACACATACACTTATACAAGTCAAATACTGAAAGTGCCTGACATTTCTGGGCTAAATAACAAATTATATTAGCCCCAGGAATGTGTAATAGTACTCCGTGGATTTACAAAACTTATTCACTCATCTTCAAAACGCACTGCTGCTTTCTGATTCACACCTACGACTAATTCATGGCTACTATTCATTTCCTACTATTGAGTAATATAAATCTGAAGAGGCCATGGACACACACACACGTTGGCTTTCCCTGGTGCGATGTTTGAGAACTCCTCATTATTTATTATAGGCTCATAAGGTTGAGCCTCTTTCCTCTGAACTCAATTTCAGCCTTTACAAGCTGATGAAAAAAATCCAGCGCACTCCTGCAGAGTGTGGAAGATTACCAAGACTTGCAGGCAAGGATTTAGCTGTACCAATACAGAGGTACAACTTCTATTCTGTATTTTTTCCTCTTTCCTTTTTTTTTATTCACCAATCAACTCAACAACAGGCTAGATTGTACCTTGAGGGCATCTCTTTCAATCATGTGACCAGCAGATTAGCAGAGAGACTGCAAAATCCTTTTCGCTCAAACTGTTTTAACAGAGGATCAAAATCTTTCTGCATAAGGATTTTTGTTTCAGTCATTGTTTTTATTCAGCTTGCATGTATCTGTGAAGGAATTAAAAGCTGCAAGGACAAGTAATGTGGTCTGTCCTGGCTTCTAACCTTTTGTGCTTCAGCATGCAGTCGTTTTGGAGTAGAAGGTTTGCCGCATTCCTTGGGGGAATATTGCCCCTCTCCTGGGGCTTACAGCCATGTTCGTACAATTTGAACCTAATCAGTCCACAAATGATGGCACTGAAAGGCCCAAACTTAAAATGTTTTTCAAAAACTCCCCCTTTTTGCAGCTTTTTGCATGCTGAAGTTCATGTCCATGAATCATGGATATATTGAAATAGGTAGTGATACAATCTGTAGGAGAAAGGCATGGGAAAGGCACGAGCTGGGTAGATCTTTAGAGGTTACATTAAACTCCCAGGGCTCTTCTGAACGGGAGGCTACAGGATGCTGAAACGAGGCTAACCCAGTCTCTCAGTTGCTAGACGGGGGACCATGGCAGTGAGCTGAGCTGAGAGCAGTTCTCATGCAACCAACCACCACTGCAAGAACAAATTCAGCAAACAAATTAATAGCTGACATTTGACAGCAACTACAGTCTGGTCACAGACAATGCACAGCATCTAGAAAACACAAGATTTTCACTGAACTGTGCTTGAAAATTCCTACAACCTCATTGTCAATATTCTACAACTTCAGATTTCAAGCTGGGGAGCAAATGTGTGCTATACAGCTCACGGCAGAGAGATTTCGTTTCACCGCCTGGAAATGAAAGCTTCTTTTTTTTCTCGTTTAAATCCCTGAACCTTATTTATTTGTTCATTTATTTAACCATCATTTGCTACATAGGGTGACTTCTGGGTTTTAAGACTGGAGGCTTGTAAAACAGTCATGCCAAAATGCAAGAATAAAATATTCTTTGCAGTGGATGAATGACAGTCATGACAGTGACAGTCAATCTGATTTTCAAAACATTAAAATGGTAGTTATTTTACAACAGGAAAGTGGAATTTGCCTTCCAACCTCCATCATCATAAGATTCATATTTATTTGGTTGCTTCTGCATTCATTCACCTGGGCATAATTCTAGAGGAATTCTGGGTTTTGGTTGAGACAATCTGCTTTTAGAGAGCCCTTAAATGAGAGCAGAGTTTGTCCCAAGGACAGACAACTCTCAACACTTCTGCCTCCAGAGCATTATGGAGATGACTCAGGCCAGCAACCCAGGAGCAAGAGGCGCAGTTGCTTGCAAAGCTGCAGTATGACAAGGACCACAGGGCAAACTCTGTGACAAGACTGAGTGAAGGTTGAACAATTCGTAACACTGAGAGCATCTGGCCAAGCACAGTCCATGACAGCAGCAGAGAGGAGATGTCTGAATAATGGGAGTGGCCATATACGTGTCGTCCCAAAAGCGTGTTCAGCAGCAATATGGACTTTGGGCTGGGTCCCCAAGTGGGGCCCAGTGGTGTATGTGAGATCAGGCGTTGTAAAACGAGGAAATTTCACCCCGCAGGTTACTTTTACACTTTAAAATGTCTAGGCAGTCTGTGTTCAAGGCTAGGCGTCTCAAGCAGATGGTGCAGTGCTGAATTTGTTGGCACCTGAGTGTTTTGCTGGACTTGTTCAGGAAGCAGTATGTGTGTCCCTTCTGAGATACCCAGCAGAGGAGATTCATCTTCTCACACTTTGGTAGATATGTTCTTGTATTTCAGTATCATCCAAGAATCCTTTATTTTTCATCTGATTTTAGAGAGCTCTCTCTTTCCATCTACTCCTTCTGCAAATGTTTTCTTGAGGATTTTTAGAAATGGACATGTTTTCAAAACAAGAACAATATTTGCTAATGAAGTAATTCTTCAAGAAAGTAAGTTCCAGTGAAGAACATTGACCTGTTTTACTACATATTTCTAGCTACTACTGTGAGTAAAGAGGATGGGCCATTAACTTTGCTTGAATGTAATCCAATTTAAATCTAAAGCAGTAATCTTTTTCTTGTGTATTTTATGTCATCTAAACTCCAGAATGAAGAATCAGTGAGTCTTCATTCTGTACCTAAGAATAATGTGAAAACAATTCCACATCTCATACAGAATTTATCTTCCGCAAGCAACATCCCTCCGCATAGTATTGTTCAGATATTTCAGACTGGACTGCTTTCACAGCAATGACATTTATTTCTCAATAACAGGGAATAAATAAAGAAAGATGACTCTTTCCTTCATGAAACCCTAATGACACATACTGCAGAAAATCCACGCAGTGTAAAAGATCTTGTAGTGCAGCTGCTGTCTTCACACTTAACCTTAGGGTAAATTGAGGACTACAGCTTTAAAAGAAATCACCCTCTTAAGCTTGGAAATTACATCTGAAGAGTGTATCTTGAGGACATCCAAACTGGACCCATCTGGTAGATTACAAGCCCCTTGTTCAAACAAATAAAACAGGCCATTGTTGAGAGGAAAAAAAAGAAAATCATATTTGTGTCACTTAAATCAGATAATGGCTTAACAGAGCTTTGTAACTGTGTTTCAGCCCCTGTAAGCATGACGCCCAGTTACTGAGGGCTGAACAATTGTCTGAAATGCCCCGGTCTCAACCCAGATACAGCAAGCAATAGCGAAGGACAGGAAGCCCTCTGGCCTTCACCTGAGCGTGATGAGATACCTACATGCCAGGGGAAGATCTGCACTTTTAGATGACCTTCACCTGCAGAGAAGAACAGGGGCAAGAGATTTATTTAAAGAGCTTGTGGGAGGGCTGTGCTCTATTTTTAAATAAAAATAATCCAGTTTGGGAATTTATTACACTCAGTGAACTGGATTGCTGCCAGAGAAAAAAGGAGTGGCCTCCAGCTCAGAGGAATATATTGCAAACCCTTTGTGAGCCTTAAAATTTGCTGCAGTACCTGCCTGTCCTCACTGCTAGTTTAGGCTCAGGTATTGATGACAGTCGTTGCTGGGTCTCCTGGTCCTCCTTGGTTTTGAGCTTGGGAATGAGTACAGAGCACATGAAGGCTACCCAGCTCCCTTCAGCCTGGTGGAGGCCTATCATGGGATATTATACACCATGTTCTGGTTGCAACTGTTGTCCAGGTTGTCTTCGGTAGAGCAAGAAGGTCTATCATGAGGTTGTCTCTCACCTCGTACAGGCAGTGTCGTAGCACAGTCAGCTTCTTCAGGTGGTGCAAGGGGCCTTGTGCCCACCCCTGTCTTCTAGCCCTGATTCCTGACCCTGCACAGCTGCTGCCTGCTGCTTGCCAGCTCTTCCAACGCTTGCAGGGTATCACTGCGGTTGAGGGTCAAATGAAGACAAAACTGCTGAGCATGAAGCTGCTGAGCACGGGGGAGTGTTATAGCTAGGGAGTATTTATGGATTCATGTGCCCAGGTCTTTGTCTCTGCAGAGAGGGATGCTCTTTGCTCTAAGAGCTGCTTCTATGTTTGTAGTGAGGACACTGAGAGGAAGGTTTCTTGTATGTTAAATAAGGGCAGGATAAAAGCAGAGAGGGCATACTGCGGTATCCATTTTAATATCTGATGCTGAGAAACCCTCTGCCTTTGGGATTTGCTCTAGGCTGCCGCAGAATCTGCAGACTGCTGCAGGATGTGGTGCTGAAGTGCGAGGGGAACAAGAAGGCCTCACTGGGCAGTGGAAATGCCTGGAGATGCCTGGAGGAGAGAGCTCAGCAGGCAGTGGGTCAGGGAAAGGGCTTGAGCTCAGCCTCCAAGAAAGGAGGACACAGACTCCTTCCCCCTCAACCAGCTGGAACAGCACAGCTGTGAGCTAGGCCTTTGTGTTGTGTCCTAGTTTTGCTCAAACACAAATGCAGAGAAGCACAACTAAAAGCTGACAAATTATTTTCTTCTCTTTTCCATATATCCCCCTTCCCTCACCATGAGGCTGCCTAGAATCCAGTTTAAATAACACAGAACAGTAGAGTCACAAGGAAGGCTAAGTGCATTCTCAGATTGAGAATTACATTGAGGGTAATCTCTGTCTGAAATCTCAGATAGAACCTAAAAGAACAAGAACACTGATGGCTGATAGATAGTTGGCAGCCATCCGTGAAGGTTCAACTTCAGTCTCAGTATTTTAGACACCCCAGAAATGAGAGACCATGATTGAAAACTTTGTCCTAACATATGGAAACAACTGTAGCAGTGGCTAATACTGAAAAATGTGGAAAAATAGCGTTAGACTGATCTTATACTAAAGAAATCAAAGCCAACTTGTGAAGAAGGGCCCTGCACTCCTTTGCTTCTTCACTTCTGGAAAGCATATACAATCATACCCTGGTATGGGTGTGCAAAACCATTAGTCATTTCACTGAGGGAAAGATTTAAAGTCAGTGGATCTCTTTTGAGAATTTGACCTAAAAGTCTGGAACAGGTCACTCTCATTTTAATGAGACACCAAACCTTCTTCCCCTAGTCAAGCTAAGGTCAAAAGTCTCATGACTTTTCTCATCTCACTCCTGCTCAAGCAACAGTCTTTGCTTACAAACTCAATAATAACAGATTTTAGTTCAAAATCTAGTATACCTAATACATTTTAGTAGCTCTCAGTAACTGCATTGTCTAACTAGATACCTATTCATAATGAAAACAGTCAGTATTTATTCATATTTATAATAATTATTTGAATTTAGAGATTTCACTTGTTTAGGAATATCAAGTGATTTTCCCCTTTGGTGGAAAAAAAAAAAAAAAAAAGTTTTCTACTACTGAAATGTGGCACTTCCTACACTTCTTTTGCTGGAGCAAAATAGGAGTCTTTTTAACCTAGTCCATCCCTTAAGATGAAAACAGTTGTCCAACCTGTGAGTCTTCAGTTAGATGTTGATTAGTGTCTGGAATGATCATTCACTAGAAAAATCACCCTCATTGTTTCATATTTCTGAGCCAGGTTAAAGATATTTCTCGTGAAATAGGATTTCTAGTCTTTGGCAAACCTTACTGCTTCAAACCTCCTCTGACTAAAACAGGAATTAAAGAACTACCGCTAAAATTAAGGAAGTTATTGTCTTTCCCAGAGATTTCACTGAGCTTTGAGCTAAGCACCAGCTCACAAACAATACAAGCACAGAGAACACAATGTTTTATAGCACAGGTATGTACAACAGAGTAGGAACCACATATCTTCACCTCATTGTGGCTCAGTGCAGCAACAAAATTCATATGAAAACTCTTTCCTAGAATTAATAAACATACTGAACTGCAGCGCTGGGAGCACTAGGTTAGGAATAAATTAGTGTCACTGAGCCAGCAAAGCTTGAATAGGCAAGGAATCTAGCATGTTTGGGCTGTTGAGAAGACTTCTTCATTCAGCTGCTGATTGACATTTGACCCTGGTTAGCAAATGTAGTAACAGAATGGTGTAAAATGGCCTGTCAAGACAGTTTTCCTTCTGCATCAGCACATGATTTTAGTAGAGTCTTAGGGGTCTCTGCCCAGGAAGTAACAAATCTAAAGTGAAATCCAAAACCAGTGTCCTGATCAATTGTACCCATTTAACACAAAATGCATGGAGTCTTTAAGTACATGCTCCCCTTCCTCCTTCCTTGGCGTAGAAGTCTAACCTTTAGAATTCACTGCCTTCCTCAATCAGAAGTCTATGGGAAAATTCTAGAACTCTTTTTTTCCCCATTAGGAAAGCACAGGTCCACCTCTCAGTGGCTAGGAATCTGACTACTATCTTGCTGCATTTTCTGTACCCCCACTGATTAACCAGATGATACTAAAATAAATGAAATAGATGATGCTACTACTGAGGAGGAGAGGTACTCTTTGTTATTGGAATAGATAGAAAACAGATAAATAGAATTTCTCATTTAAAATACTGAATTTCCCTCAAGGCTTCAGATTTTACCATATAATTGAAATGACCTGATTTAAGAAATATTAAATAGTGTAAATAGTAATGAAGACATTTATACAGTGAGATAATTAAATTCTGAAATAAATTAATTTCAACATAATTCATTAAAAATGTTGCTATTTCTTCACTAGACTGACTTGTTAAGCAAACAGTTTATCTGCATTGTATTTGCTTGCCTCTCAGTGACCCATAGATAACAGCTATACCAGGATTTCATTCAGCAGGACACAGCAACAGTAGAGATGAATAAACTTTACTGGTAATTTATTCAAAGATATAATTCATCACAACCACTAATAATTGTATCTACAAGAACAAATATTTACTTTTCTACATAAGAAATATTAGCAAAATTAGTTTTCACAGAGACAATGAATGGTTACAAGTTTGTTCAATTTATCTTTTTTTTTATTGAGTATTACAAAAACCTCATAATTCAACATCGTATTCCCGTAGTTTGCTATTAGCTTCTATGAATTTAATTCTTCACATGGTTTTACAATGTACTTCCCATAAAAACGGTGTTTGCCCTCTTTCTTTTTTTTTCAATGAGCTCTCAACAGAAAGCTTCAAGAAAAATCAGAGATTTTTCCAGTAATAGCAAAATAAACTGCTGCCTGACTTAGAAATGGAACTTCTTGAATCATAAACACAAGTGAATGGCTTAATTTCCTATGACATTTGCAGTGACATCTGGACATTTCCCTGTGGTCCATCTGTATCTGGCAGTCCTGCAGTGTGTACAATTTGCTCAGAGAATGCCAGATTGCTACTGACCCTTGCAGGTCCATGTGCAGTATCCTCTCTTTTCATGTAGAGAGGCTGGTCCCAACAGTTCTATTAAGAAATTGTAAACAGCAGATCACATGTGCCTCTGCATCAGGTCAGAATAATTCACTTCTGACTTGAGATGTACAGTTTTTCATCTCCCACATCTTTGTGCTCTTTCCAGTTTCCAAGTGTCCTTGGGCCTGTGAGCTTGTGAAAATAAGATTATCAACCAAACTCCAAAAACTGTCTACACCCAGTGGTTCAAAGCCAATTTTGGACCTCTTTTCCATATTACAACACTTAGCAGCGGCTAAAGGGATTTTATTAAAAAAAAAATCAAATTGAATGTTTGTTTTCCAACATCCACAGTAATTTACTTGGATATGCCTGCTTGTGTTGTATTACATTAGTATTTCTGCAATTGCTTCTTGTTGTGCTATTGTAGACATGGCAGACCTGGATAGCCAGTGATCTTCCCTTAGGAGATCTTTACCAATGAAAAAGCATCTATGAGGAATGTTATAGTCTGGATAAGCTAAGTTGCTGACCTGATACTCCTCTTTGCTCAATGTAATTCTCTGGGGCTGCATCTCCAGTGTGTTGCTGGTGACAGTTGCTGTTTCTGCAGAGCTGAACATGATAGCCTCAGCCGGGAAAATGGGACCAACATATCCATCCCCCTTCTGCTTCAAAATAGCATTGTTTTTTAACCCATCCTTAGGATTGTTATGAGAAGTATAGTGGATAAAATTGCTGGAAGTAATGCTTGCAGAAACATCAGTTCTTTTTCATATTTAATTAAGAATACTCACAGAAAAATCTGGATTTGAAATCCAAGCTTTCTGTTCTAGCAATCTCTGTAGCCTTTGCACATGGAGTAAGAAAGCAGAAAATTTTCTGCACCATTCCCACTAAATTGAAGGAATGCAGTGGAGGTGGAGTTTTAAACACATGCCATGAGCAGTCTGAAGATCTAGAAATTATTTTCTCAGAAATGACTCAGCAAATAATTTCAAGTGAGGAAGAAGTTGAGAAAAGTCACAATTGGGTGGTGAGCAATCCCAAAAGCCAGAAAAATAATGGGGATTTCACTATATAATTGATTTGCTGAGAATTGCTCCCTTGCTTCTTCAACTGAGTCACTCCTTAAGAGGATCTCTTCAGATAGCCGCGTGATTACTGAGGTGCCAATAAGACAATTTTCTCAGCCTTGTCCCTGCTTTATACTTAATAAACTGATTCAGTAGAAGTGAGTCAGTTCAGTGCTGCCATTTTGGAAAAAAAAAAACAGACCAAGTTTTCCTTGAGATGCATGGTGATTCATAGCAAAATTTCTATTGAGCGCAACTGGATGAGAGTTTTGTAGATAGTAAGTAATTAAACCTTCTTTTAGGCCATGTTCCTGCCTTATATAATCCACTGTATGTTTGCATGTATGTAGTTTGCTGTCTAGCTTCTCAGCTGGCAAATTAAATTACTATTGGCTCAGTGGGATATAGGGTAAAGTTGGCTATGATTGTGCTGTTAGTTATTTGCACATAATTGAGTGCAAAAGACCAAAAACAGAGTCTCTACTTTCTTAGGACGTGACGTTCAGTGCTTCCCACGCCTCCGTCCTGCACTGTGCCTTCAGTCACACACCTGAAGGAGGAGAAGCACCACAGTTTATCTTCCGTGCAACATGGCCATGCATTATTGACAGGCTTGCACTTAAGCCTCTTGCTTTTGGAAAAAGGCTTCTTTGTTACTGTGCCCAGAGAGTTAAAATCAGCTTCATTACTGCCCCAAACACCTTCCTCTTCCTCTTGAAGTGTGTTTTTAAGTCAGTCATAGTTAAGATCGTCACGTGGTGCAGATCAGCTTTGCTCTGCTGACTACGATGGCATTGTACTGATTTGCCTCAGCTAACGATCAGGAACTAAATATGCAGTTGAAATGAGAAGCCTTCTGCCACTGAATCAACTTCTTGTCCTGTATCTGCAGGATGTCTTCTTGCAGACATGATCTGTCAGTGGAAGAAGGGCTATCTCTGTGGCTGGTAAGACCTGCCTGTGGCATTATAACACAGAACCAAAGTTCTTAGCTATCTTGTTGCCCTGGATCATACCTGTAGGCACTTATGTATCAGGACAACCCTGTTACAGTGCTGCTCTAAAAGACTTTTCAAAAATGTTATTTGTTTGTTTATGTTGATGTCCTGCTTTGCTCAGGACTCCATATAGGAATATATTTGAATAGCTCTTAGACATTATTTTCCCTGCACTATTCAAAGCTACTAGTGAAAGTGTCCCTTTATTTCTGGTTCTTCCTCTTCATCCATGGAAAGTGGGGTTGGGGCGATGGGACAGGAAGAAATGTTTTTCCTACTTAAGTGGCATGAAACTGAAATGTTTTGAGAAATGCTTATATTAAATAACTGTTTTCTTAATACAAAAACTACACTATTTCACTAACAGAGCCCTGAAACTTGCTACCAGTGTCTCTGATGAAGTTCCCTGTTGCTCTGGCAGCAGCTTCACTTGTTGCCCTTCCTCCTGAACAGCCACATTTATTTGACTCCTGCAGTGAGCTCTCCCAGCCTGGCAGTTGTGAGACAGGTTAAAAGATAAAGCTCCATCACATTTTACCATGTTGTGATTGTGTTGCTGGATAGTTTGTCCTAAGTGGAGTAGTAGACAGTGACTCACAGTCTTCAAAATGGTTGTGGCTTTTTTCCTTCCTCCCACTCTGATAGCACCAGCCACCTGAGCAATTGCTCACAAGCAGGAGCACAGTGCTGACAAACCCTCGTGCAGTGTGATCCCGCTACTTCTAGTGATGCCCTTTCTATATTCTACCACTTTGTTCTGTCTCATGACTTCAACAGTGAGGCAGTAATTTACTCTCTCCCCCATCTGGCACCATTAATTTGCACACATAACTTTATGTCTTTTCTACAATAGGTTTCTATTTCTAAAACACTGTAAAAGAATGCCTTTGGGGGAGGTTTTCTAGCTAAAAGGAGAAGCCTATGCTCTACCTTGTGATACGCCAAACAATGGTTTGCTTTGATTTTCAAAGCAAGTGCTGCAGACCAAATGCTTGTTTCAGATACCACAGCAAGTAGATAGCAGTGGTTAATGTTTTGTTCAGCTATTTGTCTCTGAAACAGTAAGTACAGTGGAACAGTTGTCTTAGTTCTCACAAAAACTGTCGTCCAGCTGGCGTCTGTATATACATATGCAAGACTTCAGTGTGACTAAACACTGTGGCTGATTTTTCATTTCCTCCATTTCTAGCAGGGAATTAACTCACTGCAGTCATCAAAGGTAACGTAGCTTGAATACATGAAGAACATGTATTCTCTGCAAAAAAATAATGTCATGGTGCACGTGTGCTGCCCCTAGATGCCATGCCAATTATATGCCTGCATGTGAGTGCCACCTCTCTGGTGCCTTGCAGGAACCAGGTCTTTGGTGTTGGCAGAGAGGAAGTCCTGGCTTCCCTCTGTGCCCTGTGACACCTGGGTCCGTGAGGCTGCTTCCCTCCCCATGCGCTGCAGGCCAGTGCAGCAGCAGGGGAGGGGAGGAAGGCAGTGTGCAGCCAAGGCTTCCAAAGAGGAGCCTCTTTGCCTGCAGCTGGCAGTGCAGAGATCATGGCTCAAGAACCAGCCAGACTTGGAGGTGGGAAGCAGCTAAGGTGGCTTTGCTTTCCTGCTGCCTTTCTCACCAGGAGATCTGGTGCCGGAATGTTTAGCACTCAGAAAAAAATAGCAAGCAGAAAGGCTTAAGGAAAAGCCAGGCACTAGGGTGTGAGCTTGGAGGTGCTTGCTGCTTGTCGAAGCACAGGACAGACAAGGATATCAGCCTCTCTTTCCCAGCCTGCAAAAGTGCCTTGCAAAGCTGTCCTTCAGAGTGCATGCCCACCAAACGCAATAGCGTTTCTTTTCTTTGTGAAAGAAGTGGGAGTTAGATTCATGCAAACTCTTAATGAGATTAGGAATAAAGGGGAGCAGAGGTGAACCCAGATTAAAATATAAAGATTAAAGAGAAGGCTGCGTGGTAAAAGGATGTGGGGTGGAGGGAACACTATAACCTCACCTTTGAGTGCAGTTTTATGGTGCCACTGCCAGAACCTTGACTGCTGAAGTTTTGTTTTTTAAGTCTAGATAATTGTCTTTGTCATGCTGACATGGAAACATCAGTAAGAAAGAGGATTAATCAAAAAGTCCATCCTATCTTTTTTCTTATTTTAGTTTGCCTGTCTTTTATTCTCTCTCTCTCTCTCTCTCTCTCTTTTTTTTTAAATTATTATTGCTTTAGTTATTTCCTTCTCATTCTTATTCTCTTGTCTCCTTCCTTGGCCTCCTTGGTACAGTGGTTCAGTGTTTGTTTAAGACATGTGACCCTTCTGAGCCCAGGATTTGGCGTACCATACTTCACAATGCTGCAGAGATTGTTAACGTTGTGAATGCTTTCTGAGTCCTTACGGGAACTAGACCCTTCTGAGAAATAGATCCTGGCTGCAAGTGCGAGTGGAAAAGCTCTTTGCCTGGAGAACAGCCGAGTGTAAAACACATCTCTTTATAAAGAGAAAAACAGACTAGACACAGTAGAAGGTAAAGAAACTGAAATCTGTACACAGCTTTAGAGTCCTGCATTCTGTGCTTGAAGCTCTAATCGTGAAACATGTTTTAGTCATTGGATCAGTGTCTTATCTCTTCACCTGCCAGGCCTTTTAAAAGCTTCGTCTGCAAATGCAAGAAAAGACCTTCTGGGGAAGGAGGGAACATAATGTAATATGATCCTCACTAGGAAAGAACAGAGACCTCAAGGATGTGAATAATAGAGAGGAAAGCAAGTGTTACTCCACAAGGGAATGGGAGTAACTGTGGAAAAAAAATCACACCAGGGCACCAGCCAAGGTAGATCTTGATCCATGAATCAAGAGGACTAAGCCTCCTACGTAGGAATTTGTCAGGGAGAAACAGAACACTGGAGTGTGCTGCTAATGCACACTTTAAGAAGAAATTTCTTTTGACTGGTTGTGTCACACCAGAAATAGTCTAACTTCCTACCCACAAGTATTTTAAAAATATAGATATTGTACAACACCTCTGCCATTGTCCCTAGCTTGGAGTAACAGCTCTTCAATTTAGGTAGCACTTTAATAACTTTGGAGATAAATGATTGCATTCACAATGAAAGCCGTATTGGATTTTACCACTCAATTAAAAATATATATTGTCACATTCTCCACCATTGGCAATTCTTAAAATGAAGATTGGGTGATTGCATTGCTGGAGAAGCAGTTAATTCAGAGAAGCCTATAGCCTGTGGGGTGTTTTGTTTTACAGCAGGTTCAGCTAGCTGATGAGTGATCCCTTCTGGCCTCTTAATCAATGAGCCAGTCAGAGAGAAGGGAGGCACTGGAGTCCTTGTAGCTAGGGGTGCTTATGTAGCCAGGAGCTAAGAGTCAGCTCTTCATCTGTACATGCTGTGTGCCTGTCCTGCTACTCTTTCCCCGCTTGTATGTGTATGTTGTAGGTCCGTGGTGGGGAATGTCTTCCCTGTGCCTGCACAGGCAGAGTGAGAGTCCTGTCCTCAGCAGGGCTGCTGGGTGCCGTGCTGCTTGGTCTGGAGAAATGAACGTGGCATTGGGTGACGTCCCAATTCCATCACAACATCTCTCTCTGGCCTTCCTCCCTCTGTTTTCTGTAGGTTGCTAAAACAGAGGCAAGCAATGTGCACTTGGCATGTCTTCAGGCAACTATATTTTGACTTATGTTCCTTCAGTTCTTCAGCCATGTAAAAGATAATCTAGTTGAAGACTCTTTCCTTGCAACTCTTTCATGTGAAAGAGGTTGCCCTGGTGGTATTCATGGAATACAGGGGAGTATACAGGTGCTGGACAAGGCGATGTGGGACTGGAAAGAGGACTGTACCCCAGGCTCCAAGAAAGAGGCAGGAGAGTTACTGAGGCCTTTGGAGACGAAGAGGCTGCTCTGTCACAAACTACCAGCTTAATACTATCCCATGAAGTGCCCTGGGTGCCAGTTTGGGAATTGGGATCCTGCAGAAACTACCATCCCTTTTGTGATGCCTGCTGTTCTCTTGCATTCTTATTTGTTATCCAGTTGTTATTTAGCAGACCCAGAAAATAATCTTTAGAGCCTAAAAGTTTTTTTCCAGGAGCAGCTATTTTGTAGCATTAAGAACAGATAATTAAACTGGGTACAATGATTTTGAAGTGCCTTGCTAATACTGAAAATTTGAGGCATGTAGCTAGCCCTGCTGTTGTGTTATAAAAGTAGTCCAGCGCATTTTCAACTATGCTCAGTGCATTCCTGGCGCCTTGAGGGTTTTTTCCACTGTCTCCTTCTTGACATGTTCAGTGCTGAAATGAACTAAACTGACAGGCCTCTGTCACAGCAGAGAGTCATCCAGGCCCTTCCCCCAACTTTTTTTTTTTTCCTTTTTTAATAACAAAACCCTCTTAGGAACATCAGACTTAAAAGGTCTTGTGCCTTATCAAGTCTAGTCTCTTGTGACCACCAAAAGCTACGTCGTATAATTCCCTTCATGAATTCATCAGACACCATCTTAGAACCATTTGCTGCTGTCGCCCTTTCAGTCTCTGCTACTCTTGTTGATATAATAAAAGACATATATTTTCAGGAATTGGAAAGAATATCAGATCTCAAGATATCTCAAGATATCATATCTCAAGAACATGCTTTTAATGGCAAAAAACCTGTAGGAAAACCTTCAAAAAGGTCTAGGCAGCCAATGCCTGCTTCCATACAGCTGAGCAAATAAAACAAATGCTTCTCTGGGGAGAACGGCTCCTGGAAGCCAGTGGTGAATTTCAATTTAATTGGGTTCGCATACCTCGGTTTGTTTCTTGAGGGCTTTTCACATCCTTGAGTGTCACTTAGGTGAATACTCTAAGGAAAAGCAAATGTTTGGCTGAAATGCTCAAATATTCACAAAACATCTTAAAGCTGTATATTCAGCTGTCACATTGTCAATTTGAAAGTTGCACTGTTGAATAGACAGGGCCAGATCCCTGTCTCCCCTATGCAGGCTTAATGCAGCTCTAGCAAAATGCAAAGCTCTGGCGGACAAGTCAAATGTGTGAACATTTCATCTACCGTCTGTCTGAGATCACTTTCTCTTCTTGCAATCATGAATATATTACTAGCACCCCGGTTTACAGTCCTATTTCCAGCCAAGCCTTTCACAAAGCTGGGATCATATGTAACATCCCTTTGAAGGCTTGATGGTAAAGGAGACTCATCTACATTTTAAGTATGATGCATTTTGGAGGTATCAGTTTTTAGGGCACCAATCTGATGCAACACAGATGGTTATGCCCTAATATATAAAAATATTCCTTCAAAGGCACAGGATACCTGTTCAGCATTCCAAGGTGAGGACTATAAACTAAAAGCTGCTTTAATCTCAGTTCTTTCTTCTCTAGATGAAGGTAATCGAGGCATTTGTCAAATGCTACATTTATTTAGTGTGTGATAATTGCACTCGTATCCAGATATTCTGTGGGCAGACCCTGTGCTTTAATCACTAAACCATTATATCTGTAGCTAAAACGTCCATTATTGGACATTTCTAGTTCACCCAAATTGCACTTGTTCTTACTGCTTTCTACAAGAGCAAATTATTCCTGAGAGATGTCTATGTCTAATTAAGAGCAGAAGTTTCTTTCCTAACATTGTCCGTCACTTTTTAGATCAGTTCTCCTCAGCACAGCAGCCCTGAGCTCCAGAATTGGCCTCTGCGTGTATGTATGTGTGTGTGTACGGCATGGAGGCATGTCAGGCAGAACCAGCACGGAGCTGGATCAAACAGCAATTCCCTGTTCCTACAGAAATGCAAGCTCATCTCAATCCCTTTGAGGTAAATGGTGAAATTTCTAAAGATGTAAATGGGGACCAGACTGAACCAAAAATACCAAAAAGGAGGGGGAAGAACAAAACCTCAATCTGAATCTAAGGCACATTGATACTAATTTTAGTACCTTTTCTTTTCAAAGATGCTCAACTATGCAAGGAATAATTCTATTCCTGATTAAAAAAAACAGTGAATGGTAGTACTATTTTGATAGAGCAGCTCTTCTGAAGATGTACACTTCTTTTTTATGCTGCTGCTTTACAATAGCTGGAGGAAATATGTTTACCTCTGTCAGGCAGATCAATAAACTGGCCTCCATGCAGTTCCAGTGAGAGCTGTAATTTCTGGGAGAGGGGAATGAACCAAATGAACAATTGGCACATCTTCCAAATAACTGGCTTTTCTGAAAAAATGAAATTATTTCCTCTGGTACAACTGTACTGCAACTCAGAAACAGTATTCCTCTCCTTGAAGTGAACAGTAATTATAACAAATAAATAACCCGCGAGGAGCACCAGAGGTGTAATATAATGATATGATAGCCTTTAGTTTTCATGCCACCCCACGCTAGTCTTCTAGTCCCTTTGACAGGCGAGTGGCAAGGGAAAACATTTGGAAAATTGCAGCCTGTGATTTTTAGTGAGAACAGGCTATGCAGATGTGTGGTAGATGGGAGCAGTCAATGCAGAATCACAGATTTGCCCTAGCAAACAGTCTGCAGTGCCTTTGTGTTTGTTCAGAGCATTCGTTTATGTTCCTCCCTGTTAGACGTTCAGTTCTGAGTTGCAAATAGAAAACTGAACATTCATGTCGAAAGTCACATACCTAAAGCATCCTTCCACAAGAGTATGGATTTTAGTTACTAATACTAGCACTGACTATGGTAACTGCAATTTTGCTCATGGATTCTGGCAGTAAACATTGGCACAATCATTTTGTCATATTAAAAGTTCAAGGAAAACTAAAATTACAATAAAAACGTATAAAATCTTCTTCCACTCTTTATTTTTAGAAATTTATTCAGTGAGAATTTCATTTATCTTAACTTTATTGTACTCCTGCTCTAACAGTAATATGCCTGAGTAGTCAAAGGGTTAAAAATATTGCTTTAAAAGACTCGGTGGAAGGTGCATAATTCTACCGTGCACTACTGGAATGCAGAAAAGCTTCCCTCCATTTCCAGATTCAGAATAAAAATGCATTATTACTGATAGGAAATGTAGTCTGTGAAATTAAACTGTATCTGAAAGTGCAGGTTTCATTTTGTTACACATTCATTTATTCAGTTCTGACTTTTTTTTTCCATACAGAGTTGTGCATCTAGCAAAAACTCAGCTGTAGAAATGGGTTTTACACCATATAAAGTTCTGCTGAGGTTATGTACCAGCAGAGTGCAGCAAAATCCTACCTGAAATACTGCCATAACATGCAGTGTTCCTCCTCTGCTGCTTCATCATCACTCACTCACCGTTTCTAAGCCTGAACCTTATCTTTGAGAATCTGCATGAATGAAACCGCCTGGAAAAAAACAGGGTTTGAGGAAAAGGTAGTTCAAGTTACTTATGTTTACAGAAAAAAATCTGCTCCTTAAGTGGATATAACCATTTCTGATCAAAAACATGAATAACGAGCCATAGCAAAGGAGCTTGGCAGCCTGTAGTGTAGCACAGTACCGCTGGGTTATGCTAAGTCACACCAATTGATTATGTGGCCCACTAATACATTTAATCTCATTTTAAATGCAAGATTCAGCACTGTTAGCTTTTCAAATAAATCTTTTCCTTTTAAAAAGCCAGACAAAACCCAGGTCAGCACGAACTTTCAGCTTTCAGAGCTGAAACAGCCATGATTAATTGCTTAATATTCTCTTCTCCCTTCTGTTTGTATTAGAATTCAGTGTTCTTCAGTGGAGGAGATACACATCTCATTACAGGAAGAAAAGTTATAAAGCAATGACTGTATTCTCCTTGGAATTACAGCGTATCAGTACATCTCAGAGGGAACATATACAGAGCACACTGTTTCCCTTTGGAAAACCTAACCCGGTAAATGTTATCATTACTATTTGCCTCTGTTACTAGTCCCAGAAAGTAATGTCTGAGTTTCCTCCTCTCGGGCAGCAGAGCAAGGCTAATCAGTCCCTGCCCATTGCTGGGGATGAAGTGCTATTTATCTTCCCATGCCCCACGCTCATCTCAAACAGCACACAGACTTACTGGTGAGCTTGCTCAGAGCCTGATCTGAAGTCTGCTGTCACCAGTGGAAGTATCTGCATCGGTTTCAACTGAATGTGGATTAGACTCCGTGGAACAATCAAGCTCAGAGGCCATGGTTATCTCCCTTCAAGTCAGGATCTTGGTGCTCTAAGTTCATATCATACTACACCTTAACAGTAATTAAAAGGGGACTGGAGGTGAGGAGGAAATAGCAAGTTAACAGAATGAAAGAGCAAAGATGAAGCTAGATTTCATTCTAAAATACTAAGGCAAATGGCACAAGTGCTTTCAATAGTACACTAAAACTCAGTAGTGCTAGAAAGGAATGGAAGTTTCCAGTTTTGTTTCTCAGATTAGCATCAAGTTTTCTATAAAGCAGCAATGGACCAACTTTGAGCTTATGAAGTAGACTTGTCTTTGTGCCTGTTAAAAAAGGAAAGTCCTAGCAAATCCGCTAGGATGCAGGACAGCATGGTGGAAATTATCACCTGAGGAGAGGCAGGATTCAATGGTGGAAGTATGTATCTAAGTATTGTGGAAGGAGCAACAGAGTGGTGATAGGTATGAACCAGGAATAAAATTTATGTGCATTTTGGAGAAGTGCTTGTTGCAATACAATGCTGTGGCATAAATACATAAGATCAATAAGGAAGAAAGCCAGAATTTATTTAAAGTAAGGGCACAGATATCAGTTAAGAGCCAGAAATGATGAGCCAAAAAAGGAATAAATTATCCTTTGACCACTGACAGCCTTGACAAACTGAATCCAACTCTCCCAGGAGCAGATATGTGAGCCCTGCTGCCTGCTCCAAAGTCCGGCTTCCCAGAGGTAATTAGGACTTGCTTGGCTGCGCTCTGCTGCAGTTCTCAAGCGATGCATTACTCCTCTCTCCATTACCTGCTCTGAAATGCTTGAACAATTCTACTGTTACAGATTACCTGGCACTCTCCCAACCCAAAGGTGACTGCATTTTTAGTGGTGGATGAAGCTTTGCAGATAGAAAAACACAATCATACAACAGAAGGCTGCAAGGTCAGGTAACATTTTTATAGTTTTATCTAGCTTATAACCCTGGAAAACCCTGAAATAAATGTGAAGGAGGATGTATTCATACATAGATGAAGCCATATACACATTTGAGAGCAATATGATTATATTCGAATGAGTTAAAGCAGAGATCCAGGGAAAAAAAAAGGAAAGAAAACAGAGCAGTTGTGGGACAAGAGGTCAAGGCAAACCTAAATTAGCTTCTCCTCCTTCTAGGCTTTCTTACATTCCTGGGAGAAAAAATAGTTAACAGAGTGAGCTCCACACTCTGCCATATACTTCCCGCTTTCCCCCAGGGGTTGCTATGTACGCAGAAGCTGCAGCTTTGTGACACACAAGCCCCAAAATGTTGTTCACAGTGGTAGGAAAGTACTTGTTTTGTGCAAACAGTAACTGTAGATCACGCTTTACTTGCCATAGCAATTTAGTCTTGCTCTTGTAGCCACGCCTAAAGCACACGGAAATGAATGAAAAGCTTTCCATTAACCTGGACATGGAAAGGGCCTGGTCCTTACTGCAGAGCAGCTATCAGGTCCAGGGCAATAAATCTGCTTCGTCCTCTTAGGTGTAGTTTAAGTGTTTGGCACTGGCTGAATTCTGCTGTTCTTTCCTGTATTGCCCTCAGGAGACCGTGAGTCCAGTCCTAGGTGCCCTTGGGTATCCTACTCTATTTTTCTAGGTAGTTTTCAAAAGAAAGTTCAACTGTTTTGATTTGGGGTTTGCTGTCTGCCTGTTTTTTGTTTCATAATCTGCTGAGGTTTTGCCCATCCCCTTGATTTCAGTGGGAGTCTCAAGCTCTCGCCTTTGCGGATCAGGCTCCACTGGGTTGGTCACCTCTGTGGTCTCTTTGGCACCGAGTGCCCCATCTCCTTTCGGGCATCAAAATATCCTGCAGGAACTTCCTGGCTGCCCCTTTCTGTGCTATGGGGAGGCAAAAGAAAAGCTGCCTTTTCCTAGACCAGCCTCGCTGGCTGCTCCGCAAGGCTGTGCAGAGCTGGGGATCCCAGCAGGGAGTCTCTACCCCCGGGGCACCCACCTTTGCGGTGGCCCCATCCCTTCTCTGGCCACTGGCAGCCGTGCCCGCCGCCCCTCCCGCCCCATCCCCTTGCTGCCGTGCCCAAGGGAAGAGCTGCTCAGAGCAGGATGGGCCGAGGGTGCAGACGCTGCCCCCTCGCCCTGCCAACCGGCCCAGCGCTTCGGCACCGCAGGGCCCGGCTGCCCCTTCCCTTCCCCTCGCCGTGCACCCCGGGCTGTGCCGCGGAGGGGCTGTCCCCCACCCCCGCAGTGTCCCCTCGTCCTTGCGGCTGCCGCGGCGGGGCCCGGCGCTGCCGCCGCCGGCTGCGGGGCTGCCCCGCGCGGCTGCTCCGCGCTGCCCCGCGCTCCGCCGCAGACCGCCCCTTCGCAGCCTCCTTTCCAGCCGGGGCCGGGAGCAGCGGCAATTACTGAAGCCGGGCACGTAGCCGCGGCAGGGCCCGCGGTCGATGCAGCTCGCCCGCCGGCCCCGCGCCTCTCTTGCCCCGTACAACCCGCCAAGTTGCCAACTTCGCCGGCACGGGGCAGCACGCGAGGAGACGAGCGGAGAAGCTGCCGGTAACGGGGCCGAGGGCGCGCTGCGGTTTTGCCGTCCCCCCCCCGCCCGCAGCAGCCCCGGCGCGTTACATAAGGCGGCGCGCTCCGCTCCGCTTCACTTCGCGCCGCTCTGCAGCGTGGCCGCGGCGGGGGAGCTCCCCCTGCCCCCGGCCTTGGAGGAGCCCCCAGGGCTCCTCCGCTCGGGGCGCCCAAGGGACCGCGGCGCTGCGGGCGGCCGTGCGGGGCGCGGGGAAGCCCCGGGCGCTGCTGCAGTCGCCCCGCAGCCAGCCTGGCTGTGCCCGTTACGTAACCCCCCCCACCGTTTTCCTCGCGCAAATCCCTTTCCCCCCGCCGCGAACGGGCAGGCACAGAGGCCAAAGCGCCGGACGCCGTTTGATTTCAGGAGCCGAACCTTTCCACATTTGTTTTTATTTCCTCCCTTTTCCCCGCCCGAGCCGCGGGGGCCGGGGTCACAATTGCTGCTCATTGCGGGGAGCCGGCCCGGGGGGGGGGGGGTGCGGAGCCGCAGGGCGCTGCAGCGCGACCGCCTCCCGCTGCCGCCGCCGCGGCGCTGCTCTCCGCGGTGCCGAGCGCCCCGGGCGCTGCTCTCCGCGGTGCCGAGCGCCCTCCCATCGAGCCGCTGTCCGCGGTGCTGGAGCCCCGAGCGCTGCTGTCCGCGGTGCTGGAGCCGCGCACGGCCGCAGCCCCCGCCGCCCCCTCCGCGGCGCGCAGCCCCCGCGGGCTCCCCTTCCCCTCCGTCTCGCCGCAGTCCCGCCCGGCTCCCTGCCGCGGCTCCCTCCCGCCGTCGCGCCCCTCTCCCTGCCTTTCTCCACCCCTGCGGCAGCCAAGAGGCCGAGGGCAGAAAGCCGAGCAGGTCCCTTTCTAAATTCGGGGGCTTTGTTGATATTGGGTTTTCTCCAACATAATTCCAGCCCCCGCCGGCCCGCCGCGCTCCCAGCCTACCTGCGCTCGGCGGCGGGCTCGGCGGGCCGGAGCCGCGGGCGGGCGGGAGGCGAGACGAGGCGCCGCTGACCTCCGCGGGTCTCCTTCTTCAGCGGCGCGGGAGCCGTGCCCTCATCAAAGATGGCCGTCCGCGCCTACGTCAGCAGCTTTTAATAGCCCGGGCCGGCGGGGGGGCGGGCGCGGGCGGGGGGGCCGGGCGCGCTTGAGTCATCGCGGCTGCCGCACCGCGCCGCGCCGCGCGCCGGGGGGGCCCCGCCGCCCGCGCCGCCCCGCGCAGCCCCCGCGCAGCCCCCGCGCAACCCCCGCGGGCCGCGCTGCGGGCGGGGGGCCCGGGGGGGCGCGCAGCGGCGGCGGCTCCCCCCCGCCGAAGGGGTGGTCCGAGGAGGGGATCCCTCCGAAGTGCCCGTGCTCCTTATATGGCCAGCCTACGTGGGCTTCTATTTTTATGTGTGAATTCTGCCTTTTCTCCCTCTTTTTCTTCCCCAGAGCATCCTGTCGGGGGGCTGGGGGTGTTAAGCGGATTTTAGACCTCCCCCCCGCCGCCTTTTCCCCCTCGCCACCGCCGCGAATAAGAGCAGCCTAACGCGCAGAAATCCGTGTTGAAGGACATGTGTTGTGCCTGGAGGTGGAGGGACGTGTTCAAAGAGAGAGAGAGAGAGAGAGAGAAAACAAACAAGAGAGGGAGGGAAAACAAACAAAATCCCGGGCATGTACGTGCAGACACATGCAGAGCTACAGCACCCCAGTGCTGCCGAGGAGGAAACCGGGAACTGGGTTCCAGGAAAGAGCCTGGGTTTATTGATCATGGATTAATCAAAGTATTTGGAGCAAGTGAAGCGCTCTCTGGTATGATTTTTTTACTGAGGAGGAAATCCTTTCATGTCATGCAAAATGTATCTTTGAAGAAAGTATTACTCGGTGGGGATTATAATGCAGAATGGGGATTGAATCTAAGCGTGACTGTATTTCATAACCTCAGTTTTCGCCTCCTTTCCATTCCGCGAGCTCCGTGCATTCATTTATGGAAGCATCCAGACCTCCAGACAAGCGGAGATGCCTCCCTCTTCTCGCTGTCTGAGCTGCTCTCAGGAGCAACACTCGAGCACTGGCCACGTTTAAGCCTTACACTACGTGAGCAGGCTTTGCTAAACAGTCTGCGGAGGACACAGAGGCAAAACAGCAGTCCCGTATTAGTGATAATTCTGCCCAAACGCGGCTCCCCGCCTCCCCTCGCTTTGCCACGGCAGGGAAAACCGGAAGAGAGAGGGAAGGCTCTGCAGCTGGATTTTGGAGCACGTTCATCTCGTGTTATGGTTGTATGGGGGGGAGGGAGGAAGGGGAGGGGAGGGAGAGCGAGGGGGAAAGCGGGAGAACTGCGGGCGATTCCTCCTCCCCTGCTCTGTAGTTCCCCACGGAAAAACGTGATCGCAGATCGTGCTTTGCAGCTCTCACCCTCTCCTACAAAAATACGTCCTTGAGCCTGATTTGGAAGGAAGCAGTCGAAAGTTTGCTAAATATACAACAAAGGATTTCGCAGACAAGAGGGGCTCCCTGATGCATTAGAGTATCTAATGAGCCGTGCACATGAAAGCCACAGGGAAGGAGAGAACCTGTCAGGTTTAAGGGCTGCGAAGACAGACTAACAGCGTAAGATTAACACCGTGCAGACATCCCCTCTGCTCCCCTGCCTGGGCGAAGGGTCTGCAGCAACAGCCCTCGTCAGGCTAATCAGGCGACGCGGTTAGCTCTGTAAACGGCAGTTTGGGAGAGCAAAGCTTTTCTGGACGGCTCGTGCGTGGGGGTAATAGCAGCCAGCGCTTCAGTTAGTTTTGCATTGCAGATGGCAAGGTAAAATCCAGGCTCTGTCATGGTCTGAAATCCAGGCTACCCGTGTGCATGCCTTGTATTTTGTAAGTGCCTAGTATGCTTGAGAAGTTAAAAAGAAAAATCTCAATCAGACAGCTTGTCTGATTGAGGTGGTTTTGAAATGAAGTATGATTTTCAAGAAAGCAATACTAGTTCTTATTAATAATTCATATTAGCGATAGATAAGGGAAGCAAAAGAGAAGTTATAAACTGTTGTTTTGATTAAGGCACCAGCACTGCAAAATCCTGGCTAGCTTTGGACGCAGCCCAAAAATGCTTTGAGGAGAATTTTCAGAATATCAGCAGGGATGAATTTGGCTCCTTTTATCAAAAGTCTGGGAGGAAATTGCAGTGAGGGCGAAGTAAAATGCAGCATAACTTAGGGAAAGGAGGATAAGGGATGGAAAAGGAAGGAGGGGGAGGATGAGATGCTGGTAAGTGTCCAGTGAGAAAGCTGAATTCAGTTTAAGATTAATTTTCAAGCTCTGCTGCAGCAGAAATCGCATATTTTAATAAAACAAAATAGGGCAGGATTATTAAACAGATTGTGAACATTGCCCATTAAGCTTCAGGGGAACAGCTATCTTTCCTACAGTTATTTTTAAAAATGAGTAAGGGAAGGCAGATTTTTTTTGTTGCTTAGGAGTGCAGATGCCTCTATCCCAGGAGATGCAGAGGAGGGCAGCCTTTTGCACCACAGCACTAGGATTTCTGTCGCAATAAATGCTACTAAGCAGTTTTAGCAGATTCTCCACCATAGAGCATTACAAAAAAAAAGAGAGAAAAAAACACAGAGAGTTTATTGACTCTATCGGGTAGTATTTAAACACTCATTTCACACTATGTACAGGAGAGCTGTAAGAAGTGAAGCCTAAAAATGGAGTAGGAGGAGAGAGAAAAAAAAAGGAATTTGGTCTAAGAATGATTCAGCTGCCTCCTAATTTTTCAGGCAAATATTCAACAAGCTGAATGACTAGTACGTGTGGGCACATCCGTGAATAAGGCACCAGCAGACGAGCTTTGCTGCGCGCAGCTTGCGGGGTCTCGTGCTGCCGGCCGGGAGGAGGAGGAGGGCAGCGAAGGCAGCGCCTGCAGCCCCCGTGCGGGAAGGGAGCTCCGGCCCTTGCTCTGCCCGCGGTTGCAGGTCTGCTCGCAGGCAGTGGCGCTTTCTGCCTGCTGACACAGTCACCTTCAGCCTCCACAACACATGTCTGCGTGCTGCAAAGCTGCGCTGTGAAGGCACTAGGCAGGCGAAACACCAAAACGCTTAGCAGCACCGTAACGTCCTGCACGCTCCTGCCTCCCAGGTTCTCCCGGAGCCAGTTGTAATGCAGAGATTGCCTCGAACCCCTCCACCTCCCTGTGCATTTCTGGTTTTTGAATGTGTATTGTATATCCAAATATGGCTCATTTGTACTTCAAGTTCATAGAAAGGAAAGAAATTCTGATTGAACTGGGAGAAAGAGAGAAAAAAAGAGAGGGGGGTGGTGCTGAATGTAGTGCTCCTGCTTTGGCACTAAGCGTTTCTTAACCTCTCTGATTTCTGCATTTTCACAGCCTTTGGTGCTGAGGTTTACCCTGGTCTGCAAAGGGCAGTGCAACTGGGACAGTTTGAGGACTGAGCCCTTCATGCCTAGTTCCTAACCACTTTACGTCTTTTGCTGACATTTATGTAACTACTGAATTTTGACCATCAGTGGCACTTTCATCCACTTGCTCCAGGCTGCTTCTAATTAAATTTGAGGGCAATGGCTAGGCCCAAGTTACATTTTTTTTTTTGGCTGCATTTTCAGGATCTCTGGATAGAAAGTTAGGCTGTGAGCTTTTTTCAGGACTGGTCTGATAGGGCACTCAAGTTCAAGCCAAGCCTAGATCCCTCTGAAGCTTCTGCTAAAAGCAGAGAGAGAAATTGAAAATATGATTTCAATATAAATTCTCTGAGATAAATTCCCAGAGATTTCCTGATCATCCTCAGACCAGATCCCCAGATGTGTGTTGGTACCTCATTCCCAAATATCTGCTTAAACAGGACCTTGAAGCTAAATTTTTGGTGAGTCTGCATCACTCACCCCACGTCCCGCTGCCTTGGCTGGGTGTCTAGTCGTTTTTGACATGGGTTCAATGGAAAAGATGGAGAAGACTTTATGATGGTGTTCATTCATTTTCCCATGTGAAGGGCAGGTTAGTGCAGAACTCCTTTTTCTCCAGGTGCCCAGAACACAACCCGGAGAGGCTGTGTGAGAAGCAGCCAGAGCAGCTCAAAGGTACAACTGAGTCATTTCCGGCAGTGCCAGACTTGGAATTTTGTTATCCAAAGTGTAAAGAAGAAACAGCCACAACATAACTGAGTCCCAGGAGATCGTACTTTGGCATGGTTGGAAGATATGACTGGTCTGAGATCTCCAGGAGCTTTGCCAGTGGGAGCTAAACTCAACAGAGCAAGGAATGGAAAGTGGATGAAAAACAGGCTGCTGTCCTCCAAGCTGAGCTGGATGAGCTACCGGCCAGGAGCACCCTCTTATTACAGAGCCAAAACAAGGGCAAAATCCCCACGAACTGCAAACAGAGCTCAGCGGGACCGTGGAGCCTTCTCTTGCCTGGGGAGATGTCTAACGACATGAGAAGGCTCCACATTCCGAATCAAATCTGTAGTGATGTGTTACCAAGATGCATAATAAATTGCTCAGTTATTGCTAACGTGAGGAGAAGGCTCTGTGCAAGTCTCAGTAGGCACAGAGAGGTGGGTGAAGCTAGTGTGCAGGGTAAGGATGAGGGGGAAGGAGAAGTAGGAACATTGGTTTGGTATTTTGTGGAGGAAGGGGAATATTTACACATATACACCTGAGGGCATATGACAGAGACAGCAGGCAAGAGTTAAACTCCCCTTTTTTTTTCATTAAAAATAATCTCTGTTTTAAGGTAGGAAGGGAAAGGAGCTGCAGCTCTGAGTGCCTTAGAGCTTAGTGAAGGAGAGTAGGAGGCTTTCCCTTCCTGCCTGTTCCTACTAATAGTCAGCAGACGCCAATAAAAAAGAATGTAGATCAATTTTTGAATCAATTTGAAAAATTGATATACAAATTTCTCCTCTTAAAGCACATTTAAGTGATGTATTCCAATGTACTGAATAAAATGGACTATTCTTTAGCACCAAAGTCTCCCATTCAGTTTTGCGTATAACTTTTCTGTGACCATGAAAACAACAGTGCAATGCCAATATATTTGCAATTCCCCATGTAATTTGGCCCAGATGTTCTGTTTGACCACTAAACTTTAAGTGAGCGCAAAATAATGTGCTGGTTTAACTGTGCTTAAAATAGTTACATTTGGAGAATATAGTCCTTTATAGGAAACAAGGACAATTTAAAACTGTGAGTAGACTTTCAGATCTGAAAAGAGCAATTCAGTCTGTGTTTGCAGGCTTTGAAATAGATGGATCTCTGATGAGTTCAACAGGCTGGCTTGTGATTTTTAATAATCTACCTGGCAGCGAGGGCATGGATCTTCCTTCCCTTGTTGTTGTAATTGCCACCTACATGTTTCCGATTGGTGTGAAGTGGTGCAGAACCACTGGCTTTGTTAGAGTTGTGCACGTTTGTAACAACTGGGGTAAATATGATTTAAGGGAGGAAACAGAAACCTCATAGATCCTGAAGCCAGAGACAAAAATAAAAAGCAAAGCAGAAAAGCCCTTCTTCTCCCAAATATTCATCTCAGTCAAGAAGACAGACAGCTCCTGGGCTCCCCTGCAGAGTTGGCGTTTCAACACAGCCGGTTGTCGTAGAAAGTGGTGTGAGCCACAAGAGACAAAGAGCTTCTGGAGATGCTGGCCCAGGCTGGTATGAAGGCAATAGCTGCCATGTTAGATCATGCCATCAGACTTAGAGATTTTCTCTGACACGAGCACATGTGATGCCACTTCTCAGGCCTTTTACAAGGAGAACGATGAGCTGTTTCCCTGGGGTCTCAGCACAGGTCCCACTACCTGCCTGAATGAAAAGGCCTTAGCTGGGACAAACCAACTGAGCTTTTTGGACCTTAATTTTTAACACCTGGGCCTTGAATTGCTCAATCCCCACTGAGATGCCTCTTGGTGCTTAGCCCTTCATAGCACAGATAAAAAGGCAAATGGGAAGGGTAGTCTCTTTTGCTGGGGAGCTTTCCCTGTGTAAGCCCTGACCTGGAGGGATGAGTTTGTAGTACAGAAAGTGCCATGAGCACTGAGTCTGTTCCTCTCTCTTGCTGTTTTCTTTCCTTAGAGTGTGTGGGAAGGTGTTGACTGTTAGTAGGTCTAGTTCCTGCTCTTCCTCTAAACTGGGTCATCACAATTTACCCTCCTACCTCTTGTGAGATTTTTTTTTCCCTTTCCTCTTTGATATATCCTTCTGCAGCCCTCCTTCTCAACCCCTTCCCCCCGTTTCTTCCATATGATGAACAGGAGGAAAGTAGGTCACTTCATAATTGCTCTCCTCTATTTCAGAGGAGCCCAGAGGCGTAAAACAGGTAAGTGTCACCAATTCAGGGGAACTACAAAGATATTTTCCTCTTGGTTGTCTCTTGTGCTTGCTTTCCCTCGTCTTTTCCCTTTGCTTCCAAAACCCTGATGTAGCAGCTAGTGATGCTGTCTGATCACATAGTTAAAATTCAAGTTGAGGCTAAGTGACTCAGGAAGCTGGAAGTGAGGGTGGTGGAGCTGTTTTTTTTTTTTTTTTCTTTCTCCCCAGCTTTTATACTTTTTGCTCAATGGAATGACAAAACATTACAAAGGAGGTGAGTTGTACTTAGATATGTAAAGGAGGGAATGGAACAGTGTAGACACAGTATTTCTTAATAATCTCAGGTACCTATTAAAAAAAAAAAAAGAAAGAAAGAAGTTAAAGTTTTTCCACTATATCAAAAATCTGTATTTGGAAGGTGTTGGCTTCCACAAATGAGGGCTTTTGGATTGCCTTCTGCTAGCCAGAACGACAGCAGAGATGTGCAGTCCAGCCAAGTGCATAAACATGTGTCTGTTCATTAGCCTAGGCTGGGTCCTAGGGACTGTTCTTGCCCTCGGGCCTCGTCGTGTCAGGCCATTACCTACTGCTCTCAGTGCAAAACTTAATGTTGAGCTGAGCCAATCTCTGAGGAGCAAGTTGGAGCCTGGATCCAGGTGCAAGTGGAGTTCAGGGATTAGGGAGCTCAAAAACCAGCAGCGCTGGGTGGGCCAAGGGGCCTCATCTGTTTTCTGCGGGCCAGCATACCCAGTTGGAGGCTCCATGCTGCATGTCCCAACTCCAGGTTAGATTGGTTGGCTCTCTCTGGATGTCAGGCAGGCTGGTTTATGTTTCTTAGGAAGCCTTCAAGAGTTCATTGTGTGTCTGAACAAGTGTCTTGTACCTACTTGGGTATTACTGCCAGGTAACTACTTTTGCTCTAGGTTTCACCACCCTGTGCAAGAAATAGCATTTTCTCCTTGACGAATTTTCCTTCTGCTCCCTGTACAGAGTGGTGGGACAGAACAGACACAAGGAGAGGGGCAGAACTGCCCCCAGCTCTGCTATGGAGCAGCTAGGCCGCTCTGCAGCGAGTTGCTCGCCCAGGGCCTCCCCCTCCTCCCTCCATTAAGCTTGTAAATATTTTTGTTCTCATCTGTTGTTTATTCTGCATCCATCCATCTCGTGCTCAGCACAGCGGGACTCGGTGCCGCCTTTGCTCCTGTGCTTTCCGATTTACCTCCCAGAGGAGCACTCCGAAAGCGGGGAATTGCCTGGGGGAGAAGTTTCTGTTTGCTGGGGGAAAGAGAGGATATAAGTGCACTGATTCCTCTTGAAGGCACCTAGGGCTTTGGGGAGCACTGATGTGTCTGTTTAATCTCTGCCCAAAAGGGGACTACATCAGACAGGGAACCCCCTCGAGGGGGAATCGCAAGTCTCTGCTGGGCCTCGATGTCGCCTCTCCCACACGGGGGTGGAATAATGCAGACAGCTCGGAGGAGGCCGAGTTTGTGCTGCACAAGGGAAGGCTTTAAGAAAAAACAGCCAGATATTTAGTGTAAAGCTTAACCCTCATGCTCCTTCAGCTTCCAAACACGTAGCTGCGTATCTTACTAACTCCTGGGGGGATTCTTCACTATGATTTAAGACCAAAAAGGCCTTTTTTTTTTTTTTTTTTTTTTTTTTTTAAATGCATGGTCATTAATCTAGCAAAAAGACCATCTCTTTCTGTGGATTTATGGGTCAGCCTCTTAATGTATAACTGTAACTGGAAACAGCAATTTCTCTATTTTTGCCCCAAAGCTTAAATGGGAGCAAAGCTGTCCTGGAAATTCCTTGAGTTTTATTTCAATTTTCCCTCTTCCCACCCTCCAACCCCAGCCTTAAATATTCTGCATTTTTTAGTTATTTATTTTTTAATGGAGATATTTGCTGAAAATGGAGGAGTGAGAGGAGCTAATCTGGTAAGAACTCCTGAGCATCTGAACAGGGAATAGTATTTTCCTTCCCTTCCTGAAAGCCTGATAAATGAAACACTCAAAATATTTTGAGGAACCTGCTGAAATCTCTAGTTCTCCCCACCCAATTTAAACTCCTAGCAACTTTGACATGCCTATTTGCAAAAAAAAAAAAAAAAATGCACAATGTGGACTCCCGAGTGATTAGCAAGCCTTGCTGTCACGAGAGCTCTGTGAATAATACCAAGCCAAATGTGGAGGTCTGAGCTTAATGTTTCATACATTTTTTTTTGTTATTATTACTTTTCCTCCTTCCACTTTCCACATGTATTGAACGCTTGAGTGCGATAGAGGTTGGCACCCTGCAGCACTGGGGAGCCCAGTCCCAGCTAGGCAGGGTGTATTGGAGGTCAAGGCCTGGGTGCCTTAGCTCGCTGTGGAGAAAACTTTCAGCTTGGCTCATTGCCCTGTGCTCTTGCAGCTTAGGAGAAGAAGGGGGGGTGGGGAAAAGGGAACTGGACAAAAACAGAGGTTCAATCCCAAATTGAAGGAGTCTGTCTCTGGGCCTGCAGGCAGCTTTGGACTAGTGGAGGATAGGAATTGCTATCAGATCATTTAAAAATAGTTCCTTGGAGATTGTTTCCTGGGCAGGAATACTCCTATTACTTGGTGACAGTCTGAGCAACCGCCCACAAGCCAGATCATAGCACTCCTGCCCATAAAAAAGAAAAAGAAAAAAGAAAAAAAAAAGGCAGAAATAGGGCCCTTTAAGAGGAGTCTCTCAAGAGGCTGCACAGACCTGGATGCTCTCAGCCCAGGTGAGCACGATGCCTATTATGTTAACCTTGTTAAGCCCATTGCCCAAGCCCTTATTACCAGGGCTGGCTGCCTTCTCAGCCACTGTCAGGGTCCAGGGCTGTCTCTCCTGTCCCTCTGTAGCCTTGGAGCTGGCCTGTGGCATCTCTGGCTTGCTGACTAACTATGCTCCTGTCAAAAATGCTCATACATAGGCCAGGGCTGCATCGCTCATCTCCCATCCCTATTCCAAACCAAGGGGTTAGAGTTAAGTGATGTAGGATGTAATAAAGTAATGATGTATTTGACCGCTTCATTGTTCTTACCGTGGCTAAAGCAATGGTTCTTCAACCAGGGCTCACCAGCAAGACCTTCCTTATGACCAGAGCAATGGGCTGCTGTGGTGCTCCGGGTGGAAGGAAGATGAAAACCAGGCTGTTGCCTCTGACACTTTGCCTGCCAGCAGCTGTGGGTTGGCAAATGCCGCACTAGGAGCGAGGCTGCTGCTTTGGTGATGTGACCGGGTGCAGGAGTCTCACATGGTTTTCACCAGTCAGTCTCAGAGTTGGTGGACAGGAAGGCACAAGGGCAGAGGGGCTTGAAATGGAGCTGCTATTGGCACCATACTGCCTGGCTGTGAACTTGTTCCCTCTTTCCAGATATCTCTTTTGCTTTCAACTACTACAACACCCTGCAGGGCGGCATGTTCCTGTAGGCTGATCTTCCAGCTGTTTTGCATCTGCCCACATCTATTCCAGCTCAAGGGAGACTGAGGTATTCCCTTATTCAGCACAAGAATAGAAAGCTGGGGCAGCCTTGGGGTATGCACAGAACGCAGGGTCTGTGCTGGCCCTGTGCCAAGAAGGACTGGGAGATCCTGATGCAGAGCCCAAGGGAGGCAGCTGAGCATTATCAGCAAAAGTCTGATGGTATCATTGTGTTACCAGTCCATTTTAATCAGTCAGGTACACTTGTTCATCCGCCTTAGTTATGTCAAGGTGATACTGGAGTCCCTCCCTTTCCAGGCATCAGCAGGGAAGGGAGAAGCCCAGTTGTGTTACAATGAGCCAGAGCTGGGCAGCCTAACGTGGGAGTCCTATTGTGTCTTGGTTGTTTAGGGAGATTGTTGTTGCTGTCCCCTGCTCAGGTCTTAACCTTGCTTAACGCACAATACAACTTCCACTTCTCAGCAGTGCCTAGAAACTGTTGTGGGACTGGATGACTCCCAGCACACGACATGCTTCAGTGTTAACTTTTTTTCTCACCCCAATCTTTTCAATGCATACCCATCTCAGTTTGTGATCTGAGACCTTATTGGAAGTCATCTGTTCCTCTGTGGTGTTTACACAGTTATGAGCTGATCAGGTCCACCTCTGCTTTTCCTTATGCTTGCCTTATTCTGTGAAAATGGTTGCATGCGTGGAAAGAAGAGTCAGCTCTTTCCCTATGGAAGTTTAGAAGTGCCACTTCACTGTGTGAAATTCTGTGTGTGGGGCTGTCTTGTCTTGTTTTATTTTTGCAGTGCATTCAGCTTTCTGCTCTGGCCAAAGCAAGGAGATCTTCAGCCTGGTGGGTACTGAGCAGCTGTGCTAACAAACCTCCTCTGCACCTCTCCGCATGCATTAGGTCTGCTCAGGGGAGGGGCCTTAACAAGGCACATCCTCAAGAGAAGCTTCATGCCTTTCCCTAAAGAAGGTGAGAAATTTGGCCAAGCAATGTCCCAAGTTGCTTTCCTGCAATACTCGTTTGGGTGTAAAAATATCCTCATCACATTCTCATCTTTCTGACCTGCCCTTTTGTGCCAGGATGCTCATCCTGCCTTTGCAGCCATGCCTGGGTGTGATGCAGAGGCCCCACGTGGCAGTCCCATGGCCATAGCACTGCAGCCTGACACTCTGACCCTTCGCAGCAACCCAATGAGCGTGAGAGGCGAGCAGGGGAGGGCCTGGCCTGGGCCCCTGGGCTCTTTCGCTTGGTTTCAGAGTGCTCCCTGGTTCCTGCGCGTCAGCTGGCACACAGCCCCGGTGCCTCGGGTACGCGCATTGCTTTCTGTCTGCAGGCTGGAGCCTCTCTGCAGAACGTACCCTTCAGCCTGGCTGAGCTCTTCTGCACAAAAAAAAGGGGAAAAAATCAGGTAGGCTGCAGAATCGATCATGCTAAAGCACTGGAGCCAAGGTCCTTTCAAGGCAGGAATCATTCATTTGGGAGACTTCAGCAGTGTTGGGTGTGTTCAGAACCTCAGCTATTTCTGAATTCACTGGAAGTCTAGCCCCAAGGGCTCAGTTCTCAGAGAAATTAAAAACAATCTCTTTGGGGTACACTTTATTTGCTTTCTAGATCTCAGATACCTAAAAGCTGGACTTCCAATCTTTATACCATCAACCACAGGAGGTAGAAAACAGGCCAAACAGCATGGAGCCAGCCAGGGTAGGCGTGCACTGCTGGATCATACGCGAGGTATTCTGCCTGATTAGCTTTCCAAGCTCCTCCCTGGACTTCTTTTTCCTGGCATCTCCATCTTTTTCCTTATTCCCCACGTAACTGTACTTCAGCTCAGGAGCCAGGACAGACCCTGCAAGGATTGGGCAGCGTTGCTGTGCCCCCTTGTGTTGGCACAGGAGCTAGTCCCAGAAATTGGGTTGCTGCAGCTTGATGGCATTGATGATGGTTCTTTTGGCCAGTTTTGTTTTTATTAAAAGCTGGAGCAAGCACTGGGTGTGAGTGAAAGTTTCTGGATCTGCCTCTTAAAATTGATTTGCCTGGTGATATTGATTTATATATATATATATATATTTCTGGGGGAGGGGAAGGGGGTGGACAAGGCACTGTGCATCCTCTGTTGTCTTTCTCTGCCCCGCGCCTTCCCTTAGACAAATTCTGAAAAACAGCATTGCCTGTATGCAATAATACATATGGCATGGCATTTCCTTATAGAAGAGGAGTTAGATCTAGTTTACCTAGATCAAAAAAATGGCACTGCTTTTCTTTCCTGCATTGAGATTGGGACTGCTGCCATCCTATGCACCAGTCCTGCTGCTTATTTGGCAATAAGCTACAGAGCCTTGCCTGGTGCTGGCTATGAATCCACAGAAGAGCAGAGTTCTCCCACACACTGCCAGAGAACAGATTTATTGCCACATATCCACCCAAGGTGCTGAATTCATGTAGGTATTTTTTTGTTATATTTTAATTGCTCTTCTCAGGCAGCTAATAATAAATCACTGATAAATCTGCAGTGGGGATTTGGGGATAGAGATTGAAAGAAGGTTTATTTGTGTTGTTGGAAAGGGTCTTTTTTCCCCTCCCCTGTTTAAATGAATCCTATCCTTTGGGTTGCCTTAGGTCTTCCAAAACCAACGTGCTTGGAAGCCTCTCTGCACACTTTGAACTTTCCCTGTGCTGGCTGCTGCGTCCCTAGCCAGCAAAACACTGCATGCTGGCTGGAGCTCTTGGCTGGTCCTGCCTGCACTGGAGATTCAAATGCAGTGGAGAAGGGGAGATTTCCGGCAGCCTTTGCTGCAAGCCATCCTACAGAGCTACGGAAACTGTAATGTGGCCATGGCAAGTGTGTATGGGACAGGATCTGAAGGGTAACAGAAGAGCTGTGTGGGGGGCAGCTCTCCCTCCCTATCAATACATGAGTATTAGACTGGCCATAATCTGAATCTTATGGGAGCTGCAATTCAGTTACTGAGTTTTATACCTTTTTAAAAAACACTTTTTTTTTCTATAGAGAAAGTCTGTGTTTTCCTTTCCTGTCCTATAGGACTTTCCCCGAGGGGCATCACTGGGGCACTGTTTGGGGAGAAGAGGAATCAGAATTTGAATCTAATACATTTTCATTCATTAATATTTAGGCACTACTGCGATGCTAAAGCAAGACTCAGCTGAGTTTGTCTTGTGCTGTATGCAGATGCAATGACTGAGCTGCTCCCTGCCCCCAGTGAGTCTGCAGTCTGTAATGGATAAGACTGGCAGAAGACAGTAGAAAATAGTGCTGCTGCTCTGTGGTTTCAGCTTTCAATGGACTTCCTCTGTGTGCTGAGAACTGCATGACTATTGAAGGTAATGGCTATTATTTTTAATTCAAGAGGTCTGGGAGGTATTTAAACTGATATGTTCCAGGCCATAATTCAGCCTCTCTGAGGGGAGGGGAAAAAAAAAAAAGAGGAAAACCTTCCTGATCCTGATTTTTCTGGAGATTGTCTCATAACTGCCTAATTGGGGAGATAATGCAGGTGGGAAGATAAAGCAATTTGCTTGTCTCCTCACTACAGCTCCTAGTCAGCATATTCAGCTGGACTGCCACAGTGTGGTATGGCACTGATCTTGTGAGTGTTGTCTGTAGCTTGCAGAGAAAACCTGTGTGCAATGCAAAATAAATCTCTCCATGGTGAGAGTGGCCCTGGAAGCTGTTTCCTGAGGGGCTGGCCCAGGACTTTTGCTCTGAGCAAGCTGTTCTGTGAGGCACATGTGACAGAGCAGTGCAATTATTGCATTGCTGAGGGGCTGTGCAAACATGAATTGAAAGCATAGCAGCCCATTCCATAAAGACACTCACTCAGCAGCCTGCAGTCTCTTATCATGTCATTGCAAGCTATGTATTCTATATATGTAACTGTATGTAAAAATAGGACTTCAAATAGTAAAAGCTATACATGCAATAAAAAGTTTAGTTGACACCCAGACCACATGATAAATGCTTGGTATCTCCTCTGGAAAGGAGTCAATCAGGTAAACTCTGGATCGTTGCTCTTAAAACACCAATTTTAATTTTACCTTTGAAGAAGGTAATGAGCTAATGCTTTCAGAAGCTTGGCCTATGGAGTGCCACTGCTTTGCTATAGCAACTCTGAGTCAACATGTAGATTTTAAAACCTGGTCCAACAGTTATGAAGCTAATTTGCAATGAAACCTCATTGACGCATGCCAGCAGCCTTTTGTAACATTGGGTTTTGGTTCCTTGTAGAGGTGAACGTACAAGTAATAATTATCTGCAGTTTATTTTGTGAGAGAAGGCTGGCGAGGAGAGTACAAAAGTCTTGTATATGAAAAGACCATAATTGTACAGACAGCCCCATTTGCGGTTTTGGCCACTTGCTGGAGCCTGGTTTGGCAGGACAAGGCCCGTGACTCTTCATTAATACAACACATTTTCTTCCTACAAATTCTTCATTATATTAGATCTGATGTTTTTTAAATGATTATACTTAAGTACTAATAGTCAAGTATTCATTTCAAGTGACACCTTGGATTCGCTTGAGTCTTTCTATTCCAAAAGTGAAATAAATTTCTGAGACCATGAATTTCCCTGAGAGCGATAGGAGTTGACAGCACAGTTCTAGCAGACACGATCCTGTTTGGCTTGGACAGCACTTGCAATGTACCACTGGGGAAGAGGAGAGTTGCAGGAGAGTGCGGGAGAGTCTCAGTCACCTGAGGGGCTGGAGGGAATCACAAGGGCATATCTGTGACGAGTTGCTATGGCTGCTGCCCTATGGTAAGGCACAGTATGGCCAAAAAGCAGAATATTTATTGCATTGCCTGGTATCTGTGAGTGCTGCTGTTGTCTCGCCATATTTGAGGTGCTTTGCATAGTGTTTTATAGGGACTGTGGCACGTTTCCTACAATGTTTCTTTAAAGAATGTGAGAGTGAGGTGATGGATACAAGATCAAAGAGTTTGCCTGGTGGCCACTTTTTATTTTAGGGGTATTGTACCTTGCTCTTCCATGAGTCAAAAACAGACAAGAGCAGTAGAGGTTGAAGCTAACTTGCAGCCTGTGACAGGAGGTACGCCAACTTATTGACAATATTCAAGGGTGGTCTTGCTCACTTAGGAGAAATGGTGGCAACAGTGGGTAAATCCTAGATGGGAATTAACTAAGTGAAGTCATAACATGCCCAAATATTGTCCCTTCGCTTCCAAGGCGTAATTTATCTGATGGAAGAATCCCCAGTGTAAGACATTCTCCCTTCTTGGGCATGTGGTCCAAGACTGGTTTGTTAATGCTGAGTTGAGAGAAGAAATTCATGTTGGGGAGCCTGTGTTGTAGCTGGGTGACCAAACCAGCATCAAAACTCTGCCAGAAAACATAAAGGGATTCTGTGTACAAAGTACTGAAGGACAACTATGGTCCTGCTGCCTTTTACTTGTAAACAGCCAAGACAGGAAGTACTTTTCAGAAGCCTGTTTGATGGGGGTGTGGGGAAAAATAATATAAAGGGGTACTAAGGTCAAGCAAAACAAAATCATTTGTCTGGATGCTTTCATCTAGGGATTCTTGAAATACCACAAGAATCTGAGATCCACTGGAGAAAAGAGACTCTGGAATGACAGTGGTGTGCAGAAGCAGCTCTGAGTAGTGGAGGAAGAGAGACAGTGAAAGCTAAAAATAAAACAAAAAAAACCAAAGTAAGGAATGCTACCGTAACTTAGCCCACTCTCCCTACTGTTTTTGTATAGGTGTGGGGGAGATGGCAGGCAGCAGCTGGCTTCTTTGCAAAGCCTATTTTTAATAAGTCTTGCAAATATTCGGAGGAAAGGAGACATTAAATCTAAAAAGATAGCCCAATAAATATAGGTGAAAATCTCTAAAATATTTTCTTCTGATGAAGTTTTTCCTCCTCTCTCTTCCCTTTCCTTGTCTGTTTTGCTTCAGCCAGAAAAGACCTGGATGACTCTTCCTGCTGTATTATTTTTCTGGAGTCCTAGTTGTTTTTCAGCATAGACAACAGACTGCAGTGTCCCCTTCCCCTGGGAGAAAGCAATTAAGAGATCTGACCCCAAAGGCATGCCTAATTGCAGGTTTCTGTCTAGGATGAAAGGGACTACATTGTTATTTGTTTATCTGCTTAGTGAAGAGCACCAATACTGGCATGAGCTTCTCATGTCAGTTCTGTGCCACGGTGACTGCTTTCCAAGGAAGAGTTGGAAATTCTGCTGCCTCGTCAAGGGCTCTCCTGCTCCTAGCTGCAAACCCACCCCAGCTGTGGGTGATGTGAATGGAGGAAGATGCTTCATGCTCTTAAAGTCACAAGGGAGTTTCTTTTGATTTAGCAGGACAGTACCAATTTCTGTGTGGCCCTTCTTTTCAGTTTGCTGTTGCGTGCTTACTTTCATCTCTGAAGTGCTTGCAGTGTAGCTAACGGGAGTCTGTTCCCTGTGGTTCAGTAGAGCAGGCTGTGCAGACTACTTCCCCTGCAGCCTCCACAGAAGCAGTATGGTTTGGGCAAGACTGCTTTCGTTTCCTCTCCAAGTAACACGTGGATCCTTTAATTCTTGAAAAGAGATTCTAGCGCGCACACACACACCATTGATGAGAGCTGGTAGACTCTCAGCCAAGGGAGGCAATTCTCCATCTCCTTAGGGAGCAATGTTTGTTGGCTCCTGCCATCCTCTGCCAACATGTCTCGTTGTTCTTCTCTCTTCGTAAGAGAGCTCACTTCTGTTTATCTGGCCTCTCCCCATAATCTGCCTCTGAGGATTGCCAAGGGTAGTGATGAATGCTTCTGTGGTGCAAATTCCTTTTCTATCAGATATATCTCCTGGTTTCCCACCAGTTGCTAATGGACATTACTGATCTTGAACATATTTAAGTGTTGTTGCAGAGATTAAATATTTCAGTCCTGTTACTGACTTCCTTCAAGAGTTGCTTTCTTCACAGAGCACTCCTATTAACTATATATGATATTAGTATCCTATTGGGCAGGAAAAATAAAGGTGCTGAGAGTTCCTCTGCTGGCTTAAAAGGACCTCTACTGGTAGTGGTGGAGATGGGCTGTATTGTGTAACTCCACCACACTGGAGAACCTTATCTCTTATCTTCCCTCTTCTTTTACAAGAAAGCTTGTAGTCATCACAAGAAGACAACCATCACCATGGCAGTATAAATGGTGCTTCCTAGCACTTGAGATATGGAAAAGTATAGAGCTGATTAGGAAACATCCCCGAAAGAGAGGGAGCCCTCTGGGAGAAGGGACTGGGTGGCTTGGCTCCTTGCCTCCGTGTCAGAAGCTAAACTGGAATCTCTTGTGCTGTCTAGGATACCAGGGCTGAGTGCTTGCTTATGTTCAGATTATCTGCACTGTCACGGTCTACATTTGCTGATCTAGGTCATGTTCCTATAGCACAGATCATCTGGCAAACCAAAACCAGGTTTGGCTACCAGTGTAGTGATGGTATCATGGCTTCACATTCACCCCTTCCAGGCAAGACAGGACTAATAAAGGTGGAGGTTTATTAGTTGGGGTTTGGCACATTCAGAGTCCCAGGTCTTGGCAGCCTGGTGAGACTGAGCTTTCCAACCAGCTAGGAGGCCTGAACTTCAGGCAGGCTGAATCTATTCTCAGATCTGGCTTGGTAGAGGATCTGAAAGTGATCACATATGTGTGAAAAGGTAACTACTGTCTCCCCTTCTGAATTTATTCAATTTTTTTTTGGGGGGGGGGAGAGGGGGGAGGGGAGGAGAAGGATGGGATCAGTGGCTCTCTAACAGAGAAAGATGCCAAAGGCTTCTCTGATACCAAATTCATTAGATGTGCTAACAAAATACCACATTAACAGCAACCTCTTTCTGCTTCAGGTTTGGGTAAAGGGTGAAACTTGTGGGTGAAAGGCTAATGTTAGAGTTGTGCCCTGGAAGCCCTCAGTGGGGATCAGCAGTGCCCTTAAGCTCCTCACTGGCAAATTGTGAGCACTAGGTGAAAATACCAGGACACAAGTGTGTTCTTCCTGCAGCGCTTTCAATAGTTATAGATACTGAGGGAACAGGACATACAATGTTTTTTCCCTTCTTTTGCATCCTTAGTCATCTCCTCCCATGTGCTGGAGCAGCTGACTTGCAGGGTGGTGAGAAAGCGTGCAGGTTAATATTGATCATCTCTCTTTTCTGTAGTAATACAGCAAAGGGACATTTCTCCTCTTTTCACCTGAATTGCATCCCTACCATCGAATAAACCAGTCATTGAGGAGCATTCTTAGGAGAGAAGTTTTTACTTTCGTGAATGAAACCAGCCTTTGAAGTAGTTTTTAAAAAAAAAAAAAAAAAAAGTTTCATGGAGACTTGTGATCATTTTGCTATCTTTATTAGTGCCTAAACAACAGGGAATATGTGAGGGGCAAAAAAGGCGGTGGGAGGCAGCTGATGAAATGAGCAATTTGCTCTACTTGTGAAATCCACTTGTCCCAGTCAATGCATCAAGGACCCATATGCTTTCTTTTGATTGCCTCACTCTGAGCAACTGTGTTAATAAGGAAGCAAAACAGGCAGAGCTGCAGTGAGCTGGGCCTCACAGCAAAGATCAGGGAAGGAGTCGCAGACGACGGGCTGGTGCTGTTGTGGGCTGGTGGCCTGCAGCGCAGGGCTCAATGAATCGCTGCCCGGTGGCACCATCGACTGCTTGCAGCACTGGGTTGCACGTGAGACAGCGCTCATCTGCTCTCGTGCTGCCTCCCCTGCGCTCCAGTGCGGGGTTCAGCAGCAGGCACTTGACTCATGTTTTTAGCAACGTGCAAAAGAAGAGTGCAGCTGGAGGAGGAGGCTGGAAGGTGGGAGGAAGAGCTTGTCTAAGGTGTGGGCAGAGCAGTGGCATCTCTGGGAGAAGCCCAGAAAGATCATTTGCCTGGCCTTGGTGCTTTCCTTTTCCTTTTTCTTTCCAAAGTAAAATCTTCTCAGGAAGGAGCCATTCCTGCTGGATATCTGCTCCTACACCACAGCTGGCACAGCAGGCCATGCTGGGCGATGCTGGGGAGCCCCCGAGTGGTCCCTAGACAGCCACTGTTGCAGCTCTCAGCCTTCAGACACTGCCTACAGGGCTTCTGTGCATACTGTGCCAGCTCCCAGTCATGGACTGAGGAGCCCCAGTAACTGTTGGCCTCTAGGGAAAAGGCCGGGAAAATTAAGAACATTGCTCAGTGTGGCAGGGATATCCTGTCTAACTTGATTGCCTGGTGCCTAACCAGAGTAAGCGTTGCACAACTTGCCAGGAAGCACCGCAGCAGAATTAGAGGGGGCTTGGAAAGGGACTGAAGGGGCAGCCTGACCCTGTGAGAAGGCTTCCTCGCAGCAGAGGTGAGCAACAGGCTGGGTTAGATTAGTCCCATGGGACTTGGGAGCTTTATTACCTGCTCTATACTGGCCTGGTGGGTATCTTATGTGGGCCCTGTGCATAAATGTGTAAATGTATAAATATATATAGGTGACAGCATAGCAGACTCTCTCCCCCTTTGGAAAGGGGATTGGAGAGACTTAGAGAAAGGTTTGTCAGTGCTGTCAATTGTGACACAAAAACTCCCCATGTGAAAATCTGAACTTCTTGTGGTGTCTGTGCCTCAGGCAGAAGTCAGTTAACCTGCTACAGACTCAGCTGAGTTGCTAGCTCTGGTGGATGGGGCATTGGCTATAGAACTGTGAATCTCCAATGCTTGAGTGATAGGTAGGACCTACGTCTGCCAGCTGGCTTTGTAGTAGGGTGACAATATTCTTCTGCAAAACAGCTATCAAAGTCCCTCAGGCCAGCAGTGATGCTTGTTTCTTCCCCAGAGTGCTAGGGAGCAGGTGCAACAGTTACAGAAAGAACTTGGAGGACACAGTAGTATGAAAACAGCTCATGCAATGGACAACAGGCTTTGCTTTTGGTCGGAAACTTCTGCTAGGCCCTGCAATAAATGCCAGTGTAAGTGAGGTGAATACTGCAAAGCAAGAAGGGCTGGAAGAAGTAAGCCTGTGGCAGTGGACAGGAGGAAAGGATCAGGGATCTCCTTTGGGCTGCATACAAATCAAACAAAACAGGACACAGCTTTAATCCAGATATCTGGAAATGAGTAATATAAGGTTTGTTGTGCTGTAGATTGCTATACCAATATGTGAGCAAGACTGGCTGGAGGACTGTCATCACCTGGTTTCTGAATGAATAGATCCTAAGATGAATGAAAGAACTAATTGTTTCTTGGAGCTGTCATTTTGGACCTTTGTATATCCAAGAAGAAAACTTGGCACAGTTCTTAATGTTAATTTTTAAACATAGAAGCTGAAAGATGAAGTTAAATTCCAGACACTTTGAGTTGATGTAATGCCACTGACTTCAAAAAATTTACAACACCTGCATATCGGTCCCACGGGCAGTTTGTTGCAAGTGCAGTGAGAAATGGAAGTGGGACCAAGGTTTTGCAGCAAGATTCCAATTTTGTGGAAGATCCCATGGTGACAAAAAAGTAGAATATACGACTTAAAATAGTGTGACTTGTTATGGTTTTTTTTGCCATCTTTGCAATGTTGTCTGAGTTTAGGCTCCATTTATAAAAGTTGTCTGAGACCTTCACACCTTTAAAACAGGCAAGCCAGGCTCCCATGAAGTCGTACAACACATTTCTAGATGTGAAATATTCCTATGAATTGGGTTTTAATTGCTTTACATTTCTCAAAAGGATTCTAAGATAGCAACTTATTTTAGTGTATTCTTTGGAGAGCTGAGTGGATAGATTCATGATAGTGAAAGCAGTGGGCTTTATAGATAGATTTTTGCAAGAAATGTTTCCTTGTTAAAATGTCTTTAAAATAATTTCCTTCAAATTACAGAATGTGACAGATTCTTAAAAAAAATGAACATGTGTTATAAATTTGTGTGTGAATGTGAAAAAATGATGTATAGAAAAAGACCAATTTAAAAATGAACAGTCCAGGAGATTTAAACTTTTGAGTTCCTCCATCAAAGGTGCAATATTTTCAAGTTTTTCTCTCAACAAGGAGTAAATGAGCAAGCAGCCAGCAGCATCTTCGTGTTTAGTCACTTGATGGACTTTTCAGGGGAATCAAGTGAAGTTGGAGATGAGTGGAGTAAGTCAGGGAGCTTTGCTGTGGTCCAGGGACTGCTCTCTCATGCCTTTGCATAACTCTTTCTGCCTTACCCTTGAAATACTATGACTGATGCCTACTAGGTGATAGCAATATCTCTGGAGCTTTGAAAGCCAGTTTTCCATCAGAAGAATTTATTTACTGAGGAAATTTTCCATTTCCACTCAATAAACCAGGCCTGGGTCAGTATGGAAGTAATCACCTCTCTTGGGGTGCCCAGCCAGGGTTCCTGGGAGCCAGATGTTAGTGGTAAGTGAGTTTATCTAAAGAAAATCCTGCTCTGAAGCATGTGTAATGAGAAGAAACACTGACTTTCATTTGCTTTCACACTTGACAGCCTGTAACAACCAGTAAGTCCTCATTAGTAGAACACATGGTTGATATTGGCACCTGGATGAGAAATGTAGATCTGGTCAGTAACATCCTGTTCATGTCAAGTTAAACAATTTGCACCTAGTTTCAGGGTCAAGTCTGTCCATTTTTAACATATCACTTCTGGTTTACTTAATAATCCTTTTCATTCAATGTGAAAAATAAGTGCCAAACTCATATTTGTATTGTAATGTGTAAAGACTGAGGAGTTTAATGCTGAAAACACCTCAAATATCTAATCCCTATTTGCAGTTGCTGGGAGCCAGGTCCCTAAATATCTCTCAGAATCTGGAGCTGTGTACCAGATGGAGAATCAGCATTTGCAGAGTAATTCTACAAAGGAAGTGGAGCATCTTGGAGAAATGATTTCCTTTAGCAAATAGTTGCACAGCATGAAAGGAAGCAAAGCCAGCATCTTGCATGTGGAACTTTTGCTTGCTCTCTCTACTCCTGTCTCTTTCCTAGAGTTGTTTTCATTATAGGCCCATCCAGATAGCATCACAGCATGACACCCAGGACATACCAGACCTGGTGTCAGTCGGTCTCTCACTGGCACCATGGAGCAAGTCAGAGTGAACACGTCCCTTTTCCCAAAAGGGATTGCAGTTTCTTATGTCCTAAAGTAATTGATTGATGTGAGCATCATAAAAATGTTGAACAAGAATTATTGGTCTCAAAAATGTGATCCAAGGTAATGTCAGATGCTCTTAAATGGAAGCTGTTAATATATGTCACCTGTTATCCCACCTTGTCTATCTGCCTACCTGAGGTTATGTGCAAACACAGTGGCTGCAGCTGTGGTCAATACACTAGGAAAGGAGCAAGAAAACCCCTCAGCTGCTGAAGTCTGAGAGTTGAAGATTGGTAACATTTCCAGTGGGGAAAATTCAATCCTAGATTATCTTTCAATAAACGAGTGCCACTGCAGATCCTGCCTAATTTGTCAGGAATTAGTGACTATCTAGAACAAACCTCAGAAGTTTCTTTATTTTGAAAGCAATGTGCAAATATGTTTGCTGTGTATAGGACTCTAAGGAAGCTTTCCAGGCAGGTATCAGTTTTCAAAGCAAAAACAAAAAGAGTAGTTTTTACTTAAAGATCAAACAACTGCCATATGGCGCTATTTCTCCTCTTCCATTTGCAGGCTTGTAGCTTCACCAGTGTCTCACTTTTTGGCTTTGGAAAAGGGAGCAACTGCTGGAGGGAGGGATACTCTGCCAGGCGAAGCTGGGCAAAGGGACCAGGATGGGGACAGGGACCAGCCAGGCACTGGCCAGGGGATACAACTGCACTACAGCCATCTGGGGCAGGGGGTAAGTTTCTCTCATATTCTTCCAATCCTTGCCCATGATTTGTTGCTAGAGAAGGAGGCAATATTTTCCCTTGATTTAATTGGAGTCAAAACTGGGGAAGGGAACACGTTACTGGAGAATTTGGCCTGAGAGTTGTAATTTATGAAACTCTGACATCTGTGAAGATAAATATGTAGAAGTTGTGTGGTTGTGTGTTTTTTTTTCTTTTTTCTTTTTTTTTCTTTTTTTTTTTTTTTTTTTTTGTACAGCTCTTTTTATATAAGCCACCACCAGTGCTGAATCAACATTGTTTCAGTTAGGAAAAGTGCATCTTAGTGCTCTGATTCTCAGCTATATAAGAGAAGATCTCATTAGGATACATAAATAAATAAAAGGGCATTTCTTTGAGAGCAAAATTTGGCTCAGATCTCTTTCACTTCCGCAAGACCTGTTTTTTATTTTAGTATTCAAACAGAAAGTCACTGCAAAATGTGTTTTTGAAAACTAGCTATAAACTACACGCTGCTTTTTTTTTCCAGTGGCAACTATTATGCAGTTCATCTGCACTGTAATGAACTTTAGGCAGTGCTGAGATTTGTCATGCTATTGTCTATCAAGTCTTGCTAATACTCATCTTGTTCCAGCACTGACTCAGTATATTACAAATTTGTGATGTTGTAGGCAGCCCTAATTCATGATCCTCTAGATTACACAGAATATCCAGAACCTTCCTCAAAAGCTATTGTGCAAGTTGCTCACACAGACTTGACAGATCTTTGGGCTTAAGGTTGGAAGTTGTATAAATGCAAACTAGCATTTATTTTTTGAGCATTCAGTCTCAGTTTTGGCTTTATCCAATACTTCATTAATGAACAGTGACCCAGGCAGGAAGCAATTTTTAACCTGTGTTTCTAGACAGCTTTATTGTATCACATTAGGAAACGAGAAAAAGCAAAGCTTACAGTATTAAGGAACAGTCTGAAAAACATTTTTGTCTTTTCCCTTCCCCCTTTCAGGCTTTCTTCTTCAGGAGTTCATACTCAATTCATCCTATACTTCAAGGGACTTGAAAGCATACCTGCCTTATTCCAAAGCACTGCATCCCAGGCACTGTAAGCAAACAAAGTGCCTTTGTGCAGCAATCTGGAAGCTACACTTCAAGGAACGCTTCCTTGGTTACTGATAGGCGTTCAGGGAGCCTCAGCAAGGACTGAGCAAAGAGGTCAGCCAGCAGCAGCAAACTCTTCTCATCTACCTTCATGCCTTGAGTGTTAAAACTCAAAACCAGCTGAGGAGCTGCCTATTGGCAATGGATTTTCCATTCTGACCATCAGCATTTTAAGACTGACGAGTTCAGATGCTGTCTCGAGCCACTGTTGTCCTGGGCCCATGTTTGTTTTATTTGGGAAGAAGACTGAGCCATGAAGAAGGCAACTGTTGTAGCTGGAGGGGAGCAGCGATAGGTGCAGGGAAAGGCAGTGGTGCCCATGGACGGGCAGTGCTGGCAGCTCTGTGTCAACGCAGCCGTCCTGCGACGGGACGGGGACATGTGCAGAGCGGGGAGCTGGACGCCAGCTACCTGCCTCGTGCCGAGCCCTCTGCTGATTTGAGGCTGGCTAATATATATGTTAGCAGCACTTGACAGGTTTCCTGGGGCTGTTTCTTTCTCAACCTGACAGAAAAGGAGGATGTGACAACCAGCAGTCTTCTGATGAGCAGCGAAATTCCCAGCATGCTTCCTTACCAGGGCCATCTGAAAGAGTATTTGGTATTGCTGGCTTCAGGTGGCCAACTTTTGAGATGAGGCTCACACTCTTCTCAGGCTCTGTGGTCCCTGTCTGGGTCTGCTGAGGGTAACATGCTGTAGGCTGAGAGTTTTGCTCTCTGGGTTCATATTACTCTGGCTTGCTTGCATTTTATTTTCAGTGGGGACAAGGTGATTTACATGATGCTAAGCTGATGTTACCAGTGGAAGATCTGGTGCTCCTGCTTTAGTGACAGTGTGTGATTTAGGGCCTGGTATACCTTGAAAATTATCTTGGGGGTGAAAAGTCTCCCAAAGTTCAGTTGTTTTTCAGTTAGCCCTGTTCCAAATTTGCTCATTTTACTAGCTATGAAATATCATCTCCAGTGATAAGCAGCCTGCATTGAAACCCTCACTGACCCACTGCAAATAGTGCAACGACCTGGGAGCTGTCAGCAACAGGCCTGTCCTTCTGGAGCCGTTGGCACTGGGACTGATTGGCTTGGGTGGTGTTGGAGACCTGTTATGCCAAGGGGTAGCCATGGCTGGTGTGGTTTATCCTCTTGTTCAGTGTATCCTCTCTTTCCTAAAGAACTGCCTGCTCTCCTGACCTGAAGCAAAAGCTGGAGCCCAGAATATTTGCTTTTTCTTTTGCTTCCCAGCCATTTCCTGTAATTCTCCTAGGATTTAAAGCAGGGCTCGTGGAGGTCTCATGCTCTTTTTCCCTCTCCCTCCAGCATTTCACAGGAACCTTCTCTCTTTCCTTCCCCTTGCCAAACAACAACACGCTCTCCCTACTAGAGCCGTGTTTGCCAAGCTGCCTTTGTAGGAAATGCTCACCGTGACTCAGCCGTGGGCTGAGCCCTCTGGAAAACGCGCCCGTGCGCGCTGCCCTCACCGTTCACAACCGCCCTGCTTTGCAGCAACCAGAATTTGCACCGTCTCGCTGCTTTTGCCTGGCCTCGCATCTTCGCGAATGAGCTGCTGGGTGCAGCCGTGATCCAGCTCTTTGTGGAGACGCGGAGGCCACCTCGAGCGAGCGCTGCTCGGGACCCGCGCAGCCCCATGGAAAGCTCAGCCGGGTGCAAAGCCACAGAGAGCAGCTGGATGGGGGCCCATGCAGCGTGCGGGAGCCGCTGGGCCGATATCCTTATCCTGCACTCTGGCAGCCCCTGTGTGACCCTCCTGATTAGGAAAAGCCAAGTTGTTTAGGCTGAAAGCTTCTTCATCACTGCAGGTAGCAGCTTCCTGAAACTGCAGCCGGAAGGCTAGGCAGGGCCCCGAGGAGCAGGAGAGATGCTCTCTGTCTGCGCGCTCTGGCCTGGGAGGAGTTGGCCTCCGTTTGCTCAGCGCAGAGGAATAAATTCAAAGCAGCCCTGGTCTGACCTACATTTGATCCTTGCAACATGCAAGTTCTTGGCTTCCTGCTTTTTTTCTTGTGGTGACTCTTTGTTCCAAGGAGCTAGGTAAAAACCACTCTGAGGCATCACTGTATGTTTTTTTGTTTGTTTTGGTTTTTTATTTTTTTGAGCAAAGTTTTCCCTTCCACAGGAAAGAATAATTGGGCATTTATTATTTAAGTTGCAGGAAATCACAAAGCTGAATATATAAAAAAAGAAAATATATTCTTCTAACATCTTCAAATACCATGGGATTAAATCTCTTTTTAGGCTCTGACATTATAGAGGGGAGGTTTGCCATTGATACCTCACATATGCCATGTGCTCCAGAAGAGCATGTTTTGCTCAAGTGTCTCTTGCCACTGAATCTGAGCGGGAAAGAAATGTGTTTTGCTCCAAAAGGTGAAGGAAGGCCAAGGCACCGCCTTCTGAAATGTCAAATGTTACGGCTGAGAAAAATGTAGATCGTTTTCCTCCAGTAGTTTGATTTCTACACACGAGAGCGGAGAAATTGGGTATTCAGAGACTGAGAAGGCAGAGCCACAAAGCAGCACGTGATCCTCCAGCGCAGAGCTGTGCAACTGCTTCCCCTCCCTGCTGCTTTCTGGATGAGCAAAGGCATGGGTGAGGGGTGGGAGGATCTGGAAAGCCCTTGTGGAGATGAGTAGACTATCTGACCTGAAAAACACTTTTGTGTTTAAATGGGCAGCCAAGCCTTGGAGTCCTTAGAAGAGACATTCTCAAGACCTGAGTGATAATTAGCTTCCTTACACCTTCCCACCCCTGCTCCTAGCTGCCCTTTAGCCCCCTAAGCTGCAGCTGATGGAAATAAGGGTTTAAAGAAACCTAAAAATAATTGTGCATTGGCACATGCCAGATGGGGAGTAAGCAGCAGTACCAAGCTGTGATGTGGAGGGGAGCACAGGTGGCCGCCCAAGGCCACAGGCTCCTCCAACAGCACGGTAGCACTGCCCTGCTCCAACAGGCTCACAGCACCTCTTGCATAGCTCAAAGGAGCGTAGTCACTGGCACAGCTTAAGGACAATATTTGTGCTTTTCATGAGGGGCCATCCCCAAGGGAATGAGCAGGTCTCTTGGTGCCCATTTTCCCCAAGTCACGCTGAGGGAGGGACACTCTGCAGTTGCTCTGTAATTACCTGCTTGAGGATGTGTTTTATTTGCCTTTTCAGTGAAAAAGGTGGTGAAGATGCAAGTGAAGGTGGGAAGTCATGTTGACACCATCCCTCACAACATCCTCCTGGGCAAGCTCCGGAAGTGTGGGATAGATGAGTGCACAGTGAGGTGGATTAGGAACTGGCTGGATGGCAGAGCTCAGAGGGTGGTGATCAGCGGTGCCGAGTCTCGTTGGAGGCCTGTAGCTAGCGGTGTCCCCCAGGGGTCAGTCCTTGGTCCAGTGACATCAGTGACCTGGATGAAGGCACAGAGTGCTCCCTCAGCAAGTTTGCTGATGATACCAAACTGGGAGGAGTAGCCGATACCCCAGAGGGCTGCGCTGCCATCCAGAGGGACCTGGACAGACTGGACAACTGGGCGGTGAAAAACCTCATGCAATTCAACAAGGCCAAGTGCAAGGTTCTGCACCTGGGGAGGAATAACCCCAGACACCAGTACAGGCTGGGGATTGACCTTCTGGAGAGCAGCTCTGCGGAGAAAGACCTGGGTGTCATGGTGGATGACAAGTTGACCATGAGGCAGCAGTGTGCCCTCGTGGCCAAGAAGGCCAATGGGATCCTGGGGTGCATTAAGAAGAGCGTCTCCAGCAGATCGAGGGAGGTGATCCTGCCCCTCTACTGAGCCCTGGTGAGGCCGCATCTGGAGTATTGTGTCCAGTTCTGGGTTCTACAGTACAAGAGGGATGTGGAGCTGCTGGAGAGAGTCCAGCGCAGGGCTACAAGGATGATCAGGGGCCTGGAACATCTGCCCTATGAGGAGAGGCTGAGGGAGCTGGGCCTGTTCAGCCTGGAGAAGAGAAGGCTGAGAGGGGATCTAATCAGTGTCTATAAGGACCTCAAGGGAGGGAGTGAGGAGAATGGTGCTGGCCTCTTTTTACTGGTGGCCACCGACAGAACTAGAGGTAATGGCCACAAACTGAAACATGAAAAGTTCCACAGGAACTTAAGGAAAAATTTCTTGACAGTGAGGGTGACAGGGCACTGGAACAAGCTGCCCAGAGAAGTTGTGGAGTCTCCTTCTGTGGAGATCTTCAAAACCCGCTTGGATGCAGTCCTGTGCCACGTGCTCTAGGTGACCCTGTGTGTGCAGGGGGGTTGGACTAGATGATCTCTAGAGGTCCCTTCCAACCTTGAGCATTCTATGATTCTATGATTCTAAGTCAGAGCTGCTCTTATCAGCCTGCCCGCAGCAGAAGCAGCCCCCTCTGTGGGGGCACAGCAGATGTGTCTTTGGCTGGTGGGGTGTCATGTTTGCAAATGCTGTTTGTCACAGCTGGTGCTATAGGGAGAAAAAAAAGAGCATGCACATAAAGCAAGGCAGCTGTGGGCAGCATCTTCAGAAGGTTCTTCAGTAGCAGGAGCTAGCCATAAAACCGAGCGTAACCTATTTTAACTTGCTGGCTTCTGACACAGGCAAAATGTGATCAAGTCACAAATCATTTTCACTAGGGCACTTACGTGTCTTACGTGTTTTGACTGCTTTTTGTCAGCCTGCCCTGCTTGTCTCCCATTACTCGGTTTAGCCGGTTAAACTCCCTGTCCAAGCAGCCATGAAGAGCCGGGGGCAGGAAGCAGCTTGACCTTATCAGTGAACCTGCCGCTCTCATCTGAAAGATGCTAAGGTTACCAAGCCAAACGTAGGAGATGACAAACGAAGTCTGCTGGAGCAAAATACCGTCTCCTGACATGTCGCTCCTCCCACACAATGAGATGAGACAGGGAGGCAGTAGAAACACAAGTGTGTGCAACCGTACAGTTGCGGTGTAACGTAGAGAAGGCTGAATGAAGGTTACATGTGCAGCTTTGCTTGGGCTATGTCTAACCTCTAAGAGCTTGGCTGCTGCTTTCCTGTCCTTTCTGTGCATGTGTCTTTTCCTATGGTTTAAAAGAACCTAAAGAGAAAGAAAGAAAAAATAAATAAAAGCAGTGGAAAGGAACTAGAAATCAATGAGCTTTATTGTATAGCATCACATTTAACACCCACAGGGGAGTTAAGACCTTTTGATTAATTTTCTTTGCTTTTATGGACTAGCAGCACAGTAAACGACACTGTTGAGTATCAAGCACTTGAGGGCAGCGAGGCTTTGCTGGAGGATTTTGTGGTGATCCGCGGGAATCTCTGCTTCCACTCCTGGATCTGAACTCATCCAGCAGGTCAGAGGGTCTTTCACCATGGATCGCTTCAGGTCCAGGTCTAAACCACATCTGATCCCAGGCCATTCCTTTCCCCCTTCCTTCCCTTTCCCCTCTCATTCCTTGTTCAGTCCCAAGCTCTTTGCCCTGCTGGTCCCATGGATAAGGGCCCTGAAAGTTTCTCCTCACTTACATACTTGTCTTGTTCAGTTTTCTTTTCTCTTGTAATCTTTTGTGCTTCTGAGCATCTGCGCTTGAATCTCACCAAGTGTCCTTCCTGTGTCCTACTAAAGCATGAACAGTCAGCATAATTTATTTTCTATTGAATAAAACTTGTCAGCAGCTTTTTCTCCTTTAACATGAAATGGTTGAATCTAAGGCAGGCAATGCTGCTGCTAAACTTTGTGCTGTAAACTCTCCCAATCAGTGACTGGTACTTGCAAAGTATCCCTGTTCCTGTCTAGCAGCTAGTACATGAGTAGAGGTTCACCAACTGCTATCATCAAGCCTGCTTGCAGAGTCGAGGGCCTGGCTGCTAGATGTGGGAATTAACCCCTAGCAGTGATCATCCAACGAGAAGCAGCATGTTGTGGCTTCCAAGCAGGAGCAAGTCGGAGCCTCAGCTGGTATCAGTGCCTGTAATCCTATCGAAGGCACTAAAACTGCATTTCACACTGCACACAGATTTAGCATATGCTTTGCTAAATTAAGAGAGAGTATTTTTATTCTTTAATAGAAAAATGCTAACAGTTCTGATTTATTTTAAGGATGTGCCTTAAAAGCATTAAAAGGGGCATAAAATAATAATGCATGTAGTTTACCACTATGGAGACTGTCAGATGTTGTCATGCTACTGGCATCATATTTAATACACAGGCTGCCAAGAAGCATCACTAATAGAATTTGCATTAATATACAAAGCCTCTTTAAAAATTAATTAGGCAAAGTAGAGCATCATGTGCGGAGACTCTCAAGCAGCAAAGGAACGTTGAAACAGTAGTGAAAAGCTGCCTCAAAGCTGCTTGGAAGATGAAGGGCAATAAAGGCAAGAAATATTGCCCCAGCCATCTCCCTCGTGCCCACAGGTTTGCAGCATGGCGGGATGTAGACATAAACTGACAGCGTAAAACATTGCCATGGAAAATTTTGAAGGGAACTGTATATCTGGCCTGGGCCCAGAGGCTATTGTGCTACTGCCACAGGCTGTTGAGTTGCAGCTGTAAGCTGGAAAAGCTGCAAAGAAATACAAGGAAAAGCTGCAAAGAAATACAAGGAACCTGTTAAGTCACTAAAAGGAAAATGGGATCTTCTCTATTTTTTCTTCTGCTTTTTAGAAACACGATACTGGGAGGCACCAGCACACTGCAGCTTATGCAAGGCACCTAAGCGTGGCTAAGGAAAATATGTTTTGCATAGGTCAAACGTACAGCAGCAGCAGTGAGGCATTGCAGAGAGCTTATCAGAGAGGCACGATAACCTCTGCCCCAGCCAGCCCCCTGCTCTTGTGTTTGCTCGTCAGCCTGCAAAGGCAGTGGCAGGTTGCCTGCTTGGGATGCTGCTTACTCAATTGATTTAATAAATGAGAAGCCACCATGCACCATCCACGTCCAGCTCCTTCAGTTTCTTTACGCAATGGAAGTCACTAGAGATGCATTTCACTATTTCTTACGGAGGAGAAAAAGCCAGTTTTTGTTTGATGACCTCTTACTGGAGGCTGACTAAAGCTCTCCAAGTTGCCAGACTGTTTCTGCTCGTACTTTAGCAGTTTGTGACCCATTCTCCTTTTTTTAATGCTGGCTCTCTAGGGTCGCATGTCCAAGCCACAGTCTGACTTTGAATGCTGGTGTTTCTGTGTCACTGATGTTGCAAAAAATCCCTAGAAGCCCTGGGGCACCACTCAGACCTGATGATGGCCAAAAATAGTTTCTTTGCAAGGGCCAATCAAGTCTTCAATACAATTTATTGTTTCTGCATTGTGTGAATATTTCACTTGTAGGCTCTCCCAGGTTTCTCTTATCGCAAGCTGTCCTCAGCTACCCATTTACTACCAAGAACTGCTCCCTAACTACAGATTTTTTGGTTTTGCTCCCTTACAACCTTTCAGCAAATGGCCACTATCTGTTAAAATTATGAATAATTCCCTGGGTTCTTATCTACTGTCACCTTGAAGATATTTATAAGCTCTGATCATGCCCCTTTTAAGTCAAGGTAGTGCTATTGTTTCTATTGCAGTCACATATTTCTCAGTGTCTAATTTCAGGGTTCATAACTCAGCAGCAGAAGTTCTGTCTGGGCTGAAACTTGGAAAGTGAAGTTTCAGATTGGGAGCAACTAAAAATATAGCTATTATCTGTTAAAATTACAGAAAAGCAATGGAGATTAACTTCTTTAGCCACAGTCTGGCTTGTCTGGTGAGTCAATTTTTGTAATTCAAGTGAGTTTGAAGAAATTTAGCCTTTCCACTTTTGGTGGAGCTGGTCCTCCTCTCAGCATCTCCATCTGCCCAGCAGCTTTGTTGGAAAGCCAGTAAGAGAGAGCCTGTGTTCAGCTGCATCTGCACTGGTGGTGGGCGGCCAGTTCTGGAGCAAAACACGGTAGGTCCAAATGTCACTGAACAGTGTGAAACCTGTGCCCTCTGCAACAAGTCCTAGAGTCTATCCAAATAACTCTCTGTTCGGTAACTGCAGGTACTTGGGCTTTGTGTGGCTGGGGGGATGCAAGGTTCAGACTGCTTTTTTGGGTAGCCCCGAGCCCCGGCATCTGGGCTAGCAGTTACTAGCAGGCTTTCCAGCGGCCACAGAAAGCCATGTGTGAGCCAAAACCCTGGTAATTCTTCCCCTTGCGTCAGTGTCTTTGTGGGAGCTTTCTGCAATATAGCTCTGGTACTGTAAATACTAGAGATATTTACTCTCTGTTTCAGGGGAGTGAGATCCTTGGAACTGCCGCGTGATATTTATTTCCTTTGCTTGGCTCAGCCTTTGCTGGCTCTAGGTTCTTGGTGGGGAGGATGATGGTGGGTTTCTGCTCATTTTCTCTAAGGTGCACTAGGTATCACCTGCCCAAGCAGATGGCTCTGGAGCAGGCTGTCTCCAAGGAGCACTGCTGACATTGGATGTGGCAGAAGTCACGGTGCAGAAATATTAGCAGCAGAATCACGTTGCAGATGTTATCCTCAGCTCACCATCAGTTTTCTCCCTCTCCAAACACCTCTCTGATTAATGTTCAGACTTAAGAAACAGAAACTACGATACACAGGCCTCATAAGCACAGCATTTGTCAGGTATAAACACGGCACTTGAAGCATGTGCTGGTCCACATGTGTCTGTGGCTGTCTGCAGAGTGCCAGGCCGTAGATCTTGTGGGCTGGCAAGGAGATACAGCAGGCAAAAGGTAGCCAGGGAACTGTGGGACTGAGGCTGTAAATTTCTCATAGCCTAAAAAAAAAATTAACTAAAAATGCTCATCAGCATTTTTCCATTTGCTATAACCATACATTTGCAGAGCTCATTAAATAATATATAGATCCTTCAGATATAAATATGACTGTTTTTAAATCAAAACACAGATATTTCTATCATCTTTCTCTTCCTTCCTAGTTTCTCATTAGAAACACAGAATGCTTTGATCATCCTCCTCATCTCCTTCCCAAGCCTTGGGGAACATAACAGGACGCAAGGTAGCTCCAAAACAATGTCAAAGGTGATAAATGATTGCCATAAAAATACATCTGTTTTCTACAGTAATGCCTTTAAATACCACAGTGCTTTGGGAAACTGGCACATTATCACCCCGTGCCCGAGTGTGTTTTATCTGGACTCAGAGAAAGACATCCTGCTGAAGTGGCAGGTTTTCTTTCTTTTTAAAACTATTATTTTAAGAGAGAGAGTTAGGGGGAAAAAAAAAAAAGCAGTTCAATTTCCCACGTGCTTAGATCTAAACCTAGCTTCTAAAGCCCTCTAATGTGATTAAGGCCTTAAATGGTTCAAGTATTGTTGGAAAATATTAATGTTGCTGTATAAGTACCTGAGCTGAGTAACATCCTCAGTGCAGTGCATGAAATTAGGAGCCCAAGCCTTATCTGGAGACATCCAGCTAACTCGGCCTGGAGGGGTCATTCAACCCTAACAGAGACACCCATATGAGTGTGTGTATGTATGTAAGTAAACTCGATAATTAAGTCAGGTGGCTAATCTTGAGAATGAATCTTTTCTTTCTGGTTTTTTATGATGGGCACTAGGCAAACGCAAAGTCTGATCTAACTCGGGCACTTTTGAGAAATTCTCATTATCTTCATCACCCAATGGGTCTATCCTTCACTCCCCAGATGTGAAGCTCCGGCACACAGGTTCTTGCAGATATATGACTCCATCTGTGATAAAGCTGTCCTTATATCACTTTTCATGCACTTTATGTCACTTTTTTTCATGCACTAGACAGTGTGTTAACACAGAAGAAGACACATCCCAGGCACAGAACGATGTACACGGTGTGCACTTTCCTTTGGAAGGGAGCGCGGCAATTTCTAGATAATTTGTCATGTTTCTACGTCTGGCCAAGTCCTTGGACCTATTCCTTCATGGCTTCCCCTTGGCAGAGTGCCTGCCACCAGCTGCTCTTCAGGGCTGCTTCTAGCCAGCACATCCTACTGCTCTATGTTTGGAGCACAGCTTCCGTGCCCATCACTGCTCCTCTGCGCTCCATTATGATGGATAACCTGGCAGAGGGCTTTTCCCAAACTTTCATAGCCAGCTGATGGCAGGGACAGAACATGGAGCTGCTGATTTCTCAAGAAGTGGAAAAAAGGTCACTACACGGGACAACAAAGTAGCATATTGGGTTTGCAGACTCTGAGGACCTGAGTTCTGAATTCACCTAAGCTTTGCAGCAGGATGTGGTGTGTCGTCTGGGCATGGCATGGAGAGTGAGAAAAGCTGTGATTAAATGTCATAGATACATTGTGAAATTATCCCTTATGGTCAAGGCAATGCAGTCTACCATGCAATCCTCATTTCTAAGGATGCCAGAGCCCTGAGAAGGACTGGTGATGCATTTCCATGATGAAGCTTAATATCAGGGAATTGTGTGACCTCTCACTGTGTTAACTGGGACTGTGCTGTGCCAGCTAGTCTCTTCTTTTACCTTCATCAACTTAAAATGTGACATTTGTTGAGTTCAGAGGGTGCTGCGTCAAGCCCAATGGAGACCCAGGTTGTACAGAGAGTTTGTAGCCTTTGCAAAGGAGTTCCTGTTGGTTTGTGTTGTTACATCCCTCTGACCTGATCTGGAGAAGTGAACCCTGCTGTGATAACTTGTGAAGTGGCCAACATCAGTCAATTGTGCTTCTGGCTTTTTTAAGAGCTGGAGTTACTAATATATTTTCTGCTGGCCCACACTTATGCTCACATTTTGGCAGCACAAACACAAGTTGCAGTCATGCCAAAGAGCTAAATCTTTGCCTGTGTCCTGGAGTGTTCAAAAGAACAATTTTCCTTGAGACATTCCTGATTTCATCTGCTAAATATCAAATTATAACTTCGAAAGTCACAAGATTATTTGTCTTTTCCCATGGAAAAATACTAGGATATATGATCACAATGTGTGAGACGGCAATGGAAGAGATATCGACAGAAATAGAGAATACTCCTGAGGATAATTCCTTGCTGGCGGATAAAAACTTGTCTGCTGGGCTCTCTCTTGGGTAACGGGAGAAGACAGGCTGCTAGCAATGGGAATTCAGCACATACCTCCGCACTGTGCCTTGTATGGCTTCCAGTGCAGGAGTACCAATTGGCTGCCTGCTCTAGTGAGGGGGACACCGAAAGAAGGCGACAAACAGAGAGGAGGAACAGGCTGATGTAAAAAGAGAAGCATACGGCTCTGGAAGAGAGGTAGCAGAAACATCAAGGCAAGGGAAGAGTCTGTGAGTGCAGCCGTGCCTGGAATGGAGCGGAAAAGCAGCAGGGATTCCGTCCTGGGAAGAGGAGGGATGACAGGACACAAGCGAGATATGCAGTGTAGGGAGGGGAAAGGATGGACATGTGGGGATGAGGAAAAGCAGGGCGGGACAGATGGAGCCCAGCTGCTCTGATGAGGCAGGAGTGGACAAGGGCTAAAGCAGTGCCAAAGGGAGGATGAACACAGGTAGCAGCAATGGGAAAAGTGTGGTCTAGAAGAAAGACTGCAGCAAGAATAGGTGGCAGGTACTACGCTTTTTAGCATCCAGCTGTGCTAGGAGATTTGGAAGGAGAGGGCATCATGGATGGGGTTTTTACAGCTTTAAGTTGATCTGAAACATCCAGATTATTCACAAGCCACTTGCAAAGCTGAGACTGTGGGGGTTGGTTTTGCTTCCACATCTGTGATATTTCTGGGTAGAAATAGTTCAGTACAAATATAGTTGTGTCTGTCTTTAAGAAATCAGAGTTGTTGTCATGCCTGGGGCTGTGACAGCGCGAGCGAGCGCTAGAGAAGCGCGGGCAGAAAGCGGCCTCCTCGGGGAAGCAAAGACATGGGGCGTTAAAGACTGTGTCCTGCCGCAGTGCCTGTTGCCGCCAGCCCCACTGTGCTGTGTGCGAGTCCCCAGCAGTGTCCCAGGTCCATGAGGTAGCACGGCGCCCCAGCCGTGAGCCCAGCAGTGGAAAGAAAAGTACCAGCCTTTACGATCTGATAGGGTGAGGGGAGCCCCAGGGGCATCTGGTACCCAGGGGCATCTCCTCAGCCTGGTGGGGACTGCGCAGATGCCACCTCAACGCTGAGCCCCTGCTGCCTCGCGCCGCAAAGCTGAAACGCTGCCCAGAGGTCTGGTGCTGCCTGAGGCCTTTGTAGTGACTCAGACTCTTGTTCTTCACCAACTCACACACACAGAGGCAGTCTGCTTGTCATAAATTTGCCTTTTCGCTATTTGTTATTAATCCCAGTGTTTTACCAACGGGAAAACCAACGAAATCGTATCCACACAATGTAAACCAAGGAAGTCTCAGCTATCTGGCCAGAACCACTGGAAACCACACAGCAGCACCTGAATGAGTCACCTCTTCTTGGCCCCTTGTTTTGCAGCCCAGATGATTAAATCAACTCCTTTCTCATGGTCACAACCTACATGAGCTCAGAGAGACTCATGCCACAGAGCTGGCAAGGGTGGCCCTGGAGGCCATCGTGCACAGCCACGTGAGGAGCAGCAGCAGCACCGGGGGCTCTGCAGGGCATATTCAACAAGCTCCTGCAAGCAGTCCAAGGGGAAAGCACAGAGGGAAAGAAGAGGGCTCATATCCCCAAGTGATTTAGGCTGTAAGTGCACTAGTGATCGCAATGGATGCTTCTGCTCTCCATGCAGCTCCAAGCACGCTAGGGCTCTCTAGAAACAGCAGGACAAGAAGCTACAGCAAGACCAATGTTGGTCAACCGGTAACAGCAGCAGGAGCCGCTGTGTCTGTGAAGCAAAATCAATGTAGCAGGGTCTGAAAGCTGTGCTAAATAACTCCTCCATAACAGTAAATCTTGCTATCAACAGCTCCCAAGCTGGTTTGCAATGGAAATGTTGCCCTCATTTTACAGATGCGGAAATGCAAGCACTGAAAAAAAATGAAGCGATCGTTCATGGAAATGCATAGCAATCCCAGGAGTGGGAGGAAGAAAGGCCCTGGATACCTGGGGCAGTGTGAGACCTGCAGGCTGCGTTGCCACCCACCCCTGACTGGTGTGTGGCACGGGGCCCTGCTGAGCGGTGCAGGCCACGTGGCCACGTGCTGGACACGTGTGGGCTCTGGCCCTGCAGCAAGACGCTGCCCAGTGCCCTTCGCCTCCTCTGGGCTGGTCTCTGCACGCGCAGGCGAAGCAGCGCTCAGTAAAAAATGATGCCCGTTACATGCGTGTGGCAGCCTGACTCCATCTCCAGGCGCCTGCCGTGGGCCTTTTCCCATTAAAAACACCAGTTTTGGTCCTAGCTGACATGGTGCTTGCACATGAGTTGGCAGCACGGAAGAAGACTTTGCCCCGCTTTTCTTCCAGAGCCTGCCATGGGGTCCTGGCCTGGCCCAGGAGGAGAGAGCTCTTCCCTCTCTTACCACTGGGAAACAGAGGCCAAGGCTACACTTGGGGTCAGTGGCAGCAATAGGTGGGTCAGACCTAAGTTTCCCATAGTGAGTCTCCAGGTGCATGAAGAAATCCAAGTTGAAAATCCTAAACACTGCAAGCAAGTCTCAAGCCAGAGCCTGTAACCCTCACCTCACCCTTTTATTTTCCATGGAAGGTGGTAAATCTATTAGCACTGTGTTTGCCTCCAGTGAGGTGATGAGGGCTCACAAGCCCCTCATGGCCTTGGTCTCACATGCGGGGGCTCGAGTTTGCGCTGGGCTGCAGGGGAGGAAAGCGAAGGCTGAGACCCCGCAGGGGTTTGAGCAGATGGCCACTGCGAGCTCCACAGCACAAGCCCACTGGCTCCTGCGTGTTGCCTCAGGGCATGGCAAGGCCCATGCAAGGCGAGCGTCATCTCAGGGTGACAACAGCATGATGGCCCTGGCCGGGCTGTGCATGGGGCTCCTCTGCCCCAGGCCACAGGACTGATACCCCCAAGGAAGGCCCAGTCTCGTTTTGCAGCTCCCCAAGCAGCAACATTTCTCCTCGCGCAGGAGCCTCCAGGCCTTTGGTGGGAAGAGGTTTCCAGCAGCAGAGGGCAGCAGAGATTGGAAGAAACGATGGAAAAGTCGCAGCCAGCACAGGCGACATCACTGCTGCGCGTTGCTGCTGGCCAGGGAAAGCTGGCTGCAGGGTGGCTGCGCCTCCCCGCCGGATCCAGAGCCCGGCAGCCCAGAAGCCGCGGAGATGGGCAGGGAAGGGCTCGCTGCTCGCTGTGCAGGTGTGCTTTGGTGGGGAGCCTGCTATGGGGAGAAAGGGAATGTGCAAACGTGTGCCTGCCTCTGCTCGGCCGGCCGATGCTTTGGCGTGAGGAGCTCGCCCCTGTTAGCTGGCCAGTACAAAATGACATGCGAGCCTCCACGTCTTGCTTTGGACTAGGGGGAAAGCAGGCTGTGCAAAATGCAGTGCTGTTCCCACACGGCTGGGCGACCAGCCGTGGAGGAGGTTTCACCCAGCCCCAGTGCAGGTGGGCAGCGTGTTGGCAAAAGGCCCTTTGGAGCTCCCTTGGCTACAGTTCCCATTGGGAGATCTTCACCACCCCAACGCCAGAAGCAGCATCTACCTTCACATGCTACTTGCTGCTTCCTCTTGGCATCCCTTGCCCCACCTGGGCAGTAAAACCAGCCAAAGGTGACCATGGCCCTCAAGGTGTCCACCAAATCCTGGCTCTGTGCTTTCCGGGCATCCCAGGGCTAAATGCCCAGCAGCAAAAGTCCAGCGGAGGTAATGCCAGCAAGCCCAGCATCACCTCCTGAGATGAGATACTGATCTCGGGTGGGCTGCGAGCTGAGGGCCAAATCTTCGTAGGGCAATAAAGCAAGCACAAGGTGCCAGAGGACACATCCCACTTCTGCCATGCACCTGCTAATAAAACAATCTGAATGTATTAAAGCAAAGACCCTGCAGAGAAATTCCACAGCATCTCCTCTCCACTAGCCACTTGCTACCTAAAAAATGAAGCTGTTTCCTCGTAAAGTAATTGGGTGGGGAAAGATGCTTGCTGGAATGCAATATCTCCCAAGCACAGGAATATTACAGCTGTAGTTATTCCTTCAATATTACAATCTTTATTATAAATTTGTTGTTATTATTACAAATTGTTATTATTAAATGCTCCAGTGGAGGGAAGGCACCAAGCGTTGCTTTTCTTTGGAGTGCACTTCTTACTGAAGCAAAACTATCTGCTGAGGAACTGCAGATTTATACTTGGCCTATATTTGTAGGATTAAACAGTCTAAAATATCCACGGGGCTGCTGATTCCTCTGGCACAGCCTCTTGCCTCTTCAGAGGTGTCTTTGAATTGTACCCTTCACTTGGGTTTTATTTATCTTTTTTTTTTCCTTGTTTAGTTTATTGCTTCTAGGCAAATTTCCGACTGCTATCAGTACTCCAGCAGATAAGCTGGTGAGAACGTTCCAGCTTTTTCAGTTGTGAGATATGTTCCTCACGACAAAAGGAAGGAGCGTGGATGCACTGCCTGGCTGCGGTGTGGTAGTGGAGAACACCCAGCTCCCTAGTGCAAGAATCATGAGAGGTCCCTAGAAATGGGCCAGGTGGACTCAGTAGCAGCTTTACTGTGGTTTCTTACTGCAGCTGAGTTTCTGACTGAGAATGCCGGTGGTTGCTACATTCATGCTCGAGGCAGAGGTGTTGTAAATTTTCTTGTGTGTAGCCTGCAAGTGCCATTAGACTGGGCCCTTTAGGTGCCGAGCGCAAGATGAGCGATGAGCTCTGCTAGCTGGGGAGCCCTGTAGCATTTGGGGTCACATAGTGCTTTTGGGTGCTTAGAAATTTCTTAGCAGATGTAGGCTGGGTCTGGGCAGGTAAGGAAGCTAGTAAGGATCTTGCTTTAGACCTTCTGCTTTCATTGACAGAAACCCTTGAACTATCAGGCTGATAAGGGAAAACCCAGTGGTTTGTGTTTAGCAGTGATTTCAGGGGCAGCTGGGCCCCCTTTTAAATCAGATCCTCTCAGGTGGGGTGGGTTAGGTGGAGGAGGGCTGGTTTTGCAGGAGCTGGTTCTTGTCTCAGGAAGAAATTAGATGAGCTGAGGCTAAGTGGGAGAGGGAGGAGATAAAAGTAGTGATGAAATGTTTCTTTTGCTGTTTAAGTAATAGTTGTATTTTTTTTTTTCCCCTTTAGTGGAGGCCAGGTTGTTCTGGCTTATCAGATAATAACTGTTGACAGATGAACTCAGAATTAATGAACAATTTGGAGTTACATTTGGCTCACGTGAGTATGTCTGGTTTTCTTTCTGTAATGTTTGTGCAATTCCCTGTAGTGTGCTAGGGTTTCTGTCATGTCTGGTCACCAAGTAGGGATGTACAGAACAAATGTGTTCTTGTCTATTTTTTCCATCTCTTTACAGCTTTTTTGCTGAGCTCCATCTCTCTTGCAGGTAGCTAGTTGCAGGCTGCAGGTGGGCAAACATAGTGGTTAAGTGCCCTGCAGGCATGGTGCTACAGGGCGGTAGCTGGCTGGTTGTGCAAGTGCTTGTGGTAGTAAGAGATGATGTCCTCATTCTGTACTTTCAGGGAGGTCAGATTCAGCAATACTCTAGTATTTTTCTTTACCATTCTGTAGCTCAAACTCTACTTCCAGAGGGTCCCAAAGGCATGAAGGACCATGTAGCCTGATCAAAATCACTGGAGAAGTGGGGGAGAAGACATCTGACACCTTAATGAGCAAACTCTCTTTTCTTTAGCATTTTAAAGCTCCTCCTGTTGATGCTTGCTCCCAACTCTTGTTCTCAGTAGGAGAAAGGCTACTAAGCAATTTTGAGCTCTGTAACTGACTCCTCTGTGATATTTGTGTTCGCATTCCTAAAAGTTTTCTGCAGTGCATCACTGTTCTGTGCATCAGACCCCTGCTTCCTTTTGGTGTACAGTGAGGGAGGCTCTGAACCATACTCCCCAACTTACTCCATGATGACACGATTGGAAGATGTCAACCAAATTCTCCAGCTTGCTTGTCTAATGCAACTGAGCCGGTGAGGGGGGTAGAAATCTTACTCTCTTCTGCAGGCCCTTCTTTATCTGAATCATCAATCTGCACTGTTCTTTATCCCCCTCCTGCTTATGCCTTAGCCTTGTAAGCTAGAAGTTGCCAGTTCTGACTTGTGTCTTGGGCTATGTCCAGGTTTCTTGAGGCCTACTGATAACAGTGTCATCTGCTGCTGATGACACTCCTAAAATAGGAATGCAGTCCACATAGGGAAGGATACAAGTATTTAGCCTCAGACACACAAGAGTGGCACTATATACCACTTGATACCTTCAGCAGGCAGAACTGAGGCCACTGAGTTGACAAGACTGGGTCTCTGAAAGCCTTACCCAATAACATAACCCTATACCAGCTGCAAAAATCATTAAACAAATCTAAGAAAACAGCTGAAAGTAGGCCTAGTCCTGAGCCAGGAAGTCCTATATAATGTCCCTAATGTGTTCTGGGGTATGTTCTGTTGTGTTTTTCTTTCTTCTGAAGCGGCTGAAGAGTTTTGCACAACTCTATCTCAATGCAGAAAAGCTTCTTCTTGATGCCTTGAGGGGACCAGGAGGCAGCTCTAGCTCTGCCAGGCTTGGCCACTATGAAGTGGCATAAGGCAAGCAATGCCTTAGGCAGAAAAGCCCTCTGCTACTGCGGTCTTAAAATAGTTGTAAATCACTGAGGTATAACTGCTGAGTAAAGCATGTTTATTCTTTTGCATAACACCAGCTGTCTTCATAAGGCGCACAATCCCGAGTTGTTAGCCTTGTGTCACGTGCAGCAATGCTTCATCTTGCCTTTTCTGTCCCTCTGCAGTCCTGCAGCCCTATGCTGAGGGTGCTGAGGAGATTAGCCCTAAGAACCCCCGGGAAGTCAGGCAGTCCTTTGGCTTTAACTTAGCAACTAGAATCAAGCATGCTATACTTTATTGGTGTCTTCATGTAAATAACTCCACTGGTGTATATCCTCTGCCCCTTCTCACACAGGGTTAAAACCATAGACTAATTTTGAAGGCAAAATAAGCACAGCTATTTCTTACTGTATGTCATATTGACATACACTTAAAGCAAGGCACATATGTATAAAGGCCATGTGATGTTTTCTTAGTTCTTTAAGGCTTTCCTGAATTCCTAACACTCTGAATGCTTAGCTTATAATGAGTCTTTAAGCACATAAGTAGCTCATGTCAGTAGTCCAAGTTGGCACCTAATGACACTATTCCATGCTGTAGCTTATGAGGTGTGAAACAGGACACCAGGGTCCACCAGAACATGTGGGCTCACCACTCTGAGGTTTGGGGAGAAGCTGATTGACTTCAAGCATAGCTGCATTCCTTCTGGGGAACGCACCATAACAAATTCTGAAGTTCTTTTTACTTCTCCAGTGCTGCTGGGCTTAGCTCTGGCTGCATGAATCTGCATTCATACAACCTGTGAGTAGCCTTCAAAGTTTAGGGTATGTGGCTACTGGTATCAAACCCGATCAGCAGGTCTGGAACTGGACAGGCATTGATCTCACTCGATATTGAGTGATTAATGATGATCCCTTTGGATAGCTATCGAGAGCAAAAGCCACAGATGCCTACCCAGAGCAAACATGTAAAGGTCCTGAGTAATCACTGTGCTGCAGCAGTGTAAGTGGGCAAAACATCAGCTGTGAAGGAAGAGAAAGGGTTGTAAGCATATAAGAATACAAAAATTGTTCACTGGACAGTAGTAATCCAGATAGTAGTAAGACCTGAATCTTCTTTCTCATCTGTTGCAGATATCTGACAAGGCAAAGATATTCTTGACTTTCAGAATATGAACATAATATTTCAGAAATTTTAATGCCCTTTTGGCAGAAAAGGGGAAGGATGACACATCTTGTAGGGAGGCATCCTATCTTGAGACCAAAAAAAAAAAATCTCCTAACTGTAACTTTATGAAGAGAAAGGATTCATGTCCCACAGTAGAAGGCATTCCATGAAGTATACTGATCCAGCATCATGACTTAATTTCAAGAAAATATTTTTTTGAGGACTAAGGCTGAGGAAAAAGTTGCTAAAATTTTATAGCATAATTGGAATGCCTTTACTAAAGGCCACACTTTTTTACGAAGGAGTTGGCCTTTTTGATCCTTGTGTTGAAGTAGCGTTTTCCAGCTGGTGTGCTTTTTCCATAAGATTTCTCTTAAAGGGTGATATGATTTTTTTTGAATTTTCAGAGTCCTCATCAAAAGCCAAACGTTCATGGAGCAATTCTTGCTTTCTTATTGGCTGCTCTTTTGTATCTTCAGGAGTCCAAACCTAGAAAATAAACTTGTAGTTAATTTGGATGTAACTTCTGCAGCTGGAGCCTTAAGAAAATGTTAATCATAGGAACGACTTCTAGAATGTGGCTCTAACTGGAGATGTAGAAGAAAACTGGTACAGCCTCCCAGCAGAAGATACCACAAGTATTTGCATACATAAGCAAAGTGTTTTCTCTTATCACTTCTGATGCTGCCCTCTGTTCAGTTGAGGGCTAATATGGGGGGAAAAAAGACCCAAAGCTGATAGTTCACAATAAAGTGTTGAGACACACCCAATATTCTCAGAGTGTAAATTAGTAATTAACTGTAGTGTCACTGGCAGAGTAGACTTATTCCGTAAGACTATAGCAGAAACCAGCAGGAAGAACTTAGGAAAATAGTAAACAAACCCCCAGATAAAGCTTCTTGGTCATCAATTGTGTCATCAAATTATTATTATTATTGGGTACTTCTCTGTGATCATGTGTTTCTTGTTCTCAGCTATGTGAGAACAAGTATTAATGAGTCCCTGATAAAGAATTCTACTTCCTAAACTTGCACTACTGAAAGTTATACCTAGTAAGGATGTACTTTGTATAGATCACAGCAGTGAAACATCTATTTCGGTAACTGTCGCTGACATGAATAATCTTGTGATAACTGACTGAGAAAGCAAGTTAGAAGTTGGTGTAGGTCCCACGCACAAGGGCTCCTATCCAAAAAGTGCATTGTATCGATGAAAATGTAGTTGCATTAGTAGTTTGTTGTGGACCATTTTAATCTAATACTGTTTTAAATCTTGTTAGAAGCTTAATTTTGATTATGTTTTATTTGTGTGCATATGTGTATATATATATATATTATACACATGAACACTTCAGTTTATTGCTGTTTTGTGATGACCTTTCTAGCCTCTCTGCCTTCTGTAGCTAGGGAAGAAAGGAAATGTGATCAAAAATAAAGTTACTGGAATTAACTATACAGCCTGTTGCAAACTATTCACTGTAAAGCTGTTCTTTCACCCTTCTTTCCCTCCCACAATTTTATTGGCTTGTTAGCTTTTATAATAAGCTATTCAGAAAACTCTATTCTCTACTACACACTTGCGTGTGGTGAGATAAACTGGACTTTTGGCTAACCCATGTTAATGCTTGGCCAAATTCTCTGCTCCATATTTTTCCCGCTTCTTTCAATTAACTTCATGAAAACTCCACACATTGACCTGCAGAGAATGTGATCTCTGCATCTACCTAAATCCATGTAAAACAGTGCTTATGTTTTTCTACCATACATACTTTTTTGGGTTTGAATGTGATGTCAACTTTCTTAGTAGCACCACTGGCTATCAAAGAATGCAGATAAATAATATTGTCCTTCAGGGATTTTGTATCCTCTTCAACAATGGTTTTTTCCACAACTGTTGCAGATGCCTGTGAAGGAGGAGGTATCAGTTAAACAAATATTTTGCACTTGGAAACAAGGTACACATCTTACATCCTCTGGAATTCAGCTAATGGGGAAATTTTCATGTGGTAAAATTCAGGAGAAAAGAAAGGAGGAGTGGGAAAAGAGGAGGAAGGATTTTTGTGTCGTGTGAGTGCTATTGGGAAAAATTTCCTGGAGGCAGAAGTGATTACCAAGCCATTGTTTTAACTGATGACCAACTACCAGGAGTGCCAAGAACAAGAAAAGTACTGGGTTTGAAAATACTACCTTGAAAAATGTTTTACAGTTTTATATAGACCTGGATGGCAGGTAAATGAAATAAATAAAAATGCTAATATTTATTAGCAAATACAGCAATTACTCTCTCGTCATCATTTTTCATACCTCTCTCTTCACGATTTCTCCCTCTACAGGCTTTGGTTTAGGAGACTTTGGCTTGGCAACCTTCTTCCCTTTCTTTTCTTTCTCTTTCTTTTCCAGTATTCTTGGCAAACGGTCCAGTTTGCTTTGAAGCAGATCAATTATTCTAAAATCCGCAAAGGCTTTTGCAATATCAACAACACTTTCTCCTGCAGTATAGAAATAAATACCTGTATAACCCATGACAGTTTCTATAGCTGAATAATGGCAATAGTGTCAACTGAATTTAATTACAGCTCTGTTTTCTTAACCATTTGGCTGCCAGGAGCCTGCTTGACACTGGTGTGAGGCCAGGCAGTCGTCAGGAGTGCTCGCAGAAATAAGAGTTTGCGGAAATGAGCATCGAAACGATATAGTGTGTGTGATTTTGGAGTGGTCGCTTTGCTTTTAAAGCCCTCAAATTTGCAGCTTAAAATGCAAGATCTGGCAGGTTGCAGTTCTCATCTGAGAGCTGAGGGAATTTAACACTAGAAAATGGCAAGCATATTTCAAGATGAGGAATCTGGACCAATTTATTGTAGTATCTAACTCTCCCAGTGCTTGCTCTGTGACTGGCAAGAGTAAAGGGGAAGCCCTAGGGTTTAAGTGAGGCTGAACACTGTCAGGGCCTAATAAAGGAAAAACCCTCCCGCATATCATGAGATGAGGCCCCATGGCTCTAAAGTAGTTGTAAAATTAAATTGCTACTATCAGATGTATAGAATTTTAAATGGTTACAGAAATGCAAAATACATAGCCCTCCTGCAAGCATTGTTTTACCTGCTGTGTGTTTTGGTAAGAATGTCTCACCTGTTAAACATATTATAGCAAGGGTTTGAAATGTGATAAAGGTTTAACTATTTACTCTTAAAGTACCACAAAATACAAAATAGTGTTCAAAAATTTAAAAATAGTCTTGTACTTTTAAAAAAATAAACTGCCCTAAAGTGAAGTTTAATGGCAACTTTGACACTTATAAACAAGACTTCACTCTTCCATTGTAATTTAAGCAGGCTGAAACTAGTGCAACTTTTAGTCTACCATTTGGAAACAGCTCTGGGGCTGTAGTTAACAGCCCCCTGTATCTTAGACCTTAAATCTGTTCCTGAAGACTCTCCCCTCACTCTTTCCATCCCTCTTGCTTGGGCTGAGGTCTGTGTACAAACACGGGCAGAGGGAACTGCCCGCTAGCCGCCCCGGTTGCCACACAGCAGTATGCTGGGCAGAATGGGGGTGTGAAAGGATTGCCCATATTTCCTCCTGCCTGACCCCACAAAGCATCCATCAGGAGAGAGCAGGACTGGTTTGATTCTTTGGGGATACAAATTATGCTAGCTGGCTGAAGTGCCTGGTTTCTTCTCATTTAGTAAAATTCACTGAGAGCAAATCTGAGGCATATCATTTCCTTGACGTATCTGCAGACTGTAACTAATGAAAATCCCCCACACTATCACATTTTCACCACACGAAAAGTCAAAAGTCTATTTTTAATTTCTTAAAGAAAAAAGCAGATCCATGATGTACCTCTCTCTTGCTGTAGGAAGGTAACACTACCATATCAGTTCAGACTTTTTCCTGCTAAGTCACTTTCATTTCTAACAGTGCCCATTTCATACAAAGTGATTTAAATGGGTGGCATAGTGGATACTGAGCACAACTATAATCTAATTTTCCTTCAATTAGCTATATTTTTTTTTATTAAAACCATTTATAACTTTCTATATATCCTGTGAAGAACAGCTTTACCAGGGATCCTTTCAACCACAATCTTAGGGTGTTTTGTTTTTCATTCTGTGCAATTAATGACTATTGCTTTATTTTCTGAAGGCGCACAAGAAAAGTGAAGCTGACTACTTAGAAATCCAGGCGAATTTAACTCTTAATCCTGATCCTGACAGCAATCATAACTTCAGAACACTTCTCAAAGTCTTCCAAAGGGCTTGAAAAACCTAAACATTCATTTTATGACATGTGTACATGCCTAAGTAAATAAGTCATTCTATGACAAATGGGTATTTACCATTTCTGTTTGTCACTTGGACATTAGCACCTGCGTCGATTAAAAACTGCACAATATCCAATCTACAGATCTCGATGGCTCTTATTAATGGGGTTGATTTGCCGATTGCGAGTGCATCCACTGCTCCTCCAGCCTTCACTATCAGTTTAGCAATATCTAGGTTTCCTGCATGGCATGCATGGTGTAGAGGAGTCCACATGAAATTGTCCTTTGCGTTTACATCAGCCCTGCAAAAAAAAAAAAAAAAAAAAAAAGGGGGGGGGGGGCAGAGTTGACATGTGAACAGATGAAGCCAGCTACTAGACACAGTAACTTCTGCAACTCCAAGTACAGTGCAAGTTAACTGCATTCCATAATGGCATATTCAATGTAAATGAGTATTTTCATGTTGCCACTGCTACTTTGACAGTTCTAGTACCTGACATAGCTTGTCGTGGAGCATCAATAGTAGCAGCTTGTACTGGTAGTGATTTTATGCATTACTGTCCCTCTCTGAGGATGAGATGAAGCAGGTAACAGTGACAGGCAAATTAAGTAATACAAAAAAGAATGGTTGGAGGCCAAGAACAGGTGCTCCTTTTGCTCCTAGGCAAAATAGCTTACTATGTAATTTAAAAACTGAGGAGGAGATGGATTGGAGCCTAAAATAGAGAAGATTTAAGAGAAAGATCACTGAAAATCTGAGGATTTTTTTTTCAGGTATTATGTCACATAATTAGGCTAGATTTATTTCTGCTGCCAGGCTAATAATTTTATGTATGGCATGGTCTGCAAGGGATAATCATGGTGTAACATTAGCACTATGTTGCCTTCAGCTGAAGTTCAGAGAAAAAGCATTATCATTTTTTAGCATTTTTAGCTTTAGTGGAAGCTTTGGGGCTGAGGGCATGCAAAAGCAAAGTTTGGGAAACAAGAGCCACTAGGTTCTCTTAAACTTAGTGTAAGTACAGTCCATGACCATACGCAGTTCTGCCATCTCTGACATGTGCCACGAGTGGTTTGGAAGAGGCTGAAATATCAGAGGGAATTCCCCAGTACTTGGGTAAAAACTACTTCCTATTTTATCTAGGCCTGCCCAGAAGTCCTGAAGTGAGTGTCCCATTTACACAAGGGACAAAGGCCTGATATCTGCCCAGGAGAAATGGAGAGAGGTGTTTGGTTTTTTTGTTTTGTTTTTAAAGTGACACAGCCTGCTGCCAGGGAGGGCTTTTTTTTGTTCTTCCTATCAAATTGTTTATATTTAATATTGTATCAAAAGAATGAGTTCATCTGTTCATCCGTTAGTCTTTTATAGTCCTCCTTTTAGTCTTTTATAGTCTTTCAAAATCCTACCTGTGGTGAGATCTTATAGCAGAAATTCCTTAGACCTACCAGTGCGTTTTTTCATCTTTGTTATCTTTTGGTTGCTTAGTAAGCTTGATTTATGCATATGCAGTTTACATACTGCTATATTTCTCATCACTGAAATAAGTAGTTCCAGCTTTTCACTTTCTTGTCCCCCTCACCCTGCCCCATGTCTGTACTGATCCTTTCTTTCTGTCCCTGAATTCCTTTGGCTAGCTTCTTTCTAGTAGAAGCAAACTGATCAAAGAGGGAAAACATAGCATAGTTTTAAAAACACTTTGGTATTTCTTTCTTGTCAAACACTGGTGAATTTGCCTTTGGCATAAATGTAATTTATTTCTGAGTCTTTCTAGAGTAAGGTAAAAAATAGATATCACCAGTTTGTTTAAAATGCAACATTTTCTCTAGTTTTAAATAATTGCTTTTTTTTGTTATGGATTTGTAATACTGAACTGAAGAGGCCATATTAGAGAAAGAGTTTAGATTCCTATAGCAAGCAGAAAATGTCTGAAAGTGTACACTGTTGAAAGATGCAATGCTAAATACTCTACTGATGACCTTCCTTTGCATTTTCTGATTTCTGTCCATTTAAACTTTCAATTAGTATTTTAAAAATAAGTGCACTTCAGTGCACACAAAATTAAGTAACTCCAGTGTAGTCTAGGGAGGTTTGATGAACTCAGTGGAGGCTAATTTGCCAGACCACTCTTGTATCCTTGTCTTCGGAAGACCTGAATACACAAGTTTTTGCAACTTTATGCTGTCACTATTAATGTCAGCGAGTCTCTGCAAAGCCTGGAGCTAAGACTACAGGCACTCATACTTGTTAATGAACACTAAAATGACTTTTGGCTATAGGGAGAGAATATAAATGTCATTATTTTTGAAGAAAAAAAAATAAAAAGGTAATTTCTGCATTTATCTGAATGACTATAGGACTACACCAGTCTGATTCTAAAAGAGAACAGATTACACTGTTACGCAAGCATGACTGATTTTTTTTTCTTAAGTTTCTCTCCTTTTAAAGCTATTGAGATTTTTCACCAGTGTCTGTAGGGTACAAATGGCTGAAGTGGGTAACCTTAAAGCAGGGAATATATGAAATAGCAGCATATACTTCCAGTGTAAATCCTGCTGCCTCTGCCTGCTGAGCTGCCCAGGAAAGTGTTTCTGTATGGCTTACCCTCTTAAAGCATTTGCCTAAAAAGGCCCTGGCATATGACACAGGGAAGTCTAGGATTACCTTGATGATTCAAGCAATTCACTTTAGCCAGATTTTCCAAAATTTCTTCCCATAATTTTGGGAGTTCAGTTCTAAGTGTGTACAGACATAGTAGATGTGAGCAAAGTGTTGTTTAATATTAAGCTTTTATTAACTAATTTTACTATTAAGCCACTGTGCTACTAAAAATGAATTTCTCGCAAGCCTAGTGGGTTGCATCCAACTGGTTACTAGAAATGCACACTTCTCAAAACCCTCTTAAATAGCAGTTAGAGAAACTTGTAAATGATCTTACCCCTTTTCCAGAAGGTACCTCACAATAGCTATGTTTCCCCTTGCACATGCTGTCATTAAAGGTGTTTTATAGTATTTATCTCTTACATCTATTGGCACACCCTCCTCAAATGCCTTCCTGAGAGACAGAATGTCTCCTGCTCTGACAAGGTAGTTAATATTCATGTACATTTTCCTTGGTTCATCTATATACCATGTGCGGTCATCATGCACAGGATGGGCAGATGGGTGCTGTTGGTTAAAGCGGTCACTCTCAGTGATGTTTTGCAAAGCTTCAATCATGTACGCAGGGAGGCCACCTTCTCCACGTGGGATTGCACTCTCTGGAATGACGCAAATTGGCACAGGGATTGGGATGTCTTTCTTGCCTTTTGCTTTCATCCCTTTCTTCTTTTTGGGTCCAAAAGATGTTATGAGATAGGCTTTTTGCAAGTATTTGGAGCCTTTAAAAAATTCTTCAATGTTGATTCCCGCACCAGGAGACATTTCATTCTTTTCAGCAACAGTTTCTAATTGTTCATCATCTATAAAGGCACACCGTTTCCGAATAATTGATATAAAATCGTCTTTCATCACTGTTCCATCTCCCTGGTCAAATATATCAAACGCCTCTCGGAGGGCAGCCTGATGTTCCAAAGACCAGTCATATAACTTGAGGGCCCAGCAGGGATTGTCATCCTTAGCTTCAGGCTTGGAACGTTTAGCAAAGATTTTTTCAATTTTACGCAATTCTTTTGTTGCTGGCTTAAAACCACCTTCCTTGGCAATGAGTCTTGGGGTCTTTGTTAATAAGTTCTTCCATGTAGGATCACAGCCTAAAAACATAGACACAATTCATTTAATGGAAGAGGTTTTTACTAAATAGGCCGCTAATTAGCACAGATCAACAGCTTTATACTTTCTTAACAATATAGGTTGCTGGTATAAAACTCTTGAGCACAGGTGGGCAGGTTTAGCCACATGTCTGTATTTTGCAGAAAGAGATTCATCAGATAGCTCTTGCTCTGTTTTTATGTTTAGTCTGAAGACGTATGGCAAGGCAGAAGTTCAATGAAAATTTTAAGATTTTCTCAAAGTAGTTAGGACATGAAGAAGTTCAGACTAAGATTAAACACCACTAACAGATCTTACAGTTTGGCTCTTCACTACTAGTTAACCAAAAGAACACAACATAAGATTTTGCATAGTCCTATGCAATCAAAGCTTGAAGTGACATGACAGTTTAGATGAAGTTAGGAAATGATCAGAACTTCTTTGGATTATGTTTCATCCCTCCTGGGAGCTAGGTTTCTCCTTACACCGAGATCAAGCTGTTTAAATGAACAGGAAAACAAAAATTAATTCTCTATTGGAAGTTGCAGTGCAATATTTCCAACTGTAGCTCCAATCACTTAATCCAGTCCAATTCTGAACTGTACAAATCCATGATGTTTCTGCTGCTTGCTTTGAAAAATGGTTTACATTTTCTTAGTCTCATCAGTGGAAAAAAATGGCATGACAGGTTATGTTAGGCTGCTGTTAATGAGAATTAAATGTACTACTGATATTCCAGAGGGTTAAATATCTCATAGAGGCCAAAATTAAATATTTTATTTAGCAAATATAGAGTATAGGTGATATTTGTAAAATAAGTTATTTTTAATGTACCTCTTTGTCCTATAAACTTGCAGCAATCTGCAAACCCTCCCTCTGCAGCATAATGAAGTGGTGTGTTCCCATTCATAGCAATCAGACCAACATCTCCATTGTAAGCTGAAATTACCCTCAGAATCTGGAAAAAAAGAAGATGGTATTATAAAAAATCTTGTTGCTCACAAATAAATGCAGTAGCACGTATTCCCAAAAAAGTGAACTTCTTTGGCATGCTCAGTTTATCAATCCACACATAATATTTGTTTGCTCTAATGCTATTTTTATGGAACTCCTTCAGTCTTACCAGCAGGGCACTGTTTTTAAAGTAGCTGTGATGTTATATGCATAATCAAAACTGCATAGTTTTATATACTTGCAAAAACAGTATATGAGGAGGGAAGGAGGAGAAGAAAATGCCTACTTTAAAGCATTTGCATGAGTTCTCCTTATAACGGGAAGGTCAAATCCATGCTACACAATTGTTGCATGCTATGCATAGAGGGAAACCAGCTCCCCAAATAAACTGCCCCACCAGACAGAAAAACAAGCAAACATGCCCTCATAGGTACCTCGGGGAAAAAAAGTCTCTGCAGTTTTAGAGAAATGCTAGTATTTCTTATTTTCTACGATACTTAAAAAGATGCTCTTGACTATTGCTTATTATGTTTCAGTAAGCTGAGATATTGGGCTCAAAGAAAGCCTTGTTTGGCTTTGCAGCAATGCTTTGCACTGCTAAAGACAATACCTCAAAAAAGCCTCCTTTGGCTGCAAAATGTGCGGCGCTGTGTCTTTCAAGGTCAAATACATTAACATCTCCTCCTCTTTCAAGTATAGCACGCACCAGCTCAATAACACCTTCTCTTGCTGCTTCCATTAAGGCTGTGCGACCTGTAGCCTGCAGGGTAACAAGAAAATAGTTTATAATTTGAATCATAGGCTAATTCAGGTTGGAAGGGAATTCTGGAACAATGCGATCTGGTAGTTGCAAGTGGCTTAAAACTGGAGGCCCCCTTTTAGGCACTGTTGTAAAAAGGTGAGTCTGAAATTTCAAAGACCTTTGCAGGCCAGTTTTTAAGAACCTTGTCCTGTTGTCTGTTATTGAAATGTGAGTAGTCAGTCCCTAGTGACTAAAATACATAATCTGCATCAGTGGAATAGTCCCCTGAATGTCAATTCTTTGTCTGAAAGAACTTCTTATTCTGTGTGCACGCTTTCATGCATGTTTACAAGTTTTAACACAAAATATCACCTCTAGCATGGAAGTATATAAGTAAGCATGGCTGGAGAATGTATAAGTAAGAAAGATGCTAGGGAATTCCACTACTGTACTGTCTGTGAGGAAAAATTTGTGTTCTAATACATTTGTACTTTTTGTACCTGATGGTGCATGTTTCTGATAGCAGTATATATTTTCTTTATAATGGTCAACTTAGAGCTGGTAACCTTCCTGAAAATATAATGCATTTCAGATAGGGGACAACCTAGTTGTAACGTGTGCCCCCCAGCAGTGCTTAGCACAGCTTATTCACTGCTGTACACAGGGGTGAAGGGAGCACACGCTTGGACAGAAAGCAGTGGGTCGTGGACATTCTACCAGAACACATTTTGCTCCCTGGTGATTTTACTGTGGGCCCAGCAAACCATTCCCTCTTTATGACCAGGTGTGTGCCCCTCATATTATAAAAAAAAATGGAGGATACTCCATTTTGCAAGTGCACAAAGTGTGTGAAGGGGGCATGTGTATCAAATGATGTGGCACAGATATCCATGTGTCAGCCAAGGTAGGCAGGATACTGCAAATATAAGGATCAAAACCATGGGTAGCCCAAATTACCACAAATCGGCACTGCTCCACTGAAATAGCCAACTACAGCTGTTACGGAGCTGGCCTAGTTGTTTTTATAAAATATATGCACTTTAACCTACAAAAATCTAAATCAGGGTACATGATTCAAGCTGAATGCTTAACACCTTCATTCTCCCTTCCTTCTGAAGGCAAGAGGAAAGGAATAGACACAGCAACAGAATTGACCACTTGCTGCTGCTGTTATTATTTTAATGTGAGGATTTACAGCCATAGTCTAGTGGTCCGACTACTATTCCATAATCCTTTATATATGCTCTTAGGAATATAATATACACAGAAGCATTCATACTGCATTTGTTGCGTTAGGATCTGCTCCTCTTTCCAAAAAATTCAGGCAAATTTCTTTAATGCCCTGAGCTTGTTCACAGGCTTGTACAAATACAGGCTTCCCCTCAGTAGTGCAGTTGTTGACATCTGCACCATTTTCTAAGGCAATCCGAGTGCAGTGGCAGTGCCGTCTTGTAGGTAAAATGCTGTAAAACAGGATACCTGCAAAGAAAAATACAAGGGGTTGCAGAGCAATATTAAATGATAAGGAAATTATTTAAACAGTCAGCTTCACATCTGAAAGGCCAGACTCCTTCAGTAGATGCCTGTTAACTTCTCTTACAGTAATACCCTTAACCAGAAATCACATTGCATGTATCTTAACCCAGGGAGCAAACCAGTCTTCAATATTAATGACAGTTTGTGGAAGGAACGTGATTCTCAATTACGAGCTACTATTCAGTGATGTACTGAAGGGAGCTAAGATTCAAAGGCCCAGACTGTTTAGGGAGAATAAACCTATTTTCCACCAAAGGTCTTATGGCAAATAGCTTTTGTTGAACTGTAAGGATTACCCTGACCATGCTTTCTCACTAGTGATCAAGCCCTAAGGCCAGGCAGTACCAAGGCACAAGTCTCAGTCACTGGAACCACAGAAATGCAACTGTAATAGCAGCCCTTTGGTATTTCTGCTCTGATAGGTGTTTTTTTTTTTTTTTTTTAACTTACTTCTTCCTTCATTATCAACAACAGTCATGTCTGCTTGAGCTTTTACTAGTAAGTCCAAAACCAAGTCATGTCCTAGCTCAGCGGCCTTCATTGCTGGAGTACATCCCATTTTATCTTGGATGTCCGGATGAGCTCCATTCTCTAGCAGGAAGCTGCACATGTCAGTATCATTTTTAATGCAGGCCAAGTGAAGGGCACTGTATCCATCCTCAGGCTCTGTGAAATTAATGAGATCTGGAATTCCAAGCTTGATCAGCTTTTCTATTTGCTTCCTGTCTTTCTGGTGAACACACTGGAGAAGTTTGTAGATCTGCAAGTTTTTAAGTCTTTTATCTACCAATAACATCCTGAAATAATAAAGTTGGCTTCTTCCAAGGAAATAATTTCTGCATGGAAAAAATATATATATAAACACAAAGGTGAGAATATTCTTACATGCCATTAAGAATAGGAATCAAACTATGTATAAGGCCATGAAAATATGTGCTTTATCTTGACAGAACACTGAGCGTTTTGAGTAAACTTTTCTCATTCAATAATAGGGAATATATGGCACTCTGCAAATTGTTCTTACTCGTCATCTAACTGTTCTGAAGAGGTTTCATTCAAGGTGAGAATTAAGTTAAGAAGCTGGAGGGTAACTTTTCTATTCAAGGAACTGTGCCAACCTAGTTAGTTGGAAGCCTAAGGTGAGCTTGATCATCTGCCATTTTAATACTTCAAATGGAAAAAAAAAAGTCAATAGTCATCTGTACTTGTTAAAGTATTAAATTGATTCTTACATCACTTCTTCACTACCTGCACACTTCCTTTTATAGTAGCTGATGCATGAACTTTCTGCTTTCTTTATATGAAGGATAAATTATGCTTTTCTGCAATAAGTCTCTTGGGGGCAAATTATGCGGCAAGAAGGGCACTGGCACGGAAGAAGGCTCCTCTGGGTGATGCAACAGTTGCTTCTAGAGGATAAAAACACATGTAAGGTATCAGCTTGGATTTGCTTTGGTTATGAGTACACTAGATTTTTTTTTATCTTCTTTTACCTATTCCCATTTATAACAAGAACTGCAATTAAACTGAAGCTGATAAGAAACCCAGTCTGACCATCCTTTATAGGTTTCACTCACAGAAGGATCAGGAAATCATTCTTCTCCCTAAAACATTGTAGTATTAAATCCAAAGGAAGAAGGAGGGAAGGGACCCTTGTTTACTAAATGCTATAACATGACTGATATTAAAAGAAAGAAGTTGCAGTCCTTTTTTTTTTTTTTTTTAATCATACAGTGTGGTACAAGCATGTTATCTGGACTGCATATGTGGTTAAAGGGCTACTAAGGAAGGGTCACATTTTATAAGGACCATTTCTGAGCTAGGTTAAAGGAGGGAAAAGTTCTTATTAGCTGGCTCAAACCTTCAATCAGCATCTACTCCAAACGTGGCCTTTACAGGACACAAGACTGAAATTGTGGTGAAACACTGTCTTGATAGGGTAACACTTTTGTTGTTGCTTTTTGATGACATAGACTGCAAATGGGATAATTTTGTAGAGGTGAAATTTTAAGAGAGCTGTGCAGAAGGATACACAATTCTAACCAACTTTTAGGGGCATTAATTTCCATTCTGAAAAGGAAGTATGGAAGAAAACAATAGGAAAAAAAAACACAGAAAACAAAGACTAAGCATGTCAGGGATGGACTGAGAACTCTGATTTTTGTACCACAGGCACAATGTACCAGGTGCTGTTCCTGTAACTATTGTCTTTTACTTTTTAAAATTCTATGGCCAGCTTATTTTTAGAGCAACAGAGACAGCAGTCAGATTTACTGCTCACAAACTTTGAAAAACTGCCCTGTTCTGCATTTTTTTCCTGCTAAACAAGCATCTTAGCACTTTCTCCATGTAGCCTGGCCATGCTGCCTGAAGATGCCTGCAGCCCTCCCAGTCGGGTTGTATTTGCAGAACAACTCTATTTTGCCGCCTGACACATCTGACTGCAGCTCACAGCTCCTCCCCAGAAAGAGCTAAAATAGCAGAGATGTTTCAGAATAGGAGTAAGGAAAAGGGTAGGAAGGGCAGTAAAACGCCTGGAGGTACTTAAAGGGTGGCCTTTCAACTTTGCAAAACATTGTGAAATGTTCAGGTTCAGAAAAACTGGTTTTTATTTTAACATTTTTGACCAGATTTAGGTTGTGTTTTATTTGAATGAAATTATTAGGAGTTGTTCACTTTTATAAGTATTGCAGTGGGCACTAAAATGCAAAGGTTTTCTGTTTATGATGTAAACTGTTCAAAATAGATCAGCCGTTCCTATGGTTAGGTGGTTTTCTCCTGTTTAAGTATGACATTGCTTAAATACTGAATTCTTTTCTAAGTAGGTCTTATGAAACTCTCACTCTGCTTGTATACAAAGTATATTGTTACAGTGCAGCAATGACATATCTGTCACCTGTACCTTGCTTGCTCTCATTCTTAACAGGTTGTGCAGGGTGGTAGAGAATAAATGCAGAGATTTTTCTATTGACAGAAGGTATAACTACAGTAGCATTCTAGCCCTCACCTTGAGATTCCTGAAATGAGGCTGTTTCTGGGTAGGAGGGAAACTAGAGTTCCCTATGGCATACAGCTTTTGGAGCCTGAAACACTAGGAAGGGAAAAAAGCTTCAATACAAGATTTCGTGTTTTCTGAGCAGTGGTATAAACTCGGTAGGGTCTGCGGCTCAGATCAGCAAGAAGGTACTACAAGGAAGGCTCTTAAATGACTCTTGCCTCTGAAATTCAGGAGGAGAGAGTTAGATGTCTGAGCTGACAAGCTTGAACAGTTTTCCTGTGCTCTTGATCTCTAATTCTCACCAGCCCACAGCAGTAAGGAACTCAGGTTCATTTCCAATAATGGGATCTTTTCTTCTTGCTGTTAACCATTTTTTTGCATGCAAGTGGCACACAGAGATGCCAGGGTCAGAGCACAGGAAGAGCTATTTAAAACATTGAGACAACATAATAGCTTCTAGCTAGCATATTCCGTGTCTGCCCAACAGAAGTCCTTCCTGCAACTCAGGAGCTTCACTCCTTAAGGAGAACTGGGCATAACCACAGTTCTAGTCCATCCTTTCTGAAGTGGAAAAGAAGGGATATGCCTCTGCTCCATCTCTGCCCTAGCTAACATCACTGGTTCAAGAGCAGGAGAGGAGCTTATTGGTACCCAAATGAGCTCAGGGGGCTCTCGTAGTGCAGCTTCTTCTGAGACTGCCTCGGAGAATGTAAGCTGTCCTCATATGGACAGCACAGCCTGCAGAGCTCCAAGGAAATCAATACTCATTTATTTACACTGGCTCAAGATCTGTCAAGTTATTATGTCTGAGGATTTTTCTGATATTTCTTAGTACTTTCTGTACACACCTGGATAATGTGTATTTTTCAGGGCCCTGTTCAGGATCAAACTTGCCTTTTCCTCCCTTCTTTCTTCCACATGAAACTGCAAACACTGAAGAAACTACATTCTTCATGATAATAGGCTAGCAAAGCTACAGCAGAATTGCAGCTGAGAAAAAAAACTTAGTAACACTCAATGCAGATAAAAAATGGAAATAATATGCAATGCATGTAGACTTGGATTTGTTTTATGGATTATCCATGGGATTCAAAACAGCGCTACATGTCGTACAAACATCACCCTCCAAGTCTAAAGTGCAAGTATCCGGGATTGGCATGTTCTTGAGCACTGTTTACTAGTGCACTACCTGCTTTGCAAAGGAAGTCTGACGCTAAAGTGCAACTTATACACTGAAGGAACTAGTAGTTGTAAGCAAAGATCCACCATCCCTGATGCTCCTGTTAATGTCTGTGTCCATAGCAGTGACACAGCAAAGAGGCAGAGCACAAGGGACATGGGCAGCCACAGGAACAGCAGCGGATTTGAGGAGGCAGTAAGAGAATCAGCAGCAGTAGCAGAAAAGGCAGGTGTGTTAGAAGCCACACAATCTAGTTTAAAAAAAAATTAAAAAATGCAACATTCATGCAATGCTCCTGTATATATGTCTAATGATTATTTTTTAAGTATATGATTGTGTATTATTTGTTCCCCAGACTCTTCGCCTCACTCAGGACATGCGGTTCACAGCACACCTTTAATGAGCAGACAGTCGTTATTATATATTTCCCTTTTTGCTCATAGCGTGATGTATTACACTCTATTCCAATTTTAGTCCTCATGCAGAATGATTTTCTTCTGGTGTTTTTGAGAGAGTTATCATAGTATCATCTGAATACTTCACACCCAATAAAAAACAATTATCTCCACTAACAGAACTGAAATTATTTTCATCACACAATGGTGAAGATTGTTGTTATCCCATTTTACCCACCCATGAGACCCCCCCTACTGAGTTTAAATTTTTTGCTTCAAAACATTAAGAACAACAATTTACATGCAAATTGCTGTAAAATTTTAACTGTGACAGTTTCTTTGTAGTATTTCTTGAAGGTCACCAAACTGAGTTTTAGTAGACGTTTCTGCAGAAATTGAATCCAAGCAAGGCAACTGATGTAAAAAATATCTATCCAGAGTTAAGAAAAGTTAGAAGCAAGTGAAACAGGTTTCCATAAATGAAATCGTAATTACACCATCTCGCTGATCTCCGATAAGTAAATATTATCACCCCTATGTACTTCATGGAGTTTTTAATCACCTCGCCTTTAACATACCTTTTAACAGAGAATGATTCATTGTTAACGTAGCTTTGAAACGGGCATCCCCTGGGGAGGCCTTCGTGAGGCTACAGCCGTAAACCCCAAGCCTGCAACATCTGCTTAGCAACGCTGTGTTTATCTGCTCGCAAGCACCAACAGAGTCACTGCCTTCACTCTGCCGGCTTGCGTCACTGCTTTACTACAGAGTATAAAACTCATTTTAATTACAGATGGATCCTTCCTTCAGTACACCTAGTATTAGGAAAACCATTTGAATCAGATTTTGGCTTTCTCACAAACTTTTCCAAGTTGCGACCGAGCTACTTTGATAGAAGGGGGAGGCTGGGCAGGCAGCTCTCTCTTGCCCACTGCCTTTCTGTGGAAGCCAGTGCCTGAGCACAGCATCAGTTACAGAGTGTCCTAGACATCCATGGGAAAGCAGCAGATGCTAAATACAGACAACATGGCATGGTGACGTATGGCAGTGATATATGATAGCAAAGGGAAAACTTCCTTTCGCTTTACTCATTTCTTTCACCTTGTGGATGTGCTTTGCTCTCTGAAGTCAGAATGATGTCTGTTGTTTGCATTGGGTCTCGTAAAACAGATGAAAAATATGTACAAATGGAAAATGAAATCATAGTAAAGAGAAAATCAGGAAAGTTCAGATATTCCTACGGAAAGCACTTGTGACTTTTGTGACAGAAAATCACTTAGTACTTTCCATTTTCAATCTGCTTGCATGGTGGCCACAGAGCCATGCGTGAGCCCTATGTACTGGTGCGAAGGAAACCACCATGGTAACAGCACCACCACGCTGCCTTTATAGCTTTATACACATAACCGCACCGGATATTTTGCCTGTCAATTCCTGGTGCTAATGTTCAAAAGGAGCGCGGCAGCAGAGTCCTTCTAACCTGCACAGCGAGCAGCTGGTGGTGCTGGCGTTTCCCTCAGCAGCCCTCGATGCTCTGCTCCCTTGTCGCTTCCCACGACTTCATGGCTCATCCAAGGGGAAGCAGCTCCCAGGATGCTGATGTGGTGCCCAAGCTAAGGGGGAGCGGGTCTTCTGTGAGTGCGAGCTGCCCTGGGTGACTCAGCCATGGCAACTCTGGCCTCAACAGACGCCTCCCCCTGCAGTGGCGCCCTGCGCGCTGCTGCCTGTTGGCAGTTGGCGGGTGGCCGTTGGCCATTGTCGTTTGGCCGTTGGTTGTGGACAGCTGGCCATTGGCAGTTGGCTGTGGACAGTTGGCTGTTACAGTGGTAGTGCTGCCCTGTGCCAGGACGAGGGCCCGGTGGGCAGCGCCATGTCATGGGCTTGCACTAAGTGACCTGCTTTGTGGCCAGCTCCGCTCCTCGTCCCGCGGGGAGCCATGTGGCCGCCTTGCAGTGTTAGCAAGATTCCCTGGTCGATCCCTGGCCACCACAGAAAGGCTGTGGGGAGGCTGTGGCTCTTCCCTGAGGCAGTGTCACATAGCAGCACCACATAAGGTGTGCAGCAGGTTTGCCGTGAAACAGCGGCTTTTTCAAATCTCTCAGGAGAGTTTAGAAAAGAAGACTGAGCCTACGTGTCTACTGAGGAGTTCACTCTGGGTTGTATAATCTCTGTTTAGATTGGTGCCAGAAAGCATCTACAGCAGCTTAGCTGGATATTGAAAGGGAGTGTTTCAGATTTGATCACACTGTTAATATATTTTTCCCTTTCATTGTTGTTACCTAAATCTTTCATAAAACTGCTGCTTATTTGGGATGTTACTTCTTGTAAGTGTCTGTGCTTTAGCTTGGGTGAAGGTAAAGCTGATTTTAGGGTCATAGGGTTACTAGGAAAGACATCCCCTATCCAACAGCATGGCAGATATGCAGCTGATGACATCCTGGCAGTCAGGCAGCTCTTCTAAAGAGCTAGATCTCAGCAACAATGAGCTGTTTGTGGTAGTTTTAGAAATGCAAATGGCAGGAGGAACATATGATAGAAAACAACATTATCCCTGAGGCAGATTGGAAAGTTCACATGTAGCCTAGGTATGATGGAGAAATAGCTGGATTTCAAAACTGCCTGTTGCATTAGGTGCTATTTACTGCACAGAAGGGCAATCTGCACAAAGCATGTGTTAAAAGCATCAAACCCACTCTTCCAATGCAGCCTAAGCACTGCAGAAATCCCTAGGGTCAAGTTGGGTGAGTCCCTGTACATGAAATCAATTGGTTCAAATAGAATAAGCCGTTTCTCTTTCCTTGCTTGGCCTTGCTCAGTCGTGGTTAAATGAGCGGAGCAGACAAGTATCATCCGGTAATTCTGCTGTTGTTGACTGGCAGTGAAATGAGAGGGAGGTCTTCTAATCAATGCCAGCTACAGGGATGCCTGCAGCAATGGGGAAAAGTAGTAAAACAAAAGCTAAAAAAGGTACATTAGAAAGGTAGTTCCACTGCAAAGTGCCATCGGGAGAGGAACTGGAATAGTCAGTCCATGCCATCTCACTGATGTTCCTCTCTCGGGCTGTCAAATTAACCACCAGGATAAACAGATTTTTTTCTCAGTTGCATAGATTTTATTGGAAAGTATTGCATCATCAAAACTGAAACACTTCATTAGAAAAAAGCTGAAAATGATACAAATCTCAGTAATAAAATACATTAGGATATAATTTCTGGCTCAGATCAAAAAGTTAACTAGGTGAACTTAAACCAGAGCTTTTGATGCGATATGGGAGCCTTGGACAGCAAAGCTAGTGGCTCAGGCTGCTGTCCCGTATCCACAAGAGGCTCCACAGTGAAACTGCCAGCTGTTCTGGGATCTCCTGCTCCTGGACTTCATGGATTTTGTGCCATGCCACAACTAAGCCAGATTTAAAACTGTAAACCAGAAATCTTATCCATACCACTTAATAAAAGACTACTAATAAAGGCAGTGCACTCAATTACTCTCCCAGGCCTATCTCCCTTACCAAAGTTTTCCCATTTGTGCTAATAGGTATTTTGTCCCATCAGACCCTAAGCCGTATATCAGGAAAAAACAGAGCTCCAGGCCAAAAATGCTCTTTTCAAGCCACACATTGTTACTGTATGATACTGATTATCTATGACCTTGGTGTTTATTTCTTTGACTACATTTTAAAGCATTGATTAATCTTGACATTAGATACGATTAGATACGATTGAACATCCATTTGTAAATGGAATGTGCTACTTATTTTTCAAAGTAGCCAAACATTTGGCTTTGTTACAGATTTATGCCTAACACCAGAAAAGAAATGCTGAAAAATAGTTAGCCAAGTCACCAGTTGGCCAGTCTTTGGTAAGAATACTACAGCAATTGGTAAGAATGCTACAACATTTGACACTTCCTAACTTTCTGCAGGTGCTTGACTCCATTCAAAGTATTTCAAGGTCTGTTGCTCATTCCTAACTTTTCCATTAACCTCTTTCCCTCACCCCTAAAAAATACTATAAAGGTTTCTAAAAATATTTCCATCTCTGCTTTAATGAATTCAGGTGGGCAGTTGCCCTGTAGGATATTCTCCATTTTGTCTTTGCCATGTCTCTAACACAGTAGCTTGGTATTGCAGTAGAAAAAACTGCATTACATTTTCTAGGCAATACCTAAAAGCAGCATAAGGGGTCCTATCTTTTTTCTCTTGGAAAAAACACAGTTACCTAGACAAATGTATTAGTATTACATGAGTTCCTAGATGTGTTCTCCAGAAAAAAAAAGTCACAGATCTGAGTGGGATGTCCTACAAAGTTTGTGCGAGTTAACTGGTGCTATTATAATGATGTTTGGAGGGGCATTAAGTAATTATAGTTTAAAAAGTGACACCCCCCCCCCATCCGGAGTCACTGAACAGCACCAATGTCATCTATGTGAGTTTTACCTTACTCAGTGCATAAGATAAAACTGAATCCATTACAACAGTAGGAAACAAAGCACATACAAACACCAGTAGTTTTTCCTTTAGTTTTGCAACCATATAGCGTGCCTTGGGTGCAGGAGACATTAAAGCATGTACCATAGCATCTACAACTTCATTGCCATTAGTGCTGCCTGTATTGAGAATGTTGTTGAAAAAGTCTGCCCGCTCTTGAACATATTCTTTATTGTAAACTTCCTTTTCCTCTTCACTGAGTTCATTCCAAATCTCTTCTGCACTGATTGGTGGCTGAATTTTTGTAGAACGTGCATAATTTCCTGGCTGAATAATACAGACCTAAAAGCAAGATGTGAAACTTATCAAAATGTAATCAGTCATTCTGAATTCAACCAAATAACATAAACAGTGAAATGGGTCAAAAGCTTTCCATTGACAGGCTTCTGTCTTTCAGAGAGAGAAAGAAGAGAAAGTGCTTTCGGTGAAATTTTAACCTTGAGAACCTCACTGAAATCAAGTATTTTGATTGAAATAAACATTTAAGATTTCAGAGGTGCTTCATTCCGCCTTCTCTATTTCAATCTGATGTTAATGTTCTTGTTTCAACTACATAATATACCTTCACAGATGCAATATCATGTCTTTGATTTTATAGAATACTTAATAGCATAAATGTTTTGACAATACTGAGATAAAGCATTTCAATCTGACTTTGATGCCTCCAAAGTGGAGTAGTTTGGATTTGTCACTCTGCAGCAAATCTTAAAATTGGTGATACTTTGCCCCAATTTGGGACAAAAGATGATGTCAAAATATTAGAAATTTCTGGGAAACAGAAGTGCTGAGGTTTACAGCCATGTTACTTTGTTTTTTGTAAATGTTGCAATGTTTATTGCTAATTTTTCTTTTTTGGAAAAAAGAGGGGGAGATGTTGGGGCCTTAGTAAGAATATATAAGAAAGTGGAGTTTGTGGGGAACTGGACCGACGCCTAGCAACCAAGCACCTGGAGGAGAACCAATCAGCTGGGAGCCTGTAGCCAATGAGTGCTGCTCCTCAGCGCATGCCCACCTGCATGGGTATAAAGCCCTGCTACAAACCACAGCAGAGCGGAGTTGACCTCACTTTGTGTGGAGGTGTTGTTTGCTCTGGCTTGTGGGGAGGGCCCTGGCACTTGGCGCAAGAGTGACCCTCGACACAGAAGTACTTTATTTTTAAAATAATTAGGAAATTTCTATAGGTTTCTCTGTGCGTATGTTCCAATCCAAAATATACAAATCCTTTGTTGCTCAGTTTAGGTGTTACTTGCGTGCCTTGCTGCTGCAGTTCTGTTGACCTCTGGGATTTCTGGAGACTTTTAGAGCCAGCTTAGCACTTGCAGTATGTGTGTGTTTCCTGGCATATGGGAGTTAACAGCACATGCACTATTTGCTGGTACATCATGTAAAACCTCCGTGGCATTTAACTGCTGCCTGTGGTTAAGACTAAAGACTACAACACAAGATGAAGAAAAATGGTGCTTAGCTGTGTAGGAGACTTGGGGATCTAACAAACATCCTCTGGAGAGTCTGTGGCAATTTAAACCCTCAGTGCTCTCAATCTACCGTCCAGTCCATCTACCAGAGGCTACCAGTCATGTGTAGCAGGGCATGTGGCAGCCCCTCCACCTTCATACTGACCAGGGGCTTGGACTAACGTGCTGAAGGGGCTGAGGTGCAGGCACTGTATGCAGTGGGAACAGACACGGGGTGCCTGTAGCAGAGATACACGGTGTGTAGCCAGGTATGTGTTGTATTGCCTTAGCTAGGTTTGTCAGAGTCTTTGCTTTGGGTGCTATTTTCAAAAGTGTTTATTTATTTGTCAGACTAATGCCAAGATTAAACTTAACACATATATTCTGTGTCAAGGGCTTTTGAAAACTTTGTGTTTTGGAGCTTTTTGGAGTTATCTGAAACTGATGGAGAGATTGTGCTTTTTCCCCTTTCCCTATTTACTGTAGCCTTGCTTCCTGCAAGCCGCCAGCTTGCACGGCCAGAGTTCAGGGTGACAGAGTCATCGCTCCATCTGTTCCCTGCCACTTTTGGGCCACTATCTTCTCAGAGGAGAAGGGCAACATCAGAGCAGACAAGGGCAGCATGGAGGAGAGAGAACCCATGCCCTGCTGTCTCCTTGCAGGGAAGGGTGTGAAACAAATGCTAGCCAGGGTCTAGCACACGGTCCAAGGTAGATAAGGAATTACTGTGGCTATTTTGGAAATCTTTGTCAGTTGGGCTCACTATATTGTGTGCAAGGGTCATTTTGGGGGTGGGGGAACAGTAAAAATCTTAAGTAGACCAGAGTAATTAACCTGTTAAACTAAGCTCTTCCATGCACTTAAGATTATCCTCCGCTAATCAGTTCCAATCCTCCTCATGCTGTGTGGTATTATGATGTGTAAAAATCACTTGCATTTTAGAGTGTTTCATACTTCTCCAAAAGGAGCCATTAATAGATGCATAGCTTTAATTTCTTCCAATGCAAGGCTCGTGAAAAGTGCTGTAATGTGCATATGTAGACAGTATACCAATGTAAATCCTGCAGGAAAAAAGCAAGTGTTTCAAGAGCAGCAGAGTGACTCCGAAGGAAAAAGCCTAGTCAAGCTACTTACTGATCTAAGCTCAAGGCTTGACTATCAGTGTTGCTTAGTTAGAGCACTAAGAGCACTCTTAGTGCTGATTAGGTTAAGACAGTAAAAACGTAGTTACTCTACGTGAATGCTGTCTCTTGCAGTGTAGCTGTTCCCAGCAGAAGGAAGGAGTCTAACTACCGGTGTGACGAGTGACAGAACTCCTCACTACACAGCATTCACACCTGGTTTTTGGCTTCCAACAGCTACCCAAGAGAATGGAAATTTTGGTTAGTTTGTGCTGTTACAAGCTCTCCTTGGAGCACAGTATCATACGGCTGGACCTGCCTTACAAAGCTGGGTCAAGGTACAGGCTACGGAGAAGCGGTGGAAGCTGCAGGGGCTGGCACAGAGGAAAAAGCCACCCTGCAGCTTCTCCCTTCTGCAAGCGCCACCCGAGTCCTCTCACCCCCATGACTTTGAAACCATTGAAGAGCGCACAGAGCAACCGCCACTTTACAAGGGGAGGCTGCATCCACAGATTCAGGCAAGCTGCTCTGCTTTTTTTTAATTGGATAAATGGAGCTTATTTGCACAAGATTAGATACCATTTTCCATAAGCTCGCTCTTGTTCTCTTTGCCAAAGATGGATCCCCACACCACTGTCCAGTATTTGTGCAAGCTGCTTGCTTCCTTCCCCAAAAGCAGAGGATGCTCTTCAGCTCTGTGGGAAGTTTCAGAAGTGAACCTTAATTCTTTCTCCTCAAAAAAAAAAAAGGTTTGAAATACCAGAATTTTCACACAATAGCTACTGATTACTTCACTTACCAGGACACCAAACTTCTTCATTTCCAGTCTTAGAGCATCACAAAATTTTTCAATAGCTGCCTTGGTCATAGAATAAATGCCATTTCCCAGAGTAAAATAGGCAATAATGCTGGACATAAAAACAATGCGTCCTAGAAAGAAAAGTGCAAATACCATAACTTTTTACTCTTGGTCTTTACCTTAACTTAGAATTGATTTACCTGAGTCTTCTGAACTGCTAATAACATGCCAGGTAGCATGATGCTCTTTTACTGTATAGTGTGACATAGCTGGGCTGGGTTAAGTGCCAAGCCACAGCACAGCTGCGTGTGCAGCCTGGCAAGGCAGGGAGGACAGGGCTTCCTGCTGAAAACTTCCTTCCTCCTATTGGCAGATGCAGCACAAGACAAAGGGTAACACATTCCAGCTTCCTTCTAACTCCTTTTGTGTCAATCCACTCAGTATCAGAGGATGAGTGAGAAAGAAAACAGGCCCCTAAAACCCTGGGATGGAAAAATAACACTAGACTACACTGGTAATAGTAGACAAGAAGGCAGAGGAGAGAAGCATGAGACGATTCTCCTTGTGATGGGTATATGACTACTAATAACATTTTTTTTTCTCTCCTAATGATATTTCTGCACCAAGTTCTGCATTACAGCTGTGCATACAAAGTCACTAGAGTTATAAGCCACTAGAGTTATAAAACAGAGAAAGGTGACCTGACAAAAAGGGTACAGTTTTATACTGTCTTGCTGTTATTTCCCTGATCTTTTCTGCTATTTTTCCTTTATAACTCTTGCCAAGTGCATGCATGCACTGAATATGGGTGATTTCTGATTTGAGGGCATGGGCTCTGTTCCATTTCTGTTCACTTTTAACCTTCCATCAAATAATTATACTGCTGAGTGGATGTGGATATATATATACCAGAGGTGAGAGAGAAGAAGCCTCACAAGTAGTGGTTCCAGGAAAGTGGTTTCATTGCTATTGCCTGAGCCCAAATCTGACTAAATGTTATAAACTTCTGAGATATTAATGGGTATGATGGAAATGCAGTGAAATCTGTCATTCTGAATTAGGTTCCCTATCTTCTTATATAGTGTATAGGTTAAGTCAGATATATCAAAATGGGAATGCAATTACCAGCTTGCTGACCAAGATCCTATCTCAGCTGGCCACTGGAAAAGTTATGGGAAAACGTTGCTCTTCTCAGAGAGCTGGGCACTTAATTCTAGGCTGGAGGGAAATATCATCCTTTTGACTAGATGGATAAGAACTTGGAGATAAGAAACTATGTAGATAGAGCTATTCAGACCTAAATCTTCCAAGGGTTTACACATGTGCTTAACATCATACATATAAGCAGTCCCTTTGCCTTCAAAGTAACTCCATGCAATTCATAAAGTGTGACAGATACCAACGGTGGATCCACATTGCAGAGTTAAAGCAGCAGGTAGGTCATCAAAGAAAGTAAGTAAATTCTCCCATGTAATGGCCACATCTCACATCCATTGTTTTTCACCGAGTATATGCAGTTCGTTCAGAGAAACACATTCATCTGGCAGTCTTTAAAAGTTTCTTTTTTTTTTTTCTTGCATCAAAAATCAGCTGCAGGCAACCAAGTTGAGTAGGCAAAAGGAAGATGCTTATACCTTAACAACATTTTGCATAAGAGTGATATCTGGGGATTCCACATTAAACCTAGATCTTACTGTGCTTGATGCTGTACACACAAGAGAACGTATCCTTGCCTTAAAGAGCTTACTATCTAAGTAGGCAAGTTAAGCAAAGGGAGGAGAAAAGAAAATTGTGCCCTTTTTTCCCCAAATTTAGATGGGCAGGGGTACAGAACAAACTGCAAAGCAAATAAAAGACATTGCAATACCAGCAAGAACTATCTGAACCATTTCTTCTCATCAGGATAAAGTCCACGCTGTGGAGCTCTATGCAAATGCATTTATTCTGCTTCCTGCCCATGCAGCTCTCTACAATACTTCTACATATTTGAAGTTGTTCATCCAAGGTCATAGGATCATTCTAGGTCTAGAACTGCAAGCTGGATGTCCCTCATTTCCCTCTCCAGGATCATCCTTCCTCTCCCAATTCCTGAATAGTAAAAGAGTAAAGCCTAAATAATGAAGTTAAGCAGGAGTTTATTGGATCTTGGTGTTTCCTGGCTGGCAGGGCTTAAACAGTCTTGTCTGGGGTTAATTGCCTACTATATTTTTCCTCTCTTTTTCAAGCCAAAATCTGAGATAATTTGTTGTTTCTAAACATAGTACCTTTGGAAGGGGGGAAAATAGGGACAGAATCATTCTTTTCTTTTTTTTGTTGCTAGTTTGTTTGTTTGTTTTGCTTATGACTTTGCCCTCTTTTCAGGATCAAGTTGCTCTTTCAGGCCACACAGCTGTCATTTCAGTTCAATGAGAGACAATTAAGGCTTCTTTTATAGATACTACATTACCCTGATTATAGTAAGCTAATTATTCTACAACTCTAAATAACAGAGGATTAGCATTACCCTTGTATTTCCTTAGAAGAGGAAGAAAGGCCAGGGTGGTTCTGATGCTCCCAAGGAGATTCACATCTGCGAACTTTTCATATTTCTCCATAGACAGCCATCCTGTCTCGCCAAATGTTGATATTCCTGCGTTGTTCACAAGCCCCCAAAAACCTAAAGGAGAACATAATTTAACAGGCATCTTTCACTGAAAAAATGACCACCATCAAGCGACCAAACAGCACTAGTGATTGGATCCTTGCGGTATCTTTTTGTTTTTTTTTCTACTTGTAAGCACAGGCTTACGCTTTGCTTAATGAAGAAATGTAATTTTAGCCTTTAACTAGACCCTATAAATCTCATTGCTAAATCACTCACTTTATAGTCATATCGAGTTATTTATGAATCACATGATGATCTGGGAGACTACTTCTTGATGCCAATGTGGTATACCATGATATTTTAATTGCATTAATCCCACTGTGTGCTATGAGCAGCTTTGTGAAAATTATATTAAGCAGGCTAAGGGTAGTATTTTCAAAGTGACTGACCAATTTAGGATCCTAAATCTTGGCTCCTTTTCCAGGATTAGAGCTTCAATTCCTCTTGAAATCTGCCAGAATCGGGTATCTGGGCACAACACTGGATCCAGGTCCCAAGCAAAAGTTATGACTGAACAAGTAAGGTCCGTGGTTACAGTATTCTCTGGGTTTTGTACACGTAGCCAGGTCTACTCCTACAACAGTGACCTGGCACTGTGGAGCCCAGGTGCCTAAAATTCAGTAGGATTTCAGTGTTTGCAAGTGGATTTTTAAGGACAGGAAAACTTAAGTCTTGCACAACTCTAAGCCAGCAAGCACAAGCCCTTTAGCCCAAAGTCACAGATATATACGTCACTTGTACTGTGTAATGAAAGTGCTAACACTGTTAAGACTCTTGTAGAATGTTTCAAGATCAATGGATAAAAAAATAAAGTCTGTTAATAGCTATATAGCTAATTAGCTTTTTTTTTTTTTTTTTTTTTTTTGCTTAATACATGGCCTGATCTTCAGAAGGACTGAGTAGCTGCATATCCCATCTGCTTCTGCTTAAAGCAAGAGGTCTATGTACTCTAGGACCTGTTGCCCAAAAGACACACATACAAAGAAAAAAATCAGGTTTCAAAATTCCTATTTAGGTTCTAAAGATGCCAGGACAAGGTGGAGCATGGCTTAGTTATCTAATATCTATAGAATAGTGGGAAGGCACATGGAGTGCTTTTTATCCGTGAGGGTTTTTTGTGCAGTTTACACACCAGGACTTCTCATGTCTCTCTCTGCATTGAGTTAAGATGGTGAGAGAAGGAGAGTCTGGCTCTCACATCCAGCTGAGTCTACAAGCTGGTGATTAGGCTTTTCTGGACAAAGACTCTCTTACTTTGTTTATCATGTCCAGAACAAGAGAGTAAGTGATGATGAGTGAGATCAACAGGCCATATGGAAATAAAAGTAGAAAGAAGAGCATTCCACAGAATGCCTGAGAGAAAGAAACCTGTACAGAGACAGTAAACTCCTGTGAGAAAATATGTATTTTCATCAACTATAAAAAAGAGTTAAGCCAAAGAAAAATGACCAAATATTGGCTGCTCAGATAACACAACTTCAAAGAAAGAAATTCTGCCCATGTTTGACATTCAAAAGTAACTTATGTTAGATGTTATGTTAGATGCACAGTCCATGGGGAAGATGATACTGTAATTATAAAGCACAAATACTTAATCTTTACAAGGATTTACTCTGAGCTATTTAAACATGGAGTGCAAATAGCGAGTGTTGTTTAACTGCTTTCTCATCATTAAAGTACATCTTCCAAGGTTTTAGTTGAGAACATACTGCTTTAGCACACTTACCATTAAACCTTGAGATTGTCCAAGGTGTTTCTTTTCTGTATTTTTACCATTTTGGGGAAGTTAAGAGAGTGTTTTAGCTATCTGAACTTAGAGGTCCAGCATGCTGATGCGACATATTTTAAATCTTTGGTATCTGAGTAAAACTGAAAATACTAAAAACGGGACAAAGAGGAGAGAGGGAACAATCCCTAAAGCCATTTCCTACTGACTCCAAATGATATGATGCCTCCTTCTCCATTTCTATAGGAACTCACTGAATAGATCTACCTTATAGAGAGCAAGGGCAGTGGAAAGGGACAGACAGAGCTGTTCAACAGTGCTTACAAATTAAAAGGGAAATACAGGATACGTCTAATACGTATTTTAAACATGGATTTTTTTGGAGTTTAAGATGATCTAAAAACTACTACGATCTTTTAAGTTGACCCATTGAATTCCTACATCAATTTGAACTGTTCATGCACAAACAAAAGTAAAATTTCTAGATAGCTAAATTCTATTTAAAACACAAGAAAAAAAAGGACGATCTACAAAACTTATCAGCTGCTCCTCGCTCTCCCTATTACAAATGCCCAACATCTACTTGATTTTCGGTTTGGTTAGTCTCACGTTGCAGGCACTGGATGAGCACAAATGTACTGAAGTTTCGCTATGTTGAGTTTCCTACTGGGAGGGGGGTATCATGGCATGTCCTCCACTGCCCACACATTGGGAACCTTTAGGCAGCAGATGTTTTCTTACAGTCAGATACCTTTCTGATTTTCTAGGTGCTAGCAAAATAGAAATGCAGTTACAGATGTTCAGATTTTTCTTTTCTCATAAAAACAAGTTTTATTAAAGCAGTATTAAAATAATTACAATTACTGTCTTTAATGAATAAAATGGTTAATTTCACAGTTTAACTTAAGCTGAATTTTTAAATTGAAACTATTCATTAACTATAAGTTAAAATACCAAAGAAAATAACAGATCTATTTTCAGAGATACTAAGAGCCTGCACCTCCTACAGAAGACTTTTGCTTAAGGATGCTACATAAGTAGAGTATACTCTGAGTTTTTTTACATTTGCAATAAAATTATTTATGCTTCTGTATTTTGTAAATTATGAAAAATGGTGTGATACTCGCTCCATTAAAATTGGATATTAGAATAACTTATTTACTCCTTTTTTGTTTAATAAACTTAGGAGGTAGATTACTTGATAAATGGATCTTTTTCCCAGTAACTTTTTGAAGTAAAATAACAACTTTTTCTTTCCTGTCTTTGCAGCCTTCCTTCCAAAGTGCTGCAGCAATATGAGAAGGTCCCATGAACTATGTGCTCAGCACATGTCCAATGCTGTGTTACAGGCCTGACCTATAGCCTGGGAAAGCAGCACATACCTGGCCGTGCACATAGCAGGTACGGGTCGGCATTCAACACCAGCTTGGCTCCAGTGTGTTCCCTGGCCCCCTGCCTGTGAACCCTCGTGTTTTTCACTTGGTGTGCCTCAGTTTGAAGCCATGTTCACACAGCTGTAGACAAGCTTGTGCTCAACAGTGGATTCGCGGTCTAGATGATAGCATGAACACGACTGCTGCATGACCTGCCAGCACTCTTGGGATAAAGTATTTTATCTGTAAACCAGGCCCTGTGCCTTGCCTGGCCTGTAAGGGGTCTTGCGAGTCACCTACCTCTGCAGCCTGGGAAAGAACTGAAGAGAGGAAGGCACTGCCTCTTAATCAGCTGAGGTCAGGATCAACCATAAATACATGCTCTTAAGGAGCTGCATGTGGGCTTTTGCTTACTTCACTTCTAGCCTCATCCCCCTCCCTGTGTGGTAGTGAACCCGGCAGGCAGAGGCTCCCTGTCCTGTGTTTCGTGCTCCCGCATTTTTTTTTCCCCCCCCGATTACACCCGGAGCGACCAGGAACCGCCAGTCCCTAACCCCGGAGGGGTCTGATTACCGATAGAGAGCAATGTGCTGAGCCAAAGAAGGAATACCCGCGGCTATTGGGCACTATTTACCCGACCAGCCTAAAAGGACCTGAACACTCAGAGGCAGCGCCGAGAAGCGGTGCTGCGCGGCCCCCGGAGCTCAGCTGTGGCACCGGAGCTGCCTGCGCGCAGCTCCACAAGCCACCCTGCTCCTTGCTGCCCCTGCGCGTGCCCACGCTCTCCTCCCTCTGCGTGTTTTTCCCGCCAGACACCCGCAGGCGGCTCCCACGGGCATCCTCGCGGCCACGGATTGCCCTTTCTGACAGAAATGTGTCACTGCCCCGCGACTCACGGGGGTGCAAACGCGCTTTGCCCTGGCAGCGTTTTGGTTACCCCCGCCGCAGCACACCGCTTAGCCGGGCACCAGCGCATCGCCTTTATTCTAATATAAAGTGTTGCTGTTGTTACTGACAGTAGTAATCAGCAGCACGAGCAAGAGCGCGCTGCCCCGCCGCCCCAACGGCCGCGCGCGCCGCGTCCCGCCCCGCCCCAACGGCCCCCCAACGGCCGCGCGCCCCGCCCCAACGGCCCCCCAGGACCCCCCCAGGGCCGCGCGCTCACCGCGCTCGGGCAGCTCGCGCAGCACCAGCTCCTTGGCGGCCAGCACGTCGCGGGAGCGGGTGACATCGAGGCGCAGGACCCGCAGGCGGCCGGCGCTGCCGGCGGCCGCCTCCCGCTGCAGCCGCCGCGCGCCCTCCCCGTCGGGGCAGAGGCAGCCGGCGAAGACGGTGAAGCCGAGGCGGTGGAGGCGGAGCGCCAGGAGGTGCCCGAAGCCGCTGTCGCAGCCCGTGATGAGCACGGCGCGGCCGGCCGGCTCCAGCGCCGCTGCCCCGCGCCGCCACAGCGGCAGCAGCAGCAGCAGCCCGAGGAGCAGGAGCAGGAGAGGGGCCACCGGGCACATGCTGCCCGCGCCGCCGCCGCGCCGTGTGGTGGCGGGCGCGCGGCGGAGCCTCCTCACCGGGCCCGGGCGGGCGGCAGGCGCCGCCCCAGCCCCCGGGCGGGGGACCCGCCTTCCCGCGGCTCTCCGCTGCCTGCCCCGGGAACCCGAGCGGCGCCCGTGTGCGGCGCAGCAGCGCCCTGCTGGCCCAAGTGGTGCTGGGCCGGAGCGAGCCGATTTGGGCCAAGCTTCAGTGAGCGCTTACGGTGCCTCGGGCGCTCCCGCCTTTCCTCAGGCTGTGTGCGTTGCAGCCCCCTCAGTGCAAAAGGCTTTGCTTATAGGGAAGCATCGTAACTAGTTCTACATCCACGAAAGAGCAGCTTCTGACGCATCTTCGGGACCGTGCTATAGCTGGGCTGTTGCATTGGTGTGGTTTGCTGTGGCCGGAGCAAGTTCTGGGTCGAGGATGTTATAACCAGGGTGCTGACAGGTGCTCCTCGGTGGAGGAAAATTTCCCCTTGTAGGGTGAAATGCCAGCTGTCCATCCCTGATCAGTGATCCCTGAGCAGTCGGGCTACAGAAGGAACTCGATTAGGCAGTGTTTCCACTGGCGTGTCTTTCATCCGAGAAGCTCTCAAGTAGCTATTGGGAGAAAAAAAGCCGTATCTGCATCCTCTGAGCGATCTGAAATGTTTGAGTGACCCATATGCCTTTATTAATTGTGTTTTAAAAATGGCGTGAGAAAAATACAAAGGGGACAGAGTCGTTCATGAACATACACAGCAACAGGGGAGGCTACAGCGCTTATGAGTACAGGGTTGTGCTCTAGTGTTTGCCTAATTTGTATCACTATCTCCACAGTCTGTCCTTTTCACATTTAATAACTTGTCTTAACCCCTGTATCCATTTGTGACAAAGGTGTCTTGGAATTGGTGGGATTAAGTTTCTGGGAATGGCATCTGAGGGCTGAGCTGTGCTGCACATTTGTCTCAGCGTCCCTTTGCAACAATGTAAGAGTGTTGAAGTTTGAACGAGGAAGGGAATAAATCTTGTTTAAATATCTTTTCCAAGGGCCCAGGCATTCATATGCCTTTTCTTTTGTCAGCCATCCATCCACCTAGATCTACTTTGGCTTTAAGTTGTTCGATATTCTCTTCTATGCGCTTGTAGGCACTGTGTAATAGGACCTGAAGTCTCAAGTGGCTAGAAAAGGAGGTTGTACTTTGCTGGTAGGAGACAAAGTAGGAAGTAGAACAGTTAAATCCAAAGAAGCTGTCCAGATACCTGTCCTTGGTGGTATTTATTTCATCAGTCTCCATCATACTGGGAAGTGCAGCCCTGATTGGCCTTGGAAAGATCACTGAGAATCTTCTGCGCCCACATTGTTCACACAGCTTTGTCTTTATCTTTCAAAAATATTATGCAACCCTCAAAACCGAGAGAGCTGATAACAGTCTGTCCTCCTGCCAGCTTCCCTGTCTTGTTTCCTGCAGCATAAAAAGATGGGGAGATCTTCCAGATTCGCCTCCCCCGTGCCTCCTACCCAGCGCTCTCTTGCATCTGCCGAAGTCTCTTTTCTCTCAGCTTTCCTGTCTCGTTAATAGCACAAAGATCCCAGGCAGTGCCAAAACCATCCTCCCCAAGATCGGAAGGTGACCCAGCTAACCTGTGAAGCTTATGCTCTCTCTGGTCCAAACAAACTTCAGAAGATATTAAAAATGCTGCACACAAATGTGGCACACTCCCGTCTGAGAACAGAAGCAGCATGTTATCAGAGCAACAGAATAATTTAGCCTGGAAGTTATGGATTGGAACTGTAAAAATGTATCCTGCATAGTTAGAAACAACTTCATGTTGTCCATGTCCAGTATATTAGGCTACTTAGGTCTGCAGTGAAGGTTATTTGCAGTAGAATTCTGTATTTGTTGGAACATTTTTCTTCTGTGTTTGTGTTACTCCTAAGTCAGCATATACTCATATGTATACATAAACAGATGTGCACACATGTTTATATATACACAAGTATAACACAGATATATATGTGTATGTGTTTTCAGATTGAATTATAGCTCTGTGTTTTGGAGTTTTGCTCTATGTATCTGAAATTAGATTTGCTTCAGAGCTAATTTTACAGAAAAACTTCATGTTTTTATCTCCAATTTATCTCTACCTCATATGTAATTCAAGTAAGTTGTGATTTTCTTGTAGCAAGTTTGAGCAAAGATCTGGATTTCAAAGAGGAACAAGAAGAAATGGCAGATGCTTGGAGGCTGGTACTGATGAGCATCAGAACAGTCTGCATCTAGGACATGCCCAGGTATCTTCCACTCTTGCTGAAAGAGCTTTTCTGGGAAGTGGAACCTGGGAAGCTTATGCTGAAGACTTTCCACACAGTGTGTTTTCTTGTGAAATAACGAGTTGCTACAGTTAAAAAACTGAAGACAAGATTTCCAAGGGAGTCAAAATCTGTTTTTAGGTGCATCTAGATAAATGGTTAGATTTTTGGAAGTGCTGCATTGCTGATGATCACCTTGGCTGCAGTTCTTCTCCACCTTGAAAAATAAGACCACTTCACAAGTGCCAATCTGTGGATTAAGATGAGATTGCTACAAGGAATGTTAATAACATGCACAAAGCTCTGTCCAACATAGCTCTGGTAGAAATCAAGGTGCAAGAGGGATGAAGGAGGATTGTAGCTTTCCCCGATCTTAGTACTCTTAGTTCTTTTTCTCTTAAGTCAATTCATCTGTGTTTGTTTAACCCATTCTCTTGTGCCCGTTCCCTCAGACCTTCGTCTCTCTGCACATCTTCTCAGTCTCACTGCAAATTGGAGCCTTCTCAAGTTTTGCCATCTGTCATACTCAGCAGTACCCACTTTCAGAGGTAGTAGGAGGAATAATGAACTGTATTTGATATCTTTCTTACAGCCTCAACTCTCCAACGTTATGTGTAAGTCATTATTAATTTTACTTTCTAAAGCAGAGGTGAAACTTTCATCCTCTTTAGGTGATTGAAAAGCCAGTCTTGGTTTCTTGGGAATCACATTTGATGAAAAGTGTCTATTTTTCACAGTTTCAGAAAATGCTCAGAATGTGACTGAATACTTCTTAAAAGCTCCAGATAAGCAAGCAGATTTAGAAAACAAAAAAATGGAGATCCCTGTAGTGCTCTTTGGTCTAGCATTCTTATGCTTTTGAAGCCCATTCATGATTTTGGGAGTCCTGATTTCTGAACAGGAGGATCTGGCTGGGTTAAACTCCCTTCACCATGAATGTGGGTCTTCTTTTTGTTCTGCTTGGTGTCTTACTTGCTCAGACTTCAGACCTTTCAGCCTGTCTCTTTGCTGTTGTACAGTGAATATCATAGCATGCTGCTGACCTTAACAGTAACCTTCTTATACTGTTACAGTAAAAATAATGCTTATCTAACAGAAAGAAACCAGCCCATGAAGGCATAAGTTTAGCAAAACGCATTCCTGCCTTCTAGTGCTAAAACATAAATGACACTGCTTGCTATTACTATCCAAAAAGCTGAATTTGAGCCTGCCTGTATAGGCAAGCATTTCAAGATTGGGAAAACTAGCATTTCAGGAAGAAAATTAAAATAATGTATTTTGGGTGCAGTTAGACAGCCAAAGACATTCCAAACAGAAATGCTTGCAGATTTTAGAGCTGGCAAGCTGTGCGTCCTAGTTCAAGACTCAGCCAGCGAATGCTCTGCTGTGGTGTGAAAGGAGGAGAGCCAACTGAAGGCTCTCATTGCACATAATTAGATAGGAGCAGTTGCATGTGGGCTGTGCATGGGGAATATCGAGTCTTTGAAGATGGAGCAGGATGTCTGGTTCGGTATAATGTGATGAGCTGTATTAAAATCTCAGTGTGCATTTAAAAAAATCCTGGAATCGGTTGACAAAATAGATTTGGGATGTCACATGTATTGCTCAGCTTGACATAAAAGGGAAATGGCTTCCCTTTGAAAGTGCAAGGCAGGAATATCTCTGTGTGAAAAAAATTATCAAATTGCTGTCGCTGGATACAATGTTCATTCTATTCTAGAGATGAAGTCTTTAATTTGTCAGAAGTTATTTTATTAAGTCCCTAGGATTAATTCCTTTCTGAAAGGATTGGAATAGTCATAAACAAAGAAAGGGAGACAGGAGAAAAATTCTGTTTTAGGCAGGGAAATCTGCCTTCTTCTCTAACCTGAAGTGACTGATCCTTTTTATACCAAAACCTCCCTGGCTCAAGGGTGGATGTGTCATGATGCAGTTTCTGTTCAGTTGCATCTGGATATGGTGCAAAGTGAACAGACCACCTACACCATTCCTGGTGTGTTCCAGAAACAAGTATTTTTTAGATACGATTTTGTCTCATTTCTAGTCTGCAAAACAAATGTTGGATGATCCTGACTTGAAATACCTCAAAATGACGTGAAGGCAGTAAACATGGTTAGAGTTCTTCTCCAAATGGGATAATACTCATTTCCGTTATGGAAGGATTACAGTAGTGGAGCAAACTGAGAGCTACAAGTGGAGGTAGAGGATGAGGATGAGGGGAGATAAGTTTCCTTCTGTTGCTGGTGACCAGAGTCAGAAAGGGACTGAAATCCAGCACATCTTTTCACCTTAACTGTATGAAGTGCACAAGGTTAGATTCATTGAACAGTTTCAAACTTGAGGACTACTGAAAAGGAGGAACAACATTATGAGCTTGCAGCTTATGGGTGAAAGTTAATTCAGTTGAAGATAGTGTGTGCATTTGAACACAGTAGCTCTTCCAGAATATCTCCATATGAGATATTCTTTACACTGTTGCACTGTTAGGAAATTCTAGTGGTGTAAGAGCAGGCACAAAATCATTTCAATGTTGATAAATAGATTCAGCATAAGTGTAAGTAGATTTTAAAATAATTTTAACCATACCCCAAATATCCCACTCCAAATTTACCTAGAATAAACTTCATAATTTTGGTTAATATTACATAGTGAGGATCTTAAAAAGCAGAGGGCATATTTACATTGATTTGACATATGCTAAGCCTCACAGCAAGAGGCGGGACAGTGAAGTCTCACTCAAGCTTCTGTTTCCTACAAGAAGAGAGCTAAGAAATGCCAGAGGCCTTCCTTTCTTTCCAAGGGCATCAGAAAGGACAAAGCTTTCATGAAGGTTTCGGGGCCCAGTGGCCCATTAGCGATTTTTATGTTAGCTCTAATTTTACCTCATGTAAAGTGGAGCCAAAACTTTCGGAATCGAATGCAAAGATTTCCATTACCTTTGCACACCTGACTGCACACTATCAATGCAATGAAAGAGTAGGAATAGCCAATAGGTCATACAATAACAAAAGCAGCAAGTTTTTACCTTTTCTGTGTGTTGGAGTTGTACTTTCTAACCTTTCTGAAGTTGTACCTTCTGATTCCTTTGCCTAAAAGAGCACCTATAGATTTCCCTGTAAAACTGTTATTTTTGAGGAAAATCTGTCCCTCTAGCCTTATTGCAAGGTGAATAATTTCATCTTCTCTGGTCCCTTAGAAACTTCCAAAGACAGGGATCTGAAGCTTTGCAGCTGCTTAGGACCAGCAGAGCAGCATATTGACAGTACTACATTATTTGCATTTGGGAGTAATTTTTAGGAAGGTGCCTTTGCCAGACGTTGCCCACGAGATGGCAGCCTGTGCAGTACAAAAATAAGGCCTGTTTGTGACTGCAGGAAATGAGAGTTGCCCTGTAGATAAGGGCTACCGAGGGGCAGCGAGGGCTCACTCTGCACATAGTCTAGCATTCAAATAGTGCCAAATGTTGAGGTGCCAGTCCTCACATACACCACAGGATCAGACCAGGTGGGAGGGAGGGAAGACAAGCCGAGGAGCATGGAAATGCCATGGAGAAATCAGAGAAGCTGTGATATTTTAGAGGTATGGCAAGGAAGTAATGTTCCTGGAAATACAGAATCTGGAGGTGGAGTGCAATGACAGGCACCTGAGAGGCAGACAGCAAGAAAATTACTCTGTGCTGGTGGTGACGGAAAAGCTCTGAGCTTGCAGTGCAGTAAATATATACGAGCACAGGGGGGTGCTGCTCTTTCTCTAACTTTGCATAAAATGTATTTGTCCTCTGCACCTTGGTGTCACTGACTCGCAAGCTTCAGGAGCTTGTTCATCCTGGAGCAAAGGTCTAGGGGAAGCTACCAAGGGCATAGCCAGAGATGGCTACATCTTTCTAGGTGGCAGGGTTTTTTTACAAAAAAAAAAAAAAAAAAAAAAAAAAAAACAAACCCTCATTTGCAGTGCAGATCGTGCCGTTAGATGGTGACCAGCCACAACCACCAGTCGTCTGGCTAAGCACTCATCAAGCAACTCTGTCATCCTGCAAAATGGTGTCCTAAGGATTTAACTGTGGGACAAGTGAGGTTGTCAGTAATTTTACTTTCACCTGTAGGCATTGCTCCACAACCCCGAATTGAGTATCATTTGTTTCTCTTAGTGCCACCTAGTAGTGAGGGCATGCAGATCCCTCTCAGAGCAGTTTCTACAGGGCTATGCAACACCTTTATTTGCAGGACAGCAGAATATAGCTACCCATAATTTGTCCTCATTTTTTTTTTCTCAGAAACATGCAGAAATCAATCCTTGTGCTTCCTGCACAAAGGATGGGAAAACCCCTGAAGTGCATATGAATGCAAGGTAAAAAAGTTGGAGTCAGAGAACTAATTGAATTCAGCGTGCTACAAGGCTGGAAATCTAGTTGTTGGTATTAGAATAGTGTTTGTTACCATGGCCAGGATTGAGGTGAGGTGGTTGTTATGGGCATGTGTGGCACAGAGCAGGAGATGGTCTTTATTCTGAAAAGCCCGTGCGGCAAGATGGATAATCCTTGGGTAAGGAAATGGCCACACAGCAAATTGGCGGCAGTCTGACAAGAAAGCCCAGAAAGTCCCTACTTGCTCACAAGTCCAGGTTGCCCCAAGTGCAGGACAAGCTCACTACCTTTCCCAAAAAAAAAAAGAAAAAAGATGGAATTAGAGAAAGGTTAGCATTTTTTTTTTAATGTCAATCCATGTAGAGTTGGAGATGTTCAATTTAAGGAGAAGTATAGATATTGGAGGGGGCTTATAACAGACAGAACAGAGATACTAGTATTTGCACAGAGTGTCCCAGGAGTTACTAGCTGCCCCTCGTCCAACTGCACCTTACTGATGCCCTGCTTCTCTTAAGAGATTAAAAGTCCTTGAAAATAAGGCCTGTTTTTTTCTGCTACAGTTCAGTATCCAGCTGCGAAGGGCACTATCAGACATGCAGTTCATGGATCTCTAAGCACCTGCTTGGGGTTTCCTCCTGGCCCTTCAGTAAGTGAAGCAGCCTGCCAAGCCAATTTCTGGACTCACAACCGGGGGCATAGTTGGCAGGATCAGGTCTTAATATAAAATAAGATCTTAAATGCTAGGCTTCAGGGTAGTTTCTAATCCTCTCTCCTTCTCCCCTCGTAGTCCTACTTTTATGAGAAAATGCAGGACCCATTTTTCAGAAGACTGTTTTCTCGTAACCCTCAGCTGAGCAGTCCTCACTCAGTGATCTTTGCCTTTCGTAACTGCTGCATCCCTGGTAAGAAATTGTAGCTACACTGCTATCAAAATATGGGGGTTCATTTATTTCCAGCCTACGTAATGTGGAGATCACTGTGACTGGCATCCTCCCAAGCAAAATATACTGAAATGTCAGTCTGCTCCTGCTTGAGGCTTAGATCCTTCCCGGGCTGCCTTCTCTTCTGCCCTACAGTATCTGCATATCTTGCCCTCACCTCCTGGCATGCAGGTGCATGAAGCTGTAGAGGGAAGGACTTTTGTGAATGCTGTAAAACTATTATTAACCATGTATTTAAAAATGTAAATGGCCGCTTTTGCTTAGGGTTGAATGTTGAAGACCTACCAACAGCAATTCAGTTTTCATTTTCTCCTCAGAGCTGCACTAAACCAGGGCAGTTTTAATGTAACACTTCATACAGAGCTAAGAGCCTATCTATAAGCACTTAGATGTGGAAGTTTTGATTTAATGTCTTAATGACAATCTTTGTATTTTGATTGTTCCCTTCCTCTGGCATTTTGTTTTGTTTCTGGCACATTTCCAAGGGTACCAGAAGAAGAGGGAATAGCAATTTGACTCAAATTCAAACAAAGTGCTACAGAGCCTCTCAGCTCTGTCATGATGTTTCTATCTGTGAACCCAGTTTCCTTTATACTAGAGCCCATCACATTGCTCTGACAGTACAAGTAGTTGTCCGCATAGTTTCATGCTTTAAGGTCAGCGCAAATCAAAGTGTTGCAACGTGCTCAGTTAGCAGTGAAAACGTTTCGAAGCTGAGTCCTTATTTTGCTTTCTAAAGAATATCTTGTTTCTAAAAGCTTTGTGTCACATGGAGGCTGTTTTGTAAAATGCCAGGATGCATAACTAAGTGCCAACATACCAGAGAAGCTCTCTTGCAAGCACCAGCTGGAGTTTACCTGAATTTGTTCAGCTGCTGCTTTTTAGTCAATAACGGAGCTTTTCTCTTCTTACAGGAAGCAGCATGGAATATATTTTCCTAAGAGATATTGGAAGGATCGTATTTGAAATCTCTGGGAAATGTTTTTAAAAAAATGCCATGAATTATATCTGTACATTCTATCGACTTTCCAAAGCATTTCAATTCCTCTCTTGCACTGACATTTAACATTAAAAAGAGGCTGGCAAAACCTGATCAAACCAAGTTTAGGGAGAACTGCCTCAGAACCAACATTAGTCCCTAATCCTGGAGAGATTTAATCCTAGTACCTGCAGAGTTTGGGAACAGCAAAAAGTTGGTATAGACCAACAGAAACTCATATATATGGCTTCTTGAACTGCCTTTGTACCGCTTAGTTTCTCAGGAATTTAAAACACTCAGGGAGTGGTTTTAAATTATATCTCTGAGTTTTATTAGCATAGACGCTAGCAAAGAGGTGTCACTGTGTGCCCAACCTGCTCTCTTTGTTCTCTCCTAACAAACCTTTTTATTCCTTGTAACAAATATGGATCTGACCCCTTTGGACACTGTCCATTTCTCACTAGGGATTCACTAGACAGAATCAATGGATAAAACAAAGGTGTACCTCAGTGGGCTGGATCTTATAGCAAACACAGAAGAATTAAGCACAAACATAAAAGCCAGCATCTGCATAAGTAATAGCCATAATAAAGGTTTAAGGATGCTAACTTTTTGAAGTCAAATCCTTTCCTAAGGCTCATGAAGTTAATCCTGTACCTACGTGCTTTGTTGGACTGGAAGCTAAGAAAAAGAAATGCCTTTATATTGCATAGCAGTGTTGCTAGATACTTTGCTGGTCTCCCATCGCGTTCTATAAAATCATGCATTAGCAATAGGATTTGTTAATTAGTATGCCTGTTCCTTGGAATTTCTTTTTGCTAACTCCTTTTCTTCTTTTAACAGATAATTAATACACAAAATGTAGCATGGAATCATTTATAAGCAAACAAAGATATACAGTGACATTTCTTTCTCTGGTACAATTGTGAAGAAATCCAGAAATTAGAAACTCTATAGTGGCAGAACTCTTAGAAGGAAGTCAAGTGGAGAAAACATTCTAGCCTGAAGTTTTCAGTAATACAGTGGCTGATGAATATTAAACGAAGTCTACACACATTTTTGGCTTTTCCCTACAGACTCTGTAGGGAGAGTCTTTTTTTACAGTGCCCTTCTCTGAGCCTTCAGTTCCATTCTCTTATTCTCAGGTTGTTCTGAGGGACAAGTGACAGTATGAGACAGGAGCAGAATTATTATATTCTGCAAGGAATTTGTACAGAGTAGAAAAACAATAGGCAAATGCTCCCTCAGACTGTTTGAAACTTCTTTGAAGAATCATTACCTTGCAGGGGACCTGTGGTAGCTGCATTTTCTACCCAGCTACCCATTTATCCATAAGATAAATGTAGCCTGGAGAAATGGTGTGCTGTGAGGTGTTTTTGCTGGTCTGGAGAAGTGGTTTGTGGTGAGAGAATGGGGAATTAGCTAGAGGCATATAGAAAGCAAGCCCAGCTGGTGAGGTCCATGCCAGGCTTCAAAACAACAAGCAGTGGCAGAAATGGGGAAATCCCCTCTGAGCACAGTGAAGCATAAAGGGGAGCTAAGCACTGGGGTAGGCAGCTGGTCATTCAGATGACTTTATTCAAATGACAGATCAGTAATTTGACTAGCAACCAAGTAGAACAGAGGTGAGTGACTGTCAGTGTGGAGAATGAAACCCCAAAGGGCCCGTCTTGGCCAGCTGTGATCAGCAAGCAAGCACTGACTGAGGGATGGGCCCCATGTGCTGCTGCAGCCCAACAGGTCTAAAGAGTCCAGGTAATAAAGCAGCATCAAGCAACATCAATTAGAGGGCTGGGTTTAGGTTAAATGCCTGAGTTGGAACTTGCTAAGGGCTTCCTGGTATTGGAGGAGAGGTTGGACAAAATATCAGCAGAGGATCTCCCATCAGTGGGAAAGACAATCTGCTCCAGCACTTCGGAGAGGATGGCTCCCCTTGAGCCTTACCTCTATGGGGTTATTTCCTCTGTGCCTCAGACCCCATCATAGCTGCTCAGTTTATCAATATCCTTCCTGCTTCTCAGGCTATTGCTACAGGTAATCTTAAAGCTGAGCAATGAGATACAGGCTTGAACTGATCTGAATAGAGTTGGCTGAGGAATTGGTTTAGTCCGGGTTTCCAGATATGTCAGTACTCTGACTTTCAAAAGTATGAAAATGAAATGCAAAGAAAGGGACTAAAAGAGAAAGATACCAATGACGCTCCATAGTAGGCTAGGTGAGTAGGGCTACTCACCAGTTCATCAGCATCATCTCTGAAAGAAAGGAGTAGCAAGGTTGAAATCTTGCTGGAGACATTACATTACTTGTACAGGAGAGGTACAGGGGTAACAAAAGCAAGTAAAAACTTTTCGCTTATATGTGAGAATCAGCATTTAGTGCTTCTTGGCATTTTCCTGCTTAAAACATAGTGAAAGCAAGCCCTGCTCTCTGTACTCAGGAACTAGCCAAGTATTTAAGCATATGCATAGCATTAGACATGTGACTCATCCGCTCTATATCCACAGATGTCCCTCACTCTTGCAACTAAATATGTGCTAAAGTGATCTGTTAGAGCAGAGCCCAGGAGTATGATGTGCAGCTTTGAGCTCATCAGTATAAAAGTAGTGCTAACAAGCAAGTCTAGAATTATAGACCAGTGAGCTTAGCTTCATTCCTGGAAAAACACTGGAACAAATAATCAAACAAATTATGCATGAGCACCTAAAAATAAATAAATAAATGGATTGAGTAACAGGGAGCATGGTTTTGTTGAGATCTGAGATTTTCAAGCAATCTGTTTTCCTTCTACCATAAGGTAACAGGCCTTGATGTTGATTGATTTTTGAAGTGGTTTCACTTGCATTCCTACAAGCACTGTATAGGTGAAAATGCTCCCTCTTGGGTCCAAAGCTAGTCAGCCATTTGCTTTCAAGAAAACTACAGCAATTTGCTTTCAAGTTAAAAGGATGTATTTGAGGGATATCTTGACCAATTTATTGTGTGCGGTGAGGATCACGAAGAGAGGATATGCAACTTATATTTGTAGCCGATGCCCTGTTGGAAGAGGCTGTGAATACTTCGGAATTCAATATAACCTTAACAAGCTAGGTATGTGGGGTGTTTTTGTTTCTTAAAGTTGTGCTTTACCTGTGTGCGTATCTGTTGGTTTCACGGGCTGATAATGGGACGTAATCCTTCGGAGTGAGGTTTTTGTAACTCTCCTAAACAGGAGGAGGTGATAGGCCTGTATAATGCAGAGAAGTTGATGACTAGATAGGTATTTTCATCATCTAATGGTTCACTGAATGCTAATACTTGTTTTTGTTTGTTTGTTTGTTTTCCCCTTATAAATTGTGTTGCTAGCTTTTTGGCTCCCCTTTCATCTATGCTTCATTCCTAGAGTCTGCTTCTCCGCCCGCCCCCCACCCCCCGGTTAACTTCTGGATTCTCAAGCTTCCTAGAAGGTAATTTCTGGCTCACAGCTGTCTGCACATAACAGATCCATTACATGTGGAAGTGGGAAGCTGAGTATGTGATGTTTCGTTTCACTTCACATGTGATATTGTAATCATTTAGATTGATTACAATTCTCTTTGAAAGCTCTGTTACCTGGAAGAATTCTCTTCATCTAGTCACTTGTTTTTAACAGAAGAGATATTTATATGTACAAGGACATTTTAAGTCAGCTGCTTCTTGCTTCACTTAATTATCATAGAGCACTTCCTGCTCTTCCAGCTACGAAAAATGTATTCTTGCATTAAAGCAGCATCACAAATGCAGAAGAACCAAAATAATAAGAGAGAATTCTTGCTCAGCTTCTGCACTCACTTCAAGTACAAATTCCCATTTGCTCAAAGTCTCCTCACAAAGAGATTTGATTAAGAGACAGAATAACCAACATCTGATGAGCTTGTTCTCAGTTTTCTGAAATCCAAACGCAGCCAGACTTTTCACAAGGTTCAGGTCTGTATGTAAACCTTGAGCAAGATATTTGATTTCAGACAGTGGAAAGTGATGGTTTAGCAATTACCCAAGGTCTTTCTGGAACATAAATATCTCATAGGACACCAGGTTACAATTCCAAACCCCTCAGCTTTCTCTTTGTGCCTGTGTCAAACTCCATTAAGATCCTACCAGTTTAACTTCATTGTCTGTACAAAGAATGACATTTTCACATCAGTTGCTTCTTTTACCATTGCAAGGAGCCTGCTGAGATGAATAGCACAGTCCATACAGGATCAGAGCCTTAATGTCTTTACTGTTGTTATTATTACCCCCCAGCCTACACCCTAGTTAGAAGATGAGGAACTTCCTGTGAGACCTCTAGACTAGACACAATGATTCAACCATAGCAGTGGACACTTAAAGTTTTGATTCTTTTTTGATGTCTTCTACTCCAGGGTGATCCAGGATAGTGTCATTGTCATGCAAATCCTAGGATGTGTAGAAGCATATAACTTCTTTTTCTAATATTGCTGAATTATATTAGAAGCAAACACTGATACTTCTGTGGTGAGAAATTCCAATAAGAAGCAGTATATTGGGCTCTACCCTAGGTATAAGTTGACCTGTGATACTGCGAAGTGCAACATGCATCTAAGTTGTGCAGTGGAAAGATTTATTTTTTCTTATTTAAAAACAAATCAACCAACCAAAACCAAAGAGCAGGAACAATGCATTTCTTGCAGTTGTATTTTTACATGTTACTCACAGCTTGTGCAACAGCATTGCCTGTAGTTGTTTTATTGCTTCCCTAGGAAATCCAAAATAAATTAGACATGTTATAGCAAGCCCATCTTGTGACTGCATGTTTCAGAGTTCAGAGTTCCTGTGTTCTGGAACATGGTATCTGCGTTCCTCGGACAGATGCTGCCTGTGGCACTCACTGTTACAGCGATGTGTGTCTGCTCAGAGATGGGTGTCTGTAAATGACACAACCTGCCTTGATGCCGAGGGCCTGGGGAGAGCCCTTCAGAGCGGGGAAGGGGCCTCCTCCTTGAGCTCTGCCCCGGAGAGGGTCATGCTGCGAGGAGCTCTGTCCTTAGTAGCGCCACCATCAATTCAGGGATTCCCTCAGCTTCTTTCAAAGTCAACATTAAGCCTTTTAAAATATTTTATACTGATACACCAAGAGACTTTTTGTTTTAATTGCTTTTAGCGCTCTATATTTAAAGAGATGAAAGCAAAACTTAAGGCAGACACTCCTTCTACTTAAAACCACGCTGAATTACTCATGATGACTAATATATTGTAAGAAAGGTCTCTGCCTCCCTGGAGTGTATGTTATGTCCTGTAATGTGATGCTAACAATATAAATGACGTGGTATGAAATGGTGTATGGAACTACTCCATGGCAAACACCAGGAAAACTACTGTGGCAACACCAACCTTACTGCTTTGAACTCTGCGGAGCTGGTGCTATTCCACGCTGTTGCTGGTTGTGCCTTTTCCTCCTTATCTGGCTGCTTTTATATTTTCATGTTTTTTTCAGCGTCTAGTGAATGAATCCTCAAAGCAGGGGCTGCTAGTAAATCATCTGTTAAAGGAAATGCTATGGGAGAAGCCCAAGATCCAACTGCGTTTTGTCTACGCATCTTTATGAAGGGCTGTTTCCAGTGCGGGTGAGAACATGTGTGGCTCCGTTTGTCAGCCTGGTGCAAGTAGTGCTTTTGAGCGTGGTGCCTGTCCAGTTAGTTTGCACGTGTCCTGAGCCCTGACCTCTCAGTATTGTAAATTTGAATCCAGCACAATCGGGACATACTATTGCATGTGGCCAAGGGAGTTGCTTGTGGAATTTGCTGGGTTTCTAGGCATTGGGATATCCAGTAAATAGCTGCCCCAAGCATTGGCATGGCCACCCACTGCTAAGAAGAGGACTATAACGCTGTAGAGCTGGTAGCCTGACGGCAGCTAGGGAAACTAAGCTGTTTTATGCTTGTGGAGGAACTGGCTTGCTTGGTTACACCTAAAGATTCATTCTTGCCTATATATAGATTTTAAAAGAGTGCAGCTCTAAAATGGCATTGGAATCTTTATATGTAATAACTAGGTATCTGAAACAGGACATGAGGAGTAAATGCCTCTTCCTGTTCTAAACTGCAGGCAAATTCTGTGGAGTAGCCTAAATGCAGAGGCCTTTAACATGAATGGCTGTACGTCAGGCCAAGCAGCAGGGCAGGCAGGAAAGCACCACCCAGTGAAATGCCTCCCACACCCAGGGCAGCGGCTGAGCGCCCAGATAGCCATGCTGCACCTGGGGAGGTCCAGAAAAGATACACGGTGATCAGATAACTGTGCTCACATCGGATGAGCCGGGGCCACTGAGGGTGCTGAGGTGGCTGTCTTTGCGTGGGGAGTGTTTAGCCTAGTGGGATGCTGTTTTACACCTTATTTTTTAACAGTCATACAGACACCTTACACATTTAGGAAGGAATATAATTAGCTTTTAGCTTCATTATTGCAGTATCCTGGAGTAGTGAAAGAATGTTGGGGGAACATTGTTTGTTTGGAATTTGTGTTTTGTTCATGTGACCTAGACCCCTCTGTTTTTCCACCATCACTGGCATTTTGATTCTGTTTGGAAATAGTATATTGGCCACAAGAAATTATGCCATCTAAAGGCCGGATCTGTGCCCCCTCTAACAAGGCAAGAAAGAAGCAACTTTCTGGTGGGGTCATGTGAGAGCATGCAGGTCTTGGATGGGCAGTTGCTACAGTTCTAAGGTGTATAACAGAGGGTTTGGTTGCTATAGATTTATAGCCTAATTAGAATTTTCAAATGGTTCAGAAAGTGATCTAATTTGAAGAATATTGTTTTGGATATTTTCTTTGAAAAGTTTCATGCCAATTTGTAAAAGTTTCATGGATTTTTGAAAAACTCGGATTTTAATGGCATAATGGCACATGAGGACTTCCAAAAACATAAATACAAAATCCTTTGGAGTAGGCTATAGGGTCAAGTTACTTTGGTGTTGTTTTACATTATTGATGAAATTTTCAAGATTGTTTAAAGGAATCAAGTCCAGGTTCCTACTAAAATTAAAAGCAACCAGGCATTGAGATCCTCCAGTCAGCTTTAGGAATCTCAGTCTGCAACTTCAGTGTTAGTGTGATGTAGTTTGGGTTAAGCAAATTTCTAAGAGCAGTTATAGTATAATTTGTCTCATGGTAGTATTGCCTTACAGTCATAACCTCATGCTCATATGTAGCTGAGGAGCCGAAAGCTTTACAAACAAATGTAGGCTATCTTAAAGTCTTCAGGCAAGCAAAACTTCCCTTGGAGTCTTTGGGAGCTTTGTTCACACAAAGCCTGTAGAATCAAACCATGAATACTGTTTCGTGTACAAGCTTGTGGTGGTGTCCTTTGAGTGGAGCTCACTCTGGGGGCAAAGCAATAGCCACTTACCAGCCCACACAACTCCCACACAGTAGTTTGGAGGAGAAAATGATGAAGGTTAGCAACTGAAATTGCATGCAGAGGTTGTGTGGCAGAATGTTATTACTCACCCAGAGAGTTGAGAACTTTCTGTCAAAGCAGATTGTAAGGTCAAAATTGAGTTCTGACTTTCCTGGAAAATTCTGCAGAATATGCAGTAGTGTCATGATTAATAAAATGGATTACTTGCCAAATATGTAAAGGCTGAAACCTCAGCCTTTTCAGGATTGAATGAATGGCTCTAGCATGTTTTCTCTCACTGCTTTTGCATTCTGTAATTAAAATGTTTGCTTTCAGTCTCACTTGATACTAAGCTGATTTAATGTCCTACTGAAACTGTTTTGAAAGCTTCCATTTTTTTTCCTCCCTGGACCCAGCTCCCTGGGTGGGTGACATTTCATATTACTTGGACGATTCTGAGCTGTGGCTTTTGATAATGAAAAGCAAGTTGTAGCATTTTTCTTCTCAGCGGAGTTCTTCATTTCATCTCAGATGCCCTTTTTCCTCTGTATATTGGTATCTCAGAGTGTACAGTACAGCCTTATACTGTACAACCCAGAAATTCACTGGCTTCTTCCTTACAGATTAGGTCTGCAAGTTGAAGGCTTATCTTGCAGTTCAGGGGACACCTTCTTCCTTCAGCCACATTTTATATTGTCCTGCAATTGAAGCCACCATTCAGAATTGTCCCCTGCCAAGAACTCGTCACTGTTGATCCCAGCTATTTTCCTTCCTGTAGCTTCTTTTGATTGTGGCATTACAGTATTAACAAGTATCGCTCCATAGGTTTCCTTTCCTGTTGAAACACATTTGGACAGCTTTAGCTTTTCAGTACTGTTGAATCATTTCATCCAACTTCATTCAGGTTATGATTTTATTGCATTACCTCCCTTATCAGATCTGCAGTACTTTGCTGCTAATACAAGGCTAGGCTGCTGGGCTGGGGTAGAATAAACTTATGTGATTTTCATTGTCACCCACACCTTCAGTGTAGCATCTACAGCAAGTTTTATGGTCCAGTCCAAAACTCATGAACCTCAGCCTAAAGATGCTACTGAGATCTACGCAAGTTAAGGTTGACTTTTGGGATGGAATCCCTCTGCATAAGCAAGAAAAGATCAGATCAGGGAGTGGGGACACGTAGGAATTCTTTTTTTTTTTTTTATCTACCCTTTCCCTATTGATATCTGCGGCTTTACAACTGTTTAGGGCTCTGTTTACCACGTGAAGGACGACAAGCCCAAATTGGTGGCCTGCTGCAGGTGGCTGTGCTTCAGGACTGGCTCTGAAGGGCCAGGTCAGTGCAGAAAGGAGGCAGCCATCAGGCATCTGCTTGCGGTAGCAGGCAAGAGGCCGATCCCAGGCCCGTTCCTCTGGCTGAGGCACCATTTCGAATCCGAACGGGAGAGCTGGTGTTGTAGGTGATGCTGGGGAGCTGTTCCAGGCCTGTAGCTAAGCTGCAAGCATGCTGCCTCACCTCTCAGTTTTGGGGCTTCACCAGGCGTGCTAGTAACTGCAGACCCGTCATCTTCAGAAAAGCCAGTGCCCAGTTCAGTGGGCAAAAGAAGACTGTGACACAGAAGGCTGCAAACAGAAAAGTGCTGCTGTTTAACTGCTGGCCCCATAATACAAGAAAACTTTAACCTGAGCAGGAGAGCAAGTGTTTCCAGTGCTACCTTTATGGATTTGGGATTCCCAGAGCAAAGACAGGACAGAGGTGCTGCTCCCTCTCTCACTCCAGTGCTGGGACCGAGAGGAGGGAGCTCAGCACCCAGAGACCCAGCTTCCTCCAGATGGTTTGAGGTGGGACATGAGTAATGAGGACCAGCAGTGGCCAGGCAGCAGGGTGGCTACAAAAGCCCCCCACACTGATTGTCTGAGGACCTCAAGCAATATGGAGCAGTGGGGGCTGAAGGGTCATGGCAAAGGGGGTGGTGATTCAGGGAGCTGGGAGGCAGGTTTCTTGCTTACTTAATCCACTTTTGTGATGTGTGCTGTACCAAATGCAGTTCCCCTAGGGAAGGTGGAGAAAGGCTCACTTTTTCCCTATTTCATGAAGGAGAGCTTAGCTGCTGCTTTTAAAGATTTGTCTGGCACTCTTCACTCAGAAAAAAAAAGTGTGTGGGATCCTTTCTGAGGGCAAAGTCCACCTTTAGTATCAAGGTCTTATAGGCCCTAAGAACAACCTCAGATGGTGGCAGATCTTCTTATATAAGAGACTTATCATGCAAATAAGTATAATTGATAATGTAAATAACTATATGTGAATGGGACAAGTAAATAGATAGCTTGAAGTAGCAGGTAATTTATATTCAGGACATCTTTCTCTCTACAAGCAGTTAGCACTGACAACAAACCTCTTGCTCTACTGTATAGCATTTGCTTAATCTGTTGTGGGTGTGAGAACTAGCTGGGAGTTTCATGTTAATGAAAAGGCTTATTGGCTGAGGCATCCCCCCATCTAGACAGTGTCTCAGAAATGCAACATATTCAATTGCACTTGACTGCTACAGGTTGCTTCCTACCTGGAGCCTTGAAAACTTTCTTCCATTTGCAAGAGGCCTTTCTCTTGGATAACCTGTTTGTGTGTGATTCCTGTTCTTCCCATATCAGGATCGATGGCTTCTTCATCATCCCATACGTGCCTGCCAAATTAACAGGATGTGAGTATGAGCTATGTTAACTTCCAACAGTTCATTTTTGAATTATATTTTTGGATGACATAATGGATGCATACGAAATATTGCCACTTGCAACTACTTTTTAATCAAAACCTGAACACACTGTGCTATATAGAAGCCACATAATCTGGCAAAGAATTAAAAGGGGAGGCTGTATTTTGCAAGATTTGCAGCATTATAAATAGAGCTGACTGAAAGACAGTTATTCCTTCCTCCACCCTTTGAAATTTTTTATTACAAAGTTCCACTGGCATTTGGAGTCTTTACTTTTTTACTGGTTGTTTGAAGTTATTTTCACAAAAGCTTTGGAAATGTTTCTTTCAGTTATACAAAGAGGCCACACTAAGAGAAAAGTCTACTGGTATGAACCATCTAGTATACTTGGAAAGGCTCAGCAACACACAGAGATGTCAGATTACTTGTAGAAGGCCAAATTAGCAAATTACATTTATCAGGATCAAAGCAAACAAAACACTTCTTAAGAAAAATCAAATGGCGGTTTCTAGAAATCCATCGCTCTGTAGGACTGGTTCTCTTTAAGGCACTTACTGCCTTCATAATGGTAAGCTGTTGCCTCTGAACATCACACAGGGACAAATTCAGCTATGGCTTAAGTCTTCTGCTCTGTAGGGCAAATGAATCATAACTGGTTCCTGTTTGTGAAATAATATATAATGTTGGTGGTTTTGCCTGCTTACTTGACTGCTTTTAAACTAGGGGCATCAAAGGGCTCAGGCCCACAAAAAGACAGTGTCAGCTCAAGGGATCATATTTTGTTTGAAGCTGGTGGCTGCTCGGTTATCTCCAGACAGTGCATGATGGGGAAGGGGAAAGGGGTGACTGCTGCCTAGAGACTTGAGAAAGAAGGGACAGACAGTTGGAAGAAGCTTCTTGAGGAAAGTATTTCCTTATTGTCCTAGTGAGAGGCCAGGGAGAAATCCAGCTGGAGCTTCCTGCCTGAGCATCGGCCTCTCTGTGTTGTGTTTGGCACAAGCTGTAAAGAGCTCTGCAGTGTGGTGCTTTTGTCAGTCCAGGCTTTGCAAAAAGTGACTCGGACGGAACTGCTTTGCTTCACGTCTATGCTGCAGTTTAAGTCTTGACGTTGTTCCTGTATATCAGCGTTTTCCATTAATAGAAGTGCAGTGCCAGATGTATCGTAACTGCACCAGAGCCCAACGCAGTCCATGACGCATCCCTCGAGCTGGCAGAAAAGACTCTTGTCCTCTCTGCTTGAGTGCTCTGCTTCTCAGAAAACGGAGATAAGGCTTGGAGTTTTATTGCACCTCCTTCCAGATTTAAGCTGCAGAGTCAGTTGCAGCGTGGTGTTCTGCGTCATGCAGCGTGACCCTGTGTGCCTGACACGAGATGCACTCAGAGCTGTGGCATGAATAAAAATACCTGCTAGAGAGGTCTAGAAACACCAGCCTCCTCCTTGTCAATCCAGTACACGGACTTTGGAGGGACTTTACTTTTGTTGCATCATGATAATAGTCATTCTTTAAAAGGAGCTTTTTTTTTCCCCTGCCTTTTCAGTTTGCCTACTTGGTGAATAAGTCAACACTGTGTGTAAAGTTACCAAAACTGCAATTTTCCATCAGAGTTTGCTTATTGGAAAATGTGGTCATTTTAAATTGAAAGCAGGATGGAAATTTGGATTTCTGATGAGGTCTAATGGCTTTCCAAATTCTATGAGCAAGAGAAGAGAGAAAATGCTTTTTTAATATATGTAAATACGAAACCACAAAGGTGACCAAAGGCTAGCACTGGAAGGCACGTAACCTGAAAAGAGTTCTAACTTGATGACATCTCAATTAATTTGACCACTTAAAATGGATAGTGGAAAAAAGACTAAAAATGGAGGATAGGAACCTGGGTTTTTACAGTAAAAGGGTGGTTCAAATGTAGAATGACCTTTGAGACCTAGAAATATCAAAAATTTCAGGACTGTTTTTTTGGCATGAATCCAAGGCTTAAACAGCCTTGAGCAGTGCATACATTTTCTTTTCACCTTTAGGACAGAGGAGAGTTTTGCCTTTAGTGATTACAGCAGGCAAAATGGAACTTAAACATGAAAATGAAGCCATGTTGGGAAAAGCCTCATGTTCTAATTTCCCTTCCTCAATATTAAGAGCCCTCAGAAGTGCATAAGCACCAGCTGAGTATTGTGCGGTTACTCATAAGATATAAATCAATCTTTCAACCATGGGGGATAGCCCTCTAGTGTGACGTCTTTTTGCACAAGAAGGAATGCAATTATTATTCATTATTGAAAATAAGTGTTCATTATTCATCAGTCCATTGTTTTAAAGAGTTTGCCCCATCTAGGTTGGGATTAAACACAAATGCCACCTCATCTACATAGCTCTTCAGCAGGATGACTTCACGTATTGAACAACAACCAAAGACAGCTCATAGGTTTCAACCAGTCTGACCAAACCAAGACAGTGAATGTTTCTGAGCAGTAAATGCTGTCCCAGAAACCAGGGCAAACTGCTCAAGAACAGAAGGGAGGCACTGGTGTTTGGACAATTTCTTCATGGCAAAGAGTTCGGCTAGCTGTGACAAAGCATCAAGTCTAGGAGGTTTTCAGCATGTATGATTTCAGCACATAGGATTCAAAAAACTTGAGGTTGATTTATACCTCTAGTAAGAGGATTTGATTTAAACCACTGGTGGCAAACTGTTGTCTGATCTAAACTGGTGTAGTTCTATGTTACCAAGTCATCTTTCCCAGGCTGAAAATGACTTTAACTAACTCTGTAACCATATTTCTTAGAACGGTTTAGAAGATCTCCGTCTCAAGACTCTAATGGGGGAAGCTGGAGTTCCACATAGCTGCGCTTTTCCTGTTGGTTCACTCTCCCTGTTAAGAATGTTCTCTGACACATTTTCCTGTAAGACTGGGGTGAGGGATGAGGAAAAATAATAGATATACATGGACTTGCACACACACACACACACACACACACTCTAGATATTCTTTCTGACAAACTGTACTATTTATAAGGGAAAAGTAAAACTGTAGAACTTTTTGGGTGGTAATCTTGGTATTTTTCCAAAATATTTTTCTTGTAGGGAACTGCCCAACTTTGGCTAACGAGAGATAATGCTCTGTTTCTAAATTGGTGCAAAGTTGAGTTCTACTTCGGGACATTTCTATATTGGTATGAAGGTTATGCTGTGAGTAATCTGTGAGTATTTCCACTGTATTACAGAATCAGAGACTAGTTTAGCATCGTGTGAGAGCAATGAACAAATAGATTCCCAGATAAAATGAAGTTGTCTTGCACCTTTTACTCTACTGCCACCATTGGAAACAGCAAGGAAAAGCAAGTCCCCCACGAGAGTACACATTATAAGGGTGTAGGGTCAAGGAATTGCCTGAAAAGGTATGGATCATTTGTTTTTAGGCACTATGTGCATGAACATGGAGATCTCTAAAAATGTATTTGTTAATCTTGTGTGATTTAACCATCAATGAAGCTTGGAAATTAAATCCTTGTCTGGGTTTTGTTGTGAAATCAGCTTACACGATGGGAATTAAATTCATGGGAGCAAAGTTGAGGTCAGAGGAGGAGGGTGTGGCTTCAGAAAACTGCAGGGAGCTTGTGGGAGAACTTAGGAGCTGATGTAACGTGAGTAACCAAAAACCTGTGTGTGTGTTCGTGTGTAGAGATCATCTACTTAAAGTTCAGGAAAAAGGGCCAGGGCAGCATGCGGCTCTAGTACGCCCTTCTCCTTCAGTAATATATATATACACACACATGGCTGGTATCAGTTGTGAGCATGTTTGCATGTTCTGCATGGAAACAAAATACCCTTTAAAATATAGCAGACCAGTATATATTTTTAATTATTGTTGAAAGGTCTTGGTTTGCAAACAGAATTCCTCAGCCCAGCAGCGGTAAAATAATAAACAAGTAGCTGATGTGCTCAGCAGGGCACCCAGGTATCTGCTGAATTTTACAACAAACTGAGCCCGCTTTTCACGGCTCAGCTCCCATTTCTGCTTGGCTGCCTTGCCACTTTGTTCTTTTAAAATCTTGATAAAGTTCTCCAGCCCCTAAAACACAGGTCGGACTCGCTGACCGCACCAGTCTCTGCCTGGAACTTGTGGCTGTGTGGAGCCGCGAGGGCTCTGCCCAGCACCCTGCAGCGGGCACGAGCAGGGCGTGCAGAGAACGCTGCAGGGCTCCGTGTGACCCGGGGGACAGAGATCTCTAATCCAAACTGCATCTGCCCACTGGTGAGGAGCAAGAGATGGACGTGGAGTAGTGTTGCTGCAGCTTTTATGAGCAATATAACTTCAATCACGGTTTTAAGGTGTACAGCCAGGGTCCTTGGCTCTTGGCAAAGGAGCTGTCTCTCTAAATGAGAGATTTTTCAAAATCCTTTCAGGGAATTACGAACTGGCTTCACATGGAAAACCGTAAGTTGTAGGTGCATAGCTCCTTTGGGGGAAACACTGTACACTGAATATAGACGATGCATAGATTCTTACTTTAAAAAAGAGCTTTGGATAGGAAGTCCACTTCTTCATGCTAAAATAGCTCCCCCCAGCCTATAGCATCAAATTGAGAGCTGTTTTCTCTGTCTAGGTTGTTACATAGACCTGACGGTGACTGTATCAAAGTGCTTCTCTAGTCTTCATAAAATCCCAGGGGAAAGGAAGGCAATGTAGTTGAAGGCCAGTTTTTCAAAGACATTTTTTGCATAACATGTATTAAAGGCGTAGCTACAAATATTAATAATTTGATTCATAATGCCAAGCATAGTCATTCACCTCTTAGAAAATGGCCTGATTTATCCAAGGTGGCCTGAGTTGTTGTAGCTAAGCCAAGATAAATAATGCAGCACTCTTTAAAGTTGCATGAGTATATGATTTCATTTGCCTTATTCATTCATAATTCCTATTGCCTGCTAGTTTATTGGAGTCGGTGATTATTGCATTTGATCAATTGGTCTCTGTTGTGAGTGAGCCTGGCAGGTTGTTGCGACTCCTCTTTCCCTCTGAATTTAGGAATGAGCGTTCATTCTGGTTGTTTATCTTCAGGTAAGTGCAGCACAGAAAAGTGAATGAGTAAGGGTTAGCTTCTAATAAAACAATTTGATCTATGGGACTGCCATCCTCAGGAAACAAAATTAAAAAAAAAAACACATACAAAAAACCCTACAGTGCTTCCACAGCAGAGCGGAGTCATTTAAATGACTCTCTCCTGTTGAAGCACACTGCACTGCAGGCTCGCTCTTGATCTCAGCCATGACAGTGGCTCCATGAACTAAACAAGGACTAACCAAAAGCAGGCGGATACTGAGGGAGAGGTGCAAGGCAAATGAAAGCACCAGGAGAGCATCCATCGCTCCTACCAACTGCAGAACAGAGCAGCAAGAACGGCTTCTCCTTCAGAAGAGGTGGAGACAGCCCAAGAGGACATGGGCTAACAGAAAAGCTAATAATCTTTGCTCCATGTTGCTCTGCCAGCGTCTTGGGATGCAGCATTTAACAAGCCATTGCAGCTGTGGGCCCCGTCCCTTCCCCAGCATTAGCTGTACTTGCTGCTGGTAGTGTTGCCACAGCCACTGCTCTGCTTGCAAAAGATTGCATGAATGTCCCCTGACACAGAAGGGAAAAAATCAGCTGGACTAGTTTAACCTGCTCACTTAAATTGATCAAGTGATCCAGGTCATTTCTGTGTGTACTGACTTAAGAAGTGACTATAAAAGTCACCCTGCTGGCAGTCGCATGGGGATGAGAACAGTGGCCAGGGATGACAGCCCAGCATCCCTGACCAGGACAGTTGTTGCATAGTTGGCTTTGGCTAGGTCCTCTGGGAGTCTTCAGAATGAATTTCTTGGAGCAAGCACTTCTGCTGATCTGAAACACCACTGTGAAGTGCAGGGTGAGAAAGCATCTTTCAGATAATGGGGCTTAAGATAACACGGGCATTAACTTTATTAATTTGCATCACTTATCTCCTGACTTGTGTAAGGAAGGTATTGTCATCTCTATTTAACAGATAAGGGGAAGGGAGAAGCTGATAAAAGACCAAAGAATTCCATAGGGCTTATATCTTAGTGGAGATGAGAGGACAAGAATGAAATCCTGGCCCTATGAAATCAGCAGGGTTTTTACAGCTTCACCATAGCAGAGACCTGACTTAACAGGGGGAAGGTGTCCTGTGCAGCCAGAGGCAGTTCTCACGCTGAATGTCATCTCTCCTGCAGAAACCTGAGACATTACAGAGGAGTAAAAGAAAAACAAGGAAAGGGAAAGCAGACAGAAGCACCTGGGATGAATGATGGTTGGTAGCACAGTGTGAGCAGAGGGACAGAGATGAAGGGAGTGGAGGAAAATGTAGCATGATAGTGGGAAAGTAACTCTAAGCAGTCCCTGGAATAAGGGTGGAAAGGAAGAGCTGTATGTCCCCAGGATGGTGTGCCACCGCGGCTGCTCTCTGTGTCTGTGGGTGATCCACAGGCCAGCAGCTGCTACAGAGGTTGCCAGGGTTCAGCCTTGAGTACAGAAGCAATCAAAGGAGATTAAAGCCACCAGAAGGAGAAGACAGGATCTGTCAAGACACCAGAGCTGAAACAGCTTAAACAAACCTTGGTTCAAATGATCTCTACGTGGTGAGTAGGCTGAGATTAGATGTTAAGCAGCAGTTTCTTCATCCTGTCTTGTCCCAGCAGTTTAAGCCCAGGTCTCTAGATGTGTATAGGCTGCCAGGGCAGGTTCACCGAGAGCGCTGTGGGCCTTGCTGCTCTTAGCAAAGACAAAGGCAGCCAGCCTTTGGGCACGACACAGTAAATACTGATTTCACATAGTCCTGCCTGTTGTGCTCTGCGTGTGCAATTAACAGAAGCCCAAGGCACTGTGGCAGCTGTGGCTACAGCACTAGCCAGACTAGAGCTTTGGTGGTCAGAGCCCCTCTTAAGTCTGCTTAGCTTGTCAGGCAGTTGGACCTTATAGAATCATAGAATCATAGAATGCTTAGGGTTGGAAGGGACCTCTAGAGATCATCTAGTCCAACCCCCCTGCATACGCAGGGACACCTAAAGCACGTGGCGCAGGACTGCATCCAAGCGGGTTTTGAAGATCTCCAGAGAAGGAGACTCCACAACCTCTCTGGTTGCATGGAGACCTTGCATGTCTCCCCTTCTTCCTCCTGCCCCACCCCTGCTGCAGTCAACACTGATGGTCACAAAGCAAATGCCAGCTTTTCCAGGCAGCATGCCCAAGGAGAAACATGGCACAGCAGTTTCTCAAGCAGCTGGATCCCAGAGTGCTTGGACACGATGCCAAGAACTTGCGCAGTGTCTGATGGTATAAGCCTATGTCTGGAGGTGAGCAATTAAGACTCATTTTCTCCCTTTATTTTCTCTTGGTCACAGAGAACACTTGACCATCTGACCTAAATCTTTCATCTGAAGTGAAAAAGGCAGAAAACCCCCAAATTTTTCATGAACCTGATGAAGCTGTCACAAAACCTGTGTTACGACTTTGGAGGGGGTTGACTTATGCTTATCTGAATGTTTATGTTAAGATCTCTTTGCACCTAGAAATACTCAATTGATTCATCTTGCTACCAACCAAGAGTTGGTAGCGTACCTTAAAACAGAGATACATGGGCCTGCGGTAGGATAACAAACACAAGAGTTTAATCATCATAAGCCTTTTAATTCTAAAATGAACTGGGCACTCTGGCCTTGCGTCATTTTGGAAGACATTTAAGAAGCTGTGTTTGTATAAAGCAAATATATTTACATTAGCAGAATTACAGGAGTAAAAATTTCATATTGGGATCGATTATAACAAATTACAAAAGCAGGCATGAATATTGTTATCTTTGGAAACCAAAAATTGCATACATATAAAACGTGCAAAAGAAATTTTTAAAAAGAGTAAATTTTTAGTATCAGTCAACTGGTGGCAGGTGTTCACATTTAACCAACCCATGCCAAAATATTTCTCCAAATTTTGTGGGATAAGTAGCAGCACTCAAAACCATTAGCAAGGAAATCCAAGCAAATTGTTAAGAAGTTTTCTTTTTTCTTTTGCTGACACAGTGCTTTGATCTGCCATGCAACTGGGTCAGTGCATAGGAAATACATTTTAACATCCACATCTGTGATGTGATCTCTGTGCAAGAGATCCTAAATATAAAACCTCACAGATCTCTCAGTAGAGGACTCAAAAGCAAACAAACAAATAAACAATGAAAGACTTGACTTGCAAGAGAACTAGCACAGAGATCAAAGTAACCCAAAACTGAACGAACAGATGTCACTGGGCCAGATCCTCACTGCGTTAGGGCAGCACCAGCCCCTGCAGTCACCTGCTGCGAGGAGCCCTGCTGCCTAAGAAGGGCTGGGGAGCTGCAAGGCCTTGTCCACAGACACGAGTCGCTGGAGGCTGCTGAGGAGAAAAGCTGTGGGAGATGGTCTGTCCTATGGGGCCACCGATAGCTAGAGTAGTGTTAGAGCCAGACTAGGTAGGAAGGAGCTACTGGTTCCTGCTGGGTTTCTGCATGGGTATCTGTGCGGGGGGGAGTTTCATGGTGTGTACTGTAATTTCTAAGTAGTCTTTCCCATACAGAGCCTGGGAGCACAGGGAAAACTTTCTGTTCTGACATTATAGCCCTCCCCTGCAGTGCTGGAGGCACCAGCCTGAGGAGGTGCCCAAGGATGGGCATGGGGCCCATGAGATGGTAGGAGCTGGGGCTGAAATTTCTGTCATTCCTGAGAGGGATAAAATTAGAGCTGCAAAGATAGACAGGTGCCTGGTTAGCAGTGTTAATTACGCTAGGGCAAGGCAGCCGACTCATTAGCAGTTTTGATCTTACACCTAAAAAGACCTAGAGAGATTCCCAAGTGCTTCAAGAAATTCACCTCAAGAGGCCACTTGCCTCACATGCCATCCCAGGGGAGGTCTGCAGGTGGTGTTCAATCCAGTATGCCAGCAGAAATGACAACAATGAGGTGCAGAGAGAAATCTCGACCTGTCAGTCAACCCTCTGACCTGGAGGTTTCTTAATGAATCTGTGCAGGTCTCTGCTTCACTTTTGTCACTCCTATGCTCCCTCCCCACGGTGAGTCAAGTTTTCTGTGTCTTGGTGGGACTCTCTCCTGCTCATTTCATGGCCTACCTCACCTTCCCCTCGTGACTGGAGTCTACTGGGGATTTTCACAGTTGCAGAGCAGGATCTTTGCCCTGGAAAAAGCAAAATATTTGTTTTGCACAACAAAAAGCAATGCAACTAGCATGTTCATGGCCCGTTTCCTAAAGCATTCTTGCCTTCCTAGTTTGCTGGTGAACTACAATGCTCTCAGTCCTGTGCATTTTGATTTCTATGGCAGTCACAATCCGCAAGTTTGCCCTAAAGGTTACCTTTAAGGGATAAGTGGCTTTCTATGAAGTTTTTCACTGTCGTCTTATACTCGTCATCAGTCATATGGAGCTGTGCCGTGTCGATGTTAGGAGAGCTCTCTTCCTTCGCAGCTGTATGTCCCGTCTGAGGAGGCCAGTGCGCAGCAGACACTCTAAAACCAGCTTTATCCAGGTTCCTTGTAAACATCCTTCCAATGGAGCTGTTGGAGACGAGGATCACAATCGCCCTCCCCTTTACATCAATGTTCCTCTCCGCAAATCCAAAGGAGAAGAAGATAACAAAGCAGGCCAGAAGTGCAATGGAAATGCATACAAAGGCATACAGGAGGCAAGAGAGGGTCATTGCAAGCAGTAAGTCTATGGCCAGCAGGAAGACCTGGCGGATGAAGAACACCATGGTTGGAAGAGGGAGCCGCCTCCTCTCTCGCAGGCGGGCCGGGAGATCTGCAGGGAGTCACAGTGTGCGGCCACGCTGTTATAAAGCAAGGCAGCGTTGCGAAACGTGCAGAGGCGAGCCAGAATCCCACAGGGAGGATGAATCATTATCCTGGATATAACAACAACAGAGGTTTCCAAACCACATACATTCTGGGAGAGTGCGGCTCTTGGTGTTTACTTGGCTTTGCTGTGCATTTGATGCTCCACTAGGTTGAAATTTAAAGATTCATTTTGTAAGAGCATTTCATCATCTGTCTTTTTTAGGGCCAGTTATGTGCATAGGTTATTTTAAAATACTCATTTTTAGGAGATTTCTTAAAATAATTTGTGCTAGGCAGTGAGAAATCTACATGCGTAGCCACAGAGTAGAAATAATCCCCGTATCTGCTTGGCATGCTACGGTATTCTTAAATTTACCACTCAATGCTGCTGTAAAGCAGGCAATTGCAGGGACTCTAGGAAAGAGCCCAGGAGAAGCTGAAACTTGAAATTCTGCTCCATGCCACCAGCTTTTGTTCTGCTATAAAACATTCCATGCAGGGAACATTGTGCTTTCTATTTGTAGGGACTTTGTCACCCTGAACGTTTCGCATGTAATGCACTCATGTTGGAGACAGGAGAAATAAGTTGGAGGCACAAGCAGGAACCTTTTCTACTAGGAATGGAGCTCTTGAGGTAGTTACTGCTATTTCGGGTGCCAGGCAAACCCGTGCTGCAGAGAGGGGGTGTTTATAGGTGCCATGAGGAATACCCTTTCCCCAAGGAAAGCCTCGCTGGGGCAGCACCCTGGTGTCCTGCTCTGCTTGCGACACGGCCTCTTCTGCGCCGAGGCACGTTGTGTTGCAACGCGTCCTTCCTTCCCGCTCAAACTGGAAGGCTCTGGGGATGCGGGGCAGACTGTCAGCACAAGCCGCACGGGTTTTTCTGGTGCTGCATGTTTGTCCTCTGTGTTAAGCCGCACGTCTTCATCTCACAGGTTGGCAGCACGGCTGATACGTGTCCCAGCAGCCCATCTCCGCGTGCTTCTGGGATGGGTTTGCTGGTTGCGTGGCAGCACCAGCATATAAATGTACAGACGGTTTGCAAAGTGGACAAGGGGATGCAAGCAGCCAGTTTGCCTTTAAATAAGCATGTATTTCATAGGTAGTGAAAGACAGCAGGAGTGGGGGTGCACCTGGGTCATCTCCTCACTGCATGCTGTTAACATTTTCAAACTCTTCACGCCAGAAGACCAGACCTGCAACCTGTACAGCAAAAGAGCACTGCGGCCTATTTTCAGTTTATTTTGCAGAGAGCAGCTACTATCACCACTCCCAGCCAAGGAGCTTTCCTTGCAAACGCCCGTGCTCTGTGCTGAGTTCGTTGGAGGCACATTCTGGGGCTGGACATACGTGAGGTGCCTCCCCAAGGGTGAAGAAAGCAGAAACTCTGGGCAGAGGCAGGCGCTGCCGGGGCTGTGCTGGGCAGGCTGCCCGCAGCACCTGAGGGTGAGCGTCCGCACGGCCAGCGGGTGCGAGGCCAAGCGATGCTGGAGAGACCCTCCAGCCCCGAGCACCCGCTCGGAGCCTCCCGCACCCAGGCGGTCTCGGCCAGCGAGAGCCTACAGCCCCCTCCCCTGTGCCAGAAAAGACAACACCCCCAAACGCCGCTTCTGCAAGTGTCTGCGAAAAGTGAGTTTGCACCTCACCCCCCCAACTTTAATGAATGACAACCAGAAGTCTCCAAGCTCTTTTATGTTGGAGCTGCAAAGTCAGCCTAAAAGGCAGGCACAGGAGACCTGCGCCGCTGCGGAGACAGACTTTAGTCTTCCTTATCTGCGCATCACGTATTTCACATTCATCTGCCAGGGATGCGGGTTTGAGGATTTCCTCACTGCATATCAGAACTCATTAATTTTGGGAGCCAGAGTTACATGTTTGGCTGCAAGATGAATTCATTACCTAAAAGCGGAACTGTCGCAGAACGACGAGATTATCTTCAGAGCTCGTCAAAAACGATCCTGCATTTTAAGTGTGTTTTGACTGAAGTCATTTTTATAAAAAATACATGCAAAAGTATTAGTTATTTTGTTAAAATAAACAACGTGGTTTTTCCCCGCTCCCGGCGCTCTCCCCCGGGCCGGGTCGCGGCGCCCCCGCTCCGCCCCGCCCCGCGCAGCGCCGCCCGCGGCCCCACGGCGCCCCCTGGCTGCCGCCCGCGGCGCCGCGCTCGGCGGCGGGAGGGCCCGAGGCCGCGGGTGCCGCCGCGGTTCCCCGCGCGCCAACGCGCTGGGCAGGGGGTGGAACCTGCTGCCAGGCACAGGCTCCTCGGGGGATGCTCGGGGCCCTGGCTTGCTCACCGCGAGTGAGCAGTGGCCCCGGCACAGCAGGAGTTTCCGGGCTCCCTGCTGCCTCCCGGCTGACACCTGCAGCTCTTGAGCTCAGAGGTAACTCCGTTTCCATCCTTATTCTGGGTTAACGCCTCACAAGTTTCCCAGAAATGCAGTTCTCTGCTTTTAGAAGAAGCAAACCAACCAGCCAGCCTGAGCTGTTGCAAAGATCACTTTTCAGTGACCAGATTTTCTGTTCAGTGATTCTTCTTGGTCGATGAGTAAACACGAAAATGAGAGGTACCAGTGTGGGTCAAGAAAATGCTTCAAAAGCCGGAATTATTTTCCGCTACTGTAATATCTAGTAACAGGCAAGACCTTCTGCCTGCCCTGTAGTTTTGTCTTACCATATTCATAAGCATAAAGATATTTTGCCAATAGGTAGCCCATGAGGCAACTGTGACATGTCCTCTAGCTTCATCGCTGGCTGTCACCCAGCTTCCTTTTTGCATTGCAATTACTAAGCTAACTCCTTTAAGGGTTTCTAGTGAATCTCTTCCTGAATTTAATTAATGCTTTGGGTGATGCAACATTTTATTGAGCAGATTTTTATTTTCAGGCCTGTTCAAGAAGTTACCAAATGATGCTACTGTTCAGCCCAGGGTTTTCTATTTTTCATGTTAAGCGAGAGGATTAAATGAATACAATGTGCTGTAAGCTCAGTGCTTGAGATATTACCCCAGCTGTGCTAGTCCTCTCAGGGAGACGTCTGTTTGATTTCAGCACCCTGATCTGAGGTCATCTTTGGATTCTGGGAAGTATCTGCTGCAGAGCTCCTAACAGGGCTAAGTCCCTCTGGTGGCAGCTCTCTTCGTGAGTTGGAGAAGTCAGAAAAGGCAGACAGAAAGTCAGTGAAAACAGCTGCAGTTTGTGCAGCTGAGCTCTGTCAGTGCCAGGCAAGCTGAGGGAGACCCACGGAGCTGAGAGCAGGAAGCCGAGAAGCCGCCGTTGCTCCACCTTTCTTCCCCTGCCAGCTGAGGGGCTCCTGCTACCGTCGTGGTGGTAGCGACCGCAGCGGGGCTGGGTCTGATGATGCGGACGGGCTCTGCTGCAAGGTGGGTGATTCACTTTGCAAAGTATCTCCAGCACCAAATCAGCATCTGCTCGCCCTTGCTGCGGGGTGGCTGGAAAAGGACTCGTGGTGCTGCTGGGCCTGCTGCCTCTCTCGGAATATAAACCGTGGTCTCTTGGTAAAGTAGCCTTGATCTGGGGACTGCCTGGCTACCAAAAAAAAAGGGGTCAACTCTGTCTGAAGCTTCAATGTCTTTCTACTGTCGCTGGCTTTGGCTAATCCTTGAGAGCTCAATTCAGCTGTATATCATGAGACAGACTGATCCTAAGCCTCTCTTAAGTAAGTCCTAAATCTCCTCCGCTCTGATTATTTCTTCATCAATACCATCGTCGTGTTTCTGATGTTGCTAACCAAGCAACGAAAAGCGATGCTTTCCTGAAAGGTGTATCCTGGAGTCAGTCCTCCAGGAGGCTCGGAAGCTTTAGAGTGACAGCAAGGGCCTTTGAGCCCTTCTTAAAGGCAGTTTCTGACTAATGCATTTCCTTTTAGTTTGGTGGAAGCAGTAGTAGAGGATGGTAATAAAAAAAAAAGTTTCACTTATCTGGTAGCTCAGCCTTATGTGACTCATAACGAAGGTCCCAGTTGCTTATTAATGGGGACATGTGGATGTCCTTTGATGTTTGACAGAACTTTGCTATTCTGGTCATGACTCTAGAGAAGAAGAAAACTGTTAGCTTGGGCGGATATTGGCCTCCTAGACATTCCACTGCAATTCCATAAAATACTGACTTATTTATTGATACATTTGATTATAGAGTGGGACAGGATTCTCTGTTTCTCTTCCCATTTTTTCTAAGAGGCAAATTCTTTTTCTTGAAGCTTCTTATTCCCTGTTACGTATTTTTCAGTTGTAACCTTTAAATTGGGTTGTTTGGGAACAGAGAAGAGAAAACAAATGAAGTAATTTATAATGAGTGGTACAGTAATAAGCTAGAATGTATGGACAGCTTATGTTAGTCATGCATTCATACACACAGAGCTAGACTAATAGTAGTTGAAAGACAAAAAGCCCTCAGTGTTTGAAAAATAGTATGTGAGTACATAATTCAAGGACTGAATTACAGTGCATGCATATCACAGGGTCAAATTTATATTCCACGGACAGCATTAATTTGTTAACTTGTAAGCACTGACCTTTTCAGTTAGAATGTTCTTTTATCTGACAAATGCATATTATTTCTTGTGTGGGTTTTTTGTTTTGTTTTGTTTTGTTTTTGGTGTCTGTGTGTATGCCCAAGCCTGAAGTATAATATATAGACACTTCTGAAACCTTCACCAAGATTATCAGTTTGGAATCCTCAAGTTATAAACAAATACCAGAGTTATTCACCTCAGCTAATGGTTGCCAGCAATAGAAAGGTTTTGTCTTCACTCAAATTTGGCTAATGGATTTCACAGCCACTGTGGACTTGCAGCAATATTTCAATGTTAAATCTTTTCAGGATCATTATTCTCAGAACTCTACCCCAAAGTCTAACCCTAACCATAAGCTGACCCTGCTGCAGGACCCTCTGCAACCTCTCCAGCCCCATTACGGCTTGCAGATCTGTACTTTCCCTTCCTCTCAACTCCAGCTCTGAGCTGATGCATAGAGCAGGGAGGCAGTGTTTCAAAAATTTCCTTAATGTTTGCAGATGAGATGATGTTGCAATTATGATTCCAGCTATCATAGAGTCATAGAATAACTGGAGTGTTCTCTGGTGTTCATCCAGTCCAGCCCCTTGTTCAGAGCAGGTCCAGCTATCAGGATGTACACAATGCAATCACTATGACTAGTGATGTTATGAGCCTCAGAGAGGCTTTTTGAGCTTATTCATGGATATTGACTATTCTTTGCATGCAAGTGAAAGCTCCTTCTTTTGATTACTGGAAATAAGCCAACAAGAGATTATTTGGGGAGGTTAAATAATGCTGGAAAATATGTTTTCCATTACTGTCTATAAACCTTCGGGCTTGTCAGTCAGCACTTCCCTTTGGGCAGTCAGTACAGCTTTTATTTACAGCCCTCCTGTACTCCATGATGGCTATTCATGGACTTCTTTGCCTCTGAAGCAGTTTGATATCAGTCTCGAGGGCTTGAATTGGCATTAGAAACTGAAAACTCTGAAGAACAGAGACAGTGAGTGTAGATTTATGGAGTTTCACTTGACATGAAGATAGTAACAATTCTCTCTAGAAAATCAGAAAACTCAGCAGAGCAGGAATGATAAGGACAGAAGAAATTCTTTAACATTTTTAAGGTGCCCTTATATACCTAGCATAGCTGTCTTGCTTTATCAACTTGAGCAGTAGAATAAGTCACTGCCATTTCTATGGCAGGGAAATCACTTTTAGATTTTTATATAACCTGGTCATCAATTGCCAGTGTATGAGTGGAACAAATTTGTAAGAAAAACACGCACCAAGTTCATTGTATGAGCTGTTCAGTTAACACATTCACAAATTACTCAATTGGCTCTTTAAGTTAGATAACTAGAAAAATAAACTTAGATCTATAGATAAACTCTAAATAAAAGTACAGATGAATTAATCAAAACAACTATTCCTCAAATGCTGTTCGAACATCAGGAACACATTGACGGAACCTAATAACAATTATGCTAGTTTACACTGATATGTAGGATCACTAAAATGAGAAATATCCATGGCTGAAGATCACAAAGACTCTAAACCTGCAAGAGAGGCTGGAAGAAGTCAGTAAAGAATAATAAAAGTGCAGCAGCCCCTAGGACTGGATCTGATTTTTTTTTTTTTTTTTTTCAGTATCTACCCAGGGAACTAATCAGGAGTGATAATTGATGGCACTGAGCAGATTTCCATCTGTTTCCACCCAGGGTTTGTATGTGCTCCAGTGTGACAGGCAACTGCACTGCATCAGTCAGACACAGGGACAGAGGACAACATGGGAGGGTACTACCTTGCTGGGCTTAGCCCTTATCTTGGCCCAAAGGTATCGTGGAAGGGCTTGCAAAATACATCATTGGGACAGTAACAGAGAGAGATGAGTAAAGGTAAGAAAAGGTGATCTTGGAGACACTGTGTCGTTTTTTTTTTTTTTTTCTCTCTCTTTCTAAAGGAGCACAGATGTTTCAGGTAAGGTTGGCATGCCATATTTTTAAGACAGGTTTTAAAGGTACGTCTCGGAATGGTAGACCACCCATTAGCTAAAGCTCACTTGTCCTTGTAAATTTTAGCACAGCTTGGAAATCGTAACTCCTGTAAGAGTTAATATCACCCTGCTTCAGCTGAGAAAATTAGGTCAGGAAGGATAAATGATTTGATGGAGGCCACCAGAGAACCCTGTGGCAGTTAACGAGGAGGAGTCCCAAGAAAAATCTGTCGGGACACACGATTTGCTGCATTCCTTGCTGTGTTTTGAAACAGGCATCGCTTCTTTTTGTCTTGCCTAAAGATGTGTGTGTTAATGTGTTAAATAATGTGTTAATGCTTGGGTTAAACATATCAGTAAATAGTTTTCTTAAAACTACTGGATAGTAGTACTCAAAAATTCGTTTCCAGTTCAACATGCATATTAATTCAGATTTTCCAGCTTAACACATGAACTCTTCTTGAGTGTGGAGATATCAAGTTGACTTAAGCTGGAGCATAAACCATATTTTTGAAACCTTGAAAGCTGCCTTTAATCAGCAGCTGATTAAATGGGGAGCCAAAAGTGGATATCGCCGACTTCCAAAAGGGACCCTTTTCTTGGCTTCCCGTTTTTTTTTTCCCTGGCACGATGACAGATGTGTTTTCTGCTCTCACAGCAGACGAGCTTTTCTCGAAGGTCAAGGGCTGAGGATTTAAAAATGAAATCTGAATGAAATTAAATTACTTCTGCCCGTCAACACATTCTCTATTTTTATATACCAATATATATCACAAATATTTAGTAGCCTCCATAACGGAAGCTTGTCTGTGCAGGAAAACAAGGGAAATGCCCTACAACGAAGAGGGGAGATAAAATAAACTCTCTAGTTTAGATGATTGTTCCAAGCATCGTTCTTCTTTTTAGTAACAGAAAAGCAGGTGTGTTTATGTGTACTTTTCGATACACTCGTTTTTTTTTTACCTGATTTTGTTTAATTTCTTATGTCTTCTCCTACAGATTCTGTGCAAATTACTGATCAGCACCAAAAACATCATTTTCTGAGATATCTAAAAGCCTCACGGCACCAGGAGGTAGGGGATTGATGAAGGCGGTGTTTGTTGGTTATTGATTGTAACTGAAATCCTCTTCTTTAGTTTCCCATAGGAAAGTGTTTGGGTGGTAGTTGCCTCCACACATCTGAGTAGCTATGCCATCCTGGAACAACCTCGCAGCAGGACCACAAGAGAGCAAAACTTCACAGAATAATTCAGGTTGGAAAGGACCTTCGGAGGTCAGGTAGACCTATCAGCTCCTCAAGGCAAGATCAGGCTGCTCTGAGCTGGACAAGAGCCTAGCTGAGTTTTTAATATCTCTGGGGATGGAGAATCCCCACTGCTGTGGGTCCTGCTCCAGACTTTGACCAACCATGTGGTGAAAGCGCTTTGTCTTGTATCTAATGGCAATTTATTGTGTTACAGCTTGTGCCTGTTGCTTCCTGTTCTGTCCCTGTACACCTCTGAGAAGAGCCTGGCTGTAGCTCATTCGTCTCCTCTGAGCAGGTAGGTCAAGACTACGGTATAGCCTCCTCTTCACCCTCTTCACCTCTTCACTACACTTGAGCATCTCCAGGCTGAAGAAGCCCTGTGCCGTAGTCTCTCCTCTTATGTCCCCTGCGTCAACTCCTGACTCTCTTGATGGCCCTCCCTGGAGCTGGCCTGGCTCCAGCCTGTCAATGTCCTTCTCCAGAAGGCATCAGAGCACTGCATATTTTCCACATGTTCTACCCTGGACTGAAGTTATTTCACTTGGAAAATTTTATTTGCTCCTCTATGGATGAATTGTGATCTTCCAGTAGTGTTTTTGCCCGAGTGCTAAGTTTTCTGGCCCAGATCCCAGTCATGATGTGGTGTCTCAAGAGGGACTCGGCAAAGCTGGCTCCCTGAAACTGCAAGATATAGCTTGTAGCCTTAGATAAGTTACAGATACTTCTATATTTTTATCTTGTTTTTAGGCTTTCTGTCTAAAAACATATTGCTCCATTGCCTCCTTTTTGCAGGAAGTACAAATCCCACTCCTGCCTGTCATGCATTTCACAGCCTGCCTGAGCTAACTACACCAAGGTTTCAGAACCAGTGGCTGTCAGAAATAAGGTCACCTTATTTACTTTCCTCTTCTGCTACTACCCATCAGAGCGAGAGGATGAAATAGGTGTTTAAAGCAAAACATGCCAAGAAGCCTTTGATCGCACTGGTGTGTGCCATCCTTTACTCCTCCGCAGGATCGCTCCAGGATGCAGCGCTGCGGAAGCAGCCCCTGGTTGTCCTTCGTGTTTCTAGACGGATGCGGCTCTGGCGAGCCTTTTATCTGCGCCGTTCTCCCTCTCGCCGTGTTTTTGGAGTGCTCCCTGGGAAGGTGCAGTGTTCAGCGCTCTCCCGGAGCTGTGACTCCACTTCCCGCAGCGCGGGACCGAACACCAACAAGCTTCGCTCAACAGGAGCCGCTGCCTAATGTCGGAGCTGGCTCCGGGCAACTCGGCTCGGAGCCGTTAGAGGCTGCTGTTCCTCTGGCTTTACAGTCACCTCGGCTGAGGCAATGCAAGCAAATCCCTGGTTTCCCTGGCTGGTTACTGCCTGGGCTCGTTCATTTTTGTTAACCTTTCCAATGCACGGTGGATGAAGGTCCATGACATTTTCAAGAAATAAAAGTCTTGATAACAGTAGAAAGGAGAACTGTTCTATTCTCTTAAAAGTAAGAACAGAAGGACCCCTCTATTTGGGCTGCAGGGTTTTGCAGTGGTGTCAATTGCAGTGCATCAGGTTTAGACTTTCGCACATTTTTCCCCAGAAGACTGAACTGGGTTGATCCCAAAATGTCTTTTATTAAATCTCAGCTGAAAGGAGCAGATTGACTTCTTTCTGTTACCTGACTTTCCTTTAAAATAAGCTTTCCCTTCCTTGCCTGTTCTGAAGGCGCATGAAGTTATGCCACAATATTATGCCAATGCCCCTAAGCCACAGTCAGTATCCTGATGATTTTGTGATTGAGAGCTTGACTGCTCCAAATATGCCACTGTTGCGTAGTGTAAATGGACTTTTATTCGGTGCCCCTAGAATCTATATCACAAACTGCTTTTTGTGGGAGAAAGGGGCATTCACAGAAGGAAACAGAAGAATGATGCAGAAACATATCCCTGTGTTTGATATCAATAAAAGCCATTTATTATTTCACTTGGTGATAAAAAAGCGTATTTAGGCATGCCCTGCCTGCTACTCAAGAGCTGTGTTATTTATGTGATATCACCCTCAGTCAGCCAACCATCCAGACTGTTCCCAATGTTGAGGTGCACTTCAGCTCCCACACAGGCACCAGAGAGGCATGCAGAGCTCCTGCTCAGCACAAGAACTGCTTCCAAAAAAAATGCAGCAGCTTTAGAAAAAGAAGCATGTCAAAGTACTGATTCTGCTGCTGTGAGCTGCAGGACCTTTTGCTTATTAAACTGACTCCACAAGGAGTCCAATTGCCCTTTCCTCTTTTTTACCCCCGGATTGCTAGAACTAATCAAACACCCTGCCTTAAAATTGGAGAGCTTTAGGTGTCAGTGTCCTACCAGCCTTGCAATACTGCAGTGACATTCCCTGCCCAAGCAGCGCTGTGGAACAGTAAAGGCAGAGTCTTTCTGAGATAAGTGTACGTTGTAGGAAGCCAAACGAGGTGCAAGGTGAATGGAAAGGGAGGGAAAGACCATCTCACCATCTCCACTAGGCACTTCAAAGCAGGTATCTTTATAATCTCTGGAAAACCTAACTTTCTCCAAGGACTAGCAAGAGAGTCCAGGCTGCAATGGCTATGTTGTGTGGTCACTCGTGCCCACAGGGAGGAGATCTTTAGAATGTCACGTAAGGCTGAAAACATAAGACACTATCTCCATCTATTTCTGGATCCCTAGAGCTGTGCATATTTAAGCTAAGTCAGCTGCAATAGAGCTTCAAATGGAAAGATGAAAAAGCTGCTATTGACACCGCTGAGCCCATATATTTTGTGAACTTCAAATGTTGGTATAAGCAAGCGAACCAAGACCTCTCCAAACCACCGCATGTGCCGAAAACTCATCAAGAACATCAGTAAAGTGTTCATGGACATCATCTGGAGCATTTGAGTGTTTTAGTCTTGTTATCAGCAACTTTTCAAGACAATCATGTTGTGTGGCACGATTATTACAGAATGAAAGAGCCAGCTCCAGGGCAGTTTGTCTCTATGGCAGCTCATTTTTCAGTGCTATGAATGATGGTTTTAATCAACAAGTCTATGCAGTGAAATAAATTCCATTTTCTTATCATTATTGGAGTGCAGCTTGTTTCCACTGATAACTGTTCTTTGTTTGTAGCCAGAAATAGCTCCTGCTATGTCCCATCAAAGAAAAAGCTGCATATGCTTTACATAAGTGCATTATGCTTTATGGTTGACGTATGCACGGCTACCAAAGGATCTGGATGCCCAATTCCCATTAATTTTATTAAGCTCAGGATGCCCAAACCCTTTTTGCCCTTTCCTGAAAAATCTATAAACAATTGAAATTTCTATCTATTCAGCACTTAATTCAAAGAACTTGGAAGTCAGTGGGTAGACTCGTATTGATTTCAAAAGGGGTTAACCTGGCCTACATAGAGAATTTTAGATAAAGCGTGAAGAGTTTTGGCCTATTCTCCCTGCATTCCCAGATATCCGCCATTTGACAATTTCTGCTTGGGCCTGGATATTCTGGGTGATGTTCTTGCCTAAAAATGTAACTTTATACTTCCTGCTTTGAAAAACATTCCTAATATTCCTTTCACTTCTTTTTCTAACAGGTCTACTTGCAGTTCCTTCCTAACGCCCTGCTTTATGAGCGAAGGGAAGTGCACCAGCTCACTGTGGTGGCGCGTGGACGAAGCTTGAGCCTGCCTCCTGCTGTGTGTTACCGTGCCAGGGCTGAGCCCGCGTGGCTCTGGTCTGTGTGGCACCAGGGAAGGGGATTGAAGGTAACGCAGCTGACGGGGTGTTACAGCTTAGGAGAGAACCAGCTTATCTGGGAGGAGACCACCTCAGACAAAAGCTCCTGGAGGGCTGCAGCCCACACAGCCTCCACCTGCTGCCTTTGAGGGGAGGGTTTCATTGCAGCCCTCTTCCCGAGGAGGTTTGGGAGCTGTGATAGAGCAAGTTGTTGCAGCTGTGTCAGGGCAGTGGTGGGCAGCAGAGCCAGAACTGATGGGAAGAGGCTCTGTTTTTTTTCCACCCTCTGATTAAATGATGCTGAGCATGCTGTCCTCAGTCATCTGAGCATGCTGCTTTAATCAAGTCAGGGACCTCTGCCATTGCCTTAAAAAGGGTCTGTACTGGAGAAGTCACCCAAATAATGCGTATGTGGATCGGTAAGTACAAACATCAATCCTACAACAAAAATGGCAGCAGGGTAAGCTTTTCCCCTTTTCTTCACTGATGTGCCATGTGCTCTTGGTGCCCCTGCTTGGGCAAGAGTTTGGACTAGATGATCTCTAGAGGTCCCTTCCAACCTCAGGTATTCTATGATCTGTGTATCTTGGGCTTTCTTGTCATACTGTTGAAAGAGGAAATGATTTCAGGATCTGCCCCCAAGTTGCCTTTGTCCCCGAGTCAAACTGCATCCTCAAGATGCAACTTGAAGCCCTCATTTTAGAAAGTACTGAGCTGTTAGTTGGCAGTCTTTCCTATTTTGTATGTACTGAGTTGCATATTAGTCAATTTCAGTAGCTTGCACAGGAACTATTAAATAAGCAGACACTTACTAATGCCAATCTGAGCGACACGTACAAAACACGAATTAGAAGCAGGAAAAGAACGAAGTTCTCTTAGCTCTTGTTTTTGCACATCTCATTCCTCTCAAGTTTGTTAAGACGTGATCAAAAACACTGATAACTTTTTTTTTGTCTGAAAATCAGGCCAACTAGATGAAAATACTCATTTCTGATTCAGTTCTGAGGAAAAAAATGGTGAAGTAAGCTTTGCAGGCAAAACCTAGTTGTAACTAGTCTTCTAAACAAACGAAAGTGTTAAGTTTCTAGTTAGCACTGTTTACAGGACCTTATGACAAGTCATGCTGTACTGAGTGAAATTTCCTTTGGAGGGGAAAAAAAAAAAAAAATCCATGTGAAGGAAGGTACAATCCTGGGGAGCAAAGGCGATAAAAGGAGGAATAATTCTTGTTGTTGTATAAACTTGTATAAGCCATTGCTGTTTGTTATTCACTATAATGAAGTCTCACTTTTATACTAAAATGTCTCTCTCCATGTTTATGTACTACACCTATAAAGGCTGAGTTAAATGCAAGATTCTCTTGGACTTAACTACCTTCATTTGCCTATAAATTGAAGCAAGGCAAAAGATTATTTTTTAATGTACTCTTTTAGCAATATATAAAACAGAAAGTGGAGAGTTCCTTGGTAGTCTCTCTAGAGAGCAGAGCTTGTTAACATGCATCTCAAGACTTGCAGTGGTTGCAAGTCTTTTTTTTTTTTTTTTTCCATGTTCCAGCTTTAATACTTTCTTCAACCTGTTTGTGCAGGCCACTAGGAAAGAGGTTAAAATATCTGTATCCTGTCTAGAGCCCAAGGCATTGCCATTTCACTTGGGGGGCGGGGAGGAATTGTTGCCTGAACTTTCCATTTCCTTGATGAGAAAGCTGACTCTCATTTGTTAACTTTTCAGATTTGTCCATCTGCAATTAAGTCTATTCACTGAATATCAGGAGACACTGCATACATTTAAACAGTTATAGCTGAGTGCACATTTATCCATATTGATTTTTTTTTCATTATCTATCACTTCAACTTTTAGAGGTATCTTGGAGGCTTTGTTTGTATTTGCTTTTCCTGGCAACTGAGTAAAGCAGCGTTGGGATAGAAAAGGAGAATTCCATTACATGTGCAGAGAAGTGGCATTTGGTTGAATGAAACAGTATGAAGTGCACTGGATGCCTAAGAAGGAAAGGTTTAGCAGGGCAGGCTTTGCATTTGGTACTGGCTTACTGTATAGAGGGACTGTTATCCCAAGTCAGTGCATTAAACTGGTGGTTTTACAGTCTCCATGTTATTCAGTTTTTATAATCAGCAGCTCTCTGCCTTGCCTCTTGTTTTATGTAGTGGAAATAGCTGTTCTGTTCTCTGACTCCAGACTGGTGTTTTAGCTCTGAATGAGCTTGTTGAAGTAGGAAGACACTGTCTCTGCTGCAAGTTCCTTGCACTTCAGCAAGCTTGGCTACCAGAGGCTAGTCAGGAGGCCCTTTATTTAATTTTTGCTCATTGAAGCAGGACTCTTAAAGACTAGCAATATAAAAGCAGAAACAGAATACATTCAGTAAAGGTTAAGCATTCATGGTGAAGCTACATTTAATGGCCTTGGAGTGGAAAGTAAGGAAAAACATACCGACTTTCAGTGGTACTTTAGCTGTTCTTGAAAATTTTATTTCTGGTCTTCATGAAAGCTTCCTCTTTTGCTTACAGCATCTTAATGGCTTTGCAAAGGAGTTGAAATCTGAGGAGCCATATGGAAGAAAAGAAACGGTCTATGACTGAAACCTGCTCACCTGGGAGACAAATACCAATTGTATTTTAGCATGCAATGCACACCTCACTGGATTTTACCAAGCTGACGTTCTGTTAGCTCTGAATCTTGGGAGAAAAACAGCACTTCATGAAACAGGTAGAAACTGAAATACTTCAAATGATTTCTGGGGTATCGAATTTGTAGAAACAAAATTATATTTTGTCAGCCTAATTATTTGTAGTATTGTGAGTAATGCAATGGACATTGTGAGTAATGCAATTTTTTAATTGTAGTGACGATCTTCTGTCTGCTATGTGGGACAAATCCTGTTCTCATTTGCTCGTAGTGAGATCCTGATATAGGCTGTAATGGTTTGAAATGGGCTGCACTTTAACACTTCTTCAGTGCTGTATGTTATCAAGGCTGTGACAGAAAACAAGCCAAGAGCAGAATATGCAGCCTTCCCTTTTCCACTGTTTGCACATAGCTCTGCAAAACTGTGCCCAGTTCTTCAGATGTTTTTTAAGATTCAGTCCAGACTCCTTGGGCTCTGAGTTTTCCCACATGTCTTCCTCTGACCGGGCATGTCCCCCTGCTACAATGAGGACCCGGCTCTTCAATGGCTTTCCTCTCTGTCAGCTTCTCAAGGGCCAATGTGACAATGTAAATCAGCAAAATCTGTAGCCTAGTGTCATTTTTGTGCTCTCAAGAGGCAAGTCATCCAGACACCGAGGCACTAATAAACAAGACTTCAGTATCCCTTAAAGATGGAGTTCTAGTTTCTCTTGAATATGGATGGGGCCAACACGCACCTGCAACAGGCTGGCACCGAATGCGCTGCGCTCAGGGAGAGCAGAGGTACCATTAGTGATAACCCTCAGTGCTCATGCAATTATAATAACGCGGCCTCAAACCGGTGCGGAGGCAACAGCCATCTGCGAAGTAACTTAATGCGTTATTTTTACCAGAGGGGTTGGCCAAAATCTGGGGCTTTCCCCTTTCTCTGTGGGGGAAGCCCTGTGGCGAGCGTGCCCCGGGGCCGCCTGCCCTCCGCGCTGGCCGCCTCTTGCAGCGATGCCTTCGAGGAGGGCATCCTCGTTGCCACAGCGACAGGAACATGTCTTCCTGCGAGCGGTTTCCACGCTCGAAGCAATTCTGCCATGGTACCATGTGTGAGCGCCCGGGCGATGCCAGGGGAAGACAAACTGGGGGGAAAAGAGAAATAAGCTGGTGACTGCTGCGCTCTGTTCTCCGCTTGGGCTTGGAGCAAGCAGGGGAGAGTGATGCTTCCAGCGTCTTTGCTCCTGGATGCCGCGTGGATGAGATGAATGTTCTTCCCCCGAAAGAGTTCACGCGCTAGGCTGGGACATGCCAGCACCAGAACGGATTAAAGAGAAAAAAAGCTGCCACGGCGAGTGCGGGCTGTGCACGTGGGGGAGATGGAGGGTGCTGGGAACCTGCCACTCGCTGCCACTATTGAGGGGCTTAGACCAAGGGGGCTGGAGAGGGACACGTGGTGGGTGCGCGTGCACAGCCCTTGGTGGCCCTGTGCCGCAGGCTCACGCTGGCATCGTGGCCCATGCAATGCCAAGGGGCGCCAAGGGAGCTCTGGAGGCGGCAGAGTCACCACATCCCCATAAGTAGGTCTTCTATATAAGAGTGTTTAAAACCTATTCTGATTTTCTCTTCTTAAAGCTCAGAGCATCTGGCTTTCTTCGAGAGCCACCTGGCTCCAGGAGCTGCACCGGGCCGGAGGTGGCCTGGCTGTCAAACCTCGGAGGCACCGGCAGGGCTGTCCGCGGGCCGCAGAGGGGAGGCCTCAGCTGGGGCTGGCGGGTCTCACCCGGCCTGGCTGCCTCTCAGCAGAGACGCAGGGGTTTCCCCCAGATGAACGTGCCTTCTTCCTGGCAATGTCGCCAGCCTCGTGAGTGCAACTTTGCAACCTTGGCTTTCGGGTTCAACAAGCTCTGTCTCCTACGGCCAAATCAGTTCCTTGTTGAAGTAAATGCAAGCAACGGGGCAGAAGGAAAAGCTATCAGGTCTCCTAACATTTGCATTGCTGGAATAGGCTGCAGAAGGGCAGGGAGCTATTCTGATTTCTGAACAGTTTCCAAAGTGACTTTGCACTGGACAAATGGTGTAAGCCCTGATCGTCTCCGAGGCAATCAGGATTCATTGCTGACTTCAAAAGGAAATGATTAATTAAATACCTCTAAACATCTGATCCTTGGTGTCCCTTTGAATCATAGAATCATAGAATGCTTAGGGTTGGAAGGGACCTCTAGAGATCATCTAGTCCAACCCCCCTGCATACGCAGGGACACCTAGAGCACGTGGCACAGGACTGCATCCAAGTGGGTTTTGAAGATGTCCAGACAAGGAGACTCCACAACCTCTCTGGGCAGCCTGTTCCAGTGCTCTGTCACCCTCACTGTTAAGAAATTTTTCCTTAAGTTCCTATGGAATTTTTGATGTTTCAGTTTCCGGCCATTTCCTCTAGTCCTATCAGTGGCCACCACTGAAAAGAGACCAGCACCGTCCTCTGCACTCCCTCCCTTGAGGTATTTATATACACTGATTAGATCCCCTCTCAGCCTTCTCTTCTCCAGGCTGAACAGGCCCAGCTCCCTCAGCCTCTCCTCATAGGGCAGATGTTCCAGGCCCCTGATGATCCTTGTAGCCCTGCGCTGGACTCTCTCCAGCAGCTCCACATCCCTCTTGTCCTGTGGAGCCCACAACTGGACACAATACTCCAGATGCAGCCTCACCAGGGCTGAGTAGAGGGGCAGGATCACCTCCCTCGACCTGCTGGAGACGCTCTTCTTAATGCACCCCAGGATCCCATTGGCCTTCTTGGCCACAAGGGCACACTGCTGCCTCATGGTCAACTTACCATCCACCATGACACCCAGGTCTTTCTCTGCAGAGCTGCTCTCCACAAGGTCGGTTCCCAGCCTGTACTGGTGTCTGGGGTTATTCCTCCCCAGGTGCAGAACCTTGCACTTGGCCTTGTTGAATTTCATTAGGTTTTTCACCGCCCAGTTGTCCAGTCTGTCCAGGTCCCTCTGGATGGCAGCACAGCCCTCTGGGGTATCGGCTACTCCTCCCAGTTTCGTGTCATCAGCAAACTTGCTGAGGGAGCACTCTGTGCCTTCATCCAGGTCATTGATGAATAAATTGAACAGGACTGGACCAAGGACTGGCCCCTGGGGGACCCCACTAGCCACAGGCCTCCAACTAGACTCTGCACCGCTGATCACCACTCTCTGGGCCCTGCCATCCAGCCAGTTCCTAATCCATCTCACTGTCCACTCATCTATCCCACACTTCCGGAGCTTGCCCAGGAGGATGTTGTGAGGGATGGTGTCAAAAGCCTTGGTGAAGTCGAGATAGACGACATCCGCCGCTCTCCCCTCGTCTATCAAGCCGGTCATTTCATCATAGAAGGCTATCAGGTTAGTCAGGCAAGATTTCCCCTTGGTGAATCCATGCTGACTACTCTTGAGCACCTTCTTGTCCTCCATGTGCCTGGAGACAACAGCCAGTATGAGCCGTTCCATCACTTTTCCGGGGACGGAGGTGAGGCTGACTGGCCTGTAGTTGCCTGGGTCCTCCTTCTTGCCTTTTTTGAAGACTGGCATGACATTGGCCTTCTTCCAGTCTTCCGGCACCTCCCCCGTTCTCCAGGATCTTTCAAAGATGATGGAGAGCGGCTTAGCTATGGCATCTGCCAGCTCCCGCAGCACTCTGGGGTGCATCCCATCAGGCCCTTTGTTGTTGGAGGGACGGGATTTTCTCCTTTCCCTCCATGGTATCCGTATGGCCGCATGGATGTAGAGGCTGATTCCGGTTTGGATGCCAATGATACCCGATCTCAGGAGACTCTGCTGGGCAGAAACAGCATGGGCACCTCTGTGTTTATGGTCTGTTTTCTTTCCCTGAAGTCCATGCTCTCCTACAATGATGTCCTTTCAGTTTCAGTGCTGCAAAGCAGCTCTGCTAACCTCTGTCTTTTAAAGGGTGAAAAATCATTCTGCTATTGAAAGAGGACCAGAGAGCAGACTGGTATCTACTGTATATTGGGTAGGATTCATGGTCTCAGATCAGCCCGTAAGTCAGGCCTGCTGTTGCTAGCAAGGCAAGAACAGCAGACGACCTGGCATTGTTCTCCATCTGCTCACAGGAGACCCAGAACTGTGTCAGCAGAAGGGCTGCAGGGCAAGAACAAGGTGCCTTGGCAAACGTGGAGGTGTGTATGCAACAGCCAAGAGAAATTCCCATTTGCAGCAGGTTGTTTTTGATCTCTCATGTGTAGCCATCAGCGTAATTCTAGCAGACAAGGTGCGGAGGGAAGGTAATGCCCAAGAATGATAGCCAGTGAGGTGAGTTTAGAGATGACCACCTCCTCCTTACTGCTGCCGTGTGTCTCTGAGAAGGCGCCAGATGACTAATGCTAAGGAAGGAATCACCTGCCTGTTCCTACGGCATTTCCCTGCTCATGTCAACACCTGATCTCTTCAGTGTGCCCTGCCGACCTAGAGCACCTTGTGTCCTGATCAAGGTGGTGCTTATTCCCGTAAGCTGCATATTCATTTGCTTTGAAAGCATGCTGAAAGGATAAGCCTAAGAATTGTTCTAGACCCCAGTATTCAGGAACAAAACAACAGGGACCTGAGTGTTTTTTTTATAGGAAAGGCCTTCCAGAAAATAAAGGGCCTAGAAAATAGGGTGGATGGTTGAGTCTAGTCACAGCCCGCGTGGGACATCGCCTAGAAATGGCAGCCGTGGTTTGGCATCCTGCAGCCACAGTCCATGCTGGCATAGCTGAGGTTGACTTTTTAATGTCAGGGTGGGGATGGGGAAAGGTGACGAGGTACATCCTTATGTCAAAGGAGGAAAACAGATGCTGGCATCATGAGCAAACTAATTCCAGGCTCGTAATGCTCCCCTTTCAGCTGAATTTAATCTTCTTCAGTGTCTGATCCTGCAGCCCCAGCTTTGTACTGTTAAACCGTTGCATATTAGCGCAGAGGTAGCTGGAATTTGAATTTGGCTTTGACTATATTTAGCACTTGGAGAATCTCTTGAATGCAGAAGCACGCCAGTATGTAAATGAAGGTCGCTTTGATCACTGTAATTTTGGAGACTTATGTGAGAGAGGAAGAATATAGGCAGAGTACTAATAGTGGTGAAATAACTGTAGAAAATATTCTACCAGGTAACTGCAATTTTGTTATGCTGCAGTATCAACCTCGCTGATAATTTGCTGCAGAGAACTGTTTGTCATCAAAAAGGCTTTGTGTAATAAAATACTTTTAATGTGGTCTCTTGAACCCTGCAAAAGAGGGCCCAGATACAGCTCTCAGATGAAGTCCTGAAGAGAGTTAAGAACTGCAAGAGCTGGAATCATGCAAGGACGTGCCGGTGGCAGGACAGGATCAGGGCCAAATAGTGTGTCTGTCGGCACGCGGCACTGGGAAAACACAGAGTGAGCTGAAATTGAAGTGTGATTAAATCGTCTGTCTTCACCTTTCTTTTGACTCAGGCAAAACTCCTGCTGGCTTCTTTGCTGTCGAGGGTGCCAAAATAATAGTTGATTTTTGGCACTAAAGCATGTGATGGACTCCAGATTTGGCCACGTGCTCTAACAAAAGGAAGTTCTTTAGCTTACGGTTTAGTGTGAAATCTGGAGGTGTTCCCAACCATTGCCTCTTTTAACAGCTAGATGTCTAAAACTAACTGGAAATCTGTCCAATTTTGAGAGGAACATCATCTCATCCTTCCTTATTTTATAGTCAACCATGCTGATGTAAATTCTCCTAAACTTTCAGTCACTCCCTGGAAATCACTGGAAGTAAATTTTCTTTTGGAGTCCACGTAAGAGGGAGGAATACTTAGTAAATGCTGGATAGGGAGCAAGGAGTTCCAGGAAGCTGCTTGTTTGCCAGTTTCTTGGAAAAAAATACTGCAATTTTTAGAGATGGGATTTTTTTTTGTGTACCATTCCTTGGTAAGAGTGATTTCTGCCAAAACGTAGAAGCAGCAGGTTTTGAGAAGGAAAAGAGGAGAAAGGGTTAGAGTTAGAAACGGAGTAGCAGCAGCGACTTAGTTGTTCAAATTTGTGTTAGTAGAAAGGAACGGAGATCCTGGATGAAAATGCTATCAGTGCGATGGGCTTGATAATTCATTGCCTCCAGGAAAGCACGAGCGTGAAGGGGGAGCCCTCCTTCCCAGTGCTTTATTGGCTTCCAAGAACTGCAGGAGCGGTGCCAAAGACTTTGTTTTATTGGAGTACTGGCAGAAGGCAGTTGAGCTTTACAATCAACAACCCTCCAAGTCCTGATCTGCTGGAAAAAGGGATGAAAAGGCAGCTGCCCCCTTTCTTGAGTGCAAGGATGGACCACTGTTTTTGAGGTGTGAGCGACGCTGTGATGGTGCAGGACCTCAGATCTGCCAAGTGCTCCTGCAGTGCCTTAGGCAGGGGCTGCCTTTATGCAAGGTGCAGCTCCTTGGAGGAGCTTCGCCATGAGATCTGCCCTGTCGCAGAGTTCCATCTTGGTTCCTACCCCAATTCCCATTCCTGGAGTGGCCCGGAGGACCATCTGAGGGATTGGTTCCTTCTGTGCCAGCTGACAGGCTGCATCTCCTCTGCTTGCTGACCCACCTCCGAGCCAGGGCAGCAGGAAAAGGGCAAACAACTTGCCTTCCCATCAAGGTGGCTAAGAGAGCACCAGGGATACTGGGGAGAAGTTTTTGTTCTGTGGCCACGGAGCGAAGCCGCGGTATATCCCATGGCTGGCAGCCTTTCCCTCTTCGGGCCCTTGGCTTAGAGCAGAGGAGATGGTTGGTCTCGTGTCGAATGCCGACTGCTGGCAGCCCCTGCGTGGGGCAGCCTGTGCTCAGAGCAGGGTTGGGGTTGATGCATGGCGTCGCTAAAATGCATTGACAGATTTGCAGAGAGCAACTTTCATGGGCCCCATGTGTTCCTTGGCTCCCTCTGGGTGACATAGAAAGAGGAGAAATACCTTTTGCAGAAAGGAAGTATGATTATGTGTATGCTCGGCTATTTTTAAGCATTTTCTTTCCCCAGTAGCTTGACCTGATGTGATTTAAAAAAAAAAAAAAAAAAAAAAGGAGAGACATCAGTTAATCATTTTAGAAGCACGCAGAGATGTATCAAGTAAATACTTTCCTGTGGTTCTAATAGCAGGCACAGAAAACTTTCCATGGAATCGAGTCTTTCTTCTCTCCAAGGATTTTGGACTTGCCTTTGATTATGAAGGGCACAAAGCTGCTAAGGAGCAGTGTAAGGGCTCGGCCACTCTGATTTATGCCTGCTAAAGATTTGGCCCATTATCTATAGAATAATTTTCCTAGAAGTGTGAAATTTACTCTTAAGGCCAAAAGTGTTTTCTGAGAAATGTTACTTTTAGTCCTCTGTTTCATTTAGGCAACCGTGTGCAGTACAGAAACTGGTCCTGATGATGTGCCATTGTTTAGTATCAAAAAAATGCACATTCTATGTAGTTTGCATTTCCTAAAAATCGTATTATTTGACTACATATTTCTTTTCCTTGGGAAAAATATTCTGCAGTTATTTATTCATTCTTGCCCCTTGGAGAGCTTGCTACCATCTGTTTTTCTTGGCTTTCCATTACCCTTTTTTTTCCCTTTCACTTGTTCTTCTCCCACTGTGCGCCACGGAAGGGCTATGCTATACGTTATCTCATAGCCAAATTATGCGGGGTATTGTAAACATGCTGTAAACTTTGCCAGCTGCAAAGTCAAGGGCTCTGCGCGATCTCGCGCAGCGCTGGAGACGCTCTTTGAAGAAACGAGGCAGCCTTTGGGAGGCAGATTTGCAGAGCGGCGTTGCACAGGGGTCCAGCACTGTTTTGGCAAAATGATGGGAGAAGGGAAAACGCGCACGAACGCGTTCTTGGAATGCTGGAGTTACAACCTGGGGGCCAACAAGTCCCTGAGACGGGATCTTGCTGGCTCCGGGACTCGGATTCTCTGTGTTGCAGGGAACAGCAGGAGGATCGGGGCCTGATCTGCCTCTGGCAACACATAGGGTGTCACGTATTGCACATCGTGGGGTGAAGGCTCCCTCGCCGCCTTTGTGAGTGTGAGCTGAGAATGGAGAGTTATCGCCGTGTGAGGATAAATCTGGCCCTTCCTAACTGCCAGTCCCTGCTGCAGCTGAGGGGAGCTTGCCAGTTTATGGCTGTAGTCCCTGCAGCCAACTAAAATGCCCTGGAAAGCACTGGAAATTTTGTATTTACTAGTAACCCAGTCGCCTGACTCGGCTGGCAGATCTGCTTTATGTGTTAATCTACATGAAATGTACTTAGTCACAGATCTTTATGTACCATCCAACACTTGCACATTCAGAGCACTGGTTTTGCCAATACAAGGCATTCCCAAAACAGCAGCCACAAAAAACACAGTAACTTTAAAACTATACATATATATATATATATATATTTAATATCTGTTCTCTTTGCCTGTCTTTTAACATCTGATCTTAGTGTGGTACAAGTTGCCTGTTGAAGCTGTCATCCCTCTATTCACTTTCAGAAGAGACAGAAACCTGTCTGTCTCGGGGATGTCAGGCTTGTATCTGACACATATAGAAGTGAAGGAAGCACAGAAAAATCTTTAAAATCTGGGGTTTCACTGGTGCAGCCTATGCAGGGCCTGACCCCAAATGCTCCAAAGCCAAGAGGAATAGAAAGCAACATGAATTAGGACTATGGGGAAGTGCTTATTTCAATGTACAGTGGGCATGTGAGCCCCTATATATGTTGACATGCACATTGTTCAAAACTGCAGTGCATTCACTGTAAATATGAATACTTTTACCAATCAAAACCTAAGTGCAAGGAAAACAAAGCCACCTAAGCTTAGCTGAGGGCTGAGCTGGAGCTGTGAGAGTACTGGCTCTGGGGCCCGGGACGTGGGCGCAGGAGCTGGCGCGGAGCCTTGCGGCCGCCCACCTGCCCTTGGAGCAGTCACAGTCCCCCAGAAACGCCGCTTGGCTCTGCGAGGAGTAGCTGAGCAGCCTGCTAATCTGCAGTATTGAGGGATCCCAGATCTGCCGGGTAAATTATTTCAGCAACGCTTCAGCTCCCTTTCCGACGGCTCGCTAAAAGGATCACAAGTTCAGCCATACTCGCATAATATGTCTGAGAATCTCCTCTGACTTATTGCCCTATTCTTGCTATTTTTACAATGTTCAGGGTTTAGAGCAGAAAACTTGCCTAGTGTGATAAGATTTGTTTTTCTTTTTGCAAGGAAAGGAGGCTGCCTTTTCAGCCTTGGGAGTGTTCTTCTGAAAGCAGTTTCTTCTCTGAAGGGTCTTTTAATACTAATATGGGCTTATGTTTATAGGCTTGCACTCTCATTAAGGGGCCTGATTTAAACTAGGGACTTTAATCAACGATTTTCATCATGATTTAAATCAACTAGCAGGAAACACATAATTATTTAAATTAATCTTGTTCTTCATTTGGACTTTTTAATTATTTTCCTAAAGAACAACTGATACTTATTCACTGATATCTGGGGCGGTTTTATACTTATCAGAATATTCCATTACCATATTTATTTAAGAATCTGCATTTAAGTTACTTAACTCTTTACATCGTATGCTTCAAAATGATGACTGACATCTGTTACATGGCTAACTTCAGTATTAATCTGTCTCAAGGTACACTGCAAAATAGAGTAAGAAACCTTTAATCTACTATTTAATCTTAAATACGCAGGGCATAAGGGGCAAAGGGAAGGGTACGATATCAAAACACATTCTGCATTTGACACTGACACTTGAACAGAGGAATTGAATTGTCTTTCATCAATGAACGGATTGGGCTATTTCTAATCACAAAGTCCTGTAAAAGGTCACATTGGGAAAGTAGGGAAAAACTGTTTCATTTTTAATCCCCAGTTTCCTCAGTTTTGAGTGAACTGATGAATATCCTTCTGTGCATCCACAGAAGAGAAATAGGCCTGTATATAATTGACTTGGAGTGTCAAGGAAGTCCTAGTCCAGGTGGTTTAACAAATATTTCAGCCACTTGAATGGACTGACTTCTACAATTTATAGGAGGTTTGTATTTTAATTTATTATAATACTGTAGGGAAACATAGGCCATAATATTTAGTGTCATCCATTCAACTTAATAGAAAATTATTGAAAACATTTTTATATAAATTTGAAAAATCCTATGCTCTGCTTTTTCTGGAAAAGGAGTTTTTGCACTTTCCTTCACCTTGCGTTTGCAGCTACAATGTATTGAGGAGCCGTATTTCTGATTTATACCAGTGCGCACAAGATGAAGCCAATATCAGAATGTACCTCTTGCAGAAGCTGTGGGCTTTATAGTGTGTTTATGAAATATATTTATGTGTATTTATACACACACACATATATACATATATACACGCATATATCTCTTTGGCTGAAGAGATTAGAGTCAAGTTCACCCTTCAGATAGTTTGGCTAATCTTTTTGCAGATACAGCAGAGACCAATTTCCAAGTTAGTATCTAGTTTCTTAGACTCACTGAAACCCTGGCAGAGCCGCATCTGGCTGTCCAGGAGGCACCACAGCAGCCTCTCTTGCAGGAGCTGTTGGGGACAGCCCTGGCAGGAGCTCCTGCCCCGTATGTAGCTCCTGCAGCCTGTGGCCATGCCCATTGTAGGGCCAAGGTGAGCAAAACCCCCTCCAGAGAAACACCAGGAGGTTGTGCTTGAGAGGGACATGCTTGGCCAGGGTCACCTTGGAAGGTCCCAGTAGATGTGCACACTCTTGGCCAGGGACTCTTTAGAGGGTCTTGGGTTTTGTGCCCCTTCTGTTTTGTGAAAGGCCAACCAGGAGACTCGCTGCCCCTACAGCCAGCGCCAAGTGGGATGAGGAGGGTTAATGCCATCTTCCTCTCCCTGCACTCCTGCAAAGAGGCAGCACCTTCTTCCCAGTCCTATGACTGAAGGACATCCAAGAAACACAGGCGTTGGCGTAGAGCCCAGCCCCGTGCCAGGCCGTGGGAGGTGCCCAGCCATGGTACAGGGCAGCTCGCAGCTCCGGGGACCCTCACCCATCTCTCCAGCGCCTCAGGCTGTCGTCGCTCTGTGACTCCTGCAGCTGGACTGAGCCGCCCTGGGCCCTTCCCCAGCTTGGGCAGCAGTGCTGGCTGTGGCGGGGCTGGCAGTCGTCATCCCCTTCCGCCCAGTCCCTGAGGCAACTTCTTCATTTTCTCCAGATCACACTGGAAGCTAAAAGGTAACAGAACAAAGCCTTGATTTTTTTCTCCTACCAGCAGCTACTCATACGATGTCAGGATTTGACAGGCAGCACCTTGCGTTACAGACACGTGTCACTCTTGCTGATTCAGAGCTGAAAAACCTTCATCACTGCATTATGTCCACTCTTGTATGTCAGTGTGCAAGCCTCCAACCCTGGAGCGAAGTTTAAGTCCGAGATTTATTTTATTTTTAATGAAATGCTAGACTCTCTTTTTCTTTTTCTTTTTTTTTTTTTTTTCTTTTCTTCTTTGTCTTTCCCAGAAGCTGGAACATCCTTCAGCAGCAGCTGATGGCAAGCATTGCTCTGGGCTGCCAAGACAAGCCAACCGCAAGCAAAAGCAATGGGGCAACTGACGGGAGAAGCTTTTGTCTGGCCTGTGGCTTGTGGCAAGGTGAAGCCAAATCCTGGGAGATGGCAGCACCCACTCAGGGACAGTGTGTGCTGGGTGCACCCAAAAAACTCATTTCAGATTTCAGGTTTAGGAGTTTGGCTTTTAATCCCCCACTTCTGACTAGCTTTAGGCAAAATCTGTGACTGTTCAGAGCTTGGGTGAAGAGTGGGGTGCCATTAGGGCCTTGGTCTTTGCACCTCCTGCACCATGGTGTGCCCCAGAGAGGATGAGGGCCCTCTGCGAGGATGAAGGTCTGTGGTGAGTGCCGCAAGCTACAGTCCGCTCTCGTGAGTGACTTGGGTCAGGGCAAGATCCCCAACCCTGATTGTGATGCTCCAGGTGTATGGCCCAGCTGGGGTGCCCTGTCAGCCATTTTGGGAGCACTGTGCCACAGGGGCGCCGGCAAGCGAGCAAAGGAGCCGCCGGCACAGTGTCTCTGGCCGCCCTTCGCCTTTCCCTGCACTCAGCTTCTGCTCTGGCTGCCGTCACCCACGCGCTTCTCGGCCGTCCTCCGTGTTCAGTGTAATCCGAGCGACGGGCTGTCACTTGCAATGATGTGACCCAGGGATCTCGCCTCCTGCTCCCTGTGGTGTCTTGCCTCCCGCCATGTCAAAATCAAGCAGGGGCAGCGATGGATGCAGCGGCCCCTTCACCCCGTCCTGCTGCCCCCTCGGGGCCAGGCTCGCTGTGACCTACTGGGGTGGGCAAGGTGATGGTGACTGGCACGGTGATTGCTGGAGCTGTGTGGATCCTTCTTGGGAAGGAAGGGGCTTTACATGCTTCTGAGAAATACTTTGCTCCCTGTGCTTGGTGTCTCTTGGCAGCTGTAGGTCACGGTCATACACGGGTGCACATGGTATTTCTCCTGCTTTAACATTTACGAAGATTGATATGTGCCCTTATTAAAGGCAATCTTCATCCTCCTCATGGAACGTTATATAAAAATGGATGCTTCAAACTGCTTTTGGAGGCAGACACCAAGGACGGGCAGTAAAGCACCAAAATCACAGAGAATGTCCCTCTATTTTGTTTTTGTCCCTCACTGCTTGCTCCCTTGCTCTTGGATCCCCTGCACTGGATTTATTAGCTGGGGTCAGGCCCTTGCTCAGGGAGATCTTGCAAATAATGACACATGTCAGACCAGGCGCTTGTGGAAAGAGAAACGTGGCCATGGAGCGATGCCTCCCGCCCCGGCCTGTGGCGCATGGCCCCAGGGCAGTGCCAGCCTGTGCTCACCCCTCGTGCTCCTCTTACGGGGCGTTGCTGAGGTCAAGCCTGGAAACTGGCTCAGTTTTTGTCTTTTGTTTTGTTTATCTGCTGTCTTGGTCCTCATGTTGTCTAATTTGGATAATTTTGCAGTCTGAATTATGCAGACATAGGTGACCTGTTTTAGCCATGTTATCCAGAGGAAGTGGGAAACACAGTCCCCAGGGAGCAGGCACTGGTGACCCTGCATCCCCAGCTGTGGCAGGCGCTGTTGGATGCTCATCCTTTGTTATGTAAAACAAAAGCAACAGTGAAGGCAATCAGGGCTGCAAAGGTGTCTTGAGATGTGCAGGGGGTTGGTGCATGAGGAGATGCGTGGGTGGGTGGAGGGGTGAATGAGGGTATGGAGGGGGTGGAGGAAAGTAGGTCTGGATGCGTGGGTGGGCAGGAAGGTGGATGGGTGAGCGTGTGGGTGGATGGGGTGGGCGTGCGCATTGAGGCCTGGGTGGATGAATGTTGGGGTGGGTGTACGGGTGGGTGCATGGAGGGGTGAGTGGAGGGAGGTGTGGGTTGGATGGGGGGCGTGCAGGCACGGGTGCAGGGGTGGGTGAACGCAGGGGCTGCCAGGTGCCTGGGATGAAGGAGAGACCAACGTGCGGCCGGACTTGCAGGTGGGTGCCTGAGCAAGCCTGGGGTGGGTGTGCGCACGGCTGGGAGGTGTGTGCGTTCACGGGGTGGGGTGTGCACAGGGGTGTCTGTGTGCACGGGTGGGTGTGCGCACGGCTGGGGGTGTGTGTGTGGCGCGGGGTGGGGGTGTGCACGGGTGGGTGTGCGTGCACGAGGGGTGTGTGCACACAGCTGAGGGGGTGTGTGTGTGCACGGGTGGGTGTGCACGGGTGGGTGTGCGCACGGCTGGGAGGTGTGTGCGTTCACGGGGTGGGGTGTGCACAGGCGTGTCTGTGTGCACGGGTGGGTGTGCACACGGGTGGGTGTGTGCACAGCTGAGGGGTGTGTGTGTGCGCACGGGGGTGTGCGCACGAGTGGGGGGCTGTGTGTGCAGGGGTGGGCGGGCGCACAAAGCCGCGGCGCGGGCGGGGACGGCGGCCACCAGCCTCAGCAGGGGCAGCGCGGCCGGTGCCGGGCGCCCGCCCCGCGCGGGAGGTGGCACCTGCGGCCGGGCCGGGCCGGGCCGGGCCGGGCGGCGCCGCGGCCCGGATGTAGCCGGCGCGGGAACATGGCGCTGGGGGCGGCGTGACGGCCCCGCCGCCGCGGTAGGGGCGGCCCCGGGCGCGGGGAGGCGCCGCCGCTCCGCTCCGCACCGCTCCGCAGCGCGGGGAGCGCCGAGCGCCGCAGCCCGAGCGGGCGCCACCAGGTTTGGCTCCTGCGTCGCGTCGTGTCGCGGCCGGGCGCGGGGGCTCCGCGGCGGTTCCCCCCCCCCCCCTTTTTTTCCTCTTCTTTTCCTCCTTTTCCTCCTTTCTTTTCCTCCTTTTCCTCCTTTTTTTTCCCTCCTTTTTTTTTCCCTCTGCTAATGCCTTTTTTTTTCTTTTTTTTTCTCTCCCCCTCTCTGTCGGGGCACCCTGCCCGTCCCACCTGTGCCCCTGGCCGCGGCCCCTGGGACTCAAGGCAGGCACTGCCAGCGGATGCTCCCACGCGATACCCAGCGAGCATCCCCTCTGTGATGCCTCCCCATCCCGCATCCACCTGGCCAAGGATGCGGGATGCAGAGCAGCCGGCCTGCGGGGTCACTGCTGAGACTTAAAAAAAAAAAAAATCCCTTTCGGTGTCTTTCCACTCCCACAACCCTGGGCATTGCTGAGACTTTGGGAATTTTGGATGAAGCGGCGCAGGGTGCAGGCTGCCTGGCTTTCTCTTTGTTATGCCCAGCTGTGTGTTACTGCAAGCAAACAATGGCTTTTCCTTGCTTTTCCCCCAAACGTTCCGTGTAAAACCGGCCCGGCTGCCGCAACCAAGGGCAGCGTTGCCACCAACCCGCAAGGCTGGCGAGAAGGGAGCCCCTGTGAGGGCTGTGTCCTCCGGAGACTCTTTTTGTAGGCTTTAGAATTTGGAAAGCGAGGGAGCAGCATCACTGCTTGTGCTAAGCTGGATCTCTGCAGCCCCGTTGATATGTACTGTATATAAATGTATATGTGTGTGTGTGTGTGTGTGTATAGATGTGCTGCATACTTGGGTGACACTGAGGCTTGTTGCTAGAACTGTTATTGCACTGTGAAACTTTAAATGTTGCTGCCCAGGGCAGCAGTGCCCTTTCCGTGCACGGCAGCCTGCGCTGACAGCCCCGGGGAGACCAAAGCCTCTGTGCTGAGGCCGGGTGCCTTGGGAATTGCTTGGGAGCTTCTTCCCTTTTGCTTGCAGTTTTCAGTTTGCAAAAGGGCCCTTTGGACAGCCTGTTTCTTCCTACTGCGGTGCCCGAATGTGGGACTTTTCAGGGGGGGCTGGGGGCACTGGGTAGGGCACGGGCTCCAGGTAAACTCAGGGAACTGGTTGCCTTTTGGCTTGCTGGCTTCTCTCTCTCTCTTTTTTTTTTTTTTTTAATTATTGTTATTTCTAGTGTTTAGGGGGATTAGTTTGTTTGAAGTTGGTGGGAAGTCATCATTCTTCAGGGAATTGTGTATTTTTTTGCTCTGCGAAGCAATTAGTCTGAGGTAAACCCGTCAGGAGCGTGGTGGGAGCTTGGGGGAAAGCAGGGGCTATGTGTACGAAAACAAAAACACTGAAGCAAAACTTTCTTCTCCTGCCTCGACTGCTATTAAAGGAGGCTCTTGACTGAGGTGCAGCTGTGCTTTTTAGAAGAGCAGAACTTCCACGGGCTGGTTCTAAATCGTGCAGCAGGACCCTGCCTTGCTGCTGTGCAGCAGCTCACAGTGGCGTTAGTCCTTTTTTTTTTTTTTTTTTTTTTTTTTACCTGATCCTGCAGAAACAAGGCTTATCCAGCTGCTCTGTGCCTACGTGTGCGTCGGTCCATCCTTCGGCTATGGTGGCTGTTGAACCATGTTTAATGGAGGGTCTCAGCGTAATGGGCGGCGCGTGGGTGCTGTCGCTGAGGCTGTGTTACGAGCCAGTGGAGAATCCCTGCGTGAAGCCGGGGTGGAGAATCCCGTTTCCTGGGGACTTGCTTGGCCGCTTTGGCTAAGCCCCGTTAGCTTCCAGGTGGAGACGCTTGTCTGGTCACCTTCATCAGTGGTCAGGGCTCACAGCAGACGGACACTCAGCTCTTCCTGAAGTCTCGGAATCCCCAAGACTGAACCTAAATAACCAGCATAAAAATAGGTCTCGAGCGCTTGCCGTGTATTCGTTCCAAAGGACACACTGGTGTTGGACATTTCACACAGTTGACATTTCTTACACCTGGAGGGCATATCCTTTTTTATGATCTTCCAATTATAGTCTATTAAATTTTTCCACTATTCATGATCTTGCTATGCCCAGTAGCCTTTTAAAGCATGACAGGCATTTGTTTGTTTATTTATTTTTACAACCGCGCGCTCTAGAATTGAGCAGCGCAGCCAGTTGAGCCTGGTTTCCTATAGCTTCCTCTCTTGTGGTTGATCACCCGGGAGATGGGCTGATGTGCACCATGGTTGCATCTGCCTCCTTCTTGAGGGAGGAAAAAACGCTAACAAATTTGTGGAGAGAGAAAAAAAAAAGTCATCTAAAAAATAGAGCAGACGTCTGTGCACTCTAATAATGATATTTAATGTTCAGGCAACTCTAATTAAGCTTCTGATCCCTTAGCCCACACCCATTCGCTGGGGACTCTGCTCCTGCTGACATCTCCATGTGCCCCTCACCAAATGCATCAGGACTGTGGTGCTTGAGGTGTCGTTTGGAGGGCTCTGTGTGGCCAGGAAGGCAGAGTCTTTGCCGTGAGCTCCAAGGTTGGCCCATCCGAAGGGCTCTTGGACCTGCAAAACGGCAGTTCCCGTTACGCCGTGCGCGACGAGCCGCGACAGGCAAGCCCGGCTTTCTGCATCTTTCCCAGCTACTCTTTTTGTGGGGCAAGTGGAAAGGCCGCTGCTTTTGGAAGGTGCACGTGGTGGGTGTGCAAAGGTACTTGTGTCTCGGAGCAGCCTGCGCTGGGATGTTGCTTCTTGAATCAAAGCCACCAACAGAAACGCCGCCTGAATTAGGTCTCGCTCCTTTCCTTTTATAGGCGAGGCTGCTGCTTTCCCTCGCTGGCAGCTCTTGTACCATAAACAGAGATTTATTAAAGCACAAACTTTAATGGTATGTTGGTCGCTGTCTGTGTACCTGGAGCCGTCATGACTGCAGGCATGTGCTGAGATGCTGGAGGAGCCTGTGGGAGGGCACTAAAACAGCCCGTGAGGTCATGGGGTGGGACGGGTGGCCATGGGGTGGCAGGGCCAACGTTGGATTGAGGCTCCCAGGCCACCGCTGGTCACCCTGGTGTCCTGGGGGCAGGAGTCCTGATTTTGCTGAATAGAGACGCTGCTCTGAAAATAGGTTAAGCCAAAGATCTGAGACACCAAAAATAGCTTTACAGATTTTTTTTTTCCTTTTTCTGACTTGTGTTTTAGATTTATTGTTCTCTGCTGAAGGCAATTGAAAAGTGAAAGACAGTCATACTGCAACTAGTGAGATATAGTCGTACTGCAGCTAAAGGCAAGGGGGTAGTGGAAATGCATATCCAGTCACCCCTGACGAAAGAAAACTGCCACAAAACTCTGCGTGTCTCAGAAATCACTGTAGCAACACACAGTAATCTGAAGTAACAAGGTAAATAAAAACGTGCAGTGTCACCAAAAACCACCCTGACCAAAGGCTCATTGCTTCCGTGGCAATTAAGGTACTCCCGAAAGGGAGCAGGGGGAAATCGCTGGTGACAAAGGGGAGGACAAAAGAAATGACAGCGAACAAAAACTGGAGCAAACAAATGCCACAAGAATTATCCTGTGGGCAGTGGCGGTAAAGCTTTTATTGCTGCATGCTCTGCTGCGCACGAATAATTCGTCCGCCCCAAAGTGTTGGCAGCCGGATCTGCGCAGTGTCTCCTCGTCGAGGTTGTTTAAACAGTACCTGCTAACTCTGCCTGCCCCGTCCCAGCTGACGCTGTTTCATATAATGTGAAAACGATGCTATGGAGCTCTTAGCTCTTTATCGAGTCGGATGAAAAGGGCCTGGGAGAGCAAATGGAGGTGGTCTTTTAGGTGGGAATAGTAGCACCAAGTTAAAATGTAATTATTTGTCTGCTTGCATTCTCCGCAGGAATCTTCTTATGGCAAAGCTGGACTCTGGCTTCCACACGTGTTCGGCATAGGACTGAGCTAATTCCTTGCGCCGGGGCTATTTCGGGCGCCGAGCGGCACGCAGACCTGGAGGTCAGGAGGCACGAGGGATCTAATCCTGGCTCTGCTGCTCTCCCAGCCACCGGCCGTCAGCTATTTAACCTCTGCGGGCGCCTACTTTCCCCTGTCTAAAGACAGGGATTACGGTAATAGCTTTTGAAAAGTTATTTTTTTTCTATTTTTTTTTTCTTCCACTCCTTTAAGGAGCAGTATGATCTAGTCTGGGGGTCACTGTCCCCATCTGCAGTTTAGGACGGGCAGCTGAAGAGACTCAGATGCCTCCCGGGAAGTGTTGGCAGTTTGCAGGATTACAAAAACGGTGCTTCGTGCCTTCCTTATTGGGCTCTTTATGCTGTGCAAAAAAACTAAAAGCATTTTTGTGAATCTGTTAATGTTCACAAAAGGGCTGTTAAAAACAACTTAAAACCTTGAAAATGAGATAGAGTTCAAAAGGGCCAGTGCTGAACTCTTTACAAAATATGCAAAAAAGTCAAAATGCTTAAATGTGTAAAATAACAATCAAGCAGAATCCTGCTTTTGCTATTGAAGCCTGGTTTTGCATCTGTTAAGCTGAAATGGGACTTTTGTCTGTGCCTTAAGTGTAAAAGTCCTGCAAGTAACAGGTATGCTGCCATTCTGCTTAGACTCTGGAGGGTCCTGGATTATGTTTTATAGACAAGTGTAGTTCTCCAGGCTGAAGAAATAGGAAAGTTTTAGGGAGAACAAGAGTGAAGTGCAGAATAAGTGTTCCCATAGGTGTGCACCTGTGGCAGGTGTGGGAACATTTGGTAAAGAGTTGCACACAGAGCGCCTCTTTCACAAAAAGCCACATTTCTCCCCGTTTGTGCCCTGCTCGTTCTGGGTGAGCTTTTGCTACTGAAAACAAATTAAAGGACAGAAAAAAACCATGACTGAGCTGGAGCTGAGACCAAAGCATTAATGAATTTGGAAGAAAAGTACCTAAATTCAGGGTAACCTGGCTGATTATGTGGGGGGGGGTCTCGTCACAGGCTTTTTCTTACTCCATGGCTGTGCAGGGCCCAAACAGTTTCCTTGGGGCAGCCGAGTGAGAAATCCTTGGACCCTGCAGCCACTGAAGACAGTGATTTCCTAACTGTTGTTCTAGGCCATGGAAAAAGGGAGCGAGGGCAAAGCATCGCTGTCGATCACGAGTGATCATCTTTATCTGAGGAAAGTGTGCATCTTTTACCGTGCCTTTGGTGAAGCTTGCTGTATTGGAGGGGAAATGAAGAGGAGGAAAGTCATCTTCAACACCTAGCCCCAAAAACCTGATGCTGGCTCGGGGGGCGGCGGGGAGAAAGCCCAGGGCAGTTTGCGTGGCTGCGAGGGGCTGAGGACAGAGGCAGGGCACGGTTTGCAAGCAGAAATAACATGCAAACTACCCTCCCACTTGCTGTTGGAGTGGGAGAACCGCAGAAGCTAAATGAGGTTTGGGTCTGTGAGCTCCTCTCCAGGTCAGAAATGCAAGCTCACACCTTTCTGAAAAAGGACGTTTGGTGCTCCTGAGGGAGGAAGGAAGCAAAATGGGAAAGGAAGCAAGTTGGAAAAGTCCTGTGTTCTTGTGGCCTGGTGGACAGGAGAGCCTTGTCCTGCTGGTAGTGAGGGAGGGTTTGGCTGCGACTAAGTGCAGTTGTTATCCCCAATAGCTGCTGTGCCAAAGCTGCATCCTGGTGGCTGTGCTTAGCTCCGAGCAGGTGGTGAATACGGATCCTGAAGATTGCGCTGGGAAACTGCCTGCAAAGCCAGGTGTCTTGTATGCCACGGAGGATTCGTTCCTAGAAACCAGGCGAGCCACGCGGAAGGCTCCATTTGAGCAGCGCATTTGGCAGGGCTGGAGAGCCTGCTCCCTTTAAACAAGGGAGCTGCTTTCTGAGCGCAAGAAATACCACCTTCGAAGCACGCGTATCCCTCAAGTGCTCATAGTACTCACAAATGCAGTGAATGAGGTAAATAATTTAAACGTTAGTGCAGAGCATTTCCGATCTCTTAAAAGAGTAATGTTAGCTTTTTTTTTTTTTTTAATTTCCCTATCCCCCCATTTTGGAAAGAAGATTGTAGAATAGGTCACGGGATAGCAAGGCTTCTTCTTTCCTGAGAAAAAAAGGTTTGCTGTAATAAAGTTACATCAAGGTCAGCGCTTCCTTTTTGGGGGCAGTCCCCATCTGAATGTACGTGTTCCTCTCTGGTAGGTTCAGTCTGTGATCTGCCAGCAGCTTCCCGCAGTGCTGCTGGGGAGGGGGTGGTAGAGCAAGCACCTCCCCTGCTTCCCAGGGGAGCAGACACCCTCCAGGGCAATGAAGATCCCTGACCCTGGTTTGTGCAGGGTGTGAATTGCCCCGTCAGCCCAAGAGCATTTTCCCAAGCTGTAACAGCTCGTGATTTTTGCAGCTCCAGATCATTGCTGATACATCGGCCCAGATGCTGGCAACCACCTTTGGGAACGCAGTGATCTGCCTTTCCAGTGAAATAGTGTGAGCGTTTCTTCAGCTTGGGAATCGCAAAGCCAGTGCTTTGTTTGCCCCTTTAGGCTTCTCAGAAAGGCCTGTGAGGAAGAAGCAGACTGCAATTGGTGCTGTTGGCACATATACGTGCATATACATCAGTGCATATGTGCTCCCCCTCAGCAAGGATGCAGGGCGAATCCCCAGGAGTCCAGATCTGAGAGCACCAGGATTTAAAGGCTGCTCCTGAGCTAATGCAAGTCAGCGAGAGTCTCTCCACTGTCTTCAGGTGGATCCTCAGCCTTGCAGGAGTGGGGTTAAGAGCTCGTTGGGCTGAGACAAGCTCACATTTGGGAAGTGCTTCTACTCAAAGCAGTAGCACTTTTACACCCTCCTCAGCATCTGGGTGCTTTGTACAACAGGGCTTTCGTTTTAACTGAATAAAGACTTATATCTCCCCGCTGCCCAGTACTGTTTTTCTATCTGCCTTCTAACACATATCTGTCTTCCTTTTGACTTTGCTGTTTGGCATCTCTGTCTTCCTGGTGCAACAGTGTCATGCTGTCATGTTTCAGCCTTAGCTTCCAATTACACGTAAGAAGGAAAAATGCCAGGCTGCCCTGATTTAGCTAGAAGTTAAACTGCAACTATTTTTCATGTACTTAATGTGAAAAGTGGTGATAATTGCTAGCTAATGCTTTCTGGTTTTATATAAAAAAAATGTGAAGTATTGTCAAGTTGTCAATCAACACAAAGATTGGATAATGTACTCTTTCTCTGACAAGCTCCCTTTATTACATTAGCCATCCACTTTGTTCCAGACACTTGAGCTATTCAAATTTTGCCTTTTAATGTTTACTCTTCCGATATTATTTAGGTGGCACTAGTATATCTGTGCAGTATAACACAACAGGTTTAATAACATTTGAAGAAAACAACTCTCAGCTGTGAAAATCATGGTGGTATCTACATTTTTTTTCCTAATCTTTCTCCTTGTCACTCGGTATTGCACCAACCTGCCCTCGTTATTCCTTGTTTATTGGCAAATATGTTATTGTCCCCATTAGTTCCTCGCTGACTGGTGTGTTCTTGAGCAACAGAGCTGTGAAATGTCTTGTTAGGTGGAAAGGTGGCGGGTGATTCATCTTTAGTTGGCCATGATGAAATTTCATTGCTTCTGGGAGAGCAAATGGTTACGTCTTTGCTTTTAGCTCTCTAGTAGTGCAATTGTGTTTGCTACGTTTGTGGATTAAAACTCAGTGGTGGCTTTGGCTGAGAAAAGGTATCAAAAGTTTAATGGCTGTAGCTAGATTCACCAGTATCATATTTAAAGCTTTGAGTCGAACTTAAAATAAGAAGAACCTTTCTTAGTATGAGCATTTTAAAATCAGGTAAGGGTTAAGCGTGGAGGGAATGTTTGTGGGCCTTATAGACCCCTTGTTAATTTTGCATTAGATCTGGTCCTAGCGCATTGATAGTAGGATCCTCTTCTTGGGGCTGGTGGAACACCAGGCTGTGTCCCTGTCGTGACAGGAGATTCCAGTGCTGGCATCATGGAAGGTCCAAGCACACTACTGATTTAGGCATAAATAGTACTAAAAATTGCCGTGATGTCATAGCAAAGCGTTACAATCATCAAGGCAAATGAAGAGAGAAATAATAATAAAGAAATAACAAATGGTCTTGGCCTGCAGATAAATCAAAGCTTAGCGCTTGATCTCCCACTGCTCGCTAGCCCAGAACATAAATCCAAGGGTTTATCATTAAGCTTAACGGGTCATAAAATCTGGGCTATTTTGGAGGTAGTTCCAGAGATTTGCAGCCCAGGCAGAGGGTGGCCTCTAAGCCGCTGTGCCTTGTGTAACTAGGTAAATAGCAAGCTTCAAGTAATGCTATAAACCTATCAAATGTCATAACTAACACAGCCAGGCAAGTGTCGAAGGAGGGAGCCTTGCTGGTGGCAAAGCCCACTGATAGCAGCTCTAAGAGACCCCAGTTTAGAAAGATCCTTTTAATATTGAATTTCAAGTTTGAAGTCAGATGTGTGCATTCGGTTTGGGTCACGCTTAACTCTCTCATTCTGAACACCATTGCTCTCTTCACCGCGGGCCCAAGAGAGCAAAGAGCAGAAAATAGAATCAAAGATACAACCTACAATTCAGTTACTTTATCATTGCAGTTTAAATATTTATGACAGTACTTCACAGCATGTTAGTAAATGCGCCCTAGCATATTATGTGAAAGTAATAAAATGTTAGAAATAGGAGACCTCACTGATGCACTTTACTAGTAAACCTTTGCTACCCTAGATGGTGATGCTGTGTAAAGGCTGGGCCTTTCCCCCCCCCCCTTTTTTTTTTTGCAATTATTCCATGTAAGGTGTGAATTAGCCAGTTGCTGCTATTTGCTATGAGATGTTCTTCAAAATTATGCTGTGCCCCTCGTTCAGGCAAGACTTCCCTTTGCATTTGATTCCTGTAGAAGCTGATGGGAGTTGGGTAGGAGGAAAAAAATTTGGCAATGAATAGTTGTGAAATGTCAGGATTTAGGATTTTTCATGTGAGAGGTCTTAGACCTGTGCAGAAAAAAGGATTCGAGGCAGATCCTTTAATGGCACAAGCTGGCTGTGAGGTGACAGTTTGAATCATGAGTCTTTTGGGTTAATTAACAGTTTATATTGCTAAATTGAGTTTTGGGGAGGTATGAAGCACTGACCATCATTTTCTTCTTTCCCATGCAAACACATTTGGAAATATGCCACCCTGAAGCACTTGAGATAATACAAGATGACTTTGCCCTGAGCAAACTTCCTCAGGAAATAATTACTCAACCCAAGTGCTTGCAGAAGACTTACCTCAGCATACCAGCTTCTCATAAGCCAGATCAAGGACTTTAAAAACCTGCAATGAAATTTCCCTGCTTTTAAGTTATAGCAGGACACTGCTCCTGTCCGTTGCTGTTTTTCACACCACAATCACTACTGTAGCATCTGTAGAGCTTTCTAGTAGTGCACTTAGTTGACATGGCCAAGTGTGTCTTGCAGAGCTTGTTTTTCCTTCCTCCTCATGAGAGGAGAAGGGTTTGAAGCTGAATTCATCTCCAGAATCACAGAATTGCTACAAGAAAAAGGTGGCAAGGGGGGAAGAGGTTTGGCAGGGACATGTGGAGGTCATCTAGTCCCACCTGCTACCCAGAACACGGCTATTTTCAAGGTTGGAGCTGTCTACTCAGGGCTGCCTTGTCAGGCAAGTGCTGAAACCTGTGGAGGCCGGAGGTGCCGCAGCATCTCCAGGCGCCTGTCCCAGGGCCGGCCCGCACTTGCTGCGGCCTCCTCACGTGGCCCCATGTGTGACCCTCAAGTGCTGCTGTGGGTTCTGCTGCTGCACGCCTCCAAGAGGAGTCTGGCTCTGTCTTTTCTCTAAATTGAGACAGTGAGAGACTATAAATAGATAGCACTTAAATCTTCTCTTTTGCAGGCTGGGGAAACCTAGTTCCTTCAACTTCTACGCTGGGCACGTGCTCCAGCCCCTTGCCATCGTAGTGGGACCCCAGTGGGCTTCTCTTCATTTTGTCCCCTGTAGCAGGGGAATGTTCCTCCGGATGTGTCCTCACAGCTTTCTTCATTTTGTCCCCGGTAGAAAGGGAATATTCCTCCAGATGTGTCCTCACAGCTGTCTGCAGGAGGGGATTCATCGCTTGCCTTGCTGGCTAAACAACTAGTGATGGAGCCCCACATGCAGCTGGGGATGTGAGCCTTTATAGAGAAGGGCTGAATTTGGGGAGATATTGCACATGTGTGAGAGCAAAGTTGCTGTTCATAAAGCAGAAATGTGAGGAATGCTCCTTGGATCAGAAGCTGATGAGCTTTGTGATAGTTATGCTTTCAGACACATCATGTGAATAATGATGATCGCTGAGGATGGCAGGTCCGTTTGCCAGACACGTTGTGTTTTTACAGCCCTATTTCTTGCTTCTGCAGCTGCCAAACTTTAATTATTTGTGGTGAAATTTGCCAAATTCTGCCTTAGATTGACTGTGTTGGGTAAAATTTCTGCCGGGGTGTTTACTCGTTTCCTAGAATGACATGAGGGGAAAATATTTACCCATCTTAAATGTTAATAGTTTTGAAAAGAAATTGCAGCACCTTTATGCCTTGAATTAGAGATTTGAATTTTGGCTTGGAAGAACCAGTATCTAAGTAAAAAACGTCACTAAAAGTCTGTGTGTTCGCAGACTTCACTCCAAGGACTAACTGGTTTATCAATTCCTCCAGCTATTTTAACATAGTCAATTTGATTTAAATTGGATTACTGCATTTAAACTGAGATGTCTTCTCTAATAAATCGTTGAATCAAGGTGGGATTTCTCCCATTCCCCTATGTCTTGAGGATGGGCATGGGAAATCTGTACTTAGTTATATGTCAGATTTTCCTAAAACTTAAAGAATTCAAAGATGATCTGTGCTTGGCTGAAGAATGCTATTTATCTGTCACACTGGCTTTGCTTCCAGGACAATGTGTACTCTGGAAGGCACTTTGGTGCAAATCTATGCCAATAAAACCCAGCTTTGGAGCCATATCTTGTGGATAGATGAGAAAAGAAGCTGCTAACATGAGCAGCGAGGTAACTTAAAACAGGCCTCGAAGGGCACGTGTGCTGCAGCTTATAGAGACTGAGCGCTGTGCAGGATTTCTTCTACACGGTCATGGAGGGGTTAAGGGTAGGGGATGCACCCGATGGTTCATCTAATGTGCACATATGCATGTGTCCAAATCAATTGCTTGATAATCCAGGCCACTATCTCCGTCTTTCCCAAGACACGTTAGGGATGCCAAGTAGGAAAGTGAAACGTGCCAAAATCGGGGGATGACAGCCAAAGTCGCCTGTGCGACTGTAATTCTGAGCCTTTGTTTATACAGGTATCTGTAATTGTGTGTGCTCTTTTATTAAAAAAAAAAAAATCAAGGTGGTGTGTGGCAGCTGTTTCATATGTCGTGGTTAGATGTCTGCAGATGGGAGGTTTTCCAGACCCCTTTCTGGCACCAGTGACCCTTCCAGCATGAAGCTTGCCCGGATGATGGGAGCTGCTCTTGTTTGGACAGAATTGGATGCAACTTGATTTAAAAAATATGATAATAGTGAGAGTTTGGTCCTATGGACTGTAACAAGATGTCGCTTGGTCTCAGAGCCCCTTTAAAATGGTTGCAGCCGTTCCAGGGCTTTGTGCCCTCTCTCTTTTACATTTCTCTTTTCTGCGGCAGCACTGAGTGTTTCGGAGTTCTGCTGCTTTATATAGGCTCCGCTTCCTACTCCTGTCACCACTCACTCCCCGTTCTCCCCTGTTACTAAAATCTCCTCTCCCCGATGCGTCATCTCCGTGATAACAAACCTCTCGGTGTCCTCGGTCTCAAATCAAAGCAGAAGACGCTGGAAGGGAAAGCAACAACCTTGAGTCCCCATTAAGTTTTCAAGCAGCTGGAAGTTGTTTTGCAATCAAAGGCAGAGAGGGCAGGAGTCTCTTGGGTCTCTTCTGCTTCTTGCTTCCTCCGCGCGTCTCGACTTCCCCCCTCTTCTCATGCCAGGGTTGGCCCTGGGTGCACTGCCAGGTGAAAGGCCTGGGTAGTACTGCAGTGTGTAGGTATGAATTGCAGATCTCCTTTAATAAAGGTGATAGTTGCTGTTCTGGAATATTGCAGCAGCTCTGACAGGGAGAGGAATCGGAGAGCAAGCAGTTCTGGAAGGGCATGTGAGACAGAAGATGTGCATGTTGGTAGAGCTCATCTAAATTGACTGGTAAGAAGTAGTCCTCTGGATTCCTGTCACAACCAAGTCCCGATATTCCATTTATTGGTGCAAAAGAACTGAACAGCTCTTGTGAATGGCTCTTATGGGAACTGAGTGCTGAGTCCAAGGGGTGGCACCCGTTCGTTCAACTGTGAGGGTGTAAATGGCGTGGCATTTGGCTTCCTTTGAAATAATTCATTAAGTTTGCAGTACAGTTTAGGGTTGCATTCCAAGCTTTCTCACTGAATTTTAGAGTTGCAAATGGGGTGACAGAAAGTGTTTTCACAGGTATTAGAGTTATATCCTGGAGATTTGTAGTTGATACAGAGGGAGATGTATTTGAAAATAATTTCTAGAGTATTGGTAAGTGATGGAGCTGTAGTTTGCCTTTGGAAATGGGACGAGAAAACAAAAATACTCATTTTTAGGCTAGATAGATATTTTAAATGTGTTGGCAAATTAACTTTAATGCAATCAACGTTTGATCATTGGTGTTGATTGTACTGGGGTGTTTGGTCTTGTTATATTTATTTATTTTCCTACCTTTCATTTCGCAAAGATTTGCATACTGGTATAGATTAAAACTACATCACAAGGAGGAAACAAAAGAATGGGACAAATTAAGTGAATGCTGCCAGATTATTTTTCTCTTCTCATTTTAACCCACAAACCCACAGTGGGAATGTTCAGAGTTGTCTTTGTGATTGACCATCCTTCTATCTAACTTAAAATCATTTGGCTTTACAAGAGGCAGTTATGCTTCAAGCTAACAAATGAAAAGACATGGCAACAGCAGAAAAACTGATTATTCATGCAGTCTTTCCTACATAAAATAGCTAACTAATCCCTCTGTTTCAGTTCTGAGTGCTGTTGCAAATATCATCCTGAAACATAATGATTCTCACTCAGTATGCTGGCAGCTTACTTCTCACCCCTAATTGCTTTCTGTTGTCACAGCAAAAGTTCTGCTTTCAGAAATGCTCTCTTTCGTCACTCTAGCTATTCTTGCATTCATTGCAGTTTTCATCTTCCACTGTGGCCATTGAAAGTGGGGTGCAAGGAATGAGATTTGTGTTTGGTCTAGTCACTGGTTTAGAAAAATAGGGAAATATCCAGAATCATCATCATCATCTTTTTTTTTTTTTTTTGCTGCTCTCAGCATCACCTCTGATGCTGTGAAGTTCGAGGTTGTAGAGGAGTTACCTGTCGACGGATATTGTTGTCAGAGAGGGAAGAACATTTGTAGATACTTTGGTTTATTGGAATTGTTTGACTTATCCTGGCTCAAAAAATGAGGAATGAGGGGGGAGCATCTGCTAATACATAGGATCTTTCTCATTAAAATCAAACAAAAAACTTTCTTTTAAAATTTTGATTCAAGTTTCACGAATAGCTGTAATTAGTGCAGTGTCATGCTTGGAATCTTTTTATGGGCAGAAGGATGCACATCTTGCAGGTAGAGACAGCAATCTAATCTTAGTGTAATTGAAACACTATTGAAATTATAACAGTCTAACAAAATTATTATTATCCCAGCTGTAGTTATTACAGAAAAAGAAAATTAAAAATACTGTTATATAGAAAGCTTCCATAATAATGGCTCTTTGTTCCTTGCTGCATCAGCTTTGGAGGAGGGCAATGGGATTTACAGGTCTTGCTGCCCCAAGTACCTCTCTGTGATGGGTGTGATGTCGACGGTGAGATTCGTTTCTCTGTGCTGGGAGAAGCAGGATGTTGATACTGACAGATTTTTCACCCTGCCTTGAGGATCCTCCTGGGCTATTTTTGTTTTCCAGGATGCCTATGGTATAATGATATGGTGGTTAAATAGATGCCAACGCTTGCGTTTCTCCATGAGCTGCTTGGCTGCTCCCGGACCACCTCTCGGCCCTTTGGTGCACTTCTTGCCGCCTGCTCCATCCCATGTGGGAAGAGCCCCTGGGTCTGCTGGTGTTCAGCACACACGTGCACCACTTCCCAGCACAACATCCGTGGGTGCTGCTTCTGTTCCCCCTCTCTCCGAAGGATTCTTCGCTTTCCGTTGTTGTCTTAATTGTTGCTGAACATTAAGCTGGTGTTTTCAGAGGGATGTTCGTAGAACCATCAAGTTCTCTTCCCTGACTCTCAAAGTTAATTAAAAGACTATTACTGTACATAGAAACTTAAGGTTTTCCCCTGCTGTGTGTTAGTTTGCAATTCTCAATGTTGAATTGTTGAGCTGCTTTTGAACATCTTGAATATTTTGTTTTGTGGGGAATTTTTTGCCTTTTTTTCTTTTTTTTCATGAGAAGCAGGCACGTAATGATATTTAAAAATCTGGTTGCTACTGCATTCCCTGTAATCTCTCTAATTTTCCAAGCTGGAACATTGGCCCCAGTTCGCTTAAAGGAGGCCTGTCTTTTCTCATTAAGGTTCGACCTACTCCAGGAGTTTGAATCTGAAATGGTTTAAAACTTTTTCCACAACTCTCTCCTTATCTGTGTTTTGAGGCTTTCGCCCTGTGTCAGCCTGCATGAAGTTAAGGAGCCCTGCAGAGCGTGTTACTTCAGTGTGTGCGTAGCGGCCTAAACTTGTCCATCAGCCCCAGATTTGGCCTGCAGGATCCTCTCTGTCCGTATAGAGTTGGTGTCTGAATTGATCACAGCTACTACCAAGTCTATTCACAACATTTCCCGGATGTCTGGGACTGGTGTATTCCAGGGAGTGCAAAAGATTGTATTTCACCTTAAACTTGGTGCACAGCTGAATAATTTAAGAGAAATGTCTTAAGTTTGGAAGATTTGGGGGAAATTCAGTTGTCTTTTTTTGCCATTTCATAAACTGTAGGCCACGACTGCCAGATTCTTTGGAGAAAAAGATCTTTTTCTTCAGTGTTTTCATTTTTTAATCCATTCATGATGGCTTTGCAGTTTCTGAATAGCTGGTAGCATGGTCATAGTACAAGATGGTAACGCTGTGACACCGACACTGCCGTGCAGCAGTCAAGGTGCCCCTCCAAGGAGCAGCGTAGCCTCTGAGCACACCTCGCTCACCGTGAGCTCTGGGCATCTCCCAGGAGCGCGTTGCCCCTGGGGCACATCAGGGTCTTGGTGGGTCTTCCCATGCCTGCTAGTGGCAACCGTGCAGCCTGTTGGTTGTATCTGAGAAATGCTGCTCCCTTTCCTGAACTCCTTCCCAGAAGCAAGGGATCTTTCAGGTTGCGGATGAGGAGGTCCAATATTTCTCGGCATGCTCATTTGGGACATCTGGATGATCCCAGAGGGGGAGCATTGGAGCCATCTCTAATCACGGTGCTAGGGTTAAAAAAGGAGAGAGAAGATGCTCAGATGCTAGTGTGCAGCCAAGAAATAATCATAATGCCTGGCTACGTCTTCTGCCGCTTGTTCCAGATTAAGATCATCTGTTTGGAATATATTTAAGCAAATGGAGTATTCATAATTCTAGATAAAATTAAGGGGGAAGATTGTTCCACATTTTGAATGCAAATGTTCAAAACAGATGCAGCCTGCTGGAAAGCATCACGTTGAATTGGATGACTTTAAAGGCAGAGGACATCCATTTTAACCAATGAGGATGATTGGGAGGTAAGAGATGTTCCCCCCACATTTTGAAAGAAAATTTATTTCAGTTTTTCAGTGCAGCTGCCAATTTTGCATCTCTTTCCGAAGGCCCTTTCTCTTGCAGAAAAGCCGTGTAAAAATGTGGACTGAATGCTAATCCCATTGGAGATGCCAAGCCTCCTTTGCACCCGTGTGCAGCTTCCCTGCCGCCAGCTCCCGGATGAATGTGCGAGCGTTGCCTTTTATTTTCACACGTTAGCAGCCCCGAGCGAGCTGTTGCAGGCTGGAAATCTTAGCGTTGCTTTTTTTTTTTGGGGAACTCAAGTATATAAGTGGAATTTTGGAGTTGTTTGAGAGTGGAGACCAGGAGAAATCAAATGCGTAATTCTTCAGCTTTGTTTCTCCAGTAGCTCCTACATTTAAAGATGAGCCAAAACCACGATCATGTCGCTCGCTGGAGCACCCTGGGCACGGTGGTGACAGGGCAGCACAGGAGCCCTCGGGGGGGAAGCTCCTCTTAGCTGCCACTGCAGCAGCCATGCAAAGCAGTGCCGAAGCCAATGCGCTGTGCATGATGCTTCTGATGTCTTATGTATCTACTTAGTCATCCCTCTTCCCATTCTCGCTGCTTTTCTTGCTTTAAAAAACAACAAAAAACACCCAAGTACCTCTTGGAGGAAACCCCTCTATAAATTCCCCTCCTTTCCTATTCTTTCTTGGTTTCTTCGTGAGAGCATATTTTCTAGTCCAAAGCATTACTTTTTGATCGTAGTGATGCTGTTGTATCATTTTAAATACAGCACCCATGAACATAATATGCAATATGAGGCTCTTCTCTAGAAGTGATCTTCCTTTTTAATCTTTTTTTTTTCCTTTAAATGCAGTCAGCACTGCAGTCTAAGCGCTTCTCCAGTAGTAACTCATATTTAGTGGCTTACTAAGGTTTATCTAAGTCACAGATTCCCAGCGGATGTTCTGAGCTTCTTTCTTATTTAAAAACACCGTCTGCATTCAAATCGGGAATTAACACAGTTTTGCGAGTGACATTCACCCCTCTGCAGAAGGACCGGCGTTAATCCTGCACGCTGCGTTTAAAGCCTTGCACGAGGGCTATAGCGGAGCTTAAACCTGCGTTTAGGAATTGGGAAATAGACCTCGGAATAAAAAAGGAAGCTGCAGCAATTGCTTCTACAATGTCACAGTACCAGCAAATGCATAATCCAAGCGGATGTGTTTTTGGAAGGCTTTGAATCTTCGCAAACACTGTCGTGAAATGCTGACTTTCTGAGACTTTTGTATAAGTGCCCATGGCTTTAAGTCAGCTCCACAAAGTGCTCCAAGTCTTTTTTTTTTTTTTTTTTTTTTTTTTAATGAATCTTGGATGAACTATAGCCAGTAGATTCCCCTACTGTTAGTTTCTACCTGTACTTCTTGGATTTGGGATTCACTGGGGAAAAGATGCATTTCTGCATGTGGTGAGAACTTAGTGAGACTAATGTGACTTTTTGTTCCTGTATTGCTACTGCCCAACATAGGCAAATTTGAGTATCGTGATTATTTAATCCCTGGTTAGCTAATGATAACGAGCATTTTGCTAAATGAGCTCTAAAAATGGATCTCCTAATGCAATTCGTGGAGCCGCACTGATGGAATCAAGTGTGAAGTTGAACCGCGCGGTTTTAAAGATAGACTTGCTGGTTTGTGCCTGGGTGTTTGGTTAGGCCAGGAGCCGGTGACAGTCCTGCTGCTGAATTCCCAAGGTCACATGTGGACAGAGGTTGAGGGGAGGATGTAGCTCCAAGGGTTTCTTAACCCATGTGTGTTACTACTTCTGCTTGGCAGTGTTCTCCATTTATCCCAACACGTGTATGCTCCCCTTTAATTGTAGGGCTCCTGAGAACACCTTGACACCAAACAATCTCATTTTTTCTCAGCTATTTTCATTTCATCTGAATCATTGCTTATCAAAGAACAGTGCTTACATTTGAAATAAACATTTTCAAAAATTAATAAGAGACACTCTTTGATTCTGTGTGGGAAAACGTTAAATTATTCGGGCAGGAGAAAGAAGGTAGTGGCAAATGTCTTTACTCTGAGTGTTTTTTAATATCTCTCAGTGTTTAATTTGGTAGCAGAAAAAAAGAAATTGCTAAAATTTCTACAGTCAAATGGCTGTAATGCAGTCACAACAGGAGCTGGACTGAGCTGTCGGAATGCAAGCTGGTTCCCAGCAGCAGCAGTAGGAGAGGTTCAGAGGGCACCCCTGTGTCTGGGTGGAATGAGGTGTGTTTGGAGGCTAGTGAGAGCCTTCCAGAATGGCTCGGAAACCTCAGTACTGCTGAACATCTCAGGGAGCGAAATCTGGAAAGTGTTGAGCAGCACGGGAAGCTGACAAAGCGTTTATTGCAGGGATGCAGCAATGAAAACAAGAGGAAGCTTTGGCAGAGAAATTAGGAACTCTGGGACTGAGATGTGAAAAATTGGGAAAGTAAAGGCTGGCTGGGGGCTGCTGAATAGACAATATTTGGGGAGCAGCAAGATCCACAGGCTGGTGCAAGGAAGCAAAGAAAGTGCTTGCCAGCTGGCTAAAGCTCATCCTAATGGCAGTCGTCTTGGGACAGTTGCTGCTAGCAGATAGATGTGGATTTCAAGTGACCTAACACAAAGCAACCACTCTACAAACCATCCACAGAGATTTATAAATCTTTTTTTTTTTTTTCCTCCACCAATTGAAATGATCAGGTGGGCAGCATTCTTGATAGTTGCAGCTCAAAATGAAAAAAATCTGACTTCTGAGGAAAATGATTGAGAGGCAGAAAAGCCAGCTTTGGTCCTTGACTCATGAGGCAATGAGTGGTTTGATGCGAGTCTGATTTAATGTAAGAAATCTGGAGACTAGACAAACTCTCTGATTCTTATTATTGCACATGCAGTGTTTCTGAAACTGCCTGTTAAGGCAGATAGGAGTGCATGCTTGTCAATTATCTGCCATCTATTCAACTGCTTTGAAAGTCCCGAATGAAATCGGTACCTAATGACACAGCCTCTATTTCCAAATTTCTTGAAAACAGACCTGTGGGAAGAAGAGCTCTTGGGTCTGTGTCCTGTGTGGATTCAGGTGTGCAGCTATTCATTCAGGGTTTCTGAATTTGTTAGCTTCGCTTGGATTTTAAAAGTAAATCCAGAGGGACCCTGAAATCGTTTTGTGTGTTCTCCCGCGTTTCTTGGACCACTCGCTTTCCCTCCGTTTGCCTCTGCGCAGGGCAGGCTGTGTTTGACCGAGGCTTCTTAGGCAGAAAGACGTCCTGTTTTCATGTGGCATCCTCAGGGAATGAAGCAGTCACTGCTTTAGTTGAGAGTGTGCTCTAGAGTTTACTGATTCTTAGCAATAAAAATACTTTCCTTATTGGCTTTTCCTTGCCTTCAGCTTCCAGCCATTGATTCCTTCTACTCCTTATTACAGAGATAACAAAGCCCTATTCTACACTGTATTTTTCTTCATGAAAGGAGTTTTACGCCATAATCAAGTTACCGCTCAGTCTTCCTTTATATAAACTGAACAGATTGAGCTCTTGCTGTCTCATTATTTGACATTTTTCTCTCACCATCAAATAATTTTTATGGCTGTCTTCTGTCTTTCCAGTTTTTCAGCATCCTTTTACGAAGGATGGTCCCAAAGCTATCTGTGCTCCTCTAGGATCCATCTACACACCAGGGTGACCGCTGTCCAATTTATTGTGCCGTGCTTGCCTTATAGAAGCTGTGCCATAGAGCTCGGGAGGCTGGTCCTGCTTCCCACCTAAGCACCAGCTTAGCTGACCGCCCGAATCCCTGTGCCTCAGCTCCGTGTTGTAATGGGGAAACACATTCCAAGGGCTTTTCCTGGGAAAGGCTCTGAGCAGGAGCTTCCTCTGTTTCCAAGTGGGCTCTCGCAGCACGGGGGCATCGCGTGGGTCGAGGTCCACGGGTCCTCGCTGCCCCACGCCGGCAGAAGGGGGACCAGCGCTTGTCCAGTTTAGCAGACAGGTTTGATTTTCTTTTTTCACCACTCTCAAATGGCTTAAGAAAAGAAAGTTTCGCAGTGCAGAAAGACTGGTTGGTAGCTTAACAAAAGTAGGTATTTTCAGCACTCTGTCTTATTTGCTGGTTTGGCAACTAAGCTAAAGCTCAGTCGAGTCTCTGTAGCCTTGCTGCAGGGAAAGCTTGGGGACCATTTGTTATTTTAAATCTCTTTACTTTTCATTTGTCAAATTCAATTAAGGGAGAGTTTATAGTTTCATTGGAAAAGGGCAAGGTTGTAGGAAAGCCCAGTGAAATGAGCTGTGCCAGAATCTGATGAATGATTTCTAGCTTTCGGTACTGAGTAATCTTCAGTGCTTTTGACAGTAATTGCAAGTAGGTATTAGCTTATCTTAATATACTGGGAGCTGTGTGTGTGCATTTTCATGCTTCGCAGCATGAACAGTGAAGCAGGAGCCCCAGAGGATGCAGCCCATCCACTTGTGTCTGAGCACTGCTCAGAAACTTTCTTATAGCCAATTTTCAGAACCTTTAGTTTCTGCAGCCTGGGCCTTGCCTAAAGTCTGTTGAAATCGAAAGAGAGGTTTGAGAGGACCCAGAGGCTTTCCAGGAGTTTCTGGGTCTCAGCGAAATGTTTAGGGCTGCATGTAGGTGTCAGGTTGCAAAAACTGCCGTGACGGGGTGGGAATGGCAGTGTTGGCTTTTGGGGACCTTGTCTCAGCTGGTAGTGAGAGAGATTTGAGTCCAAAAATAAGAGTGTTTGGAGGTTTGGCTTGTGGGGTAGTGCTGTTTGGGTGCCTTCTCTCCCCAGTCTGTGTGGTACAGGGCACAGAGGGTCAGGCCGGACGGGGTTGCTGCAGCTGGAGCACATGTGGATGTTTCCCCCCCAGAAGTGGGAATAGGCACGTTCACTTTCCTGCTTTATCAGAAAGGTCTTGGTCTTGGCTACGTCACTTCCTAGTTGCTTCCCTGTTTGCAGGGAATTGTTGCGTGTTCCTGAGTCAAAGGAGATCAGATACAAAGCTGGGGGGGGGGGTTAATACTGTGGGTCATGTAAAAGTACCTCAGGTTGATGCTGTGGACTTTGTCAGTCTCTGGTGCAGAAAAGAGTAACACGTGTTATTTGAATTAGTGTTAAGCCAGTTCCTAATCAGGAAAGTGTTCGAGGCTCTGGCGTCCAGGGTCTGGCAGTTTGTGCCTTGTCCTTCTGCGCTGAAACGAGCATTGAATAGATGAGCCGTGATGGGCAGGATGTTGCTCTCCAGGTGTCAGGGTTTTCTGATACATTACTCTGTTATGCTTTTCATGGCCCTTATGTCCTTTGTGCTTTGCAGGAGTTTCAGGCCAGATGCTCTTCCACCTACAGCTACTGCTTTCCCCACCACACAGTGGTACAAAGTAGTTTTCAGTAATGTTTCACGTGAATCTGGGAAGCTCTAGGGACCAGAAAGCCTGCTGGAAAGATGAATGTGCCATCCCTGGAATAAAGTGTGGATTTGGGGAGGGAATTTTGTGGGTTATTTTCAGTGTTGCTGTTTCTCCTGGGCTGCCAGATGGGATTGCCCACATGGCCTTGCTTATCCCTGTCCAGCCAGCTGTTACAGGATGCAAGGGAGTGGGTTGTGTGGACTCCTGTCATTTGAAAAAGCTTGGAGTAACGTGCATCTATTTTGCTTAACCATGTTCTCCAAATGAGCATTTGTTCTTCAACTTCTGATTTCCAGGTAGGCAATTTAGGCTGTGCTGTCCTGGCACATAAGAGAAATATATTGTTCAGTCAGAATACTGCCTGGACAAGAGAAAGGCAAAACACTGGAGCAGATTCTCATTTCTATATATTTCCCTGTTCAGTGTGGCAAGGCTAGATGAGATTGTGTCCAATACCCCATCTCCAAGTCCTGGCTGTTAAAAAGAAAGCATAAAAGGGCAAATCAGGAGCAAATCCTTCATTTAATGCTCACTTTTGCTTCTGCAAAACAGAAACCATGAGAAACCAAGGCTGCTTATACTCCTGTGGACTGATGTCAAGCCCAACAATGCTGCATAGTCATAGAAAAAAGCAAGAAGGTTAAAAAAAAAAAAAGTGGATTTCAGAAAGCTCAAAGGGAGCAACTGGTTGAAGCTGTGGAGGCACCAGCAGAAGCGCCTGCCGGGTGTGAGTGTGGCTTGGAGCAATAGGCAGTATCTTTTCCTGCCACCAGGAAAGCTGTACTAATTCCTTATTGTACCAAGAGGCTTTGGAGAGGCAATAGCCAAGGCACGTTGGATCAAAAGCTCTGCCAGTTGTGAAACAGTGAAAATAACTTTAAAAAACTTTTGATATTAGGCCAGAGAAATTTGCAACAGCAGCACTGAGGGACTCGTGGTGCCGTTAGAAGGCAGGCAAGGCTTTTAAATAATAATCTCGAGACTTTTAAAGCCAAAGTAGGCAGCCGCAGGCTGAGGTGGTTTGTGGCACGTCGACCTTCTTGGAGCAGCTGGGGAGCCCTTGGGACTTCCCACTGGCTTGGCCACCGCAGCTCCCTACTGCTGTGAGGCCAAGGCCGCCCTGATTGCAAGAAGCTCTGAATGAAGCAAATCCATCTGTTTGCGAGCAGCCTGTTCTGCGAAATTACAGTGAACAGGGACGTTTGACAAAGCAACAAATCGGCCAATAGATAATAGTTGCTCGGCACTGATTCCGTAAATCTTGTGTGTGCTGGGAGATCCTTTGGAAATGAATATCGAATGCGGAAAGAAAATGGGCATATATAGCGAAAATGCTGTATTTAACTGCCTGCAGCTGTATAAATGGCTGGTAGCTATCAGCCCAGGAGGACTATAATAGTTATTGCTTGACTGACTTTGCTAGTAAAAAATCAATGTTGGTAAAACCGTCCTGCTCTTAGTGCGGGCTGTTAAAAGTGCTGTCCCCGGTTTAAGTAGGCACCTTCGGAGCAGATCCCGTGCCCATGAGGGAGGCCTTTGGAGCCGGTGGCTGTCACCGGGTGCTGGTGTGTGGTACCCCACATGTTCGTGTCATCTCCCGGTGAGTCACGCATGGCCGGCGGATCCTGCTGGTGTCTTTGGCATAACGGTCAGGCAGGGGGACTGGAAGGGTTGGTAGCAAAGAAGGGCATAAAAATCTCGGTATCTAAATCTGGGTGCTTGCTGTTTAGTGCGGGAAATGGGAATGGAGTAAGCGCATGTGAATATATTTAGGGTTTTTATTTATCTCTTCCTCTGCGCTTTACATAGCCTTTTGCACTAGAGCAAAAACGGTTGTAAAATATATCTGCTTTCTGGGAAAAGTTATGTTTTTATGGAACAGAGCTAGGACCATTCAAAGCATGATTCATATATGCAATAAGCTTCTTTTACACAACACTGCCAGTAGATTATAATCTTTGCTGTGAGAGTTAATGTAGCTAACTTCGTAGCAGCGCCTACAACAGAAGATTGAATGCACAAGGGAGCCTTCCTTGCAAGGTTGTTGGGTGTCTTTATTTTGTTGCACATGTGCAGTGTTGAAAGTTCATGTGATCTTAATAGAAGTGCCCCTTTAGTCTCATTTTTATATCTTAAATACTCATTTTTATTTTTGGCATATCCGTACCTCTTACAGCCATGGGGCTGCAAAAGAGACATGATTTTTGTGCTTGCTGCGGTTGCATGGTGGAGATGCAGGGCCAGTGCTCGAGTCCAGATCTCACAGAGTGGCCTGGGGCAAGGACAGGGAAAATGGCTGGGGCTCCGAGCAAAAATTTTCTCCTTGTCTTTTTCAGCTCGGAGTTTCAGAGAAAACAGAGGTGTTTAGGGCCCATATTGTATCCTGCGAGCAGGGGGTTAGAAGAGGACTGCAGAGGGGTTGGGAAGTGGAAGATGGACATGGTCCCACAGACCACGACCCAGTGGCTGTGGAGCAAGACGGCTCTAGAGCAGCGTCTGAGCTTTCCTTTGAGGAGAATGATGTGTTTGCTTTGAGGGACAGCCAGGAGGCAAAGCTAACGTGCAGTGTTCATCGTGGGGAAATGGGGGCCTGAGAGTGGAGAGGGCTGCTAAGCTGCTTGTCACCATACAGACCCCTCCTGAATCTCAGTGTTGCAACTGGTATCTTCAAGTTGTGTCTATATTTAAGTTGGTAAAGTGACTTTTTAAAAGCTTTCTTGCTATTTTTTTTTAATATCAACTTTTCCTCTTTCGCAGTTCTGTGTTGTGTTGTTTCCTAGGGGTGATATATAATTTTTTTGCTAATCCAGTGTCCTATTTATACAAATTAAACCTTTTTAATAGCACTCTTATTAATTGGTTTTGACTGCACTGCGTTAATTACAGAAGGGATAGTGTAGTTTTAATTGCAGAGAATTAGTCTCTAATTTAAAGAAAACAGACAACGCTCAATGCACAGCTTCCAGTAAGGGTTTGTTATCTTCGAGCCTAAACATTGTACTTACACCATTAAAATAATCTCACGGTGGCAGTAATTATATGAATAAAATAACACAGTGCAAGAACAGCAGCAGGGCTTGTTTTTATAGCTGGAATAATGTCAGGAGAGGGCGAGCTGCCAGGTCGGAGGTGGCGATGGGACGTCAAGGCTTCCTCCTTGCGGCCACCACCACGTTTGGGAGCCAGTTCTGCTGGTTCTGCTTTGGGGATGGAAGCTCCTCGAGTCCCAGTCGTGTGCTGTTGCATTTTGGCAGCTACAACTAGTGCATATGTGCTGAGCCGCTGCGTTTGCACAGCGCTTAGCACAATTTCTGATGTGTGAGGAGCGCACGAGGGTGATGCTGATAAGGGATCCTGCCAGACCTGCTGGAGAAATAACGAGCCCTAGCACTAAAACTGCGGTTAATTCTTTGGGAAGCGGCTGCTGGAAGTGACTCCGCTCTGCGTGTGCGTGCAGGCTACAGTAAACAGTGCGTGTCCAGAAGTATATTGGCCAGAGGCGGTCTCTCTTATGCTACATTTTTAAAATACTCTGGAAGTGCTAAATTAATACCTCTACAATACTTTAAGGCTTCAAAATGCTAGCAGGGTAATAGCATTTATTGTTTATTACTAGCAATTGCCGATTTGTTGTTATTTATCTTTTTTTGAGGGATTTTGAAATCTCAGCATCTTCAACAAATTAAAAGCAAAATGCTGTTGATGCTTTTGGAGAATTTTATTGATCCACAGTGCCTGTTTGGCTACAAAGTCACTAGTGTTTTTTTTTTTTTTTCCCCAGAAGTAGGCCTTTTCTGCCTTAGTATTTGGCCAGCTTTAAACCTGCTTGATTTCGAGCAGATTTGCTGTTGAGATCCCCTCCGGGTTTGCAGGTTTCCCCTGCACAGTGTTAACTGTGCAGTCGCACCAAGCGCTTATTCATTCCGCCGTGCAAGTGGAGCCTGCGATTCCCTTACTTAGAGTGTGTCTGCTCCAAGACCGTCTTAATGTACAGTATCATCGCACTTTAGAAAGTCAAATCTCTTTTTAGCCTGATTTCCTAAGGAGGCTTATGCACTCATGCTCCCTTTGCATCTTCATCCCTTCCTTCAAGAACTTTTGAACCCCTTGGCCAGGAGCAGCCGAATTCTCTGACGTGCTTGAGCTGGGCACGCTATGGCTCTGTAAGCTGTAGGTGTGAGATCTTGTGGTGGTTCCCGGCAGGACTGATGGTGAAGGAAGGCACGGCAGGTTCATGGAGCATGGCAAGTCCCCAAGGAAGGTTGCAAACAAGCAGCCGCCAGAGCTGCCATGGGGATTGCTCCATGGCCAGGCCAAGGCACAGCCAGGTCTCTGGAGCGCCTTGTTCCACCTCCCCAGTGGCTGCCACCCCATGGGAACTCCGCTCTGAGCAGCAGAGCCTGTGAGTAGCAGCCATTCTAATTGCTGGTGGGAAGAAGCAGATTCATTATTTTAACTGTTGTGCTAGGAGAAAACCTCCAAAAGCTGCTTGAATTTCACTGTGGGTTTTTGTGATGGCGTGTCGCAGGGAAGAGACGGGACCATGAACCTGCAGAGCCCCTTCTTGGAGCGCTGCCCTCCTGGTGTGCAGGAAACTCCTTCAGGTCTGTATGCTTTTTATTTCCCCCCTGCTTCTCCGTCTGTATTTGTCAGGCTGGGAATGGAGGCTGCTTTTCCAGCTGGGGGATACTTTGCTCCAAGGGGAAGCGATTCCCTGTTCTCTGGCATGATCCAGGTAAAACAAAAAGGCGCCAAGTCTTGCGAGGAAGAGGCTTGTGTCAGCTGAAGTCTCTCAGCAACAACCTCAATACACGAAATCCTCCTCTGAGAGGGAAGATAATCATGTGAAGAAGCCAAACATCCCCCTGCTGCGCATCTGTCCAGCGACTGCTAGCTCAAGCAGCGGGGAGCACGCGGGGCTGCTACAATCCCCATGCTCAGCATGAGCACAAGCAGATCCAAGTTCACATTGCTGCCCAAAGGGGTAATTCCCAACCTGGTGCCCATTTCCACCCCATTTCCAAGAGCAGAAGTGCTTCTCCAGCAGCTCCCCCAGATCCTTGGAGAAGGTTGTTCTTCGTCCCCATTGCAGTCGTGCCCAGGAGCTTCCCTCTTTGGAATTTCCACATGAATTAGGCATCAATGGGAGAATTTTTTGCCTATCCTTCAAGAGATTGTAAGCCTATCAATCTCTGTGTAGTTAAAGTGTCCTAAAGTGCAGAGCTGGGAGAAAAAAAAAAAAAAGAATGAAATTGTGGATGTCTTCAGGTACCTGATACAGAAGGGTTTTTCTTTGTGTTGAAGAAGAAGAAAAGTAAGTTTTTCTGATTTCAGAAAACAGCCCTCAAAGAACTTTAATAGATTTTCAGAAAATACTTTTTTGTGTGTTTAGTAGCTCTTTTTCTTGTTTGGGTGTATCAAGGATCTTTTTTTGTTTTCTGTGGCTAAGGGAATTAGCTGTTCAGGAAATTAAACTTCACTTGTCATTACCAAGCCGGCTTCGGCGAGGCATCCTCTGTAATCGTTGCTCCAGACGGCCCCCTGTGAGAGGCAGCTTTGATTCAATCCCTGTGTGGTACCAAGGCCCTCCGGAACAGAAACCTCGGACGTGCATGGTTATTGGGGGGAGGAGGTCATGATGTGGGCTGCTTAGGGCACTAAATCCATTTTTACTAGAAAACTGATTGGATTTGAGACAGAAAGGCAGAAATGAAAATGTTTTTACCACTAATCTCAGATATGTGCTTATTTTGCCTTAACTCTTAATCTTAAATGTATACCTGCAAATAAGATGTGAATGGGAGTAAACTACGTTTGTGTTTTAAATCAATTTTTGACGTGATGAGAATTGTCTATGGTCAATGTTAGAAGCCTTTAAAAGGAGGCAGACTGGATGCTAGAGAGGGAGCGATTTGAGATTTACCAGCAATGTTCCTACAGCTGGGGGCACAAGCTGACTGAGTCCCTGGTGGAGTAGCCATCAGAAAGCTAGCATACCCCAAACTTCCTCCCCATCCTTTCTCACAGGCTGCTACTTATCACCCAGGATCACGTTGACTGAGATCATTAATTCATTATGCATCCTTCAGAAGATGACTTCTGATCATTACAAACTTTGCCCCAATTCAAAATAAGACTTAGATGTGAAAACTCTTAACTAATATAGTGAGCAGTCTAGGCTCTCAGAGGAACAATGTTTACAAGATCTCATCTGTGGCTTAATTCCCCAGCTTTCTGGCCTGCAGATTTCTTATTTGCTCTGAAACGTGTATGCTCAAATCGGTTGCAGGAAATGAGTTGCAGATTTTGGACTCTATTACCTTTATTCTGCCTGTAGATTTCAGCACGGCATCCCCTCCCAAATGTGTTGTTTCCTCCAAAAACATGTGTGTATTTTCTCCATTGCACAGCTGCCTGTTAAATTTTTTCAGGTTGGGGCTGCAAATTGCAATCGAGCTGGTGAAATGGGCAGCATTTTGGTGACCTCCTCCTGTGCTGAGGGATGCATCAGCACCACGTGCGGCAGAGGCAGCAGGGCTGAAGTGCTAGTGAAATTGGAGCAGTGTTTATTTGATGTGGCAAAATAAGCATGCATTAATCAGCAGGTTGACTTCAAATGCTCTGCTGCTAAAGCAAAGCAACCAGAGACAAAATAAATAGGTCACATTAACTGAGCTGCAGACTTAGTAGAAGCTCAGAACTTAATTATGAAGTTATTTGCCTTTTTCATCTTTTGAATCTCCGTAGTGCTTAGCGTTCCTCTGCATGGCAGTTAACACTCAAAGATATCTTTTGCTTATTTAATTACAGCTTAATCTCACCCATTTCTGACCACTCTGGTGTGACTGTTTGAGACTGTCCATTTATACATGCAGACATATAGATGCTTGCACAGTTAGCTGGGTGGAGTTGAAGGACTTGAGCAGGAGTATGACACGGGGGTGGACACCAGGCGATCAGCCCATGTGCTACCTGGTGTCTCTTGTGTGAGCAGCCGATGAACTGATGTGCTCCGGGCTGTGGTCCTCAGCTTGGATTTGGGATATGGACAGTCCAGCTGGGCATGTGCAAGCTCATAAGCCATGTAGACTTGGAAGAAACCATTGACAAATAGAGTTTTTATTCCCATTTGGCAGGATCAGCTCCAAGTGCTTCCATGACATAGTCAGTACTGCATTGTTTGTTTGATTGCCATCTGACCCCAATTTCCTGCATGTGAAATCAGAAGTGTTCCCACTGCCTCGAACCCAAGTGGCCGCATTTTTTCCCTGCTAACTATTAAAATACATTGGTCCGTAGGCTTCGTCCTGACGTCTCTGTGGTTGTACAAAGGAAGGCAAAGAGCGAGCGTTGGTAGTTCAGCAGCTCTACACGCCTTGTGTCTGATGGACTGAAAGCATGTTTGGATTTTGTAGATATGAGACATGTAGCTTTTCTGTGAGTTAGTAAGAATAACTGGGCATCTGTTGGTCGTTGTAGTCATCAAGGTACTGCAGAGGAGAACGCCAAGTAGCACCTAGTAAGTGGAGCTAAAGGGTTTTGTTGCTAGGACGTAGCCCTGCGCCCTCTGAAATCAAACGGAATCTTCCCTGGCCATGGAAATCACCTGGTTTTTGCAAGAGGCCCTGACATACCCTGGAGGAAATGGCACATAGCGTCAGTAAAAAGGCAGCGAGGAAAATTGCATCAAGTGCCTGAATTCCTCTAAGTTTACCTCTGGCACTGCTGTTCTTTTCAAAAGCTCATCGCAAACTTCATTTCCTCCATCCTCCTGGAAGGATATATTTCGAATTGCAGAATGATAGTTTTTATGTTTTCTTTTTTCTTTTTCCACCAGGACTATTAGACTTTTCCAGAGCAATTTCTCCCATTTTCCCAAGAAGGCTTATAGACCTCCCTACTTGAGAAGATGTTATCGTCGTTCTTGTACTTTCCTTTAGAAAATCATTCTGTTGGAAGCATTTTGACCAGCTTCTCTATACTGACATGTCATTGCAATAACCATCAAGAACATGTCATGTGGCTCTTTTGAATGTAATTTATGCTAAAGATTGCTCAAAAGATATTCCAGAAAAGTCTTTATCTTTTTTTTTAATGTCTTTAGTTATGTGCATGTTGTATTGTGCCCTTGGCTTTCTAAATATTTTCTTCCTTGCAGATTGAATCTTATTTTCAGTCTTTTCAATCTTAGTGAAACTAATAATAATAACAATAAAAAGATTTCTGAATTTAGATGCTTTTCTGTCTGGAAAAGTCTTTGATGATGGATTTTCTGTTGGTTTTCGTGCTGTTTAGCTTCTTGCTTAGACGGATGTGAGGCTTCCGATAGTCTAGTTTTCCTATCTGGCAGGTATGCCAGATTTTAATATTTTTAATACTGCTGCTGACTCTAGGATATTTTGGACTGGCTTTATCTTTCTTTTCCTGTTGTGTATTATTTCTGACCTATTCACTCCAGCGGGCGTTAAATTAAATTATGCTAAGCTGCAGTTGATATAGTAGCCTTAATTAAACCATTCCGGGTCTCCGTTCTTCAACTCTCTTGAAACTACCTTGCGCTTCTATTTCCAGTCTAACCTATATTAGCAATATGTGCTGAACTATTTAAAAATGAGCAAATTGATGTTTCCTTGCTTTCCTGGAGTGGACGTTATTAAGGGCTGCTGTTAATTTCTGTGAGGTTTTTCCATCTGCAGAGAAGCCATTAAATGGTGAACACAGAAAGCTTCAGCATCCAAGCAACCCTTCTTCCTCAAATATTCCCTGTGACTCGTGTTTCAGAACTGTGACTCGTTGCAAGGGACGTGCAAGGATGTCTAACCCAATGCTTTAAAATTGCAGTCTCTTATTTTAGCCAGTGGCTTTATTTAGAGCTGACTGTTGATAAATATACCCAGACATATTTAATTAAGTATAAAATATAAGGCAATCCTGGGAATTTTTTTAAAGCATTAAATAGTTATGATACTTGGAGAGATTTTAATCTGATTTATTTATTTATTTAATTTATGTGACTTCCTACGTGGCATTTTGAAGACCGTCCTTGTTAGGGGCTTCATGGCTTTGGTGTAATTTGACCGCCTTAGGTGAACGAGTGGTCTTCATCAGCTGGGACACGCGGCAGTGGCTCTGCCTCGATGGGAGGAAGCGTCAATGTGTGTTGGGAGCCGCAGGCCGACTCAAAGCCAGGGCTGCAGCTTGTGCAGCCTCATTGAAACATCCAAACTGAAGGATGTAGCAGAGCTCGTGAGTGAAGTGAACTAGTACTTCATATCTCAGGGATCACGCTGGATTTATATTAGCATTTGGAGAGTTCCCTATAAAGTTCTGCATTGTCCGAGTTATAAATGAAGCGCGAGTACATGGAAAATTTTCCTGAAGTAGCACATTGCTTCTAAGAAAATGAGAAAGTGATGTAAAATGCATGACTGGTTGGCTTATCAGCTGAGTGAAAAAAAATGGTTTCTAGCAGTCATGAATTATGTGTAAGTCATTTTTAATATTAATTTTATTGGCACTTTTTAAAGTCACTCTCCTGATGACACTCTGTAAATATTTAAAACCCTCAGAAGCTGGGGTGAAGAGCAAGGCCTGAGCGGAACCTCTTCCCTGCTCCCTTTGGTGTCCGCACCTCGCAGTGAGAGCGCAGCACAGGCACCGCTGCGGGAGCCTGGGGGGCTCCATCCCTGAGGGGTAGCTGTGCTATGAACCGTCTCGTCTTTTTCTCCCCGCAAAGCTAGAGGCAGATGTATCCTTTGGTATGAGAAGCGTTAGACTAATGTTCGAAAATCAGAAAACAGAGGCACGCTCCCTGTGAGATGCAGACAGGTCTCTTCACCATCTAGCCAAGTAGGGCTCGTCACGCTCTTTTCCATGCTTGTCTGCCTGTCCGCTTGGGCAGAAAGCTCTTAAGCTCTTCAGGATGGGGACTGTATCATGTGAGCAGCAAATATAGCTCTTCCCAACACTGTTACCAAAGCAGTCTTTATGATACCTGGTTTTCCTCTTCGGCATCAATTAGGCAAAGCTCAGATGAAGCCCTCAGAAGAGTTAAATCAGCATAGTTTCTTGGTGGAGGATGTTGGTGTTAAGATATCTCTTTCTAATTGTATCTTTAAGATTCCCTGCAAGGCAAGCATGTAGCCACAGTAAAAGGTATTCTGGGTCAGATTTTGCAGTTACTTGGGTTTCAGTGATGTGCAAAACTTCGTGTCAACTCGAGATTTTTTCTCTCTCTGTGCAGGCTGTACTTTTATTAAGCATTCCGAGTTTTCCCTTGTGAGTGAAAATACCGCTGCTCATTGAAGTTATTGCTACCACTCACTGATTGAATCATCTATGTAACTCTTCTGGGAGCTGCTCAGAAGCAGAGATGTAAGCAGATGGTGTCTTGTCTTGCAAGGTGTGGAGGGTTCTCAGCACCCATCAGCTGTGGTTGGCACCAGAAATGGAGGCTAGGCCCTTCAGCTTTGTAGGGCCAACTGGGGCACCAGTTGTTGGAGCTACATTTTGCTTACCTTTCTGTTGACTTACCTTTCTGTTGACTTTGGCAGTTGTCAAAGATATTTCACAGTTCCCGACTTTAGGATCCTGACCAACAAATTAGAGAAAGAACATAGGAATAGCTTTAAATGGGCTGGTGGCAGGTGCCTGACCAGCATTCCAGCCTTGGTCTTTGAGCACGTTTTAGCATTTCGTTTGAGAAGACACTGAGGGACACTAATACCAGAACATTTGGAGGTGGTGGTGAGGAGACTTCTTTTGAAGCTCCTCTGTTAAATCTCTGCTTTGAATGAGACCTTGAAGAGATCTGAACCCATTTCTCACATCCCAGCTGAGTGTGAAACCACACAGCCTTTCAGCATAAAAGCAATGTCAACACCCTCTCCATCTCCTCAGCACTTTTATGAATAGTGCCTACATTTCTAAGGAAAAAAATGCTCAGCTCAATCTGTTTGCTGAATTCAGCCCAAAATCACAAGTAGCTGCAGATCCTCTGAAACAGCATTTTTGACAAATAAGCTACATCCATTAAGAAATGAAAACTCTATTTTAGATTTTAACCTGCACTTGGCTGATCTTTTTTGTTGGTCTTTCTTGATCTCTTTTCCATAGACTTCCCTTCCCTTCTATTGCAATTTGGTTTTTAAAAATTACAATTATTTTTCTAGAGGCTGATGTTCACCTAATTCGCTGTTTAGCTTGCCACTATCTCTTTTTTTTTATTTCTTTTACATGTCGCCAGGCAGATGCATTCTTTCTCCGTCTTCTGCATCTCAGCAGGGGCTCTCCCACGAGACAGGTATTCAGCCCGTGAGTCTTGAATGTTGTGAAACGGGAGTCCCTTGGGGCCAGGAGGATCCAGCGCTTGGCATTCCCTGCTCAAGCTCGCCGCAGTCTTTCCCACCCACAGCTTTGCTTTTTGCAACCTTCTCCTGCATCTCAGTGGATGCTCTCCCTGCTGGGCTTCCCAGCGCAGGCCCCGTCCTTGAATATCTGCTGCTGTAGTTGGCGTTTTTGTTTTGCTAGGGAAACACTCAGCAGCAAGGGAAGTTCACAGGATCCGCAGTTCCTGGGGGTGTTTATGTTAGCAATCTCGGTAACTTTGCCATAATAACAATAATTTAAACAGGTGTGGGTGAGTAAGGGACGATTATAGATGGTTGAATTTTATATTTGCCTCCTATTCTCCACAAGCTGCAGCTGCGCCTCATTTTGTTGGTATTTATGTGTTATGACTGAGCGTCGCTTTGAAGGCGGTGGCGGTAAAACCACGTTCAGGCAGCGCAGAAGGAGGCCGCGCGCCCGGGGCGCCTCCCTGGGCAGTGGGTGACGGTGCCGCGGTTGTTCCCTCCCGCCGCCGATTCCCGCACAGCCGCTCTCGCCGTCAGCCTGATCCAGGCACCGGGATTTATGGAGCTGAACAAATGAAGAAAGAAAAGCTGGACTTAGCACACTGCACAGATTTTTCCAAGCCTGGGGGAAAATCCCCTCTTTTCTAGCTGCCCTCTCTTTCTGCAGCTGTCATGCATTCTCTTAGCTAGTCTGAAAGCCTCTGAGTAGGGCATGTCTCAATGTGCCTGTAGAGTTATTTATTCTCATCTGGAAGTTAGGCCGATAAATTGGGTAGGTGTTACTGCGGACTGCGATTTTGCCAGGGTGGTTTTGGGGGACTGTGCAGAGAGAGAACCGAGGCCGAAAGCCGCAGAGCCTGCGGAAACAAGTGCCCCTGGCTGAGGACCGTTTTTTTTCAGCTAAAACAGCCAACTTCAGGCACTGATACACAATACTGGTCCCTGACATTTTGATATTATGGTCATCTGGTGAAAACTGTTGTGTGCCAAAGATCCTTTTTGAGCTTAGCCTCCGTCAGTAACAGCAGCACTGGTGAAGTTACCGTCCCTGGCAGTGTTCAAGAAACGTGTAGATGAGGCACCTGGGGACATGGTTTAACAGGCGGGGTGTTGAAGGGCTTCCTGTTGTGATCTTGAAAAGTGATTTCAGTGATCTTGAAAGCCTTTTCTAACCATAATGATTCTGTCATTCTATGTTCTCTGCTTCTGTTAAACCTGTTTGAGTGGACTCAATGTGGTATAATGTGAATTAGTGAAACTGCCATGAAGGGAAGTTGCATCTTGGAATGGAGCCTTTGGAGTGTTTTGTTTTTTTTTTGTTTTGTTTTGTTACTAACCAACTAACTTGCCTGGATGGAAAGACAGACTCTGCCTGCTGTTTGGCTGACAAAATGATGGATTCCTAACACAGATGCACAGATCAGCTTAATAATAATTATTGTATTTCAATAAAAAGTTGAGGGGAAGAAATGTTTTAAAATTTCATTTAAATGTATTGTTTGGTATCAAAGCTTATTATTTCAGAATGAAAACTCTAAGCACTTAGTTGCATCTCCATTAGTGGTTTTGATAATCCAGAAGCTGCATTTATGCTGCAAAGATTCATGAAGTGCCCAAGTCCAAAGTTCAGCAGAGCTGCAGCCAGAGTCCTGGTTTGATATCTCAGAGTCCAAACAGGAGGTTTGTGCAGATATTGCTAAGTGTAAAATTTGACCCACAGATACTCGTGGTGATGACAAACGAGCCAAAAGAGACTGCGCTTGATTCTCAGGTCTCTGCTCGAATTTTCAGCACTTTACTATTAAGCCATGCAGATTTCCATGTTTAAACGGAGCATGTTGGATCTGGAGCGTCTCCGGCGGCACGGAGTTGCCATTTCCATGGAGTCAGCTGTGAATGCAGATCCTTACCTTAAAGAAAGGAGAAGCAGAAGACAAAGCACCTGTGGTCCAAAGGGGGAAAAGTTCTTCACCAAGCCCTGGCAGAAATACAGTGATCTTGATAAATCTGTGCAGAAAGCGAGTCCCTGTTAGCCACTCCTTTATAAATGAATTTCCTAGAAATCAATAGCAAATTCCCTTTTGCAGACAGGCAAGGCACAAGAGGGTTATCCACCTGTGCCAGGTGGTTTCTGGCGCTCCAGGATCCATGTACAGAGATGGGAGGCAATTGATCCCAGAAAGACTTGCTTCAAGGGAAGAGAGAAAGGCTGAAGGGGTTTTATGGATTTCTGAAGCACTGCTGTTGAGACACAGAAGCTGCTGAGACTTGCTGTATGAGTCTAATAAACTTATTCCTGAGCGGCTGGGTTACCTGGAGAAATATCCAAGGCAGAAGCAGCAGAGGGGACCCAAAGCAGCCATCATGTGGCATGGAGTTAATCAGGTCACTGTCACTTTGCCTCGTATAAAACACAGCTGATCAAATCCTCGCCGGTGCTCTGCAAGCACCGCTGCGTTGGCTTTCCCCTTTGCTATTGAATCAAGTCAAAGTTACTTGATTTATCTCTCTCTTTTTCTGCTGACCTGTCCTCTTATTCAATTTGCTCTGACATCCGTCCCTTTGGATGCAGCCATCAGCCCGGCACACAAAAACCTCTGGGCTCCTTCTTGCCTGCACTGCCCCCAGGCTCTGGCCGTTTTCAATCAGGGCTTTTTCCTGAGTGCATGGTTTGTGCTTAAACGTAATCGATGTCATGGCAAGTGAATTCATGCTTTTGCAAGATACATAGCGCCCTAGCGTTGTGTTGGATTTGTGTGATGGGTGGCTGCACACTGGAAATTTTCTGGAGTTTTTTTTCTAGCATTTTGTATTAGCACAAAAATACATTTATGACACTCATACTAATAATGCTCTTCCTCCTGTTTTCTGATTCAGCAGGATAGATAGTCTTCATATGCAAGATGCCTTGCCATGAAGATCACTTAACAAACCACTGAGTAGATAAAACATGGGCTAACAGGAAGGGCATTAGCAGGAAGCAGATGGGTAGCACAGTATGTGGTTTGCCTGGCATTTGTTATTTTGCTGTAGAAAGCTAAGAAATGAGTTACAGTGGGGCCAAACAAAGAGGAAAAAAAAGCCATAAATATTCAGAAGGGCAGAAGAAACAAATGTATTGACCTAAATGACCATTGGTGACTAAAAAGCTTTCAGGCAATGCATTCAAATCATAACTGTACCATTAAGAACATGAAAAGATGCGGTCTGAGTGGGGCTGTGTGGCAAAGGGATCCGCTGGCTTCCTGGGGGAAATGCAGAACTATAGAATTCATCTCCTTCATGGCCCACTCGCTGTCCACGGCTCTGTCCGCAGAGCGCCTTTACAAACCAGACTTCAGACTTCTTGTAAGGTCATATTTGACCTTGTGCTGAACATGGTTCATGTCTGGTTACCTTCTTCTGAACCTTACCTTCTTCTAGTTTCATTAGACTAATTCTGTAAATAATTCAGTTTGAATGTCATGCATCTCAGGGAATGGCAGACTGATTGCCATGTTTTTGTGTATGTTTCTCCAAGCTGAAAGCTGACTTGTACGTTTTTTGATCTCTGTTGCATTTGTATGGAAACTTTTGCTGTGTTGGCCATTACAGTCTTTCTTTTTCTAATTCCAGATTAAAAAATAAATAAATAAAAAGAGGAGATTAACTTTCGATTAACTCGAATGGAAGGCTTAATTGACTTCTTTTAAACAAATCTCTTTCCTGGAAAAGCTTGAATTAACACCCCCCCCCCTTTATTCCTGCAATTTAATTGATCATTTTACAGATGAGATACCACCAATGTGCAGTGATTGATTAAGCCTTAATGTTTTAGACTTTTGAAAGCTGAGACCAAAATGACTCAGGCCTGTCTTGGAACCCTGCCATACTAATAAGCAATATTTAGTACTGACTTTAGGCATCAGCTGTTTTTTCTTACGTTTGTTTTTTCTTCTGTACCCTTGCACTCATAGTTAATGCATATTCCCTACCCTTCAGAGGGTTCCTCTGTGTAAATGGGTTGCGGAGAAGCGGTGCAGAAAGGGAAGACAGGCAGTGGCTGGAGTGGGCTTTGCCTGGTGGGAATAGTCCTTTCAGAGCCAGCTCTGGGTCAGCTTGGATTTGAGCAGGAGGACAAAAAAAAATGAGAGCCTGGGAAGAAATGTGTGACGGAGCAGAACCGCAGGGGATCCCGTCTCTGTTCTGCAGAGCGAGGATGGAGGAGGAAGGGGCTGTCGAGTTCCCTTTGCAAAAACTCTTCAGGTTTTAAGTGTGCTTTTAACCAAGAGGGAAAAAAAATGTCTTATCCTCCCCTCGAGGTGTAATTTCCTTGCTCTGATTATTGCCAAGCACGGAGAGCATTTGCCTCCGTGAATGTAATGGATGCCAAGGGCACTGGAAAGCTGTCGTCAGGCTGAAGAGCAAAAAGCTTTTCCTGTGTTTCCCGGAGCAGAGTTTAGCAGAGCACAGCAAACGCTTGCATTCTGGTTACTGCTATTTCATGTGGCCTCTTCCTCCCCTCTTTCTCTAAATTTGAAAACCATCTATTAATAAGCTGACATATGAGTAGTTTGCATGCTAAATAGAGTGATTGATTCATCTCAGTGGGAGTGTACTCTTTTTAGGTTGGAAAGCTGGAAAATAATGCATATATTAGTAAGTACTTTAGACTTTATTTACAAATATTGACTATGAGCATTTCCAAGTCAAAAATTTGCTTGCTTTCCTTTTTCTTTGTGTTTTCTGATGAACTTCAACTTTGAATTTTGGCTGCTGGGTTGGTGGCATGCAGCATGTGCCACTCAGCCTTTGTGCAGGCAAAATTTGGGGATTAAGGGAGGTGTTTAAGTTGCTGATAGTTCGATTTCCATTTAGAAATGGGAGATAGGCACAGCAAACGGGAGGGAAGCAGACGAGCCGGGTGTCAGCTGCGTGGGGCCTTTACAGCTGGGCATTTCCAGACCAGATCCCCAGCTAGTTTTGTGTCCAGGGATGGCTCGTGGTGTGGGAGCAGCTTTGAGCCGGCTTCAGCACAGATGGAATGCACGGAGGAAAGGCATCCAGCATGGCAGTTTTGCAAATAGATGATTAACGTTTGGTTGCGTGTTATCACTGCTGCAAAAGTGAGCTGAGTGCTTATGTTTAAAGGGCTAGGTGCAGACCTTGGCAGTCATACAGACTAGTGTATGGCTGCATCCTTTATTTATTTATTTTCATTTAGCTGTTATTTTTAAAGATTTGTCACTTCGTCTCTCACTGCGAGGTTTCCTCTTGGCTGCATTGCAAAGAAAGGGAAAATGAATAATCTTTCTCAGATGACGCCAACCCACTCTTCATCTCCCCCTTCCAGGTTTGGATGTGCCATCACCACTTGGGGTTATTTTTCCCACCCTGCTATCAACAGAGGGTAAGGGTAGAGAAAGAAATGGCTATTCCTGGGGTCCAGGCCCTTTCCCACGGAGGGCCAAGCAGTTGCAGATGTAGCTTTTCTGGCCTGAGCCTCCCTCCTTCAGCTCCTGGCAGCCTAAGAAGTGGCTACTCTCAAGGGCAGCCTGCAAGGAAACACGCGGGGAAGAGATTATTCTTTTTCAAATATTCAGCCTATATATAATACGGAGCACGGCAGTTACAATAATGCAGTTCATTACCTTCAGAATAGTAAAGGGAAGCGACTGGAAAGGGTTTTACACACTACAGTGTGCTTTGCATAAGCTTTTTAAGAGCCTTTCACGACTTCTACCTGCTTATATCAGGAGGAAGATGGAAGTGGTCTAGGAAGCGCGTCTGTCGGCGCTGCCAAGCTGGCGGCAGCGTTCGGCAAGCGCCGGGACGTCGGTGGGCACGCGCGTGCCCGCGCCAGGCAAGAAGGTGCAGGTGGTGGGGCGCAATGCCAAAGGCAGGCCTTTCTTTCATGGTGCCACGCTGCCCTGGGTTTCTGCCTTCTGTTTGTTTGGGGAGTTTTCTGCTTACTGTTAAATCTAAGTGGTGTTTCAAAGCATATCTCAGGGATTTATTTTTTTACGCCCATGCTGACCGTATGGGCATCTCGGGGGATGCAAGTGGCCGGCTCTTGAGCCTGTTGGTGAAGGAATCTTTTCAGAAAGATGTGAAAGGCCTTAGTGCATTGATTCTTCTTGACCTTTTCTCTCAGAAAGACAGAAGAATTGTGTTAGAAAGGTGTATATGGTAACGTTTTGCAAACTACCCACCACGAGCGTTCCTTGTAGAAGAAGAAACGGCTGCCGTTAGCAGAATTTTATTGTCTGGTTGGTACCAAGACTGGGCTTATCCTGCTGATGCATGTTAATATCTGCTGTGGGAGTCCTCAGGCCACAGCAGTGGAAAGTGAATTTGGTATTCAGGTAAAGCAGCCAGGTGGAAAGTGTCCTTCATAGTTGCTGAAAAGGCACCCTCTTCTTTCCATACTTATTTGAATAGTCCTTACAAAATGATATCGGCTACCAAGTATTTGGACTAGGTCTAGGCAGTGCTTCCCCCTGTGGTGCCAGGTTCTTGTACACCTGTGTCACCTGTGCGAATCGCAGATCGCCATCATCTTCAAAGAAGAGCTCTTTGCCCGTTGTAGCCTCCAAAATGAAACTTCAGCCCTTTATTATACAGTGTTCAGATCTGTTCATATGTGTTTAGGGTGCAATATTTGCTACCTCGTGGAGCTAAAGAAAAGCTTCATGTTAAGGGAAGTAGGAGGTTTTTGGCTTATATCCTTCAAGTCATGAAGAACTGGGCAACTCCATCTCCTAAAGCTCTACTGGTTTTAGATAGAAGAAACTATTGCCATTTTTTTGCAGACACTTCCTGTGCTCATCCTTTTGTTTCCTTGGTTGCAAGAGCAGCTTTGTTTGGAGCTTTTCCGTGATGCTCTGTGGAATGAAGGAATTAGTAAACCTACCAGCCCCTAGGAAAAGCCATCTATGCAGCTGTAGTTGACATTTACAGGTTTCTTTTTCTTTTATTTTTAAAAATGTATTTTATTTTATTTTCAATTAGAGGGGTATTTTTGCTACTGAGCCTTCAAGAAGGGTCTGCAGTCCAAGGCACAAATAAGCTGGTTTGCCCCTTCCCGATTTATTCTATCCAGTGCTGTGCAAGCAGCAGTCAAGGGATATAAAAATGATTTTTGAAGTAACTACAGGGTTTATGAGATAAGGGTAGAGTTCTTCACCTCTGCTTTGGTTCAGCGCCTCCCTCTCTGCCATGAATAAGACCTCTCAGAAAATGCAGGGGGAACACTTTGTCTCCTTGCGCAGCCTCCTTGCTCTGGTGTCAGCTTCTCAGGGAAACGGCCTCAGCTGGAGCGCTGCTTGCAGAGCTGGGGGATCTGTGCTGCTCTCTTCAATCACGAACATCTCTTCTCAGACCAAACTGGCATTTTGACATAGTTCTCTGAACATTTCCAAGCTGTCCCAGCTTGTGCAGGTGCTTGTAAGGCAACGTCTCTTGTTATTTCCAGCTCTACGAAGCTTTCTGGGAGTCATTCGGCCATGTAGTCAGCTTGCTGCTCTGCTGGAAGACTCCTTCCTTGTTCCTGGTGAGATGGAAAGTGTCCTTTGGGACATTTCAGATGAAACGATTTGTCCTGGTGAGGCAAAACACGCTATCCATTGAGGCAGAATATGGATGGGTCCAACAACATGTGTTTAGTGAGTCGTGTGTGGGCATCTTCCTCCAAAGGCAGGGATCCGGGCAGCTTTCTGTGCTCCCACCTCACCTCTCAGAAGCGGCCATCCGGCATGCAGGAACCTTCCCCATTTGTTTGGAACCAAACTACGGTCAACAATAATTCTTATTTTAGTCATTTAAAAAGCTTTTATAAAAAAAAAAAGTAGCTTTTTTTTAATTAATCATCCATAGGTGAAAATGTGTCTTTTACATTTGTCTCTGTGTAAAATTTGATGTCGTATTATGTTGCTTGTTTGCTGTCTGGTGGCTGGTCTCAGAGCTGTCACATAGGTTGGAAAGGCAGTGAATGAATGATCTCAATTTCTTCCTAAAAACATTTATCTCACATTTGAATCAAGAGATAGGTGAGACCTATGACTTTAAAATTGACATTTGTGCAATACAAAATCTCATCATAGCTCTGAAAAGGATTGAGGAATTATTCAATTGTAATCATTGATGTTTGGGGATGATCCAAGTGGGCACGGCTTTATAAGCCTTGAGAATTTTGCATGAAGTGTTTATAGTAAGCTTTATGAAGTAGGTAGATTAAACAGTAAGCTTTAGAAAACCCTTCAAGAGATCATTTCTGAATCTTACTATTGGAAACCAAATATTGCATGACAGCAACTTGAATGGATATGATAAGATTTGAAGATTTGATATGAAGATTTGAATTGATTCTCAAACCATTTTTTCAGTACAGTCCAGAGTGAGAAAAGGACAGGCACCTATTTAAGACATAAAAGCTTAAAACAGATTATATAAGTCTAATATTCACTGTAGATCATGCAAATATTTTTCCTTCTGTTACACATTACAGTGGTACAGAGCAAAACCTGATAGTAAGATAGGAAATAGTGATAATAACAGAAGTGATTTTAATCTTCTGTGCATTTGCTGTGTATAAGCTAATTTCCAGACATGCATTTTAAAAACTTTTAAAAATACTGATTTTTTGTTCCACTTCTTCTTAAATAACCTTGTGAACATTATGGTGTGGTTGGAGGGGGAAAAAAAAAAAAGCTAGCACAGCCTAATACCCTTGTAAAAATAAAACAAGAGGTATAAAGATATAATGTACAACAGGTTGTTTTGCTGCTGGAAAGCTGAAAGATTGAACGTACATGCATGTGGACTGAACATACAGAACGCAGGGCAAAGCAAAGCCTTGCAAAAGTGTCCACAGTGGCAATCAAAACTTGCTTTTGAGAGGGATTCTCCATACAGCGTGCTGTGCCCCTTGGAAAGTCCGGTTGCTCGTGACCTTCAGTTTTTCTTGAGAAGAGTCATATATTATTATAGGGGGAAAAAAGTAAAAACATCAGATCATTTGCAGTGTTGTCCCTGCTGCTACCAGCAAGCATTGGAGAAGAAGCTGTTCCAGGGGGTTGCAACTAAAGCTTTATGTGTGGAAGAGTAATTTGATGGCCTGAGCGCCACATCACCATGCTGTAGATGAGTGACAGCCCAGCTATTTCCCTGAAGCTCTGCTGGCTTCTGTCACCAAGGATGCCCAAAATGCAGAGAGAAGGGAACCGGGTGCAGAATGGATGAGGGCCAATTTCCAAGTGCTTTTCAAACGCTTCTCTCATTCTTTGCTCATGACTGATTTATGATTTCATATCCCAGCACTTCTTACACTGCAGTCATCACAGCCTATAGAAATGTCAGGATTTACTAATACTAACACTCAGAATTAAATAATATGGTTTCAGGAGTCTGCCTTTGATATATCCTGCAGGCATTCCAGGTGCGTTATCTGTCTGCTCTCCAGATAAATCATCATTTTTATTCTTGACAATGTGTCCATTTCCTGAGTTTTTTCCCTAATTCAAACATAGGCATATAGAGCAGCTGCTTCAGGGTCCTCAACTATATTATTTACAATATAAAAACATTGTATTTTTATACATATTTAATACTAATAATATAAATGTGATAATAATAACAAATTAAGGAAACCATTACAACTACTTTTAAATTTCAGAAGGAATTTGAGGTTAGTGTTGTCTCACTTTTGGGTGCTTTATTTAAACCTCCCTTTCTGTGGTATTCCCGCATTTCTTGAGAAGTTAACACCATTAAGCAATCTCAAGCCAAGCATCCAAAGGATGGTTTGCTTCTGCAAGTCTGGAACCTTTTCCTTTGCTAGGAATAGAAATGATTTGAATTGCATCCATTTTTTTTTCTTTTTCTTTTCTTTTTTTTTTTCTTTTCCCTTTTAATCTGCCACGAGCTATTGCAGACTAATTCATTGCAGGAAAACCTCTGCACTTGCTGTACGCGTGTGCATATGTATAAGATAATAGGGAGTGACTGAATACAATACGTGTGTTTAAGCCACTCAGTTGAAAATTACCGAGTATTAAAATCTGCTGGGAATCACAAGACTTCTAAATTAGGAAAGCACATGTCACTCAGGATGTGCAGATGAGTCCTGGTACAAGAGTAGCTTTCAATAAGAAGAATGAGTGTTGTTCCCCAGAGTACATAAATCCTAGTTTGGCCACTCCGTACCAGCTCTTGCTATTTCTCTAGAAGCATGTGTTGCCTTTTGCTGTTATTTTTTTTTCCTGTATCTTGTTCCATTGTGCATTTCTATTAGATGTTTCTCATGGGCCAGCTATCGAGAGACACCCTACTGTGCTGTGGTGTGGCGAAGGAAGGCATTTTCCCCCATAAACAAGGTATGGTGTGATTTGAGAGCAATCTGACAAGGACAAGTCCCGGATGCCTTGTAATTATTTCAATGTATTTTTATTATGTTGCACAGTGTCATGGTAACTCAGAAAAACTGGCCAATTTGACCTAAGGTTGAAATGAATGAGGGTTTCTAGGGACGATGTCATTTATGTGCTTGCTGGGTGTGGGTTAGGTATCAATCACTCAGGGCAGATTTTTCCATAATTAAAATATATATTTTAAAACTGTTTAAATGACTTAGGAAGGAAATCAAGCTAAAAAATATATATATTGACCTTGAAAATCCATGGGATTTATAAAACTAAGTTGAATCCTATTGACCGTTAAGCTTTTTATCGTGCCTAAGGCTCATTTGGACAGACTTTGAAAATGGTATTTCTATACTTCCTTTGAATTCAGAATGATAGTGCTAGGCTGAAAAACCTTTATGGACACAGACAATTAATTTTTCACCAGTGATGCTGTTTATGTGCGTAGGAGCAGGAAAAGCAGGATTTGGCTCCATGTGAATCCCCATTCTCGTGGGGAGGAGGAATGTGGCAGGGAGAAGGGACCATTTTTGTCTCCCTGTTTGGTTATCGGCAGAATGCACATCCTAGGGCATCCTGTGGTAGTTACGGACACAAATCACAGTGTGGTGACTGAGTTGTGGTTAATTGCATAGAAATAAATGCTGATTGCATCTGAGTTTTAGGGAAAACAGGGGGCCCAGGAAGTGTTTCTTGACCAGCTGAGGTCGCCTAGAGTATCTTGACTGCGAAGTCAAGCCAAACTGCTCTTCTGTCCCAACTCCTACATTTGTTCTCTGTCATTTTCATCTTCGCTTTCCCATCAGGGTTCCCCATCTGCCCTGCTCGTGGTGGCAAGAGGGGAGCCAGCTTTTGGGCTGTCTTCGAGTTCTGGGCGGCGCTGTCACCTTGTAGGCGTCTTCCCTCTTTATGGTTGGCAACTACGAGACACGAGACGAGGGAGCAACCGCCAGCTCCGCTGGCTGAGCTGCCGCAGGCTCCCCAGCTACATGCGAGCATCGTCTGCTTGAAAAGTCCCGCAGCCTGCGTAGGTTTTGCTAAGACACAAACGGACCAGCCTTTTTTTTAAGGGCTTCTCATTCAAACCTCTCTGCTTTCCCAGGAATTGCCTGGCAAACAGAAATAAATTCCTTTTAAAAATGGAAGACTCACATTTCTTTTTTTGCTGGAGAAAATCATCACCTGATTCCAGACAGCAAAAGATCCCTACCAAGAAACTTGGAACAATTTTTAAAGGAAGCTTAGAGCAGTTTTTAAAGGATTTTTAAAGTTTTTAAAGAATTATGGAGCTATTGTTGCAGTTACTCCCTAATTTAGAAAAATATTTATAAAATATTAAAATATTTTTATATATATATTTATATTTGATATTTATTGTTAGATATGTCTCACTTATATCTGCATATATGCCGGTGTATTTATATACATTTATATATATGTGTGTGCGTGTGCGTCTGTGCGCCTGCATGTACCTTGCAGCAATATAAAATAGGGTGAGCAAGAATGAGTTTCTTCTGCAGGTCTCTTCCCTGCCCTTATCATGGCCCACAGACTTGGCTTTCCTTCCTTAAAAAGGAGTGGAGGGAGAAAGAGAGAAAAACGCAGAAAAGCAGGCAAGCAAGTGGGCGAGAGCTGCTGGCCGGAATGCCAGGTCCAAGATTTAACAGTACCAACCCAGCTCTGCATGTGTTGTGTGAAAATGCAGTAGTAAAATACATTTATGTGATAATATAGAATATATATGTAATATTTATAAATTTATTATATATCTATATATTAATGCTTATATATAATGTAGGATCAAGGTGAGATTTCCCTGCCTTTTGCGTTAAAAATGAGTTTTTGCTTTCCACGCTGGTCAGGATGCTGCGGTGACGGTGATGCCTGGGGGGCAGCGGGCAGGACTTGTTCGTCCTGCAGCTCCCCAGTGCCCTCTGTCCCCACATACCTCGTCGGGCCATCTCTCCCTGGAGCGGTGCCATATCCCAGGCTCCTGGATTTCCAGTTTACTGGGACTTATCCTTTCACATGCCCCTCCATGCAGAGGGGAGCCTCCTCAGTGTAAAGGAAAACTCCTGTAATTTTTCCCTTGCACTTAGGGATTTATGCCACCATAAGTCAATAAGCAGACGCTGGCTTTCTTCTCCAGATTGAATGCTTGTCCTGCTTACGTTTTTCTAAAGTACTGGCTATGCAAGCTGGCTTGACATGTTAATTTAATTTGTACTTCACAATTCATTCCCTTTCATTTATGATCACATATTGGGAAAGGTTACAATTAATCAGCTAACGCAAATGGGAGCCAGCAAAGCCAGTGATGTAATACTGCATTTCATTTGCTCTGCGAGAGAATAGCCAACGTCCCTGTGCTCCGGAAAACTATTTTTGTTATTTACTAAAACAAATAACCAATTATTAAAGGAAATCTTCCAGCACTCTTCTCCCATTTTGAAAGCATGCACGTTTCTCTATGTTTCTAATGATGCCCCAGTTCTTAAAAGCGAAATGCTTCTGGCTGTGACCAGCTTTGGGGATGGAAACAGCTGAGGGGCGCTCTGCGGGCAAGGGGACACCATGGATTTCAGCCGTGCTTTAGTTTGCATTGGCCGTGTCCCCTGGACCCGAGGAAAGGCAGAGATCAGTGTATCCAGCCATGCTTGGTACCAGGTGGCTACTTTGGTCTTGGGAGAGATGAATATTCAGCGAGCACCAAGCCAATTTTCAGATGCTAATAGCTTGCCCGTTGTGGTGCTGGAAGGGACTGATGCTGATTACTCAGTAAAAGAACCACAGGGAGTTGCAGAATAAAAAATAAAACCCGTCCAACTTAATGCAGCATGCACTTAATAATTGAAAATGAACTAACTGTTTGTCTTTAAAAAGCCGGTGTGTTGCTGGGCTGGGACAGATGATGAGAAATGCTCCCCTCCTGGGTGGGTATTGACAACCCAGCCACATGCTTGCAAACCAGAAAGGTTTCCATAATAAACACCCGCAGCCTCCCCGGAGCGGCACGGCGTTGTTAGGTGCTGCTAAAGGGGCACGACGGATTGTGTTGGACTAATAGGACACAGCATTTGACTGCTGAATCACTGTCAGAAGAAGGACAAAAAAAAAGGGATCTGGTTCTTCAGCTACAGTACACAATTGTTAAAAGTTAATTTGTGGGGTAAAAATACACGGCTCACTTTATGGTTATTAGTTTTATAAGGTTAATGTATGATTTTATGTGTGTCAGAGTTCAGCAGTCGTTTGCTTGGGTTTTAGTCTACTGAGTCATTTCAGATGTTAATTGCCATCGTTAATTCTCATCAGATGTACTTGGAATTCCTCCGTACAAGACAAAATAAACGTTTCTTCTTTTCCTGCTTTTTAATATAAATGAGCAGCAATTTGGAAAGGAGAAAAAAAGAAGAAAAGGTTTCCACTTTTTCACTGGGAGCAGAGTCTGGCATATGGTCACTCCATAAGTCCACCGGAATTAAACAGACTTCTCTTTTCACATTTGAGGGGTTGACTGTATTATTTAGGGTGTGAAAAAAATAAAAAGAAAGCCATCAAGGCATCTTTTCCAACTACCTCAGATTCTACATGCTGTAAATGCAGAATCTGTTCTCTTGGGCTTTGTACACAAAAGCGGCCTTTTCGTTTTTGTCAGCCCCTCTGAGTATCCTCTTGCATAAAGTGGGGAGAGAGCCTGCGAAAGCCACGGGATGCGGTCAGGGCACATGAGACTGAGTAAGCAAGAGCAACCTGTCATCTCCAAAAACAAGCTGAGGGGAAAAACTCCTGGACAGGAGACACACGTGGTTTTAACTTTGTGCAGGACATGTATTGCTGCAAGTCTTTCACAGTGCCCTAAGCACAGGGGTTTTTGTTCTTTACAGCAGCTTGCACAGGCAGGTATCTCTGTGTGCGTTTTGGACGGGTAATTTTCAGTAGCTTGAAGTAAATTTAAGCCTAGAGGGTGCTTGTGTTCCTGCTGTAGCAGTTGCACTTGTGTTTTTTACATTGTGTCCATAATGCTGGACTTCTTGCTATGTGCGAGAATTGCTGTACGTGGCCGGATTTTGAATGATATGCTGGGCGTGCTTGCTGCGACCTAAGCAGCCTTGTCCAACTCTTGAGTCTGCGCTTTGACCTTTGAGATCCTGTGGAGAGCGTCCGAACATGAAAATGCAATGAAATTGGTGGGACCGAGGGCTGCTTTAAGCAAGGGTGAGCCATCCTGTGTCACGCAGGGAGAATTCTGCTCGCAGCAGGGCTGACTAGGGTCCAAGGACCTTGAATTCCTCTGAGGAGACTCAAGTCTCTTGCCAGAGTCATGCAGGAAATTTGGACCGATGTGTGAGCCTGTTACACTTTGGTCTTCAGCCATCTTCAGATCCCAACGTGAAATGTGTTTGTGCATAGAAAGTCTGTCTCAGCTCTCATTGCCAGAGTGTGCAGATTGGCATGTAATGCCGTTTATTAGGATGAACGGCAGGCAGGTCACGGCGCTCGCTCCTGAGGGTTCGCTCTGAGCCTCACCTCTGCTCCGGCAGCTGCTGCAGGGAGCTCTGCTCTTACTCTTCACCCCACAGAAACTTCAACAGTGCAAAGACTGTGATGTTTTGGGACAGCTCAAAAAACAAACGAAAAACCCAAAAACAGTCTTATGAAAAAGCGTTAACCTGTTGAAAGCGCCGCTCCTTGAGCCTTGATGTGGCCATAGCCCTCGCGCGTGTGGGTGCTACCCAACCTCACCGTGGGGTGAAGGACTCCCAGTACTCTCCACAGGAACCAGGAGAGGCTGGGCAGGGAGGAAAACTTCTTTCCTTCCTGAAGCCCATGGCCTCCAAAATGTTCTAGGTGGCCACCGATATCCCGGGGAGAGCCGGAGCCGCATTCAAGCGCGTGTCTCCAAGCCATGACTCTACTGCCCACAGCTGCTGCCCCTCAGCCTCCAAGGGCCTCTGCCACCCCTGTGAGTCACAGTGATAGAGGAAACTGTGGAGCTTCTGAAACAAGGTCATGCGAGTGCTCCAAAATAGGCAGTATTTGACATGCATAGAGAGAATATGTGCTTTAAGGGCCCTCTCATACTGCCCCGTGCTCTACATTGCTGCTGGGGATCTAGAAGCTGGAGCAACTTAGTGGCAGCACGAAACGTCTCGTCAGGGAGCCCTTTTTTTGGAGATTTTCCTCCAAATGGCTGCGAATGGCTGCCTGTCTTCTGTGGTACTGGTGTAGCCCCAGTGGCTTCCAGGAACTTCCACCAGTTTAACCCGGCAGAGACTTTGGCCTGCAGTTCCTGCGGGAAAGGACAGCGTTGTTCTTGTGTAGGATCTCCAGTGAGGGAAATTCAGGCTTCCTGTTCGGCTCTAGAACAAAGGCCTATGATACAGATGAGATACAGATTATCCCTCACAGATTTATCTGGATGTTTTCTTCTTGGTTAGAGGCAGTGCTTTGAGTTTCATGACCATCAGTGAAGTAGAGGCAGTGGCTTAAGGCCAAGTTTTCTCCATCACTGCTGTGTTTTCCTCCAGGAAATGTCATCGTGTTTTTTCAGTTGTGGTTTCAGTGAAGTCTTGGCCTATTTGTACCTATAGCAGTAATGCTAATTTCTTGTAAAGAAAAAGAGCGTGTTATCCAGACTCCTATGTCATGATTAGACTGCAGGTAGAGGAACTCAGCAGAGCAGTTTTAGCACAGACATGACTTTCTTTTCAAACTTTTCTAAGACAACAACAGATTTGCTTTTGGTCTTATGACATCCCACTTACTAAATTCTGTGGTTACTGTAATTGAAGGACTGCCTCCTCTCATCCCTATTTATAGACACAAAACGAATGCACTGTATGTTTCGGCATAAAGATAAGTCCTGCTATAGAAATATCCCACAGTATCCACAGCAATGAGCTGCTTCAAGGCCAGTGCTGACAGTAGTAGATGTGGTTAGAATAGGCTCCACCAGATCCTGTTACATCATGTATCACCTTGTACCGCATGTGGGTTGCTAAAATCATCCAGATTATCCATTAGTAAAGCACATGCAAACAAAGGATAGAGGACAGGTATCCAGGTTGTGTTCATCTCAACAAAAATAGCAACAAATTAGGAATATGACAGCTCTCATTTCCTCCCTTTCTGTAGGGGTGAGCACAGGAGGTGCCGGATATAAACATGGCATTTGCCAATAGAACTGGCTTGCTCATGACTATGTTGGATGCTGTCAGGAATAATTAGGTTAACCATAAGCACTCCGACATGGAGAGGAATAGCAGAGATGGTCGTGCCTCACAGGCAGCCTTGTGCAGCTCCCTTGCAGTCACTTTCCTCCCTTTACCTCTACTAAATGGAAGTGATTGCCAGGCCCTCGGCTGGATGTTTGCCTGTTGTCAAGAACTAATGCTGTGCTCTGCCGCAACAGCAAAAGGCTTGCACTTTTGTGTGACAGAACATTAAGGGGCACCTGAGTTAACTTCTTTGGTAATAGGAGGCATTTTGGTTTGGGTATAGGAGGCATTTTGTGCTCTTGATGGAAATTTTGTCACGTTGGCCTTGCACATGTTATCTCCAGCATTGTGGGTGATTGGGGAAGTCAGTCATCTTTGTCTTCAGCAGTTGGCATGTAGTTACCTCTTATTCCCCAAATGACTTTTTATGGACGTTGGAGAGCTTTCTCACTTATTTGCTCATCCAGAATGTCTTCTATTCCGTCACCTGGTTAAATGAGTATCAGAAAGGGTATGACAAAAAGAATAAACCATCCCTTCTTTTTTGAGCTTGTGTTAAGACTATGTACATTGAATTATTCCAATATGGGCACACAGCTTTTGCCTGGACATCAGGCATTATTTTGTACTGGTGCAAACATGCTTGGGATTTCATAGTCATGGAAACAGAGTGCTGCAGATTATCTGTTGAGTTTTTGGGAGTTGCAGCTGTAACCCTTCTTCTGAAAACCTGTGCTGTGGGGTGGTATCCATGCACCAGCAGAGACTGCTTGTTGCCCAGGATCAGTGTGTGTATAGAGCATACGCAGCTGCAGTCTCAGCTTTAATTGTCACTTAACCTTCTGTTCACAAACCCCAACTTGAGCATAACATAAATCCAGCAAAATGTTTGCTTTCAGCAAAATAAAAACATATGTATGTGTGATATTATAACATGTTGTATCTATGCCTACAGTTGCACAGAATGCTTCAGGGTTTGAGTGAAGTCAGGGAAATGAAATATCCTTAGAATTATTGTATATATTAATTAAAGTAATTTAAAGAAACCGTGGAAAGGGGAAATCAGAGTTGCTTTTCAGTGAAATGGAGAGACCCTGCTGGCAGGTGAAGTATAAAGGCAGTACGCGGCATTTATTATTCATATCCTTCAGAGCTGGCTGGGTTTCCTCGGCCACTGGTCACAGCCAGGAGGCCCAGAGAAGCTGTTCTCCAGCCACAGCATGTCACTTGTGTCTTCAGCACATGGCTCAGTTGGGTCCATGTAGGGGAGTGAGTCCGTCCCTCGTGATGTGATGTGCTGGTACCTCCATCTCCCCAATTCACAGCTGATTTAAGCATGAGCTGCAGTCTGAAGGGAAGGCAAGTCCCATTTGCCCATACTTCAAACACATCTCCCTGTTATGATAGTGTGGCCTTGGCATCGGAATCAAGACCAAAATATTCTCCTGAGAAAGTAAAAGTGCTGCCCGCTGAGAGCTACCACTGGGCCAGATTTCACATTTACTTCTAGCTGCAATAGTATTTAACAAAAGAGAGCACTTTAACAAAAAGCAATTTGAAACCAAGAGAGAGTAATGCCTTGTTGGATTAATTTTTTTGTGTATTAAAATAAAATGGTGATGATGCTGTATTGCAGCTTATGTGGTTTCATCTAGTGTCTTTTGGGGCTCTGCAGGGCTTTAAGCCTCCAATAGTTGCAATAAGGCCTACATGCTGTTTTGAAACCATGCAAATATCAGCATTGATTATATAAAGAAGTACATTTCTAGAACTGATGCTTTAAAATGTGACTCCAATACACCTTATAGATTCACATCCTAGAAGGTAAATGAAATCAATCCGCTCCTATTGATCTGAAGCTGGCTGTGAGTTGTGGAGCCCAGCTGATGAATGTCAAGTGCCAGCTACTAACAAAACTGTAGGCTGCTTCTGTTCAAGTCTTATGAACACTCTTTGAACTGAGACCACAGCTGAAATCTTTGGCTTAGTCTGGAAACACTTCTGCTCCTGTAATTGGGGTCCTGGTCTCTTAGAGGCTGTCGGAGAGCAGATACAGGCTGGTGGCAGCAGGCTGGTTGAGTACGAATGAAACCTGAGGTACTGATGTGCTGTTGAAAAAGAGGAAGGAGGTAGCGTAGAAACTGGGCAGAGCTTGGACATGGGTAACAAACCCAGAGAGGTTTAAAAGATAAGACCTGTGAAGAAAGACCAGCACAGGCAGGTCTGCTCTGCCCAAAGAAACACACCCACGGGGGGCAGCTGTCTGCAAATAAATAATGTGAAGTTATTAAGCAGTCAAGGATCAACTTCCAAATAATGGAAGTTAACTTTAAATAAACTGATGAATGGAAGGAGAATGGAATAAATATCTGATCTTTATCCCTCTCTTATGCAGAAATGTGACCTTCTTTTCTTCACTGCGGTTTTCGTCTCCAACAGTTGCACCTCCAGAATCAAAAAAAGTTAGATGGGCATCTTTACAGCAAAGTGTCTCTTGTGATATACATCCGTTTTATAGAACTGCTGGCCTCCCTGCCCAGCTGTTTCAGTCAGATGTTTCTGTTCTTGCTGCTTTAGGACTTACTAAGTCTGACTTGAAATGATGATGAGATAAAGATAGAGGGCTATTTTAAGACAACAGAAAACAAAATGACAGGATTTTTCCGGAACAGGAAAGTATTTCATGGAAAACCGTAGGACTTTTCTCTTTCTACAAGAGTCCAGGAATTTATCCTTTCCTTAGACAGCAGGTTTCTGGAGTACTTAGGAAATACAAATTCTGAGGTTGCCTGGACAAAAATCATCAGGCTCTATTTTGCTGCCTCCACATTTAAGGGGTAATGTAAATGGCAGACGTATTGGCTATTTCATATACTGAGTCCTTCAAATACAAACCTACACTCAGCTAAGCCCTCAGCTGTTAGGGCTGGTGCCGGGCTGTGGTCCTGATTGTAAAAGCTTCTGAATTTGCAACACAACAAGTAGTTTCTGGAGGATTTTCTTCACTAGAGATAGCTATGGTTAAGCCATCCTAGGATGCTAATAGTAGGTTGGGAATAAGTTGAGTAGGTTAAGCAATCTCCGCTAGTATATAGTAACTAACAGGGTCAACCAGAAAAAAAATAGGTGAGACAGTGACAGCGCTCTGAAGGATAGCATCACGGGGTGGCTAGATCCAACTAGACATCTGCCGGCGGGACGTAAGCTGGGAAGGGCACACAGGTCTCGAGGGGCTCACCAACGTGCACATGTTGGTGTGTTCCAGCAGTCAGTGGTGGAACTTCCTGCACAAGGACGAGACAAGCTCCCCCAGGGGCTACTCCTACCACCTTTCAAGGTGAGCAGGGTTGTTGCTATAACTGAAGCCATCTGGATTTGCTAGCCATGAGCTAGCAAGATGCACCTGCCAAAGGGCATAAAACCAGGTGCTTTGCATGCAGCTGATTCTCCCTCTGCCCTAGCAATGCTGTTGCACTTCATGCTTTGTTGGGAGAGGCAGCTCTGACTAGCTGTTGGTACTCAAAGCATGACTCACTTCTCACAGCAAATCATTTTTCTCCAAAAGACAAGTTGCACCATGTCAGCATGATTATTGTATGAGCTGATGCCATAGGTCAGCAGAACCATTTACAAAAAAACGGATGAAAGTACTTAGGACAGGAGAGAATTAGATCCAAGCTCTGTGTGCATTTTGTTTCACTTAGATGGTATATTAGTAAATCCTCCTTTCATTTCTGCAAGGTGGAAACCTAAATATGAATATGTAAGCACTAGATTCTCAGCTGGGTTGAATTGTCTTTGCACCAAGATCTGGTGTATAGTTTTAAATTGCAAGTTCTTTGTGCGTTTGCTCTCCCACCGTGTTCAGATGTGGGTAATCTGGCTCTTGTCCCTAAGCAGAACTGTATGTTGCTACAGCAGGTACAGACTATGAACTTGGTGGACTATATCCTGCAGCATGAGCAGGTCAGCACACAGCTGAGTGTAGAAAGTAGGATCTAGGACCTTTTCTTGGAGGAGGTAGCATTTCCTTATCTTTTTAAGGTAATATGAGTGTGTATATAATAGAGATCAGGTTAGTTAAAATCTCAGGTCCTGTGATAGGAGGTCAGACGAGTGCTTTCCTGGCATAGACCTCCAAGAGAGTGTTTGTGGAGTAAAGTTCATGCAAGCGTTAGGTGAGTGGTGTATGCCGAAATAATCAATAGAGCAGAGAGACTGGCTACAGAGGGAAACAAAGCTGAAAGATTTTATTTCCTTTTTTTCCTGTTTCCTCATGACTTCTCCAGGTTTTTCCACCATGTTCGGAAAAAAAAAGAAAAGGCTCGAAATTTCCGGCCCTTCCAACTTTGAGCATCGAGTTCACACGGGGTTCGATCACCGAGAGCAGAAGTTCACTGGACTACCTCAGCAGTGGCACAGCTTGCTGGCAGACACGGCGAACCGGCCCAAGCCCATGGTGGACCCCTCATGTATCACTCCCATCCAGCTCGCTCCTATGAAGGTACTGTGCAGAGTCTTTGCTTTTTGTCGCCTTTGAATTTCCTAGGGCAGCATTAAGTGCCTTTGGTTTTGTAAGGGAAATACTTCTGTGCCCTCCAAAGTGAAGGGAAGGTTGTGCTTGATTGCTGTACGTGACAACAGATGGGTGGATGGTCATTTCTGGCTGGAGGCCCCATGATGCTTTTATCATGTGGCCCAGGCAAAGCAGCTCATATGGTTATAAGCCTCAGAGTCTGGGCCACTGATTGCCACACGGTTTCCCCGGTTCCGTTTGTGCCTGAGTCTTGGATAGAGCTGCAAGTCCAAATATTTAATACTGGGATTGAAAGGAAAAACTAACTGTTATATTTATAAAACCTCTAAAAATGTCCCAAAAGAGTATGCGTCACGGTGTCAGGGCTGGTAAGGGCCGTGCCTTGGTGTGTTCTCGGGCTATAGAAGAAAAGCCCCAAGTCCCCGTGGAGGCCTAGGACAATACTCTTCTGCAGTATAAAGCTCTGTGATAATTATTTTAAGAATGATGCTTTAGGCAAAGGCATTTTGGAGCAAGGGAGGGAGAGAAAAGTACATTGAGGGAAATAAAAAGTAAAAAGAGAATGGCTATAGCAACTCTAATAAGAGCCTGGCCTTGAGAACAGGATCAGGGAAGATGAGTTAGTGGGATGAGAACAGGTCAGTCTATTAAAGCTGCTTGTTGCCTACACGTACAATGTGTTGGGAGAGGTAGAAGCTGGCTAGACTGATGGGCTCAAGTGGTGGCACCCCATGATTCAACATCCATCAGCAGCCACTGATGAGCAGAGCACCCGCAACAGTAGTGGGGCAGCATCATTAGTACCTTCATCAGTAACAAGAGATAGAGTGCACCTTCAGTGACCTTGTGCACGCTGCTAATATGTTGACAAATAGTAGAACAAGAGGAAATGGCCACAGGTTCTGGTGTAATTCAGATTGGACACCTGAAAATAAATAAAAAAGCATCATAAGGCTGCTAGAACATTGTCAGAACAGGTACCAGTGCCGCTGTGGGGTCCCCATCCTTGGAGGTTCAAGATTCAGCTGGACAAATTTGACCAGATTTAGTGTTAATGGTAGTCCTGCTCCAAACAGGAGGCTGGACTAGCTGGCATCCAGGGTTCCCTTCCCAGCAATGTTTCTATGACTTTACATCAAATGTCCCAGTGGAGCTCATTCATACTTTGCCTCTCGCTGTCATTAAACTGAAAAATAAATTTAGGATTGCAAATTCGTGTGGATTTTCTTTTCCAGCAAGGGAAAATAAGATAATCTTGAGTGCACATACCCTGTATTTATATTCGATAAATGCTCTTTGCTAAATCTGCATTTGCTGCTTCCTCCTGAAGAATACTTGTCATTTACTGATCAGGATTTCCAGGCATTGCTACAAGATGAGGAAAACAAGAGAGAAGTCTTGATTTTTTTGCTGTGGTAGAATATTTTACTTTATAATAGATGCCCAGGATAATGATAGGAAAAAAGAGGCAAACCATTGCCTACTAGCAGAGAGAGCGAGTCTATTCCACAGCCCTTTTTAGCACCAAAATATCCCTGGGTATTTTGACGTGAGTGAATAAAGATGTTTTAAAGATGAAAAACTCATTTTATTATCTCATGGCAGTACTGTCTCTTTTCTGCAATTCTGAAGCCATAAATCTCTAAGCGTAAAATGCTTTAAAATATATTAGCTTTATCAACACCCCTTAGGCAATATAAATCTGTGTCTAAGCCTACAAATGTACATATGCATATCCTGGTTCGTGTGTATCTTCGTAGCGAAGCAGTCTGCTCAGAGCGTGGGGAGCATCGAGCCCTCAGTGAGTAAGTAAGTGGGCATTTCAAGGCAGAAAAAAATCACTGTCAGTTCTTCCTAAGAAACCGTGCGGCCTTGCTAGGCTGTCTGTGTATCCTAAACAGTCGTTTTAATGAGGATGCATCTGGCTCGGTGTTTTAGGTGGGATTGGGGGTGTGCTTCAGAACACAGGCTCTGCCCGTGCCTCAGTGCTCACACCCTGTTGTGTTCCCCAACGTGGCAGCTCGTGCAAGCCCTTTCCGCACAGGGACCTGCAGGAGGGTCAGAATGGACAAACAATGTGCCTTTTGAAGCAGCTTAATGGCATTCCAGCTAATTCCAGGTGTAGTTAAACGAGAAAATGGGATTAAGACCGCAGGATTTGGAGAGTTGTGCCTTCACCCTCCAGTTACTTTCTCTGTCTAAAACTCAATTATAACCTATTGAAATAGGCCTCCATTATAATGCTGGGGGGAAAAAAAGCTAGTTTTAATACTAGCTAGTTTTAATGCACCTATATTCTGTAATTCTGACTGTAATCTGAAAACTTGCTTTTAACTTTGTAAGAAATCGTTATAGTGTGTATTCATTAAAAACTAACCTGCCTTGTTTTGATATATCTTAAGTTACGGAGTTAAACGAGGTTGTGGCCACCTTAAAACTGAAAGCAATGAAAAAGTAATTCAGGATAAACACTTCATCCAGATTAATTTTTGCAGGTGTGCACATGCATTTAACCTTTAGCTCTGCTAGAAAGTAACTTAGGTGCTTAGGATCTTATAATTTTGGTGAGAAACAAAGATTTAAAATGCCCTTGCAGTTGGTGATGATAGAAATCTTAAGACTCCAAGCTCATGATGGTCTTTACCTTTTTTATTGTTATTTTCCACACAGCAGTTAATACAGTTTAATTAACACACTTGTAAATGTGCTGAGGTGTAGCAGAAACAGGTTCATAATTAAGTGAGTTCTGACTCACCGTATTAAGTCAGCCTGAGGCATTAGTGTGGAGATAGTCCATATAGTTCTTTTGGGTCCTGTGGCAGCTCTGTGCTTTGCAGTTCTGGGTTTCTAAACTTGCTTTGTTTTTAATTATTTAGTCAATAGCAAAACTGTGGTGCTTCACTGCTTCACGCTGGTGGTTTCTCCTTTGAGGCTAAGCAGTTGTGCAGGTTCTGGAGTCAAGGTTAATAGAGTATTTTATTGGATTTGGGGACAGAATTGACTCTCTCTGCTTTGGGCTTCATCCAAAGCCTAAGGAGAGGAAGGGAAAGACTGAGGAAGACCCTGGGGTGTCCCGTCCGTCAGGGAGGCTCATTGTGCTGCCTCTGCCTTCCAGAGACCGGAGGGTTGTGGCCCGTTCGCATGGGGGTGGCACCGCAGCAGCATGGTGATGATATCAGAGTTTGCATGCAAACCTGACCTGACAATTCCTGCATTTCAAACTCAAGGAAAGGCAGTAATGGAATTCCCATCCCCAGAGTGGATGACCTGGGTACCAGTGAAGTTTTGTGTATCTCAGATTCTAACATGAGTCAGTAAAACATGGCAGAAAATAGCATGAAGAGTAGAAAGTGACAGTGCTGTCTTGATAGGCTTCTGGTGGGGAGAGAGGTGGTTTTGAAAAAGGCTGTGTTTCTCCACTGAAAACTTTTCTGCATGAAAAATGTGAATCACCCCTGCCTTCCTGTACTCCAGATAGATTTCATGAACTCTCAGGACCTAGTTTTAGTCCTCAGTCCACTTGCATCAGCCCTTTTTATTTATCCTCTGTGGACCTGGGATTTATTTTTTGTGTGTTTGTCTTCATCGTCCAATATAGTTTGGACTCTCCTCCATTATAAGAAAGAACAAATTATTCCACAGCGGTCAATCCATTGCCATCATGTTGTACAATTTGTTGCCACCTTTTGATTTTGAAAGGCCTCAGAATCAATAACTAAGCAAACAAGTGGTAATTAGGCAGCAAATCCTGTCACTTCTTCATAATTTCTCTACTCTGCACGAAGTATTAAAAACAAAAAACAAACACCAGAACCCCACACATGTTGATTTTTCTTAAGAGCACAGCATTGACTTTGTAAAGATGCTTCACTAAGATATTTGTGAATGTTCACTCACGTCGGTTGAAGCAGGACAACACTGAATCCGTTAAAACATCCCTCCTTGTGTTTCCTGGTGCCACTAACGCAAAGCAGGAGATATGTGGCCTTATTCTGGTATTGTATCTGTTTATATCTCTAACCAAAGGTGAGATCTAGTGTTTGCGTTGTATCAGGCAATATTTGTATTTCTGTTTTGCTTGCCTTAATGCAGCTTCCCTTATATTTCCTCCCCTTTTCCTTATGTTCTCTTAGCACATACTTGGAGGCTAATTCTTCTGGACCTTCCCCCTTCAAGAATATCACGTTCTTTGAGGAACACATTGCAGGATCTTTGTCACTGCTGTGTGATTGTGAATTGCCAGGCTTTTCTCCGTGGTGGCCGGTGACAGGATGAGGGGTAACGGGTGCAAGTTGAAACACAGGATGTTCCACCTCCATATGAGGAAGAACTTCCTTACTGGGAGGGTGACAGAGCCCTGGAACAGGCTGCTCCAAGAGGCTGTGGAGTCTCCTTCTCTGGAGATCTTCCAGACCCACCTGGATGCCACCCTGTGCGAAGTGCTCTAGGCGTCCGGGCTGGAGCAGGAGGGGTTGGGCTAGATGATCTCTAGAGGTCCCTTCCAACCTCAACCATTCTGTGATTCTGTAAGCTGATGAAGAAAAAATGCCATGTGTCCTGCTCCCATGAGTACAGTTGTGATAAAGCCCTTTGTGGTCCTGCAATGTAATCTTTTGCATTTCCTGATTTCACTGCCTCATGGTGTCTCACATAAAAGTCTTGGGAATAGCCAAGACGTGGCAATGCAGCTGGGTTATTCAGCTGTTCTGGAGGTGATGGGCGGCCAGCAAAGGCACGGCAAGATCATGGGCTTGGCGTGGGTGCTGTGTTGCTGGCGAAGGGGAAGTGACTGTTCTGTGCCATGCTGGGTTGAGCCACGTTGAAACTGGAGAGAGCAAGGGCTGTGGATCCGTTCACCAAAATACCCTTGGCTGCCCATGGTGACAGTGGCCTCTGTCCTGTGCTGGGGTCGGTCGTTCACGTGGGGCTGTGTCATGTGTGAGCTTTCCTGGTCAGAGTTTCTGAATGGGACTGACCACGGTGTCACTGACCTGTCTCCCATCCTCGTGTTTCAAAGGCCTAATCTGTGTCATTTTTCTGTGGTTTTAGTTTTCTCTGCTGCTGTCTCTCAAACATTCACCCCAAAGCTCCCACGCAGGAGTGTCCAATACACATGATCTGTGCTGTGATTCCAGGGGCCTAATTTGAGTTTTAAACACTAAAATCAAGAGGCCCAGTTCCAGGAGGCTACTCCAGAGCTTACCCGTGTTCATTCTGAACAGAAATCAAATGGCAAAGGAAGATTATGTCAGTGTCTGCTCTTCATGCCTATCTTGTCTCTCATTTCCATTCCTTTGAATGCTGCCGCTCTATTTCTCTCCACAGACGCCTGGTGCTTTCCCCTTCTGCTCTTTCCAGGCTGTCCCTGGGGTGGGCTCCCATCCTCCAAGGATGCTCCTGAGCCGAGTACCAGCTCCACTGCCTTCGCACAGGACTTGGGAAGCTGCTGACATCTCGTGGGCCGTCTTTGCAACCGCATGTTTAATAATTCATGCTGAACAACTGGCGCTTGGCATTTATAGACTTTGAAAGGGCACTTTGGCTAAAACCTCTGACCTTCCCCACTTGCTGCTCTGCGTCCTTCAGACGAGGAAAGGCAAGGGAGAACAGGCAAAGGCAAGTGTGCGGCGTGGGCGGCCCAGTGGGAGCACCCATGCCTGCAGCGTGGCTTAGCTTGGCCACGCTAAGCCAAGGGAGCTGTGGAGGGGGCAGAGGTGCTCAGCAGAAGGGCCAGAGCCCACAGGTTGCGCAGAGGAACTCAGAAGTGGCAGGGAAAGGCAGTGGTTGAGCAGTGGGACAGGGGCCCACAGAGGCTGCACAACCTCTGCCCTTGGAGATGCCAAAACCTGATGGACAAGCAAGGCTCTGATCAAACCAGCCTGTCCTTGAAGTTATCTCTGCTTTGAGTGGGAGTTGGGACTAGATGACCTCCAGAGGTCCCTCCCAACGTAGATTTTTCTAACCTGCTTCTTTCTTACCTTCTAGTAAGCCTAGGCTTATTTGCAGCTGCACTCTGGCTGTACACTGGTCGTTAAACTGGGATGTATTTGATGCTACATAGTGCCAGGGCAACCCACTGTAATGTAGTTTAGAAGCTTTTTCTTACTCGAGGATAATGCTTCAGGCTGGAGGGCTGTTTGATTTGGCATATTTTAAATGTCAGTACAACTTTGCTTCATCTCTGTGCTCCCATTGCTCTCTTTCTGTACAGATATAATACAAATATGCCACCTAGTGTCAATGAATGTGTTTTACACAGACATTATCTTGGCGTGAGAAGAGCCAAGTCTGCAATTTCATGTGGTCTTGCAGGAAGTCGATCACTATCCAAATATAAATCAGCCTCGGTATGAATAAATGTGAGAAATTCACAGTTCAAAGTTTCATTTTATGCCACTAGATTAATATGTTCTCATATGTACTGTGTTGTTTAGCGGGGCCTTTCACTCTTATTTTGAATAGTGTAATTTGAAAAAATTGCAGCTTTTTACATAATGTGCATTAGAAGAATATTGCTTGTACTTATAAAGATTAGTTCCACAAGAGAGAATGTACCTGACCAATAGAATAGGAAGAAAGTTTTAGATGAGTGGTTCGTTTTATGGAACGTGCAATTTCAATGTAGGTAGTTTTAAGTGGAAGAAAATATGTTTCTGAAGATCAAAAAAGCTTTGTTTCAGCTATTTTTTTGGGGGCAAATCCTCCCCCGTAGGTGCTTTCAGCCACCTGGTGTATTCCCAGTTCTTCACAGCATCTGAGTTTATGACCTCCTGAACACTGAGGTTCCTGATTAACTAACTATTCAACCTGGCATGAAATTGTTTTTCTAGAGCCTGGTTTGGACAAGGAAACAGAAACGTTATTACTTCAGATTGATTCAAAGCACAAAGTGTTCCTGTTTTTCAATTCAACTAATGAACCAGAAAATCAATTATTCACATAGCTTTTCTATTTGTCCCTTACCAGAAACCCCTCATGTTCAGCCCTGTGGTGAGGGTCTGTTGCAGTTGATTCGTAGACACCAACATGTCTGCAGGGTTCATAAGGAGCACATGGAAACACAGGCATTGCCCATTCGAAAAATTCTCCTACCTACCATGCAAAATAAATATTGCAAGGAGCAAAAAAAGTTTTTTTTTCTCCTATTTTTCTATTTGTGTTCTTTTAACAGACTCAAAAGGCAGCAGCAGTAGCACCCTGCTTGCTTGAAATGTGGTTTTCATTTTCCAAGACAGACTACCAGGCTTTAGAGCTTAAGAAACATTTTGTAAGTTGGCATGTAAAAGATATGAATCTTGGTATCAGAGTTTCAGAAATGAAGTACGATCCTCTGGGAGCATACGGTCAGTGCTAAAGCCCCAGATCCTTCCTCATAGTCCCTTCTGGTAGCATCGTATAACTTAAAAGAAGGCAGGGATGAAATAGCATGTGGATGTGAGCAAACCCCTACACATCAGTGCTGAGCACAAGGTGGCAGCAAAAAATCTTCGGAAATTCACCCGCCTGCACGTCAGGGGCTTAGCGGGCAGCACGGGTGAGGAGAAACCTGCCTGGACAAGATGATGAAATTTGTTCAAGATGGGGCTGGTTTACCTGTAGAGACTTTTAAATATATTTTCTGTTGAACCGTTGTTTCCACAGGACAAATTGCAAGGATGCAAAATACAAGGGCATGTCAGGTGCAGATGTTTGAAGGGAGAGAAATGAGCAAAGGAGAAATATTCGGGATGAGAACTTTTCCTTCTTAATTGCAAAGGTCATATCCAATAGGCTTTAGTTAGCTGTTGGAGTTGCACAGCTAAAAGAATAGCAAGAGATTATGAATTGTACTGAAATAAACAGTTTTGTAGTCTGAACAAAACAACTATTGCTGTCTGTGGCGTAATTTGTGTTTAATAAATCCTTTAGAGCACAGAATAAACGTTCAGCGAAAACGCTCACTAGTCAAATGCTCACAGTTCAAAAAGCCCCGGATTTAACCTGTTCCCTTTAAGTGTTTGCCTCCGCATGAAGCCACGCTTTCTTACTAGGATTGGAACATATTGGCAGAGAAAACTGGCTTGAACGTGTCCACCTTCATGTGCCAGCTGGGAGAAGCATCAGCGCGGGCACAGGGACCTGCTGCCGCAAAAGCGCTGAGGAGGAGGAGAAGGGGGTTCTCCATGGCTCTCACCCTGAGCATCCCATGCTGCCGGCGAGCCCATTTCCTTAATTTCTACTTCTTTTGCTGCCCTAAGTGGCATAGGATGGGGAAGCAGCAGCAGTTTGTGGCGCTTTTTTCAGACAGATGGAATAATTTATTAGGAGTGTCAGGGCCAATCTACTGCTGGGAACGGGATGCAGTTGGAGGTGGTGCGGTCCAGCAAATCAAATCAAATCACAATTACCCTACAAATGTCGTAGCAGTTTCTTGCAAATGAGATCATTTTATTGTCCCATGTATCATTGCTGCAAGTTACTCTAATGCAGACAATTCTCTGAAATCTTCCAGTTCTTTTTGGTTCCCTAGAGATGATGTCCAATAAGGAGTTTGATTTGCAGTTTTCCTTTACAAGACTGAGTAAATTAAATATGAGCTCAGAAAATTCTTCCCATCTTTCCTATTGCCTATCTTGTAAGTTAGACCTAACTGCTTAGATTTCTGCACAGGGGCTCTTTCTGCTAAATGTCCATGTTTTTGATTGGCAGTCATTCCATGATGGTTAGAACCATTTCATACATCATTCTTACTGCTAACTCTTCTTATTTAAAAACAGTCGTTAACTGTTTTGAAAATGAGAAGTTGTATTTCTTTGGAAGAAAAGAAAATGCTGCTATTTGCAGTGCCAGATTCTGTTAATACAGAATCTGAAATTCTATGAAGTCAGAGAATTTGCTCCATTTTTGCTGTTGTTTTAATCCTGAATAGCCTGGGCTCTGATTGCAGTGGCCGTCTCGAGCCTGAGCTCTGTCTCCTGGGAATTGAGCGCCATCGATCTGCGCCATCCAGGCTCCGCAGCTGTCGGGACCACGGCTTCCCGTTCCGCTTGCTGCGCGTGCCTGATGACTTGTGAAGTGGGGATGTAATTCACAATGCGGTTTTATGGCTTTTGGAGCACAGGAAGCTTCCCCAACCGGCCTCCGTACGTTGTAAAACAGGAACGTTGAGTTTGTGTTCAAACTCTTGACATCTGTAAAAACTACTTCACTGTGGTAAATTGCATAAAAAAGGAATATAGCTTAAATTATTTCTTACAACTTACCAGACTCGAAGAGTCCTCATTGTAATTAAGACCAGGAAGATGATCACAGCTGCAGCACCTAAAGCGCCTGGCTTAGGAGCCTCTGCCATCAAAACCAGCTCCCTGCTGCCAAAGCGGTTAGACAAAAGCAGCTATTGCCATAGCGTAAAATATTGTCACACTGGAACTCACTGACGGATTTTGGAGGGTTCAGTCGAACCGCAGCCAAAAACCTTTCCCTGAGAAGAAGAGTCGGATCGTTAATTGGGGTGACGCTCTGTCAGCCTCGCATCTGTTAACGCGTGTGTTTAGGGCAGAGTGGGGAGCTCGTCCGGGGAAGCATCACCTGGATGGGAAGTTTTACCCTGCACGTCCCCCTTTTATAGACTGGGTGAGCTATTCTTTAATTGTGGGGGCAGCAGGCAGCACCCTAGTACCCAGAACCAATTGTGTATAAACGTAGAATACTGATGTTGTGATAGAGAAGTAATGTCTAAATAGATTTTACTTTAGATCCAGTTAGATTTAAGTGCCTGATTCATGTTCCTGGATGCTTGATTCTGTCACTAACAAAGTTTGGTGCCATTTTCTACTATGCAAACATTTATCCTAAGTTCAAAGCAATGGACAGCTTAGTCGGCACTGTTGAATATGTGCCATTTAACACTTGTTCTGAAGTGCAATTTTGCAATACATTTTGCTTTAGATGCCTCTGACCAGAAACTGCTTTCATCTGTGAATCCCATGATTCACACTTTGGGATTGCTGGCCCGTGTGTTGTATCCAAGTCCCTGCAGATCACGTCAAGTGGGCTCTGCTGGAGCAAGAGAGCACCTCAGCGAGGCGGTGTCAGCAGCATCCAAATCCTACAACTAAAGCCAAAAACCTCTTGGCAGCTTTTGTGCACAGTTCCTTGCAGATTTCCTCTGGAGATGCACTTGGGTTTGTCACGCTTTTAATACCCTGCGGGATCACCGTTCCTAGGCATTTGAGGAGCACTTGAAATGTCAGCGTTGAAAATGTCTTCCCCAGCAACTGCAAAAGGTGTGCTGGCATGAAACTGTGTTGACAAATTCTGTGCCTTTCAGTGAAAACAAAACAAAATATTTAAAAACAGTCAGTATAGCAAGGAATAAAGTGTGCCTAGCACAAACCTACGCGCACTAATTACAGGTAATGTCATAGACTTAAAGACACTGCAGGGACGCGCATCTCCCTTTAGGATTTTACATCTGCTGATGATGCAAAAAGAGCAGAATTTGGCTTGGAACAACGACGTCATGAGTTTGAGTCTGCTTCTGTCTTAGCCTTACAAGACTGCAAAGCACAGTTGTGTTTCTTGGAGTTCTATCATCTCTTCTCGAGACCAGAAAGTTTCTTGAGAAAATGGATGTTTGAAGTTTGGGGGCTTTTAACTACTTACGAATTCCACATGGGTCAAAGACTGTGAGGTGCCTCTGCATGGCACTGAGAGACACTGTCAGTGCTTTGATCAGACCATAAGTTGTAGGATCACAGCTGTAACACCAACAGTAAGGAGATTTAAAGCATAAGGATAGGACCATATTCGCAATAAATCCTTTTGAAATTTCTTTACATCTTCCTTGGGGGAAAAAAAGCAAAGGCATATTGCCTTAGCGTGGAGATACCAGCAGATTTTAAAGTACTGAAGAGGTGGAGAAACAGGATGCCCAGGTTCTCTTAGTTTTATATAGCAGAGATGAGGAACCGAATTATTTATTTATTTATTTATTTCAAAAAATACTGGTTTGACCAAATATGAAATCTTTATATTGATGGTCAAATTTTATCCAAAATGTGGCCAGAAAACTAGTCTGTGAAATGTTTTCATGTGTTTTTTTGGCTTAGCTGTTCTACTCTTAATGCTACTGAAATGAATTACGTTAGTCTTACAAAAATGGAGTGTTATTGAGGGGGCACTTTAGCTTCCTACACTTAATTTTTTTTAGGAGTTTCATCTTGTGGGACATTTTGCCCTCTTGTTCCATCCTGGAATAAAAAAAAAAAAAAGATGTGTCAAAAGTCCTGTGAAATTGAAGTTCTGAATTTTTGAAACTCTGTTCTCTGTTTTTCTCCATGTGGAATGGTTATCAGTAATACATACCCTAATTTGCTCTTGTGATAAAACTTTTAAATCATATTTCACTCTGTCGTGTGTCTAAGATACCTGTGTATACATATTATATATCAAATCACATATACTTGAAGTATTATAAGTACAGCCAGAATAATTATTTTTGACATTTAATAGTTTTCTAATAACATTTCAAATTATATATAATGACCATGTTTATGTATTTTAAATCAGAAAGAAGGAAAAGTTACTACAAGGTAAATATTTGAGTGGAATTTTAAAACTGAATGTTTTGTTGAAGTTACTGTATTTTAAAATGTCAGAGGAACTACCAGTGAATGTGATTATAATGAAGTGTTGCTCTTGTTGTTATGGCAACTGACTTACAAAACTTCTGGGAAGGCTGACAAATTACACAGTGCAGTTTTGGTTAGTCGTCTTTTGAGTTTTCCATCATTTTACTTTCTTAAGATTTTTGAACAACTGGCAGTAACATTGCTGTTAAGAATATCATTCTTGTCTCAAATTTAAGATATACATTTATCTTGATCTACAAACTAATACATACTTTTCAGTCAGAGTAAATTTCATTTCAACATTATTAATTCTTTCAATAATTAAACTGTCACCCTTGCTGAAACCCCTGCATTGTGTCCAGCTTCCCCAGCCAGCTCAGTCCCTTTCGAGGGGTCCCACCAAAAGGGACTGCAGAGTTCAGCCTGGGCTCATTCTTGCTTTTTGTGATCTACCCCTTGCAAAGTGAAGAGGAAGTATTTTTCTTTGCAAGGTTTATGGATGCATAGGAGGAGGTCTCTTGAACAGAAGACTATCTCTAGTATCTGTTCTTCCTCAAAGGGAGGAATTTTGAGATAATTTCTTTTTGCCTTAGTCTGTAGTTTTCTATTTATTATATGTGTGATGAAATAAATAGCAAAGGCCAAGCAGAGCGGAGCAAGGCTCTGCTTTGCCTCTACTCTGATGAAATTAGTAGAGAGACAAGGGTCTAATATCACAGTGATACAGTGGTGTGACGAGGCTGCAAAGGCTGAACATGATGGTCCTCCAAAGTCAGGGTCTCTGGTACAATGGTAAGGAGAGTGAAGTAATCTCGGAGACGTCATGCCGAAATGGTGAATCAATCTCTACAAAGGATTTTTTAATTGACACAACTTGTAGTGACCTTTCTTGCCATAGAAAATACAGCAACGTGTCATTACAGGTATCAATTGCCCTTTCAGTCGTAAAAAAAAAATTCATGCGCTCTGCCACTATTAGCGTCTGTCATGAGTTGAGTAACATGTCAAGTGATAGTAGGTGGACAGAGAAAAAGCTGTTTTTTACATCCAGTGGTGTTGAGTCAGATCTCAGTGATGAGCCCATCACAGAAAGGGCATTCGAGCAGCTCTGTGGGGAAGGATCTGAGCGTCATGGTGGATGACAAGTTGACCATGAGGGAGCAGTGTGCCCTTGTGGCCAAGAAGGCCAATGGGATCCTGGGGTGCATTAAGAAGAGCGTCTCCAGCAGGTCGAAGGAGGGGATCCTGCCCCTCTACTCAGCCCTGGTGAGGCCGCATCTGGAGTACTGTGTCCAGTTCTGGGCTCCACAGTACAAGAGGGATGTGGAGCTGCTGGAGAGAGTCCAGCGCAGGGCCACAAGGATGATCAGGGGCCTGAAACATCTGCCCTATGAGGAGAGGCTGAGGGAGCTGGGCCTGTTCAGCCTGGAGAAGAGAAGGCTGAGAGGGGATCTGATCAGTGTCTAGAAGTACCTCAAGGGAGGCAGTGAGGAGGATGGTGCTGGCCTCTTTTCACTGGTGGCCACCGACAGAACTAGAGGTAATGGCCACAAACTGAAGCACCAAAAGTTCCACATGAACTTAAGGAAAAATTTCTTAACAGTGAGGGTGACAGGGCACTGGAACAGGCTGCCCAGAGAGGTTGTGGGATCTCCTTCTCTGGAGATCTTCAAAACCTGCTTGGATGCAGTCCTGTGCCACGTGCTCTAGGTGACCCTACATGTGCAGGGGGGTTGGACTAAATGATTTCTAGACGTCCCTTCCAACTGTAACGATTCTGTAATTCTATGATTCACTGCAGCATTGGTGACCAAGCAATGGCCTGTGTCTGGATGCCACTGCCCTCCCAGCTAGTAAAAAGCCCAGAGGTGGACTTTGCTGAGGTTTAATTTGGGTTTGTTTGGTTTTTTTGGTTCTTCTTTGTTTAGGGAAGGTGCTATCTGAGGGTTGTCCCACAATGGGAATTTGTAGATCTGCTCAGAGCACAGGAACTAGAGCAGTACGTTGAAGCAAAGGGAAGTAAATTGAGAGGAGGAGGAGCGAATCTTGTAGGGATAAGATTTCCTGAGTTCCCGTCTTTCTTTATAGGTGAGGTAGGACCAGCAGCAGGGTGGTCCCCGCAGCAGATTGCAAAGGATGGCAAATTGTTGTAAGATCCATTGGCTTCAGCTGTAAGGGCTGACTTCTTCAAAGGCATCTTGGTGCCTAAAGATGTAGCCTGACACTCTGTGGGACTTAAAGAAGCAAGTAGAATAGTTTGGGACTCTTCTGTCTGGATGAGTCGCGATGAAGGCTTGGAAGCAAATGGACCTAAGGCAGATAAGGTACTGTTATATACCAGGCGTAGGTTGAACGGTGGATCCTGTTGCCAAAGGAGGTTGTGGCATCAGACAATCAAAAAAGGATTAGACAAATTCATAATAAGCAGACACTAAAAGGAACAGGGAGAGATGTGCCAGTTGTCAAAACATTAAATCAGACTTAAAGGCAGCAAATACATAAGCAGTGTGAAAATTAAATAATTTTTTTCTTTGCATCCAATATGTGTGTAACCTCCAGAACTCCTTGCCATGAGAGCAATTTATGGGATACCAAAAAGGAATATTTTTTTTGTGGGGAGAATGAGAATATATATCATTGGGAAGAAATCCTTAAAAACAGAAAAGATACTGACTCTGGACCTTTCTAGGTGTAAACCAAACTTTAAATTACAGGCTTTAGGAAGAAATGTTCTCATATACATCCCTAGTCATGGTATATTCCTTGTGACTAACTCTGAGTAATAGCCGCGTTGTAGACAGGCTGTAGATCAAACACAGAATAGGTCCAGTAGGACACTACTAGACTGTGCAGTGATAAATCTTGCTTCTTCCCTTCCAGCACACTTTCTAGACATAGATCTGATTAGTTGCTGTGGCAAAACACATGTTCCCAGGATAATACTGTGTGTCACAAGCTCACTAAACTTCACATATAGTTTAATGATTTTTATTGCCATTGGAAAATGAGGCGTTCAGCTAGGGCAGATCTCTGGTGCCTGCACATCCATCCATCTAGCCGTATCTGCTCCATGCCTGTCTAGGGTGGGAGCCGCCTGCTCAAATGCATCACTTGTTTTTGACTTGGACAATTCACCCAAGTGGACCAAGGGGGACTTGGAGGGTACCAAGAGATACAGTGGAGACTTGAGAGCTTGTATTTCCTCATGGATAACAGGCTGGACAAAGCTATGTGCAAGAAGTTTGAACGGCTGGACCTTGCCCTAGGGGCTAAAGCAGTGATAGCCAAAGGGAGAGTTTGTGGAGTGGCTGGTGATGAGGTGTGAGGTCTGCATGCTAGGTGGAACCATAAGGAATGGGTGACCACCAGGCTGAAGATGTAGAAGATAAGTTGAGTTCCTTAGCCTGAAAATGTGGATAAATCAGTCAGGCTTGTCCCTTAAAGGGAGCTTGTCCTCACGGCCTAATTCCCTGTGACAGACACTGTAAAAATCACAACTCCTAATCTGGGAATTTAGACTTCAGAGAGGAGTGATGTATGAGCGAGTTGCCCAAGAGAGTTCCTCCATCATTACATGGGAGAAAATGCTGGGGAAAGAGATGCAACTTAAGTCACTAAACATAATCCTTAGTTTACTCTATAAATTCGTTTTGTTCGGAAAACAGACAGGTGTTCTGTGCTACCTAATATCTAAGACTGACACAGAAGCTCACCTTTTGCAGATAGCAATGCAGCGTTGCTTCCATCCTTCTGCGGTGAGCGCAGGCCTCACAAATCTGCGTGGCGTTAGGTGGGCTAAAGCAGGCATGGATATATAGGGTCACAGCCCTGTCCCCCATCTCTTTTGGCATGTTTCCTGACATTTCGAATTTGTGCAAGGGCATTCTCAGTTCTGCAGTCCCACAGCCTCTCCTGCCTAGGACAAGCAACCAAATGTGGGCCCCAACAGCTCTTATGCCTGGAGCTGACAGCATAAAACTCTGTTAACTCCAGGAAGAGCTAGGGCTTGCTTTCTGAACTGATAACAAGCACAATTTCTTCCTCCAAGGTCTTCAAATATGCTCACACTGAGGAGTAATGTGTAGTATTGTGAACAGTTTCCAATACTTCACATGCCTGGTCCATTGTTTATACTGACATTATTTTTAATGGCTTTGCACTGTATCCCTTTTCCTAAGAAAATTTGATTTTCAGATATCTGTAGATTGGGCTTTTGTTTTATGTATAGTAAAAGCGGAGGATGAGCCAGAAACAAAACCAGAATTTAGATTGGCTGTTTATGAGATGACATTTCCTAAAAGGACATTTGTTTGCTTTGCACGTCATATATTTTAAATCCACGCAGACCTCTGAAAAGAGAGTTCTGGAAGGACAAAAGAGGATATATTCTTAATGAGTGCATAAAGCATAGTAGCTTTAAAGACAATAAACGCAAGGTCATATTAGGGCAAAACAGTTAATTACCCACTTCATTATTGTCAAGGTTAATACAGTATTTGAGAGCAGAAGCTGTTTTTCATCTCCTTTTGGAAACAAGGCAAGACAGCTGTTCTTAAAGACAGATCCATTATAGCTTATCACTGCAGGACAGACCACTAAAGAAACGCCGTGAAATATGTCTACTGTCACTGGGATCCAGAACGAACGCCAAACCTGTCCACAAAGCAATGGAAATGAAATGGAAGCTGCGGCTTCAGAGTACCGCACTTTAATTCATATAGTTTGGTTTTCATTGATTTTAATGTACGACAGTAGTGGTAGCATAAAATTCCCTGGCACTCCTTAATCTATTGTAGTATTGATCTGCCCTAAATTGCTCAATGTTTTGCATTGAAAAATGTTCTTTAATAAACATTGGATATCGACTATAACAAATCCCTTGTGGAACCTAGTTAAACAAAGTTGTACATACCATAGGTTTTGATTTCTGTTGTTCATGCATGTCTGGTTATTGTACAAGTTTCCATTAGATGATCTCAGCAGATAGAAACAAAGCCTTCATAAAGCTTAGCAAATCAGGCTTTGTTTTTTTGTTGTTATCTGTCCATTTTATCTGTAGCAACATTAGAAATTATTTTGATTGAAAAGATGAGTAGTAGAAAAAAACATATTTTCTACATAAATATACATGAGGGAAAATAATCTTCCCTCTTTATATGGAAATATGAGTTGCTCTTTTTAGTTTATAAAGCATATAGGCTGAAGATTGCAAATATGAGTCATTAGTTACTCTCTAATTACTGGTAAAACTGTGTTTGCATAACTTCTGATGTAGCCTGCTTGTTACCATTACTTCTTCTTGGGACAAGTTAGTGTATCCAACTTAACTTTTTTTTCTGTAGAAACATCCTCTTTGGTTTATTTTTTTTTAATTTTCAATACACTGTGCATATTCTTACAGAGTAATTACTTTTATTGTTCTTAAAGAATAATACCTGCATTTTTAGGCTTAAATTGTGCTGAATTAACTCTGCCCATAGAGATGGCAGAGTCCTTTAGACTTATATATAAACATCCTAAGTTCTCCAAATAGCAAAATGTTGGGAATATACAGTATTTCACTGCATCGCATGTAAATTACTTTCTAACTTATCTGCTGTGTGGACATAAGAACAATGCTAGATGTTTCCTTTAAAAAAATTGTTGCTCCTTAAAATATGCTCTATCAGGCTGTCTGATGAATCTCTCCAAGATCTATTTCTTTCCATTTGAGAAAAGTGCTAAATTTAAAAGCAAAACAAACAAAAAAAAGCACTGACAGTTTTGTGGAAAGCGTTTGCTATCTTGAAATAATAATTTCTTTATTCTTTTTACACTAAATTATTTTTGCATACTGATTTAAGATAGTAATTTCAGTGACATGTCTTCTATGTCAGTAGTGGCTGTGCTTCGCTTACATGGTTGCAGACTGCAGACAGATACTCATGGTATTTTAGTTTAGACTTGCAGCAAGCTTGTGGGATAGGTAAGTTTTATCTTGCCTTTTCTTTTAAAGATTAAGTAGTGCCAGTAATGAGGCCCTGGAATTAAATAATTAAATAAACTATTCAGTTGTTAAGACAGTGGTTAAGACATGGTTGGTGTCTGGACCAAGCAGCCTTCTTCTAAACAAATTCTGGTCTTACAAATGAAAGAGATTGAGGTTCAAGAGCTTTTAAAGTCTTAATTCTCCTTAATTTCATCAGTCTGGGTAAGAAGGCACTGCAGGCACAAAGCTAATTAAGAATGCTTCATTCGATTGGTTTTTCAATGGCAAATGCTCCTTTTAGAAAACTGAAATTTCCTACAAGGCAATTTTCCTGTTTGTGAGGAAGAAAAAAAACCCTCTTTTTTAATCCACATAATCAAAATGGTTTCTCCCAGGCAGGCGCCTCTCTGCAGAAAATTCCTGTTGTTATTGATGATTTCCCTAAAACATAAACACATTTATGTTTGTTTTTCTGAAATGCCTTAGATTTGTGTCTTCTGGTTCCCTTGAGGAGGAGCTGATTGATGTCCCGACCTTGCAGCAGAACCATGCCTTTCCCTTCAGATGCACACGTGGATACCTGCGTGTGCTTATTCTAGCCCAAACGCTCTCGGCATCCCAGTTTCCAATGGCTGCTTCAGCAGAACATCTGTTGGAAGGAGAGGAGGGACAAGTGCTCTTTTCTGCTCTTTCCTAAGAGCTCCCCGAGGCCCCTCCTGCTCCGAGACCCTTTTGTGCCTGCACAATGCCCATTACTTCAGGAAGCTTCTCCTTTGTGAAGGATGGCCCCAGAGAGATGATTAAATTGGCATTTTACTCCCTGGCATGCCTTTACACAGGAGAAGTGGGACGGCAGTTGGGTATTTCAATCTTGTATTCAATTATAAGCATTTCATTGTCAAATGTGCTAGTTTATTATGTGATAATTAAATATGAATGATCACACAGTCATCCTGCCAAAGAGAGTCTGTAGCTTAACGCAACCAATTCCTCTCATCCTCCTGAATGACTTCAAAGTCAAAAGGAGTGATCTATTTTCTACCTTTTCTACCTTTTTTTTTTTTTCTTTCCCTTGTCCTATTGTTTTGGTATCACCAGCTTCAAAATAGCAAACCAGGCAGGTAATTATGGACATAAATCAGCACGAGGATCAATGGGAGGTCAGGATTGCTTTGCTTTGAGCCCGGCTTACTGAGCTGTGTCCCTGAATAATGGAGAAGTACATTGCTGTTAATTTTGTGGAGATTCAGCAAAGCAACAGCTGCAGTGAGGAAGAAAGGCAGCCACTGCAGAAGCCAAAACAGGCCTTTCTTTGTCAAGGCTCCTGACAAAAAAATGAGAGTGCCTTCAGGATTTAGCACAAATATGGGAGTATTTCCTAGTAATGCAGTGGGCCCTTTTTGGAGGCCCATTTATATTCGTCGCCTGCCTCTGCTGGAAATACCTGTTTCTTTTTCAGACATACTGCCTGGTGGAGCTGGGGCACATTTTTGCGAAGAGTGCTTCCTAAATGGTGATTTCAGCATATGTGTGTGTTTTCACATGTGCATCTTTGTTGACCCAGAGTTGTCAGTCACGTCCCAGGTTTTCGGCAGGAACGGCCGGGCTGCCTCGCTGGACATGGTGAGGGCCTGTCCAGCAGTGCACGGCTGCCCCTTCCTGGGCCAGGCACCAGCACTGAGCAGGGGTTTGAGCAGCCACAACGTGCTGATGCCTGGAACGTGTGTTCCCCTTCCTGCCCATCTGTTTGCATGATACTTGGCCAAGGTGGGTAAAGTTACAGCTTTTCTTTTGTAGGTATTTGGTGGGATTTGGTAGTTAAAACATCAGAAATCCCAGCTAGGCTGAGAAGGCTCAAGCCTGTGTGTGAGGCATCTTGAGATGCTTCATCTCAAGAGAGGACTGAGCATCTCCCAGCCCAGGACTGTTGGGGCCAAGGCCATTTTTTCAGCTTCTCCTGCCAGCTTGTGAGGGCAATGCAGAGTCAGGTCTGGATTTGAAATGTTTGAGAATTAGGAGCCAGCAATTTCAGAGCTTGCAGAGTACATCAAGCCGCAGGCTGGGAATTTTGGTGCAGTGCAACCAGCTTGTTGTTTGGGAAAATGCAGTGTTATTTGGTGTGTAAAAGAGGTGGACAGTCTTCACTGCCCTCGAGCTTCTCAGCAACTCCCAGAGCCCTTGGCCAATGTGGAGATGCAGAGGAAAAGCAGGGGCAGGCAGGGTGCAAATGGAGGTGGACAGGGACACAGAGAGAAGGGCCATCAGGCAGCAGGGCTCAGGAGCCGGGAGGGTGACTCGGTCGCGCCGTGAGGAAGAGCTGAAGTGTGTGTGAGACCGGGAGTGCAAAGGCAACGTTAGGGTTTGCCTGCCAAACCCTTCCTTGACCTGTACGTCGTGTGACACTGTGTCACAGCAAGCGACAGATCAGAGCTCTGCACCAAAAGTGTGTAATGCTCAACTCCGTTTATGTGCAGAAGAAACTCCAAGAAACTGAGCCGTAGCTCCAGTAATAAATCTCCTGGCTAAAAGGCAAATACTTCAATCAGACCAAACACAGAATGATTAAAAAGCCTAAATAACACTGTGTTTGCCTCTCTGGACATCGGTATATTCTCTGCTTCAGTGTCATCTTCCTGGAGGAGCACCTTTTGAGTGGTGACCTGATCAAAGCAGTCATCACGTAGATGTTGATTTGTTCCTGAAACACGTTTCCGAATGTCCACGGTGTTCCCAATGTGGAAATGGCTATTCCACAGTCCCAGCATGACTGACTTACAAAGTCCCTTATTTTGTCATTCCCATGCTGCATTTGTCAGCTCTTCAGGATAACTATTTTGTGCACAGACTCGACAGATCAAAAATAAAGGCAGGTCCTGCTGCTTTCAAGCTGAGTGGTACCTTCTTCCTTTTGCAGTCCCCTTTGTTCGCAGAGGGAGCCTGCTTGTTCCCGAGTGTCCTCGGGCTGCCTGGAGCTTGGCACAGGCTGGTAGGGGTAAATGTGGAGCCATGTCCCCTGCTCACTGTTTCCTGACAGGTTCTCCTTGAGAAGTAGAGGCAAAACTGCCCGTTGTGCCTCTTGACTAGATGCAAAATGTTATCCTGTTTGTATATTACAGCCCCATGTCTGTGAACTGGTTAGTTGGAGCACTTGGAAAAGGACTGAAGGCCCCTCTTCGGAAGTCCCTATGCCATCTGGGAGCCTGTGTATCCTCAGATGTCAACGAGGTTTATATTCCTCTCTGACACAGGGGCCGCTGAAAATTTTAACCACTATGTTCTTTAGGTTTTCCACGGATGGTGCTACACATCACCCTTCTTGCACTGGACACCATATCCCAGGAAGGAGATCCTCTCATGTCTCCGAAACCTCAGGGATGCAGCAACCTGCTGTAGTGCTTAAGTCATTCTCATAGTGAGAGAAGTGGCCCCAAAGTACCTGAATCTGCTTAAAAACTAGGCAAGTGAAATTGTAACCTCAGATATCTAGCTGCAGTGAATCAGCAAAGCAAATGTGCTTCACTCGAGCCATGCTGATTTATGGCCCTAGCCCTTAATCTGTACATCTTATTCTTACAGGGTGTTTATAAACACGAAGCAGCACTCAGTGGAAGTCAACTGCTGAAAAATGGATGTAATCGCATGTTACAATCTTTAGATGATACTAGCTAAAAAAGTCAATCTTGCAAGGACGAGAGCAGAAATCGAGCATTGCTCACTCCACATCCTGCCAGGAGGACCAGTTTTGGACAGAAATGAGTAGGGATGAACTGAGGATGTGAGGTAGTAAAGGAGCTCATGGTATTCTGCACTCCTAAACCCTTCTTCATCTAGAGGTGTGACATCTGAGGAGGACAAAGTATTTGATGACTTTATAGTATTAGGATACAAGCAGGGTCCCACAGCTGCCACCACCTGGCCCCAGTGATGTGGATGTCCCAAAGCCGTGGTTGTGTATGGTGGGTTGCTGGATGCTGGGTATGTCAGGAAAGAGATGCTGGTAGGTATTACTCTTCCCCTCTCCCCCAGCTGTCTGTAATCTTAAATTAACTACAAAACAATTCTTCATGGTAATTCTGTTACTTGTGAACATACTGTTTTGTAAAAACAAACAAACAGCAAAAAACAGCACCTGATAATCTGTATGCTGCTTTCCAAAACTGATTTTCTTTGAGCTTATCCATGCTCTTTAAAGCAGATTCAGCCTCCCAGCTTCACTTGGTGTAGACAAGTGAATAATAGCAAATTTAATCATACCGAGTCTTTAAAAAACAACCAGTGATTTTAGATGCCTCTGTTTTTGACTGCTGAACACCCACCTCTTTAATCAGACTTTTCGAAAGTGTCTGGAGGGTGCATGCCAAAGCTTGTGGTGTACATAAAATTTAACCCATTCTTGTTTCCTTATGTCATCTTGCCATTCTGTAAGTATTTCTTGAGATTTTCTTTTTCTTGGCAATAAATAATTGTTAGGTATATGATTGGGAAATATAATACATCACTACATATATTTCTAGGTGAATCATTGTGTTTTTGGTGTTTTTACTGGTCAGATATTAAATGAAAGTATTTAATCAAAGCAATTTTTTATTCTCAGACTATTGTTAGAGGAAATAAACCTCGAAAGGATACTTCAATCAATGGCTTGCTGGAAGAATTTGACAATATCTCCGTGACAAGATCCAATTCTCTACGGAAGGAAAGTCCTCCCACCCCCCACCAAGGAAATTCAAACCATGTGCCGAGGCACCAGGAGGAAAATGGTTATATCACGTATTCTCAGTATTCCAGTGAGTCTGATACTACTACGGACTATGTCGTGGAAAAATACAGAGACAAGACTCTTTATGGGGAAGAGCTAGACAGGTACTACAAAGGTAGCTATGCCACCAAGCAAAACGGACACATGATGAAAGTGGCTTCCAGAGACCTCTATTATTCGGAAGTTAAACCCCTGAAATCAGACCTCTCAAGGTTCCTTCCAGATTATCATTCACATGTAGAAGCGAACACCAAACCGATTGAATACAGTGGCCTAAAGCTGGAGTATCAGAGGATTCCTAGTGGATCCTCCCTAGACTATGGAGATCCCTTTCCTTACACTCCCTCTCGAACGTCAGTGCAAAGTGAGTACTCTAAGGACAGACTCGAGTACGGTGACAGTGACTGGGGAAACGGATCGGGCAAGGATGATTATGAGAAAAGGCCAAAGTCGTCGTACGTAAACCCGGCAAGTCCGCAGCCCGCGATGAGGCAGAGGTCCCGGTCGGGCTCCGGTCTGCAGGAGCCAGCCATGCCCTACGGAGCAAGTGCTTTAAAAGCAAACCAACAAGGACACTCGTACAGCTCCTACACCTACCCTCGCTTGTCCGAGACGGCCGCAGGCATCCCAAAGGTAACGTTGACGGCCCCAATCGTGGCCCTGCTGGGTCTACACTGAGTTGTGTAGACCAGGAATGCAGAGGGCTGCGCACAAGGTCTGTGCTAGGGCACCCAAGTCACTGTGACCACACTGGGAGCGACAAGTCACCCGTATCCACGGGTGTGAGAATGTATCTGGTTTTGGTTGTGTGTCTGAAAATTGCTTTAGGGAACTAGTGGGTTTAGAGTGTTTATTTAGAGATAGAACTTGAAGTGCCTGCTTTCCACTGGTTTTCCTTGGGATTTCCAAATAATCCAGGCTCTACAAAGCTTTTTGTAGTGCTAGAAATTTGTATGCCAATGTAGATCTTGGTAGGAGCTGAGAAGTTTGCCTGGTTTCAACACTAGATTATTCTGTATTTGAATTTGTATTACCCAGATCTCTGTTATTTAGAAAAGTGTTCCCATTCTGCTAAGGACACACAGTCACAAATTCAGTGCATCTGTTAGGTAGAAGAGCCTTCTGTAGATAATTCAACATGTATCAAGTCGTATAACTGAGGCGGAAAGGCTGGCTAGCCTCAAGGCTGACATGTCTCCCTTTTAAAGCTGTGTTTATATTACAAGTTTTATTAAGCCTTTACCACTAATGAGAACAGATATTTACCCCTCTCTTTATTTTTAACCACTAAAATAAAATCAAAGAAGCTTATCTCACCCAAGATGTTTTATATAGTTAAAAAAGGTCAAAATGGTAAAAAAGTGTTTCTCTCGTGATATCTATAAGCAGCATCTGCAGAAATTTTGGCCTGCTGTGCTTCTTCTAAGTCACATGAGGGATATCACTCATACAAACTACTCAGCTCTTGGGAAGCCAGCCTATCCTAATCCTAACAGCTTGCCATTTTCAGCTAAGGGAAGAGTCTTTTCTTACATATCTACTCACATAGCTATTGTGATGACCTGCTTACACGTATAATATTCTGCAAGAGATGTTTTTTCTAAATTGCGCTGAACATTACTGAGTTCCCCTGGCAACAGCAGCACAGGCTGCTCCTGCCCTGTGCAGGCACGGAGATTAGAGCTCATTTTTTTCGAGGGCTGAAATGTACCTGGGTTGTCTTGACTTACCCGGTGCTTTGAAGTAGGCAGCTTGTCAAGTGCTGAGAGCTATTCTGCTATTTAATAATGATGTGAACAGCACATTTTATTACCCTTGGTAGGCAGGGCTCGTGCATTAGGAGCCTGGTGCTGTCCAACTGCAGAATTGGAAGAAGTTGTCCAAATATGTGATATCCATATGCCAGAGTCATGTGAATGTCTGCTTTGGTTTCGGCTTCTTTGCTCCTTCTGGGGTGCAGAGTTATCCTAACTTGTCGAGGGAGAGTGAGGCACCTTTATTCAAGGTTGCGTTCAGTGACAGATCTGGGCTGTTGAGTTTGAGGACAGATCTTGCCATGGAGGGTAGAAAACTATTATCCTTGCAAAGTCTCTTCCCTTGCTTTTCCCGAGCTGAGAGTTCATGAAGCAATGCGTGTGTTTAGCTGGGGGACTGATCCCAACAGGCTGATTGAGCACTGCCAGCCCCAGCTTCCTGCACAGGAGCTGGAGGGCCCTTGCTGAGCTCTTGCCTCAGACTTGCCACTTTTGGCAGCTAAACAGTGTCACGGCTGGGTGGGTTAGCCAGCATGCACAGGAGGAAAGGGACTTCCCAGAAAGTGAGCTATCACCATGAGAAGATCTCAGGTTTCCAGGAGAGCAGCCCAGTGCCCCATGCACTAGGCTGCTCATCTGCTCCTGTAGCACAACCCTTGACCAGGGCAGGTCTGGGGCAGAGGCTTTCAGATGCCTGGCTCACGGCTTTCGAGAGGGGTTGAGCTCCCTGACAGCAAATACTAAGTGTTTTCTGAGAAGTGCATTCGCTGAAGGTGTCTGAAACAAGGCAGCTAGAGCATCATTCACTTCGGAAGCCTTAAGCACAATTTGTGCACAGCATCTTTTGCTGTTTTCCTCAGTCCTCAGGCAGCAAAAGTTAACTTAAGTATTAAAACAATTCCAGAGGGAAATGTATGTTCTTTGATAACATATCAAATAAAGGACTTTAGTTTGAAAATCCATCTTTCATACATTAAAAAAACAACTGCTCAGATGTGAACTCTGAAAGTTATGAGGAAACTTGCAGACAGGCTATCTACCATTTCCTTCATTTAAAGCAATCATTTTGCCAGAATTTAGTTTGGATAGAAAGTACAGAAGGACAAAACCATTGATAATTCATAGACTCCCTTGTGCCTGATCCTGCAAGTTTTACAACATTCAGTAGGACTTAAGATTGAGGTATGTTTTATGGGACTCGAAGCACTACAGACACTTTGAAAAATATCCTATTAAAATGCAGTAACAACTTTGGGAAAAAATGCCTCCACGCAAGATTCATTGTTAGCTGTTTCTCTCCCTAGAACATCAAAAATACTCCTACACCTTCAGTATATTGAAACTTGATGATTCACTGTTATATGCAGCAGTTTCAATTCCCAAACCCATCCACAGCTCCTGGAAGTGAATAGCAGTTTCTTGTCTTGGATGATTGCTAAAGAACCTTCTTTTCAAGGAGGCATTAGTAAGATAATGGTTCATTCAGTGGGTTTACTAAATGAGAATCAGGTCTCAAATCAGATATTTTACAAATTAGATTGGTTTTTAAGTATAATTAAAAGTGGAAAAAAAGTAAGCATTGAAAAAGTCTGCATACAATTGCATAGCTTAAAAATACTTTTAACAAAGATACGCATTTCAGCTTGTAAGTCTGGAGAGTGTGCTTAGTTCAGTATTGATGGGAACTGATGTAGCACGTGAATTTATACCCTATTTCATCATCAGTGACTTTAGCGGTCCTACATCAGGAGACTTTTGACCCGTTGAGTTTGATGGCAGCAGCGTTGCGGTGGGATTTGAGGGTGCAGCATTGCTCATAGGAGGCCTGGGTGACCGGCCTGGGTTCAGATTTGGTTCCCTCCCAGGTCTCCCCCCGTGTTACTCACCGATCTCTGCAGAATAACTCCTTTAATACATGTGCAGTGCTATAGCATGTGCCTATGTCCAGCCAGAGCCCTTCTGACACAGAAATCGTGTTCCATTTTGTTCAAAACAGTCACGTCAATATTGTCACACCTTTGACTTAACCTGCCTTTCTGCCTCTTTTAAACCCATGCCACCAGCTTCCAGGTCTGCATACTGTAGCAAGATTTTATTTTATTGCTGGACATTGAGCTGCTTCCTCCTCCTCAGCACAGACAGCCCTCTTAACCTTGTGCATTTGATGGTGTCATTTCAAAGCTCAGGGGGCTCCATCTAACCTAACTGCTCCTCATACCTCCTTGTTTCCTGCTTTAAACAAGGCCCCGTGCAATTTGCAGGTGCTCTGTACCAGGAGGATGCTTCCAGGCTGGCAGAGACAGTACCAAGCCCTTCTATAGCAATAATCTATTTCTTCTCCTGTTATTCACATGCCAAATGCTGTCCAGTGTCAGTGCACATGGATCTGGAAGCATTGCCAAGATTTCTACCAACAAAGCACTGCAGAATTGCCTTTTCTCTTGCAGTCTAGGTGTTGTTTACAGGCAGTGTCTTCTACATGTCCCTATGCTGCTAGTTTTAGCATGCGCCGTGGACACGGGATCTTTCCTAATACACTGCAGAAGTCTCTTCCACCTCCTCACTTACAGCCTGCGTCCTGGCTGGTGGACAGGTCATCCCCAGTGCCACCTACGTAGCTTTTGTGCCAGGAAAGCATCCCTTGCAAGCAACAAATATCCCTGGTTTCTCTTCACCAGGGGATACCCCTGCTCCCGTTTCTAAAGCAGCTGCAGCTCCACCGAGGGCAGCCTGTGTCAATAAGAGATTTGCCCAAACAAACTGCATCAGCGGATAAGGCATCCCTTACGGATAGGCAGATGTTCCAGCCTCATGTCTTGCAAAACAGGCATCGCTGCCATCCGAGTGGAAACCGCAATGAGTCTGAGCGCTGTGTTATATCCCCCTCTTAACAGCAAAAAGAGCTGACTGCCAAAGTGGCTGCGTGTGGATCTGAGCGGTGCTGTGAGTCAGTGGAGCAGCCCACACGGCAGCATGAGGGTGTTTCACTGGCACTGCGGTGCCGTGATGGATTTCATGTCAGAGCTTAATCTGCTCTGCTGACCTGATCTTGAATGAGAGCAGGGCTGTTTTTTCTTTCCTTTGCAGTATTTAAAGAATTTCCTTTTAAATAATTCAATAAATAAGTAAAATAATTCAATGGAATTATTTGTGGAGGAAGGTTGTGTTTTGGTTTGCAGTGATGTGAAGAACTGTGTTGGAATACAGCTTAGGAGGAGAGGTTAAGCTGATTTAATCATTTTACCTTCTGTATTTCTGTAATATCTCATGGTATTCAAGAGGTGAATGGTTTTAAATTTTGCTGCAAATCAGTTATAAAATGCTAGCTGCAATGCTTTTAGAAATTCTTGCCAGGATTTGTTTGTTTGTTTGTTTGTTTTCCAGTGCATTTTAAACCTCAAATTTGCATTCTTAAATTTCATGGTGGAATTTGTTTTTGCCAACATACTAAGCATAGGAGGTGCTCAGGCACTTCAGGCATGGGTGTAACCCAGTCTTGAACAATTAATTAGTATGGATTTATTTAGCTGAAACTTCTAGACTGGGTTTCCCCCCTCTCTGCGTAAAAAAAAATATTGCATGTAGATCTGTGTAAATAGGTATATAGGGCAGAACTAAATTGAGTTCTCTCCCTCCCTTGAACCATCTGAGCACTTTCCCATGTTAATTGGATTGGCAAATGTAATGTCCTTTATGAAATTCATAATGTCTCTGACCCCTTTTTATTTTACGGGTACGTCTGCTTGCAGGCTTAAGTGAAATTATGACCATAATTATTTGTGCCTTTTGCTGCAACGAAATTAATGTCGGAGGAGGTTGCTGTGCACTGCAAAGATGCGTTGGACACCGGCACCATATGGCCGAGAGCTGGCGCGGTGCAAGTCTCACGCTGGAGCGGGATCCGCTTCCGCATTTCGGAGAGGGGCAGAGAAATTCCCTCGTCCCTCTCGCTTCGGCTCCAGTGGAGGGACGGGATGTCCGCTCACACGGGATGTTGGAAGGCACTGATATGATATTGCACTTGGAGACTTTTCTCCCCTGCACTGACTCGACTCCAGCTAGAAACTCCTCCTCGCTTGCAGCAGGCTACAGTGATAAATTGATGCTGCGGCAGATTTTTTTTTCTCTCTCTCTTTTTTTTTTTTTTTTTTGCAGTCTTAGCATAAAATGGTCAAATGATGTTCCACTGCAGAATTCAATTTCACAGTTCAGTTGGGTCCTTGATTACACTGCCAAATTCAGATTAATGTGCATTTAACTAACATGGATCAGGGGCTCCTGGCCAGCAGCCAGCAGTAATAGTGGCAACTGCGAGTTGTGTAGAGCTTTCTGCTCCGTCCACCCCTGTGCACCACCACTGAAATTGATTGATTAAATGAATTCATTGCCATAATTATTTGTAATTGTGCTACATCATGAGCCTGTGTCTAACCACCCACCCCTCTTCCACATCCACCCCAGGGATATTCCACACATTGTCAGGAGCGGCATGTGTTGTGTCATAAATGTGCAGATGTCCTTTTTCGGAAATTCTTTGTATTTTGGGGGGGGATGAGCGTGTTTTTTGCCTTTCACTTTCTTTTTTTTAATTAGTCTAGATAGAGACAAACTCTTAAGCAACTATCTTGCTTGAAAATGGAAGGTGTTCATTTGCTAAGAAGCTTAGAAAGGCCTGAGAAAATAAAAAGAAGAAAGGAACCTGTAAATGAAAAAAGCTTCCCATCAAGATAATTTCCTCTGCGATTGTCTCTGATTTCAGATGAAAATTAGTGGTTTCGTGACACCGCAGTTAAGTAGTTTGTCACTCTGGCAAATGATTTAAGAAATGGTAAATTGAATTAGTCCTTTTGAGCCAGTTGCTTTGAAAACTCCTCAAACCAGCTCTTGTTTCAGACAGGCTGGGGGTGACCTACTGGAGAGCAACTCTGTGGAGAAGGACCTGGGAACTCCTGGTGGACAAGGTGACCATGAGCCAGGAAGGTGCCTTTGTGGCTAAGGTGCCCGCTGGGTACATTAGGAATGTGGCCAGCAGCTCAAAGAGAGTGATCCTGCCCCCTACTCAGCCCTGGTGAGGCCACATCTGGGTGGTTGTGTCTAGTGCTGGGCTTCCCAGTTCGAGAGGGGCATGGAGCGACTGGAGAGAGCCCAGCAGAGGCCACTAGGAAGATGGAGGGACTGGAGCATCTGCCCTGTGAGGAGAGGGCGAGAGCTGGGCCTGTCCAGCCTGCAGAAGAGAACCGTGAGGAGTGATCTTGCTAACGTGTGTAAGTGTCTGAAAGGAGGATGTAGAGTGGATGGGGCCGGGCTCTCTTCAGTGGGACACAGTGATAGGATAAGAGGCAATGGCCACAGGATGAAACCCAGGAAACTGGGACTGAACATAAGGCAAAGGTTCTTTCCAGTGAGGGTAACAGAGCACTGGAACAGGTTGCCCAGAGGGATTGTGGAGCCCCCAGCCTTGGGAATATCTGAAAGCTGTCTTGACGGGAGCCTGTGCAACATGCTGTAGGTGACCCTGCTTGAGCAGGGGCTTTGGGCTAGATGGTGTCCCTTCCAAGCTCAGCCGTTCTGTGGTTCTGTGATGGTACAACAGGCTGGTACCAGGCTGTACGAAAGGCTGCTAAGTCCCAGACGCATCTGTGCCAGGGAATGAATTTTGAGGCTGGAAGCTAGTGAGAGGGATCAGCCCATCTTTGATGAGTTTGGGATCTGCCTCGTACAAATGTGTGTGTCTGCAATGCCAGGCTGAGGAAGGCTCAGCTCTGCCCCTGCATCAGGAGCTGGCACATCAATAAGCGACATAAGGACTGTGTGGCAAGTTGCTGGGGACGTCTCCAGCCCATGCAGCTTCTCGAACACTACAGGCACCTTCTGTGCATCCCTGCTGCTTGCTGTAGGGCTGCTGGTATGGCATGGTTGCAATGGTGCAAAACAGCGGCAGACAGATAGTGATGCTTGGCAGCTACGTCAGCTCTGTCCAGTGGCTATGAAAACAGTAGTCACCTTGCAGGCTGCAGTGTATTCCTGGCCTATCCTTAGTAAATACCTTGCTGGTCTCCTCCAGGGTCCTGGTTTTGCACCCTTTTCAAGCTTCTCTTAACACATCTCTTCCTATTGCCGTGCCTCACTGGCACTTGCAAAAGTGGAAAGGCAATCAAGCTAAATAGCTCTTTCTGATGGAAAATACCACAATGTAATGGTCCAAAAGTTTGTTTTCAGAAACAGGGTAGCAATGCCACTTTTCAAAGTGAATTCTTTGAAGAAGTGTGTTGTATCAGCACGCAGCTGAGGACCTCCAGGGGCAGCAAATATCAAGTGATGAGGGTTGGCTGGACAGATAGAAACCATTTGACTTTAACCAAGTGACCCAGAAGGAAGGTTAGGAGACTGATTAGGGAAACAGCAACATGAGCAATCTCTGTGAGGACAGTTTGTATTGTAGTGCTGAGGGACTGATGGTGCCTGGCGTGATGAGTAACTCAACTCCCGTTTTTTAAATGCTAGTAACTGTCACTCTTTGTGCTTGACCAGTGTGTTGTCTGGTTTTGTTTCGCAGGTGGATTATGATCGAGCACAGATGGTAGTTAGCCCGCCACTCTCCGGATCAGACACCTACCCCAGGGGTCCCGTAAAGCTACCTCTGAGTCAAAGCAAAGTCAGCTACTCAAGCAGTAGCTACCAATATCCTTTAGTCTATCACAAAGCATCTCTGTATCACCAGCCATCTCTCCAACCAAGCTCTCCCTATATTTCCACGGCATCCTACCCGAGCTCCCCAAGTATCACATCAAGTGCTTATCCTCCACCAAGCTGGGGTTCCTCCTCAGACCAGCAGCCATCCCGGGTGTCCCACGAACAGTTCAGAGCTGCTCTGCAGCTTGTCGTCAGCCCAGGGGACCCCAGGGAATACTTGGACAACTTCATCAAGATAGGGGAAGGCTCCACAGGGATTGTCTGTATCGCCACTGAGAAGCACACAGGAAAGCAAGTTGCAGTGAAGAAAATGGACCTCAGGAAACAGCAGAGAAGGGAATTGCTCTTTAATGAGGTAAGTTATTTTGGATAATGAGACCAGTTTTACAGGTCTGATAGGTAGGTTGAACATGAAACATGAACAAAATGACAGTGCAGGTGAAAGTCTGTCTAGAAGAGATCATGAGTTCTAAGTACATCTGTAGTGTAGAAATATTGTAAACCCAGATAAGTTTCAAGTTATCTTCCTGGCTTTTAGTCTATAGCTCTGTTAAAATTCATAGCAAGCATTAAAGAAATCCATCAATAGATTCATATAGGCCATTAGCCAGGACAAAGATTTTCAGGGACAAGTAGAAATAAAAAATCTCTTTATGGGTGCTTTCAGGGTACTTCTGGGATGTTGTGTCTTCTCTTGTATTAGAGATTCAGTTATCAGTCCTCAAATGTAAATGCTTTGTTTCTGTTGTGAGAAGGGTAAGCAAGTCTGGGAAGTGTGTCTTGGAGGAACACAGAATTTCAGCTATGTAGCATAGAAATGAAGTCAGCCTGGGAAGACTGAGTGCATCCTCAAGCCTGTTTTTTTAAGGCAACTTCAGGTACATCCCAAGTAGTCAAAGGTCAGTAAGCTGTCTCTCCAGCACATTGTGCCCTATAGCAGCACCTGTGGAGAGATTCACATCATCTGGATCAAACTGAGGATTCAGATGATGTGAATTGTGTGGATTTGGCTGATCATGTCAGCTTCTAACCTGGAGGTGGGACTGAGAGTGTGTGCTGAAATGCCTCGAGAGTTGACCTGCAGGTCAGTTTTGTTCATGGTATTCACTGGCATTCACTAGCAGAACTTTTATCCCCATCATCTCATTATAGAATATTATGTTCCTTTATGGAATACTACATTGACAAAACCATGTGTCCTGTTCACTTGAGGCACTGCAGCCCTTGCACTCAGGCAACTCCATTATTTCAGAGTTTTGTATGCTGAAAGAATGAAGTACCCTGTGGGGAGAGGTGGATTTAGTTCTTGTCTCCACCTGAGCAAAATCTTAAATGATTACGAATGTGTACGATTATGTATTTAGTCAGAAATACTGGAAAAAGGTCTTGGGGCTTAAAATCAGTTCATTTTTGTAATCTCCTAGATACTGGAAGAACAGAAGGCTAGTCAGGAAAATTTAGTATTCTGTCCTAAATTTAGACCAACCTGTTCAGTAAACTATTTTAAATACTGACCAGTGCTGGATATTTAGGGAAGAGCAGAAGGCAGCCAGGGAAATCACTGGTGTGATTTCCACCTTTCCCACCTTCCAGATATACATGGCTAATGAACATGTTGAGCCTAATCTTTGGGCTTATGTCTCTGTTTAATATCTCTCAATGGATTTTTCCATTATCGTATTTCTAAATCTTTGTTGACTTTGAACCTACCACATAGTTATTTCATTTATTGTCACCTATTCATCTTCTCCAAGTTGCTTATTGTATTACATACCTGTCATAGTAATCCTCAGATGTGTCACCGCTGTACTGAAGAATTAGGGACTCACAGAAATATTGCTTGGAAGGTATCTGTGAGGTGCTGTAGTCCAAACTCTGACTCAAAGCAAGACTATAGCAGGTCAGCCATGGTCTTGGCTGGGTGAATCTTGAAAGCCTCCAAGGATGGGATCTCACAGGGTACCTGCTGCACGTGCTGCACTGCCCTCCTAGTGAGGGTTTGCTTTCCTAAATTCCAGTGTGAAGCTCCCAAGCTGCAACCTGTAGCTACTGCAACTTGTGATCTAGTCTACTTACTGGATTCTCGGGCAGAAGTCATTCCATACACCCAGTTGTCCTTGGGTGCATCTATATTAGCATCTTATTAAGGACCCAGTCTGCACTTTCAAAATGAATCTGTTGATAATTCACTGCATTTTGTTTTATACTTGGAGCACAGAAATTGGTTCCTTCAGGGTGAACCTAAGCAGACACAGGCATGTCAGGAGTGTACCTGATATGCTGACAGATATTCAGTCCAGAAACCAGACTACAGAAAGTTCAAAGTAAAACCATCTGTAAAATGTATACCATGCACGCAAGATGCTTGAAGCCACCTGTTTCAATCTACAGATCTCCTGGCCAGCATTATCTCCTTCAAAATTCTCCTTTACTGCTAGAAATAGAATCTCCACAAGCCCTGCCATGGGCAGGGGTGGCAGGCATCCACCTATTTTTTCTGCAATGATCTTATCCTTCAATATTCCTTTTACTAACTCATTGTCTACTGGCCACCCAGAATATCTGGCAGGCTTTCTGTCTCAGCTCTCTCTCTAGTTCTTTTATTGTTAGTTTTTATGCTTGTAGCAAGTTGCTCTTAAGAATCATTTTGGCTGGTCTGTCGTTGTTTTGTATATTTGTCGTTGTTTTGTATATTTATGTCCAGATTTCATATTGTTTTCTTTTTCCTCATTTTGTCAAGGCAGTGTTTTGATGGGCAGCTCTCTCATTCCAAATACACTCATTGACTCTACTGTCAACCATGCCAGTCTTTTTCTGGCATCTTCTGGATAGATTCTATTTATTTGCGTTATAAGGCATCTAATGAGCTTCCTCATTTTCACAAAGTTCTTTTTGAAAGCTCTGACTGTGTGCTGGACACTTTAGCTTTATTTTGCCTCTGCTGTAACATTGCATCTAATTGCATTGCGGTAGCTCTAACAGAGCGTTTCTTGAATGTGACATCTTGAAGCAAGCCCCACATGCTGTTCAGGACCAGGTAGAGAGTTGCTTCTCTGACGAGCTCCAGTGATTCATCTCATCCCTGAATTTCTTTGTGGCATTGCTGAAATTCCTCTGTTGCCTACAGAGCTGTTGTGTTTTTTATCCTGTGCTTCCTGACTACCTTGCTTCCGCTCCATTAGGAACAACTAATGTGCTTATTCTCTCTATGTCATTATTTAAATCGAGGCATTTGGGTTATCCCACCATATTTGTCAGATTACAGCACTAGTGCGTTTGTCCCAGTGTCTTTTCTTTTTTACTGTTCTGGTTAAATGAAACCACTCATTTGGGTAAATTTGTTCTGCCTGAGTTTTGCCGGTTTGTGTCCTAGGCTTACTTGAGGACACAGTTTTTTTATGACTGTACCTCTCGTAGAGCTTTTGACCCAAACTGTCAGCTCTCCTCCTTCTTTTTTTTTTTTTCTTTTAATTCTGTAGTACTAAGTGTTAGAAAGCAAAAGCATAAGTACTTCAGAAATGCAACTGTTCATTTAAGTAAACAAATCCAACAAAATTCACACGTATAGAAATTCTTGCTGACTTCAGGGAAATATGTATGTGCACAGGTCTTCTCTAACTAAAGGGCTATAGACACCCAGGTTAGACCTTGCAGGACTCAACCTAAATTCAAGGAACTGTAGAACCAGGCTGGTACTAGGTATAGATGTGCAGAACTGTTTGGGCACTTATGTAGCAGATTCACCCATATACCAGACGTTAGATATTAGTTATTCCAGCACTTATCCTAATACTAATAAATACTTGGGATTTTTAAAATCATGACGCTGTCTACCCCATTTAGTTATCGGTCTATCCTCACCAAAAATCATTGAGTTTGTAGTGAATAAATGATTCCATTTCCAGGCAAATTATTGTAAGGAGTGAGAAAAGCTGTGTCTTTGTAGAGGAGTTTTAATTATATATGAGCAATAACAATCGCAGAAGTAAATCAGTTTGGAGTATTCCCTTTCTAGCTTGGGTATCAGAATTATTTTGTATGATCACACAGCTCTGTGCCAGCTGGTGAGCACAAGCTTCTCCAGAGTCGGCAAAATCGCGGAGGAGTTTCGAAGAGCTGCTCGGGCATTGACTCTCGGACTTAGACCAAGCCTTTGGGGTTATTTTTTAAATTGTGTCAATTGTAGCTCTCTGTTCTCGGACCACACAGAGATGTTGAAGAGCAACCCCTTGTACAGGATACCTGATCCTGTGAGGACCCATGAACGAAGCAGAGCTGAGCTTGGTCCTTTCCAGCCTCTACTGCTATAACATGCATAGACAATTTAGCCCTTAACCCTCTGGGGGAACCCCATGCCCAAATCCTGATTCCATTCTCATTTTACTGCCTATGATGTGGTCAATGTCACAGGGGTGTCAGAGTCCACTGAGTCACCTTATCCCCTATATTATCAACCTTTTGTTAAAATTCTTTGCAAAGTACATGGTGCTACATTGCTAGACGATGGAGAAGACTTTGATGTGTTGAATGACTGGTCAAGTGAAAAAAAACTTGGTTGTACTGAAAGCAGATGGCAAAAAAGCAGCGAAATGAATAGTCCTATCCATTCAGGAAAAATTATTGTCTATGACTTAGAATTTAGTAACTGAAGAAACTTCCTCTTTCCTATTGTATTTGTGATGAGTGTAATTTTTATGTAAATATATTGATTTTGTTTATGTGTTGGTGTAATGATTAGTAGGAATGTGATCCATAGCAGGACATTTGGTGAAAAAGCAGGTCAGGAGAAGCATCAGGTAATGCTTGCAGTAACTCACCTAGAGTCCTCTTCATTTCCCGCAGGTTGTGATCATGAGGGATTACCATCACGAGAACGTGGTGGACATGTACAGCAGCTACCTGGTTGGCGATGAGCTCTGGGTTGTGATGGAGTTCCTGGAGGGTGGCGCTTTAACAGACATTGTCACTCACACGCGGTAGGTGGGGGACGTGGTAGGTTGGGGACGTGGTAGGATGGGGACAACCCATCAACACCTGGTGGCAGGTGGGCAGGAGATGTCCCATGACACAGCTGAGGCCTGGGGTGGCTGTCCCTTGCTTCTGTGTCTGCCCCGTGCTGTGTGGGGATGGCGGAGGAGAGAGGAGCTGGGGAGGCCAGAGGAGCCAACCTCCCCATCACTTCAGCTTAAGCAGGGGGCAACTGAAGTGTGTCTGAGCTGCAGCCAAGCCAGTGAAGTCCCGTGAGGAGGTCGATCTGCTGGGAAACTGGCAAAAGTCTTTGGAGCTTTGCTGTAGATTGAGTCTTTCATTCTTCTAGCAGCAGAAGCTGGTTTGGATATTGGAAAATACTCACCATGCTGAATCGCCAGTGGGTTTGTTTTTCTCTGATCTCACCATCAGGCCAAATGAAAAGTTGGCTTTTCATCTGCGAAGACTTGAGTTCAGGGGAGGCGAGGGGGGAGAGGGAAGCATGAACACCACATGAATTAATAAAAATATAGATACCCCTTTAGCTGGAAATCAAGCCAGTTTCTTCTCCTGTGTTTCTTGTCCCAGGCACATCTTCCCATATTTCAATGTTCCTCGATGTCATTGGCACAACTTTCACTGACTCCAGGGAAGGCTCCTCTTGCAGTTAGTGATGCTCAGTGGTAGATGGGATCTGACATACTGAAATAAATCATAGTATTGCAAGTCATTTGTTAACTACTTCTCCCCAAAACATTAAAATCCCTATCTTAAATATTTGTGACAGGAGTTAAATGGCAAGAAGATGTTCCCAGGATAACACTTTGTAAGAGCTGTCATCTTTTTTCTTTACTAGTCAGTCCGTAATCTTCTGGGCTTTTTTATACTTTATGACCTTCCCTCAAAGATCATGCTGAAATTCTTCTAATTGTGTCACTAAGTTAAGTATTGCAGTAGCAGTAAAAAGAGACCATTTCATTTGCACAGCCCAGCCCAAAGGGGGAGACCCTGCCCAGGAAAAGGCTCTGTTGAGCCACACACTGCTGTTCCTGTGTGGTTGCTTTTTGGGCAAGAACATCCTTTAAGGGCAAAAGCCCTGTCTCTTCAGGCAAGCTTCTCAGTGAGCTGTAGGACTGCTGTGGCTCATAAAACCAGGACATGGAAGATGGAAGGAAAAGTCTTGGCTGGATTTGCAGCTTCCCACTTGGCAACTGCTGTGTTCCAGTTTGAACCACTTCTGGCTCAAAGGTCAGAAGTGTCAGAGCTGCAGGGCAACCCACAGCTTTTGGGGCAGGTAGCAAGTAAAATAGATCTGAGACAAAGCTAAAGGTTTTTGAAGTATTACTGAATTTACTGCCACTATTCTACTGTGGCTAGGGGAGACGTCTGGCTAGCAGAGGAAACGTCCGTTGTATTCTGTGGTTCTGCCTTTCACGTCTTTGCATTTCACATCTTTGCCTGAGATGTGCAGAGTACATTAAACTGCGTTAAACTCTGTATAGAAATAGCAGTGCTCCTCGCATGCCATTGGTTTCTTTAGAGCAATGTGGAACAACTATGGAGGGCTGTGAAGTAGCCAGTGGCTCTCATGGCCTTGTGTGTTGGATATCCTTGAGGAAGCAAAATCTGTTCAGGTTTCACAACCCAATCTCCTAAGCGGGTGTCTCCCGTAGGAGCTGGCGCAGAGAGAGAACTGCTGCCACCGTGTTACCCTGGGTGGTGCTCAGGGCAGCTCTGTGCAGCCCCAGGTCCCTGATGTGGGTGGCTTTCATCCAGGTCACAGCCTGCAACTTGAACCCTGTCAAATACAGAGAGCCTGAAGCCTCAGGGACATCAACCACCTCCCAGAGTGAGGAGAAGCTGAGAACACAAATCTGGGCTTTGTGGTTTTCTTATGGGGTCCTGGTTATTACAACTGTTGTGACTGCCTCAGATGGGGGAATTGTGTCTCTTAACTCCAGCTCTGCTGTTTTCACAGTCTACTTCGCTTTCCCTGGTTCTCCACTAACATTCAGCTTGTTGTTTTAGAATGAATGAAGAGCAGATAGCTACTGTCTGCCTGTCTGTCCTGAGAGCCCTGTCCTACCTGCACAACCAAGGAGTTATTCACCGTGACATCAAAAGTGACTCCATTCTGCTCACGAGCGATGGGAGGGTGAGTCCGATGTTCAGTTTTCACTTTGATCGCTCACCAGGATGTGAGGGGAATGTGTTAATTCTGAGCAAAGAGTCTGCCATGGGGACAGCTCCACTGAGCGTTGTGAGCTCTCTGCAAGCAGATGGGCAGCCAGTGTCTCCTGTGCCTGCCACCCCTTGCCACTTTCCCCTGAAGAAACCCAGGTGCTGCGATGCCGTCTCGGAGCAGTGATTTTCTGAAAATTGTAAATGGTAGCACCACGTAGCCCACACTTGCTAGGGATAACGTATACTGAAAGGCATGCAGTGAGTGAAGGTAGTGCTGCATGTCGGGTGGCTGCTGTAAAAGTGACACTCTAAAAAAATTAAGGGAATGAAAAGAAGAACAGGGGAAGCTGAGTCGTCAAGCAGCTATTCTGCTGCACACCATGAACTGCAGAAGGTACCAAGGCTTTTGATCCTAGTCCTAGGCAGACCTGGCCCCTCCAGCATGCAGGTGCCTCTGCCTGGGCAAGCCCAACATCTCCAGCAATGGGTGGTTAATGTCACTGTCACAGGCACAGCCCATTGTGAAGGACCTGCACAGGCAGGATGCAGTGGGAGCTATCCCACAGGGATAGATAAAGCTTCTATAACGAGAGACCGTCTTTTGTGCTGTGCTGCACCTACCTTAACGCCTCTCAGAAATATTTTCTTTTTACTATATTTAGTTATGTAACCTTTTATACTCTGCTTGCTCTGTTCTCCTAAGCTGATAAGGAGACTAACTTCAGTCTGTACAAATAAGAGATGTTGTAAATTACTACAGAAAAACTTTCTGTAGTTGTACCTTGTATCATACCTAAGCTTATGAGACTGTTGATATTGCCTGATCTTTCACACTGCTTCACCTGACAGCTCCCAGTTACTCAAAGTACAGCACTGGCACTCTGAGATGCAGTAATTTAATCATCGTCCTCATAACCCTGTAGGTGCCTGCTAGACACTTACACTAAAGCCTACCCTGACTTCCCAAGCCCTGCAAGTGCCTGTCTGTGGGGCAGCAAAGCAGTGGCCACAGAGCTAGTCATGGACTGAACTAAATCCCCATCCCAAAGTTGTTGTTGTTTGCCCACAAGGAGAAAGAGGGGTCAGGGCTGTGATCCTTCCGGGCATAACCCTGCTAACACTTCAGGTGCTTAAAAAAACTTGGGGCATCTGAAGGATTAGGAAGAGAGAGGCAGGTCGCATTTAAACGTAAGAGCCTAATTTCTGCCTAAGTTAAGCCCCTGGCTGCTAGTTTGGACCTCATTTTACCCTATTAGTAGGGTAATTAGTGGAAGCTGATGTACTCGTGGGACCTGTATTCAGGGTTTTAAGGATTGCTCTACTGGCGTTACATGTTGGACTAAAGGAAAACTTAGTAAGCTGGACTTGGCCGAAGACCACTCAGTTCCTCTGGAAATAAATCTAGATCATCTGATTCAGAAGGTAAAATCTTGGTCCCACCTGGAGGCAAAGACAGGTTCCTCTGGCCTCAGGGACAGCCCCTTTCCAGGCCTGATCTGCCCTTTTTAATTTAATTCCTGCTTCACCAGTGAGAAGCTGCATTCGTCCTGCAGCAGGCACAGGACACTCCTGTTAATTTTGCCTGGGGAAGAAAATTCCAGGTATGGAAAAGTTTTTCAGTTGCATTTCAGTCCATATTGCTGAAATAGCATCTGATCTGCTTTCAGGATCAGCATACAGTGCCTCATTATACTCATTACTCCAGTACTTATTATCTGCATTGCAGATTTCTTCATGGCTGTGTTGTGCAATTATCTTTTTTTAGAAAATCGTCTTCTTTTATGTACTCGAATGAGCAATAGATATGCAAAAGCTCTTGTGCTCCTACAAAAGAAGATTGGACTCTGCTTCCAAAATACGCATTATTTCATCTATTCTTCGTCCTGTAAACTGAAAAATACATTTAGCATGGAGAACTTGGCTATTATTGGCTTTGTTTTAGAAATACCAACAATTATTTTGTAATTCTGTTAAAAATAATACCCTCAGTCAAAAAAAAAAAGTAATGTCTGTATTTAATCCAAAAGGAAACAAATCAGTGATGATAATAAAGTGCTGGGCTACACAATACAGCAAATTATGGAACTGCCCACTTAACTTGTCATGGAGCTGTTTGGGTTTACTTCATATCCCCAAAGGCTGAATATACAATCTGATTTGGACTTTATATGTTCATCTTTTTTTTTTCACCTTCTGTGAATGTAAAATGATTAATAAGCTTGTTAAAGCTAAAGGAGTGGTGGAGAGTTATATGTTTATTTAGAGGCCTCAAAGCAATCATGAGGGTTTTTCTGGAGGCTATTCCACATTAAGATAACCGCTACTACTCTACACCACCCCGTGCAATGACAGCTCAGGCCTGGCTAAGCTAAGGTTAACCCCCTTAACCTGCCCTGTCCCAGGCAAACTTTGCAGTTCAGTCCTTGTCCATCCCCACTGCAGCTGGCATCCATGCTTGTCTCTTGGAGACATGTTTATCTTGAAGGCAAGCCACCCTTAGGGACGTTTGCTTTGATGGCCAAGAAGGACTTTTTATCTTCCATATTTTTTCTTAGATAAAATTGTCAGACTTTGGATTCTGTGCGCAAGTTTCCAAGGAAGTTCCCAAGAGGAAATCGCTGGTTGGAACACCCTACTGGATGGCCCCAGAAGTGATATCTCGCCTGCCTTACGGCACTGAGGTAAGTCTAAGTGGGTGCCTAATTCTGGCCTCTTTAGTGAGAAACAACCTCCCTAGGTGTCCCAAATGACCAAGTCATGTGGGTTGCATTGCCCCCGAGTGCACAGCACTCACCTCTGCATCCTGTCGCTCCTTTCTCTTTGGTTGGGGGTGGGTTTTTTGTTCTTCAGCCAAGAGAGAAATCTCTTCCCGGGGTTTTCTGAGCTCAGGCTTGCAGTAATGCGGTAGCGTGGGAAGAGCAGTGTGCCTGCTGTGATCTGTCCCTCAGCCAGCACACTCATGGCTCAGAATTCCTAATCTTTTGTGTTATTTGCCTTGAATTTTTGTATGTCAGTCTGTGCAAAGAAAATGTGCATGGGCTCTGAGTGGGTGCAGAGGTGGGTGGTCTGCTCTCCCTGCGCCCTGCCGCTGCTGGGTGACAAATCAGGCAGCCTTTTAGGGTCACAGATGATTTGTCTTTTCCCCCCCAAAAAGGTGTGTATGGGAAGTGGGGGATGTTTGAAAGAAACATGGAACTGGTCCTGGAAATTCTTGTGTTTTAAAGATTGCCTGAAGTCTAGGCAGAAGTGTTTTAAGTGAGGTATTCTCAAAGCTAATGTATAATATTTATTTTTCCCAGATGGAATTTTGTGTAGAAATATTTAACAACTTCAGCAGGCTTCTCCTGAAGCCGGAATTGCCTGTCTCCAGGGCCAGTGGTGCGTAGCTTGGTCAAGACACACACTGCAAGGACATGGGTTAGAGGAGGCAGCAATTCATCCCAAACTGCAGTCAGCAAGCTCATTAGCTGAGTAATGACACCCAAAAAAAAAATCCCATGTATCTCTGGGAATTATTTTAAGCAGTGCCAAACTGTCTGAAAAAAGAGGTGGTTCACGTGGTTTATTGGAGACCTTCAGATGAGCAGAGAAAGGGCTGGTCTGCGGGGACCATGGGCTCAGGAGCGCTGTAGTGTCACCCAGCTCTGCATCACAGCACGCCTGCCCCACACCTCACAGGGGAGCAGTCCCCTGCTGCCTAGCAGAAGATAAAGAATATATATATGTATGTATTTAAGCTGGAGAGTAGAGTTAGCATAAGAGCAAAATAGGTATGAACTGGCCTTGGCTATATTTGGGCTGATAAATTACAGGAATTACAATCATCAGAGGAATAGGGCTCAGGACTAGCTTTGCAGCAGGCCAGAACAAAAAAAAAAGATGATGCTTTTTTTAGACAGAGTGGAATCGTTTTCCAAAGGGATTATGTCATGTGCTTACCTATGATAGCTGCAGATGGGCTCAGGTGAAGTGCATGTTTGCCTCTGCCTTTGGGTCTCAAATGGCGCCTTGGTGGTATTTAGTATTTTGTATTAAGTAGAAAGTAACAGCAGCTGAACTGTACTTAACTCTTCCCCTAGCTGTACATTTCTGCAGCATTACAGAGCCCACACTGGGTAACAACTCCTCAGTGCACCTGAAGTGAATCCAGTGAGGGTTATCAGTTTGTCAAACTAGTATAACCTAGCAGTCATTCCAGTGGACTTGGGATCACTTAAACCAGCTGTGGATCTGGTCTGTAAGTTGTTTCTGATTTATTTGTTGAATGAACTTACAATTTAAAAGCAAAAAATGGTATCACTTAGTTAGAGAAAAAGAAAAAGATGCAAAATAAATCACCAGACTGTCAGCTTACAACGGATGCAGACACCAGATATACAAGAGCAGGAGCTGGCTCTGAGTTTACCGGAGCCCAAACATTTAGCCCATTGCCCACAGTGTTTCTGAAGGGATTCTGTGTTGCAGGTGGATATCTGGTCTCTTGGTATCATGGTAATAGAGATGATAGATGGAGAACCTCCCTATTTCAACGAGCCGCCGCTCCAGGCAATGCGCAGGATCCGGGATAACCTGCCGCCCCGGGTGAAGGACATTCACAAGGTTGGAGTTCTCATACGAACTATGGGTCTTAATGTGTCAGGGTGCAGTGAATTCACAGCCTGACACTGGCATCTTGTGAAGGATAAACTGTGCCTGTAGGTGCCAGGTGGAGCGGGGGGTGCTGCACAGGGGTCCTGCTGCCTTGCTGCAGCCAAGGACCAAGGGAATAGCTGGAATAGATGGATAGAGACTGCTGTGCCCTGCGCTTCCCACCCTGGTTGAGGTTTAGACCGAGTCACCCATACTGTGTACCGGCTGGTGCATCAGCAGCCCATGCCAGAACCCTTGGTGACAGCCCGTTCTGGTGGTGCCCTCAGGGTAGCCCCGAGGGTGTTGTGGCTCCTCTAACGTGCCACATGCAAAGCCACACATGTACCTCGTGTGCTGGTCCCACTGCTGTCCCAGGGATCTTAACCTATAGCAGTGGCCTACAGGAGACACGTGGCCCCTCGGATCAGTCCATCTTGTCGTGGTGTAAGGGCTCAGTGCACATTTCACCTCACCAGGAAAAGCAGTTTGCAGAGAAGAGTGTAGATGGAAGCAAGTATCTCTGCTCCTAATGCAATGCCGTGTTGCAGGTCTCTTCAGTCCTCCGGGGCTTCTTGGACTTGATGCTGGTGCGGGAGCCCTCGCAGAGAGCCACGGCGCCGGACCTGCTGAGACACCCCTTCCTGAAGCTGGCGGGGCCGCCGTCCTGCATCGTGCCCCTCATGCGGCAGCACAGGCACCGCTGACCCCGTGACGCGCAGCACGAGGCCACCACGGGGCCAGGCGAAGCCTTGCGGGAATCCCGGGGGGTTCGGGAGAGCGCGGGAAGGGGCAGCCGAGACCCGCAGAGGAGGAAGAGCTCTCTGGAAATGACACAGTGTACAAAACCGTGCCGGGGCGCTCCCTGGAGCTGGGCAGCACCCGTGGGCTCGCTCTGCCGCTGATGCCACGGCCACGCGGTGACCTTAGGTGCTGCCCCACAGAAGGACTCGTGCATGGGCGGTCGTCTGCTCCGCTTTCCACCACCCGAGCAGAAGGATTCCGCCACCAACGTGGTTGAAAAGACAGTGGAGGAGAGCACAACCGGAGTGAAACACCTGCATTTTTGTGCAAAAGTAAAGGGTAGGGCACTTCTATTTCAGAAGAACACTTTTCTGTCAAAAAAGCACTTTTTATCTCAGTCATAGCAGTGTAATGTATTTTGAAATGAATTTGTAATTTTCTGTACAGTACTTTTTGATAATTTGCAGTACTTTGTCATGTAACCATCGTGCTAGTCGAAGTAATAAGTGTAACTTAGCAAGAGTCTGGGGAAAAAATAATCTTTCCTACTTTTTTAACCCTTTTGAAAATGAAAAAGAAAAAAAGAAAAACCTTTAGGAACCTAGAATGTTTGGCTGATTTTCTATCAGATTCAGTAGAGAACACTTCTTACTTTTCCAGCAGTTTCAAGAGCAATGGAAACTAACAATGCTAATGCAGTAATGAGCACTGAACGTGTTGTTTTGAGAGTATTGTTACCCGGCATTACTAGGTTGGAGGGAATTCTAGCTGCGTGGTGGAAATCAGCACTTCTGTGGAATGTCACAAATGGTTTCGTTCTCCTTCCTTTCCTCGCTTCTAGAGCCGAGGGAGCCATCAAACGCCCCTCTGCTCAAAGGTCCTCTTCTGATGACCCGGTGGGTTCTTCATTTCATGCTCTCGCAAGGGCAAGCGTGTCGCCACAAAGTCCCCATTTTTTTGTATCACACTTTGGAAGTCCAGCTGGACTGCAGAAGTCTAATAACCAAGCGGGTATTCACCAGATTTCACACAGACTGCTGCAATGTGTTACAAGATGTTTGCCATATAGAAAAAGTTGTGCTGCTGTCTAGACCTTTCTGAATGTTGATACAACGGTTGACTACTACGCTACATTTTTGTGTTATTTGTTGGATGAACTTGCATGTTAACTGTAGGCCTAAATAGATTTGCCTTTAAAATTGTTAGAAGTGCTTCAGAATTATTTCAATGATACATTAATTTTATTTATTAATGATTAGTTATTTTTAATTATGTATAATACAAAAGCCATGTTTTTTTCTTACTGACCTCATTTTACAATATCATTAGGAAACACAAACCCAATTTTGTGAAAACGCACTTAGTTTATTTCTTATGGAATTTCAGAGTGACTAAATTAATTGTTATTTATTGCTGTAAATTATAACTGAACTTGTAGAACTGGCATGAGCTGTTTCTTAATGCTCTTCCTCCTGGGCAAGAGATTTGCCTCTTGTCAGGAGCTGCTTTAGTGCTGCCCCCCAAAAAGATAAACATTCAAAGGGAGAGGAAGAATTAAAAATTCACAAAAGGGGAGATAAAACCAAGTAAGTATTCGAACGCTGAATAAAATACCCTTAAACATGCACGCCGTGCTCCTTTCTCCCCTTAACCTTATTTGCACATTTTAACTTTGCATCAGTGCCCTCTCCTAGAAAGCCCTCGAGGCGACTTGGAAGGGGCCGACATCCCTGGGGACCTCCAGGGTTTCGGCTCCCGGGGGCAGCGCGGTCCATGCGGGACCGTGGCTGGAGCAGCCTCGTCCGCGGGTCGGTCCTGCTGCCGATACCCGCGGGCCGGCCCCGCAGAGCAGGGCCTTGTAGAGGGAGCTGAGGTGGCTACAGGATTTTAAAACTCATTTGTATTTTGTAGTCTTGGCAACTCAGGAACAAAGGCTGCACCACGAGAGACAGTGACCGGCATGTGGAACCAGAGTATTAGCCACAAAATTGAACTTTTTTAAACATCTTTGAATTAAAAGAAAAAAAAAAAAACAAAAAATGGGGAGTGTTTGGGGTTGTTTGGATTTTTCTAATATTCAGCACATTTTAAAAGGTACAAGTGGAGAATTTTCTGCTACTTTCTTACCATTCAGTATTTTAAACAGTGTTCATCAAGTTTACTGAGAGTTTTGTCAGTTTAAAAGTTCTTTTTTTTTCCTCTCTTTTGTGAACACCAACTACTGGTGAAAATAAAATGCACATACAAAATAAAAAAAAAATAAATGTTTTCATTTACGGTTTGGTTTTCTGTGCCTTATTTTTATTTTCTGAATTTCAATCAGCTACACAGTGCTTGGCTGAACAACAAAAAGAGGCTCCTTGTAGCCTATTTCTGTCGCTGCTGCTGGCGATTTTTCCAAGCTAGTGGCTGCAGATGCTTGGCCCTGGTGCCCCCCCCCAGCTGTGTCCTGCCCCCCTGGGCCATCCTGGCCCTCGTGAAACCCAGGGATGTGGCTCTGATCTCAGGGTTAGGAAAAGCCACTGAGTCCCAAACAAGCACCATGCCAACCCCTCTGCCACAGGAACTGATGGCCGGGGTCAGTGGCTGTGCGGTTGTAGGTAAAAATGGGCTGTTTTGTGCTCTAATACATTTATTAAACAGGTGTTTCAAGAGCAAGAATGATGCTTTCTAGCTGTAATGATCCAAAGTAAGAAAGAGCAGGGTATGAGAAACCTCAGAAAAGAAAAGACCCCGTCGCGGCGGGTCGGGCAAGGGGAAGAGCGTAGCTGGACAAAACCCTGTTGGGGCACGAAGCACCCGCTGCTCGGGGTGCTCAGTGTGCAGCAAGGGCTTGCATTAGCCCTGAGAAAAATGCAGTTCCTTACACGCACACACACAGTGTAAGGAGCCCACGGTGCTGCTGGAAACACCCAGTGACTGCCTTGTGGTCCGTCAAGCAGCACCTAAAACTACGGGGCGGGCGCCGGGAGAACTGCACAGCGCTGCATGCCGGGAGGACAAGCTCCAGTGAAACACATGCACATATTTCCTCCCCTGCTACCCGCCCCCTCAAGAAATACATAAATGAAATGAAATGCAATGCAATGAATAAAATAACGTTATTGGCTTTGAATGGTTCACCCACAGCACGTCAAATAAAGCCGGATCCTAACCAGAAAAGCAGGACGTACCCGTGTTGCATCCCCCGGGCCTCGGCCGACGTCGCCAACGTGCCCGGTCCCGCTTGCCCCTGGCCACGCTCCAGGGGTGCCCCCGTCCCCGGCGCTGCCACCAGCAGCCGCTCGCCCCAGGGCTCGGGCATCTGCTGCCCCGGCCGGCACCACGTATGTCCAGCTACCCAACCATGCTCATTCCCATGTGCCACTGGGAAACTACGGACGTTTCCATGGTCTATGGATCATAAAGTGTTCACAAATACTGTAAAGTATTACAGTAGCACCCAGGGATGTAGCCTCCCCCACCCCATTACAATATATTGATAATTTATCACTAAAGCCCAATCCTAAGTTGCTTATAAATCACTAATAGCTGCTTTATAAAGTGGTTAATTATTACAGGTCCTGTCAGAGCTTACCATGGTGAGACGTTTCTTGCATTTTCCATCACTGTGTCCAAAAAAAAAAAAAAAACCACCTATAAAGCAACTGGCTGAGGTTGCTGCTGGCTCATGGTGATACATCTCTGAAGCAAAGCTGAAAAGTCTTCTCATAATAAAAGTGCTGCCATCCTCAAGATACTGTGATAGTTTGGGGCAGTGGTGTTTGATTAAAGATGGATGCATTCCCCCATAAATAATCTTTAAAAAATACAAGCTTGCAAAGCCTATATTGGTAGAAAATTCAGATCAAACTCAGTGCATAACCCAAGTTAAGGGGGAAAAGGAGGAAAGAACTGAAGGACTTGAGTAAATTTGTTTCAACATTTTTAAACCAGATAGTTCACTCCGAGGCACAATACACACAGCTCAACTAAAATTACTGTGTCCATTTCTGCTATTCTCCCCTCGGAAAAGAGATAAATCATTTCGAGCTGTCAAGAAATTATTGTTCTACCTTAATTTAGAAAACCAATAAATTACTGGCTGTATTGATCCACCTCTGCTCGTGACGGGCTCTCAAGCCACGTTATCGCGCAGGGAAGGCGGCAGCAGCTCTTACGTGTAACGCGAGCCCATTTTCTGGAGGTTGGGAGCCACTGATCTGGCTCGCTGAGCGGGGGTGGGTTCTCCCTGCCCTAAGCCAGCTTGGACCTTACAGCGAATTAAGAAACGCAGAAATCAGATGTCTCGTGTTCTGGTACCCAGGGGCTACGGAATGGCCCGTCGTTCAGAGAAGGTCCCTCTGAGATGATGGGGAAGACCCTGATGGGCTTTGCGGTTGGACCCGCTCATCATGGAGGTCTCTTCCAACCATAAGGATTCTATGATTAAAAAGCAGCTTCTTTGTCCTCTTCCAGCTCCCAGCTCTGCACTGTCATCCACTTTTGCCTGGTCTCCCTCACACACCACAGCCTGTTTCTCCCCTTGTCACCTGCATGTGCAGGCAATTGGTGAGAGCTTGGGGAGCTTTGTCTTTAGCCATGATGGTTATTTGTTGGTCCTGCTCTTTCTTTTATTATTATTATTATTATTATTATTATTATTATTATTATTATTATTATTATTATTAGAATTAGAATTAGAATTCTTTTTTTTTTTCACTTGGCACAAAAGCAGGTGAAGAGATTTTTTTTTTCTTTTTCTTCTTTCTTTTTCCCCTAAACCTTCAGATTGTCTTCCCTGATGTAATGGATCTTGATGAAAAAAATCATCTACCTTTCTGAAAAGACACCCTGGGCTTCCTCTGCCCTTTGCTGCCCAGGCAAGGACCTTTTAGGAGTCCCCCATTTCGATCCCAGTCATCACAGTCTGCTCTGCCCTGGTGCTGGTGACTGCACACGTGGCACGCAGGCCAGGCAAGCCTCAAGGCTCCCAAAGGAATGCTGGAGCTTCCCAAACTCAGTTTTACTCCCACAACGACGTTGAATCTTACCCAGAGACCCTCTACCTCCATGCTTGGCACCACTGAAATTGCCCTATTTTAAGCTGGAGAGGGACAGTTTACATAGGTCACTGTAAAAGAACAGCATATACATGTATACATGTTCTTCTACACATATTAACTTAACCCAAGGTCTGGGCTTATACATGCTGAAGTAACACTAATGCCAATGGAAGCCAACAGTTTCAGCAGAAACCGCATGGGACCCTAGCAAAATATGTAATTTCCCACAAAACACAAAAGCAAAAAAAAACAGATAAGAAAATAGAAGTCCATCAGAAATAGCCAAAAAAATCACAGAATATTTGGCCACCATTATGTCTTCTTCAAACCATTTGTACCAAAAGTACTGCTAGAATAAAATCTATATTGAACATCCATTCAGATTATGTACTCTTACCCCAATCCCACATACACTATCTGATATCCAATATGCCTTGCTGCTCTTGGGATCAGTCAAAAAAAAAAAATCCTGTCATTGCAAAATGAGAAGGCAAATCCAGTATTTGATATGTACATATTTTAATTCAGTTTAAAAATGGTTTACATTTAAGGAGAGATTTCAATGGTCACCTTTTTTTTTTTTTTTCTGTTACATTAGGTTATACCTGAATACTCTGCATAGTGATTTTTAACATTTCTGTTTTCTTTTTTCGTTTTGTTGTGAAAATAACAGTTGCAGGTAGCAATGTAACATCTCAAAGACAATCACAAAACGTGCAGGATGTCCAGCCAGAAGCATTTCTCAGTTGACTTGCAGTAGCATGGCACTCTGTAACTTGTGTATCAACACTTTATTTTTTTTTTTAAACGTTTATCATCTCGGATGTGTCTCAAGAAGCAAAAACAGACTTTCTTCAGTGAGCCTCAAGTATCTGGTCAGCTCCTTAGCTGGCTGCAAGCTGCTTGCCTGCAGTTACTCCAGTTTATGCCAGCTTGAGGACCTGGCCCAGAAGTTGGTTGTTTTTTTTCCAAAATGCACCTGGATCCCCTTCATATTTTCCTTAACAGACCAGCAAATTTCAGGAAGGTGGTCGGGAGCCCCCCCAGTCATGGCACCTTGTGGGAACCTCTGCACTGGATCCTCCTCCCAGCCCTGCTACCAGCACACGTGTGAGCAGCGTGGGCTGAGCGAGTGCAAAAATTTTAAAATACTGGGAGTCCCTGGAAGGAAAGGGACCTTGGCAAGTCCCTTGGAAAGCTAATTTTGCCTTGGTGTTGTGACATGTGAAATATTTCTGCTCTCGTGTGACCAGCGCAGCAGCTCTAGGAAGGTATTCAAACCACCCGCTTCCACAGGCAAAGGCCAGACTCCAGAAATGAGATGCTCTAAGTCATCTTGTGGAAGTGGAGGGTCTCTCCACTGCCCATCCTGGAGCCCAGCTGTAACTGCACATGTCCACGAAATACCTTGGATCAGGTGCTGTGAATACCCCCTCTTGCTCCAATAGTGCTTTCTCACCCATAGAAAAAAGTGCTTTTGCTTTATGTACCTGATCAACGTTTGGGCTGCTCGGTCCTGCCACCTATCCCATGTGTTTGTACTGAGATCTGTCTCGAGGTATCTGCACTTGGCTGGCTGTCAGTTTGTGGTGGACATGGTACACGCAGAGGGTTATCACGATCACCAGCCCCAGGATCAGGCCCAGAATCAGAGGCAGCGTTTCTTCCAGCTGTTCCCGCTGGTCCACTGGGCATTTATGTTCTGCAAGGAGAGAAAGGAAAGGGAACAGAGACAGGAGTGAACAACAGGATGTTTCAAATGTACAGAACAGCCTTCCCAAAGCAACTGCATGGGATGAACCCCAGCCCTGCTCCGGGATCCCTGCAGAGCAAATCCACCTCCACAGAGAATGGGCAAAGCAGCCACCATGGGAGCCCCCGGGACACAACCAGGAGCTTTGAAAGCGCCTGCAGTCACCGTCCAGAGACCACGTTGGTGGGGGCGGGAGGTACCTGTTACCAAGACAGCTGCTGCCCGGGGGGGAACTACGAGGCCCATGGGTGCCTCTTCAAGCCTTCCCTAAAACACGTTTTCCCCTCCCCTATCTGCCTCAGCTCTAACTTGTTGCTCCCACCTCTGTGCCAAGCTGTGGTCAGCCAGTGCTGACACTGCGCCGACGGACACCTCCCGCTGCCCTGGGGGGCTCCTGCCGTGGACCATCCCAGGCAAAGCTCGGCCGAGTGTCCGAAAGAGGCAGGAGGTACCAGAAAGCAAGTCAGGCAACCACACGCAGGGTAACGCTCATCCCCTGGGCCTGAAGACCGTCCCCACCGGGCACGGCCGGCAGCGGCTGCGGCTCCTCACGATGCGGCAGGGAGTCTGCTCCACAGCGTTTTAAACCATAAATGCAGTGACACGGAGAAAGCAAACGGGGGTTGTGGTCTAAAACCCATCCTTTTCGATCCTCACTCCTTGCAGTTGCACCAGAGGGGTGATTAATCACCAGGACTGTGCGACAGACAGCCCGCGGCTGCTGCAATGCAGGCGTTCTGCTTGATCGTGTTAAGGGGGAACAAAAGCCCATCCTGGTTGTTATTGAGCTCCCAAAATTCACTTCCCAGAGCTTTATGGCATTCTCTGACGTTTTGGCTATTAAGCCCTGAGCAGCCTCGTAGCACCGCAGCATGGGCACAACAGCTCCAGGGCAACTCCAGCTGCAGGGAGCCCTGGATGGGCTCCTCAGGGCACCTGAGGGTACCTGGGCATCAGGACCTCAACACAAAAACAGTCCTGGGGACACTCATGTTGCTCTTTAGGCTAAATCCCACTGAAACTGAAACAAGGCTGATTTAAACCAAAGCGAATATACCGCTGCTACATGCAAGCCCCAGTTAAAGCACAGTTTGCACCTTTCCGTAAACAAGAGCCTGGACTCCAACACATAAACATGTGTTATTTGAAGTGTCTTTACTTTTCGTGCCCCAAACCCCTGGGCTGCTGAGCACAGATTGCATTTTTTAGCAGACATGGCCAGACCTGCCTTGTCCACATAAAGCCACAGCCATGTGCAAGTGCTGAGGTGCAGCTTGGAAATGCATCAGTTCTTGCAAGCAGCTGGGAAGGTATTTCCTTATTCCGACACTTCTCAGAGAGGATTAAAACAATAACAGCAATAAAGACAGTGGGAAAGGGTCCATGGGGAAGCCCTCCTGGTGGGCACCGCAGTCCCAACCCATCTCAGGACACACTGGGAATTGGACCAGGCAGGAAAGCACGGATACATGCGCTGCGCCAACATACACTGACCCACAGAGAGAGAAAATGATGATAATTAGCTGTTCACACAGCATTTTCCACCCCAAGGACTCTGAGCACTTTACAGGCGCTGAGGTCTGCAGCACTGCGACACAGCAAGTCCGACCACAACCACCCCCGGTTTCTCAGAGAAGGAATGACCAACTTAACAAAAATGGAAAAAAGAGGGAAAAGATCAGATTGGATGCTTTTTAAAGCCTGGTCACGCAGCTTGCAGCGAGGAGCTGTTTGGTGTGGAGGACCCTGGGGTGGCTCAGCAGGAGACAAGACCACCCGAGCGGCGGGTGGTCAATACTCAGCCTTACGGCCCCCATGTCTCTCTTTGACTGGGATCCCGAGAGCTGGCAGGGTCTGCAGGGGCCTTTTCCTCATTTCACTGGTCTCCTGCTTCAGTTTGCTTTTTCCCCAATTTCTTAAATTGAAAAATGTGCCCAAATATTTTTTTTGCAAAAACATGGGGGTTTTTTTTGCGAGCTTTGAATGAAAGAAAAAAAAAAAGTCCTGCTGCTGTCGCGCTGGAACAAATCAGAAAAAATACTTGTGGCGATTGGAAGCAATGTCTTGACAAAAATACATGGCAGCACCCTTAAAAAGAAACCAATCGTTCCTGCAATTTTTCAGTTATTCCAGGCGGGAAGAGGCCAGGTCCAATGCGGACACCTTTCCCTGCTGTGTCTCTGTGGCAAAAGCCTCTCCTCCTCTCTCTGGCTCCCTGACCTCAAGGTAGTCTCTTTGTCCGCTCTAAAACATTTTAAAATGCTACGTAGCCTGCTCATAATTAATAGGCATTTTGCCTAATGGAGAATTAATGACCCACAAAGGGGATGGCGAATCGCTGCTGCGTACGGGCTTCGCCATGAAGAATTCAGCATCGCCGGAGCTGGGTACATAGCATATATATAACAGTGTATATTTACTACCTCCCTTTTAGAGCTATGTGAGTCATGAGAGTAAGTGCTCATCTCTGTAGTAAGTAAGTGCTCATTGCTTATTGCTGTCTAAAGTAGTTCCCACATGCAAAATAAAAAACAAATAAAAAAAGGAACCCAGTCTTTTTAATGCTGGATGCGAAAACAACACTACGATTTTCTGGTCTGTTATTGAAAAATTTGGTAATTATGTATTTTATTCCCATATTTTTGGGGCAATAATAGTGGAGTTAATAATTAATCTCTCGTAAAATTACACTATCTCAGAAGGAGACTATTCTTGATGCAGACAGGTTCACACATTCACTCCGAGGCAGCGCGCAGGTGAACGCTGCGTATCCCGCCGCACTGTGCCGGCGTGCCAGCAATTCCCCGGGAAAACACAGCAATACGTGGTGCAGGACGAGTTCGGTCCTATCCAGGGAGCGAGCCAGCCCCAACCACATGCAAACGTCACCGCCGAAATCCCTGCACCATCCAAGTGAGTGTGGCCACAAGACCCTGGCTGCGCCGTTTCAATGAGGGCGGCAAGCGCTAACTCACGTTTTCTGCCACCCGAAACATCCAAGAAACCTGAGGGGAGCCCCAGAGCTCACCTTCACTGAAGACAAAATCGGCGCTGATGTCGAAGGGCTGCACGCGGACCTCGGAGAGCAGGAGCTCCACTGACTTCTGGTGGTCGCTGGAGACCAGGGTGATGGTCTGTTGTGCCTGGCACTCGTAGGACTTGCCGGCCGGCGTGACGAAGGCGGAGAGCCGGTGCGAGCTGGCTGTGTGCTTCCCCGCTGCCCAGGAGCAGAGACAGCAGGTGAGTGAGGCCTTCCCAGGTTTGAAAAATCTTAATGAAGAATGAGGCTTTGGATTCTCAAAGCACAACACCTCATTTCTGAGGAGAAATGAGGCAGAAGCAAAACAAAAGCGGTCCATGCGGGCAGAGCTGCCTGCTGCACTCAGTGCTGCCTGGGGAATGAGCACGCAGCACTGAGACTGAGAAGAAAATTCATCTCAAAAAAACATAACAGAATTCCCATCCCGCAGGGAAGGTGGCAAATCTGTTTTAAGCTGTTCAATACAAGCGGCAGGAGACTGCTGTGGGACACAAAGAGGCCAAGCGGGAGCTGCGGGGCAGGGAGGTGGGAGATGCTAGCAGGACTGGCAGGGTACGTGTGTGTGTGCACGCAAAAAGTGGCAACCCCCTGCCCCAAAATCGTGGAGGATGAAGGGGAAAAAATCGAGGAAGTTTAAAAAAAAAAAAAGAAAGAAGAAGAAGAAGAAGAAAAGGAGGGTAGAAATATGCACTGACTTATCCCAGCACAGCCGGCACTTCTGCCTGGCACTTGCTCCCTGCTGACCCCGCTGCTCCTGGGACCCCCGGTGCAGGATTCACCCAGAGGACAGGGCAGAGTGACCCATATGCCACCCGCCCCCGATACTGCACCACACACAACCCCCTGGGCTGCCCCATGCCCGGCCGCGCTCACGGCTGACGGCGTCCTTGAAGTAGGTGCGCTCGCCGGTGTCGTAGGCGAACTGGGTCCGCGCCAGCCTCCAGAGCGCCTCGGGCCCCCGCGACGTGTTGTGCCCCTCCTGCGTGACACGGGCGGCAGGGTGAGCCCGGACCTGGCCCCCGGGACCTCCCGGTGTCCCCGGTGCCCCGTCCTACCTTGAGGAAGAGGAGGCGCAGCGTGTAGGCGCGCTCCAGCCACGACACCTCCAGCTCCGACTCGTTGCTGCCGCACTTGCCGCGCATCTCGGCGCCGCGGGGCAGCGGGATCTCGGCCTGCTCCGTGATGAGCTGCAAGAGGCGGGGGTGGCTCGGCGGGACTTCTCTCCGGACAGGGCAGCGCCTGGCACCGGCTGAACCGCCCCCCTGTAACCCCCGAAAGTCCCGGCGGGCCCTCCCAGGCGGGATCCCCCCGCGCCGCATCCCGCTGCCCCGCGTCCTCACCCGGACTCAGCCCGAGCCCCGGCCCCAGTCCCGGCCCGCGCCACTCACGTCCACGTAGTTACTGGCCCACACGTCGTAGGGGACGATGAACTTGGCGGCGAACTCGGCCATGAGACACGTCGTGCGGTTCTCGCGCACCACGAAAATGTCCTTCTCGGGGCTGGGCGAGAGGCCGGACAGGTTCTCCACCTCCTGCTCGGCGGCCAGGCGGGCGGCGGCGTCTGCGGGCAGAGCGGCGCTCAGCGCCCCGGCTTCGCCTCCCCTTCCCCGGCCGTACTCCAAGAGCAAGAAGATACCCGGTCCCGACGGGGCATCCCGGTCGCAACGAGCTCGGAAGCGGCGAGGAGGCTGCCCGGTCGCGACAGGGCCCCGTTATCGCGACCGAGCGGTACTCACGCAAGAGGAGGAGCAGCCCCGGGATGCGCGGGGCAGCGCGGCGCCCCCCGGCCATCCTCATCCTCCCCGCCCGGCCACCGGCTCCGCTCCCGCCAGGCGGCTCCGCTCCGGAGCGGGAGAAGGAAAAATTGGTGGTGGGGGGGGAAAAAAACAAGAGAAAAAAGAAAAGAGCTCAAACCCGCCGCCTTCCCCTTCCCGGGATCCGCGCGGGCTGCAGAGGCTCCGCTCCGCTGCGGCGCGGCGGGAGGAGGGACGGGAGAGCGCGTGGGAGTGCGAGGAGGAGGAGGGACGTCGTGCCAGGGGGAGCCGAGGAAGGCGCCCACGTCGAGGCACAGGGAGTGCGCGGAGGCAGAGCGAGGAGGAGGGTCCGCCCGCTCCCCCCCCCGTCACCGTCGTCGTTTCCACCCCCCGCGGCTCCCTCGCTGCTCCGGGCGGTCCAGAAAGGCGCCCGCGGGGAACCGCGCTGCGCTCGGCAGGGGCCGTGGGGCTACCGGGGCCCCGCAGCGAAATGCACAGCCTGCCCCTCGCTGCAGTGCAGCCTGCCCCTCGCTGCAGTGTACGGTCTGCCCCTCGCTGCAGTGCACCCACTGCCCCTCGCTGCAGTGCGCGGATGCCCCTCGCTGCAGTGCATGGTCTGCCCCTCGCTGCAGTGTACCCACTGCCCCTCGCTGCAGTGCATGGTCTGCCCCTCGCTGCATTGCACAGTCTGCCCTCGCTGCATTGCACAGTCTGCCCCCGCTGCAGTGCATGGTCTGCCCCTCGCTGCAGTGTACCCACTGCCCCTCGCTGCATTGCACAGTCTGCCCTCGCTGCATTGCACAGTCTGCCCTCGCTGCATTGCACAGTCTGCCCCCGCTGCAGTGCACGGTCTGCCCCTCGCTGCAGTGTACCCACTGCCCCTCGCTGCAGTGCCCGCTGCCCCTCGCTGCAGTGCCGGCTGCCCTCGCTGCAGTGCCCCAGTGCAGAGAGGCTGTGGCAGAGGGCTGGGCTCTGGGCTCCCTGGCTGGGCAGTTGGGGCCTGCCCACAGCGCACTGCTGAAGAGCCTCCACGCCAAGGGAAAAGCCCCAGCCACTCCAGCGGGTTTCCTAGGTGCAAGGCAGGGGTGCCCTGAGGCCCGGTGATGGGCTGAGGATGCAGCTGGCCTCACAGCTTCTCCCAGGAAAGTCAGGAAGCAGCAGGGGAGGAGGGAACACAAACAATCCCCCCTCCCGCCCACCGTCCATGACATGCTGACAGCCTGACCAGATGGTTCCCCGCATGGGGAAGGGCTCAGTGGGGGCCGAGTGCCCCAGGAGAGACTCCAAGGCAGTGGCAGCAACGAAGGCTCCAGGATCCAGCTGAGCCAGGTCCCCCAGGGTTCTCCCCTTCCTTTGTGTCCTTTAGGCCATGGCGCCCACCCTTCGCTCTGCACCGTGGTGCTCAACAGCTGCTGCCGCAGAACCCATCAGCTCCCGGCACCACCGCTGCTGCCAGGGAGGCGGGAAAGCCATAAAACAGGCTGTTTCATGGCCTGTGATGGAGGAGGGGTTATCTAGTCCAGTGCTCGTGCATCGGTAGCGATTGCGTGGAAGGCGAGCGGCTGCTTTGTGCGTTAATCTAGGAAGAAATGTGCGCTATTTTTGGGTAGCAAGAAGGTCGGGAGCGAAGCCGGCAGCCTTTCGCGCAAGGCCACCGGCGCACTTGAGGCTGGTGCATGGCAGCAAGGTGCGCGCAGCGCGGCCGCAGCAGGGCCACGTGGAGGCGGCTGCGCTCGGAGCGTCGCGCATGACCCGGGATCCGCAGCGCGGCCTGTGGTGAGGCCGGCGGAGCCCACGCTGGGCCCCGTCCTCAGGGGAGAGCTTGTCCCTATGGAGCAGCACAGGCACCAAGGCCCAGCCTGCAGCCCCTCCGGTAGGGTGATGGAGGGCTACAAAAGCTGCAAGGCTTCCTCGCTGCTCCTGTACAGATATTGAAGGAACAAGCTGTTTTTTTTTTTTAATCTAGTCTCTTGAAATCTCTTACCTCTTACAGTGCTTGCTGTAGGTTTTAAATATGTAGATCATCAAGAAATGTTTATGGATCTTCCACCACCCACCCCCACTCCTGGTTCACAGTAAGGAGCCTTTCCTTCCCCAAAGTAGAGTCAAATCTGTGCTAGTGCTGATACGGGACTGACCTACAAAGAGAGACCTTGTAACTGTCTACATGGAAGATCTCTGGCTGTACCAGGCTGGAGACTTTCTCTGGTGACTTTGATGTCTGGCTTCTTCAGATCATTTGTGGGCAACCTCAGTATTTAACCACCATTTAGCCCCTAGTCGCCATTTCGTTTCTAATCTTCCTATCCCCAGGAATTTGCAAGGAAATATCAGCCTTGATCAGGCATATTTTGGGTCTCCAGCAGTAATCTTAATTGCACGGAAGTGCAATTAAGGGTTAAAGATAGGGATTAAATAGATCCTTGCTTGGAAAAAATCCAATTAATGACAATCCACCAAATCATTGGAAGTGAAAGCGTAGGAGGCTGCTGCGGAGGCCTGGGTGTCATGGCCCTCTCTGTCGGAGCCACATCAAATTTGTCCGAAGAGATGGATGATCTACTACTTACTCTGATGAAACTGCAGCGAAGAGGGATCCATCACTCCGGCTAAGAACAGCATCTTAAATGGCTTCAACGAGGTCATAATGCTCAGATTGATTAGCGCTTTCTGTCTCAATGGAAACTGTCCCTGCTGCTTATTAGCAGCCAGGCTTCAAATAATTTTTGAATCAAATACTACTTAAAAGGTATTTCAAAGTACTTACTTGACAAAATTCATCATTTAATTTCAAATTACTGCCTGCATTTAGTGTTAAATGGTTGGAGGACGAAGCAGGTACCAGTCTGGGAGCTGAGCCCGGAAGCGAGGCTGCCTGGCTCTGCCGCTCTGCAAGTTCTCTCCAACTCCATAAATCCCCATGTCTCGGCTGAGCCACCAGCACATGTTGGAAGAAAAACCTGTGGGTATTATTTCCTTCCTCTTCCAAACCAGCTTACATCCCAGTGTATGATAGCACGCTCTCCAGGGAGGTAGCACCAGCAGACTTGCTTTTCCTCTGCGAGGGAAACAGGCTTTTCATTTGCAGTTGAGTCATGGACAGGTTTCTGGTTTCTCTGGTTTCTAACTAGGTAGTAACTGAGCCTAAGAGAACTTGCTACATTCAGTGCTTCTGCAAGCCTCTTGCCCCTGTCCCAGCACTTCTGCCACAGCACCGTCTCCTGAATCAGACCAGGCTGAGTAGCGGCTCTGTTGTGTACTTCTTACTAGGCTAGAAACACTGCCATAGTACAAAAGCACTGTCTCTAGTATCTGTATTTTAAAGGATTATTTTTTAGTTTTTTTTTTTTTGAAAGAAAACATCCCTGCTTTTTTGAATATTGCCATTACCAGCCTCTTCAGGCACTTTGGAAGGGGCTAATAAGGAGCTGGACGTGCTCTAAGAGCCAAGGGGCATCAGAGGGGAGACAGGCACCACAAGTCTATTTAAATTTCATGTTAACCAGCTAAATACTGTATTGACTTCTGGCTTAGGTGGTTTTTGAAGGCACTGCATGCTTCAGTCACTCAGGTGTAGTGCTGCAAGGATAGATGAGGGGAGAGCAGTGGATGTTGTCTACCTTAACTTCAGCAAGGCTTTTAACACCTTCTCCTATTACATAGACATAGGGAAGCTCAGAAGTGAAGGCTGGACACTTAGGTCGGATGAGTGGACAGTGGGGGTGGATTGAGAACTGGATGGATGGCTCAGAGGGTCATGATAAGTGGGGCCGAGTCTAGTTGGAGGCCTGGGGCTAGTGGTGTCCCCCCGGAATCAGTACTGGGCCCAGTGCTGTTCAGCTTGTTATGACTTGGACGAGGGCACAGAGTGCAGCCTCAGCAGATACAAAACCGGATGCAGTTGCCGATACTCCCGAGGCCTGTGCTGCCATTCAGAGGGACCTGGAGATGAACCTCATGAGGTTCAACAAGGACAAGTGCAGGGTCCTGCACCTGGGGAGGAATAACCGCAGGCACCAGGACAGTTTAGGGGTTGACCTGCTGGAAAGCAGCTCTGCACAGAGGGATTTGGGAGTCCTGGTTGCCAACAGGTTAACCATGAGTCAGCAATGTGCCCTCGTGGCCAAGAAGGCCAATGGGCTCCTGGCTGCATCAGGAGGAGCGTTGCCAGCAGGTCGAGAGAGGGGATCCTGCCCCTCTGCTCAGCTCTGGTGAGACTGCACCTGGAGTATTGGGTGCAGTTCTGGGCTCCCCAGTGCAAGAGGGACATGGAGCTTCTAGAGAGGGTCCAGCGGAGAGCCACAAAGATGATTAAGGGACTGGAGCTTCTATCTTATGAGGAAAGACTAAGCGAGCTGGGCCTGTTTATTCTGGAGAAGATTGAGAGGGGATCTTATCAATATACGCAAATACATAAGGGGAGGTTGTAAAGCGAATGGGGCCAAAACTCTTCTTGGTGGTGGCCAGCAACAGGACAAGGGGTAATGGGTACAAATTGAAACACAGGAAGTCCCACCTCCATGTGAGGAAGAACTTCTTTAATGTGAGGGTGATAGAGCCCTGGAACAGGCTGCCCAGAGAGGTTGTGGAGTCTCCTTCTCTGGAGATCTTCCAAACCCACCTGGATGCCACCCTGTGCCATGTGTTCTGGGTGTCCCTGCTAGAGCAGGGGGTTGGACTAGATGATCTCTGGAGGTCCCTTCCAACCTCAACCTTCTGTGATTCTGTGACTGTGCAATTCTGCTATCACTTAAAACAAATTAAATAAGACTCTTCTGAATAATAAGTTGTGATATAAATGTATTTACACTATATGTATTTTTACAGGAAATACTTTACATGCCATTAAAAATTCTCAAGTAATAACATCATGACCCTATAATTGACTACAGCAACAACTACAGTTCTTGGATTTTCAAGATTTTTATTAGAGAAGTTGAAAGTTTCATCTCAGGACTGACAATAACATAATTATCTCTTTTTGTTTGTTTATAGGAATATGTAGAATTCATTTGTACAGGCATATACAACAACTTAATTGGTGCTTAGTACATTGAAATCAGTAATCTGATTTGTTCTAAACTACCATTTTTCCATGCAGTCATTTTTGTATTGGCAGCATGGACAAATTCCAAGCAGAATGCTTACATGCATTGTTTGCAGTATAACTACAGCAAGCTTTAGAAACATGCAAATTAACACATAGCAAATTGTTTTTATATCTAATGGACATAAAAAGGTTATTCCTGATATGAAATTCAGAAAATCTGCATAAATACTTTTGTGTAAAATTAAATTAGTTATGTACTTTCTTTTACTAGAAGTATCAAGAATGCCCACGGAATTAATATACACACATATAGAGAGAGACCTTGTTATGATAAAAGTCTTTGCAATTAATCAAACAATATTCTGTGCCATACATTTATTCAGTATTTACTGGCTAGCAGAATGACTGTGGTCATATAGTAGGCATTATAGTCTTACTGGCATTTGTATCACATGCAAACATACTCGTAGTATTTCTGCTTACTAATCTTACCACGTGGCAACAAGTATGTGATTTTTCTATAATACCGTGATTTTGAAGTGTATAAATACTTTTTACATTTTCACAGTTACAAACTTTTTGCCAAAAGCCATTTAAACAATCTTTAAGTTACAATGAACTGTAGTATCAGGGACCTGCAGCAATAGGATCAAAATGCAATTTCTATACAAGCGATGTATGATGTAAACTTTTCTTAAAGTGCCTAATACATAATTCCTTAGAGCACTGAGCAATTTTGGCACAAATACACCGCACTTCCCTCATGCTAACCATTTCAGTAACTTTTACAGGATATTAGCTTCTTTCTGACATGATAAAGTTGATATGGCACTTGTGAATGATGTCATTTGAACGCAGAAATATCCTGTCAAGTTAGTGATAAATTTGGCTGTAGATCTGTACTTCTGAGTATATGCAGTTAATTGTCCACAGCTTACTGTTTGCTGCCTGAAAAATACTTCAAAAATAGCCCGTACTTAACTCCTTACTAAACTGGTTAGGACCATTATTATTCCTGTGATTTAGCAGCAGATCCAGTTCAATGGGCTTGATGTTGTCAGGTGCCAAACAACTGATGAGTTGCGACTGGTCAGGATTTCATAGCATGAGGTTTCTACACAGTGTATCACGCATGAAAATACAGATGGTAAATAATGACTACAGTTTTGTTACCATTTGAGATGATGTTAAAAATATCTTTGTGATTCAAGGATCAAATTGTATTAATTCTGATGCAGGCAAACTACCTATTGAGATAAAGAACGGAATACAGGACTGGGCTTAAAAACTGTGGTCATCTTTGATTAGTGTTTTTCTGGACAAAGGAAAGTCATGTTATGGAAATGCAACAAAGGAAATTCTGTGCCCAGTGTTAAGAAAGAAATAAGCAAACTTTAAAACTTGGTGGTCCATAGCTACACTTTGTATATTTTTAAAAAAGGAAAAAAAGCCCACTTTTCAATCTCAGCAACAATGGTGTGAAATTTGCTCTTCCGAAGGATGCTGTGTTCTCTAACTTGAATTTGCATGTTGAGGCTTCAGACCACTGTTGCTGGCCTGCGATCCATCTCTGCTTCCAGCTTCACCATCTGCTGCATCTCCCTTGCCTGCAATCCAAAATAACCATGTGAAGCACTGCATTAGACCTTGTGTTCAAAGTGGAGCACTTTTTAAAATATATATGATAGTGTCCAAGTGAAATATAGGCAAAGTAATCACATTATGCTTAACCCCCCAAATGCTCTTGTGTTTTCAAACTCAGATGTAGTTCTTAATGTTTACAAAATCTTAGAAAATATTTTAAGTCCTATTCCGAGATTCAACTTTCTGAAGAAGCATAGAATAAAACATAAAAGCTTATTTTTTTTTGTGAAAAAACTATGCAGATACTGACTCAACTACTAGTTATTCATTTTGTAAAGTAAATGTGGCTTTGTGCATAGGTGATAAAAGTGCCTTCTTGATAAATCTAGTCCTGTACTTTCATAATCATCACCACCATCATCATAATCTTAGGGAAGAAAAGTAATTATGATAATAGCAAAGCAACTGTCATAAATATGATTAAAAATTAATCAACACTCTCCATTTAAATGAGTTAAAAGCTTGAAAGTAATGAAGAAATAATTTTAACATGAAAATATGGAAACATAATAAATAAATCAATATGTACAACCTCTTCTGAAATGTTGGCTGGATTTTGCCTGTGTGTGAAATGAAATTTCAGATAAAACAAACCCCCTTTGTTTGCTCCTTAGTGACTCACACATTCTACGTTTTAGGCTTGTGACTTGAACACCGGCACAGAGCGTCCTATAAATATTCTGCAAGCTAGCATATAGCGCATGGAAATACTTTAATGTTAGCTTGGGTTCAAATAACACATTAGCATAGGATCAGGAGGCCCATTTTTGCTAGTTTAGGGTCAGACAGCGCATGAGCTGACGTGAGCACAGCAGAGGACTTGAAGGTGAGCCTTGTGGAGGTGGTGGTGAAGCTGCAGTGAATTCATGAAGGTAGTGACAACTAAGGGACTCTGCTCCCAAGATGCTTCCTCTTGGGCAAGATCTAAGGCAGGCCAAGAACTACATGCATTAATAAAAGTGTTTTTTTCTAGCCTAATGAATGCTTCCCCCCCCCATTATAGATCTATAAATAAGTGTCTTTAAAGTAGGTGCAGTCAGACTCAGTGGTGCAAGTATGTTATCAATTCAAGAAAACACATTTGGATCAGGCAATACTGTGCAACTGGATGTTCAAGCTTAATATAATTATCACCCTTCATAAGACAAGGGGTTAGTAGAAACTTTTTATGAGTGATGACTATTAGGAAGATATAACAGCACAGCCACACAGTAAGTATAATTACTACACTTGCAATATGTCTGTAAACTGAATTTTAAAGTGCTGAAAGTCTCTCTTGGTTAGACTCTAAGAAGCTATTTCTAGCTATCCGTTCTAGATTTTGCTATTTTTAGTATGGCATTACTTATTACCATACTAATATATGTGGAAACGTTTTGTCTGTCTATCAGCATTAGCAGTTAATCATATGTATGTTAACACTAAAATGGTTTCCTTAGATCAACAGACACTTCTCACAGACAGAGTTTTGAATTCTAAGCAAAGCTTCTTGCAATGATGGGTAATGTACAATACAAGTTAATCTCCAAATATTTCCTATCCACATTACTGTCCATATGCATCTGGATGTGAGATGCTAAAGCATAAAATACTGTTAATATAATGTCAGACTCAAATATTTGTGTGCAAACATGATTAACGTTGTGTTCACTATGTCAATGGTACTTCCCAATGGTTGCATTTACAAGGAGAGCTCCAATGATAATGATTTAATTTAGAAGTAAAGCACACCAAAATAATAGCTTGCTTATTATACATCCATCCTACCTTGTGTTTGAGACACTGCATGACAGGATTTCAAAAGCTGTTTATACAAAAATAATAATGTCAAAATTGAGTAATACAACAAGAAGCAAATAAAATGAATGAAAACTGAAGTGCGATTGAAAAATTAATGCAAGAAAAATTATACATAAAACAAAGCAAATCTAAATTCATAACAGTTTGCATTGAAGGCTGTTTCCATCCACAACTCTACTTTTCTACATTGCATATTTGTATATATTATTTTTCACTCTTTTGATCAAGAGAAAAACCTATGACTTAAAAAGTTCATCAAATAGTACCACCTTTGTCTTGATCCATGAGCTATAATACATCAATGTATAAAGCAACAAAACCAGAGCCAGTTCATTAGCTTGGGTGCAGTATCTTGCTAACAGGTCTAGGCTGCTTCCAGTACATGAACTAGGATCTGCTCAGTGTTACCTGCACCACTGATCTTCAAAGACTTTTCAGAAGTAAGCCAGCACCCTCTGTGCTCAAACTGCAGCTAAAAATTTGCCTGGCTGCACTTTCCTGGCTGAAAGCAAGTGCTCAATACAGCAGGTGTGGAAATACATGCTTTGTATTGACCAAATTTGAGTGGGTTAAAAACATAACAACTACTCTTGCGGTGGAGGCCACCATTTCCTTAGGCAAAAATGATAACATGCCTGTAGATGGATCTTACTGCATTTAACCACTGGTCATTTAAGCAGCCCTCTTCTCTGCACTGAGATGGACTATGAGCAAAGTCCTGTGGCCACTTATCAGCTCTTATCAGCACTTATCAGTGGTGGAGACCATAACCTTGGGTGAGGGAAGTAACCAACTGCTCCAAGAGGTGACTCCTTTAGTGACTCACTTTTGTCACAGCAGCCTGTCTCCCTAGACATAATGTGATTGTTGCATTGTGGTCAAAAGCACAGCCCTTATATTATTCCCTCTTTTCCTTATGCTTTTTAACACTGGATCCAAAGCTCTCTGAAAAGCAATAGCAAGACACCATTGACACCACTTAGCTTTGGATCATACCCATCATCTATTTCAAGCAGCGTGCTTTGCAAGGAGTTGGCAGTCACAGTGCAGAGATCCCACAGATCCACTGAAGCCTAACTGCCTTCCCTGGGTACCCCCCTCTGCCTTCTGAGTGCACGTGGCTATCGCTCAGGAGCAGACTATCTGAGACCCATCTGCATTAGACCTCAGAGACAGTGTCTACAGAAACCATATGGAGCAGCAGGCTAAGAAATTCTGTTTGCCATCCAAAAGGCAGGTGGAGCAGTCAAAAGGGAGAGCCATGGTGGGTCTGGCTCAGCGGCAGCAGCTGCTTGTGATCCTACATGCTATCCCCCTAGAAGTCAATTAGGCTGCATCTCATGGGGCTGTAGGATTCTCCTCTGACACCATGGATATTTGATCTGTAAATACTCTTCCCTTCTGCAGGATGCCTTTAATTCATAGTCTAATGCCTGCCAAACTGTTCAGGTTCTCAAAATTTAATAAGAAAGTAGTGCATAACCTTCGAAGGTGATGGGTGTTAACCACAAGCTCTCTCTCTCTCTCTCGTGTCACTCTACTGATATAACTATATTCCCCTTGCACATTTGTGCAAGTGCAATACTGCAAGTCAGGGTGATTATCACAGCTCTCTGGCTTACCCTTTCAGCAAGGGAACTGCTTAGAACGTGGACTTGCTCCTACCAGAAATAAGATTAGAACTTTCCTTCCTAAGTAGCTTTTCAATTAAGAAGAGAATTCTTATAAACCAGCAGACAATAATAATGTATTTTAATTAGGAGAGGGTGTACTAGTACAGATAAAACTCCCTGTGCTACTACATTTCTTCAGAGTTCAGTCCGAACTAAATGTCTCTTGGTGTTCAGAAATACTCTGTGCACATTCTTCGTTGCTATTTTCCAATCAGCACTAGAAATAAAAGTTAGAAACAAAGAAAGCAGATTTTCTTGAGGTACTTTCTGGGAGTAATTAAAAGAAGATATGTAAGCCTGTTTTTAGGACTGTTGTGTCTAGCTACCCAGTAACAATGTGGTAAAAGAGCTGAAAGGATAGACTCTGACTAGTCAAGCAGTCAAGCTTTCTCATGCTTATTCGAATATAATCTGGATTTCATAGCATTATTTTAGTCACTTCACCTCTTCATTTTAACTCCCCAAACAAACTAGTGCTTACAAACAAGGTCATTTTCCCAAGTTCAGTAAAATGACTTAAATCTAAAAGCATTCTGCTCACCAGGTTATGATTACTGTTTTATTAACTGCTTTTACTTTAAGCCTTTTAAATAAAATACCTGCTCATTCTGCTTTTCCAAGACTTCTAAATGCTCAAGCTGAACTTTTTTCAACTGATCCATTTCCTTTGACTGCTTCATTGCTAGCTGTAATGAAGAGAAAATAATGACATACAGTGAAATGTAACACATTATTAACTATCAAAATAAATAATTAATTGTAATGTATACATAGGTGGCTTGCCTCCTTCAGACTGTATAAAAAATGGGAGGAGGTCTATTATATCACACAATCTTTCTATACTAATATATTAATATAAGTAATATATTAATATACATTATATATTATTATATATTATTAATGTATCAATAATATTACTACATATTTTTATATATATAAATATCTCTTCTTAATATATTTTATATAAAAGTAGCAAATAAGTAAAACGTAACAGTAAACTATCAATTCAAAACTGTTTCCTCTCATGTATATTTTAGATCTTTTAAATTACAAATATGTGGAACAAAGCAAGGACAAACTTTTGTTTGTCTGCTAAGGCTGAATTCTCAGCACAGAGGAGTGAAAATGAAAATCCAGAAATAGTGCCCAGTGACTTTGACAAGGTTATAGTTACCCTTTTTCTCTCTTCCAGGAACTTTTTTGTGTTGCTGCTGTTCAGTTCTCTGACTCGCCTGAAAAAAAAAAAAATCCAAGCAATTAAAACACTCCAAAACACTGTCCATGAAAACTTTTTTTTTTTTTTAAATATCAGCAATAAAAAGAATGACGAACTCATGGAGTATATTTTGATTTCTGATTAGTCCCAAGTAATGGCAAATTGTACACTCTTGTAGCTTGGGCCTTTACACTTCATTTCCAATCAATTTGGACACTATGAAGGCTTTAAAAGACACCAACATGTTAGGTGAGGTTTGATTTGTCCATTACTTAAAAGTGGTAGTTCCAACTTAAAAAAAATGTTTAATTCCCTTCTGTTGCGCTCCAGATTTATTTTGGTAAATAAAAAATGCTTCATCTCATAACAATGGTCATAGAAAAATCATCTGCTGTTCATAAGTAAGATCACCAAAAATATATGATTTTTAAAGTCATTATTTAAACAAAAACATATAAAAATAATTAAAATTTCCATCAGACATAATTGCCAATTTTCTCTCATTAAGAATTCTGACAAGAAAAGCACCAAAAATAGTTCAAAGAGTTGAATCTACCTAATCACAAAGCCTAGAAAGCAGAATTGTCTTCAAGGCTGCTTTCAAATAGAGGAACAGATCTCAGTGTCATCAGTGGGGGTCTTACATAAACTAAGCCTATTACGTTCCCAAGGCCTCTGACAACTCTCATCTTCCTCATATGCTAGGGTTGGTAACAGGCAAGGGAGTTAACTCCGTAGCAACACGTTCAAGCCTTTGGACCAGAACAGCCCAGCGCAGAGGAGGAAGAGCAAGAAGAAAGGGGAAACCAAATGGCAAGCCCAAAGTCAAAGGGAAACCCTGAAGGCTCAAGAGACATCACTGTGTGGATTCTGTTCCTACCTATTTATTTGGAAACTGTTAGAATAAATGGAAGAAATTTAAATAGTTAAAATGAATATCCAATCCTCCAAAAAACCTGAGTATCTGGTGCCGAAAAGTGTCTCTCTAGTCTCTCAAGTCACTCAAGGATAACTTCCTCAAATGTGCAGTGAATGTCCCACTTTTACAAACACAGGGGTGCTCGCTGTTTGCAGGCCTGGGATGTCAGCCAGGTTTCCAATGCCAGTTGTAGCTCAGTTGAGGAGCAGATAATGTTGAGCACTTCTGCTGCTTTTTCTATCGCTTTCATCACTTTCTCTGCTTATCATCATCACTTTTAGCACCCCTTTTTTTTTTTCTGCTTCATCTCTCCTCCCTGTTATTAGTAGATGAAAAAGAACATCTTTCCTTGGCACCACCTCCAGTGTTTTTAATGGTGCTAGGTGTCTAGTTCCTCTAACTCCAGCTACAAACAAACATCAGATCTCTGTTTTCACTAAAAAAGTAACAGTAAAAGGGTACAAAAGCCATCCGTTGAAGAGGCAGAAAAAGAAATCTCCAAATAAAACTAATATCCCTATCATTAATTCTTACAGATGTACTTCTATTTAGTAGTGTGAGTATCCTACATCACTCAGTGTCATAGCTGGCAAGAATAATGTTAAGCCCCCTTTTATTTCCCTGATCAAGGTTATTACAATCCTTAAAGGGACAAAAATGAGAAAAGTAACTTTTTTTTTTTTTTTGAAAATGTTCATCTAAAATATATTCAGCATAAGCACTGGAGAGAAATGTAAGAGGTTTCATGGCTTTAGTAGATTTAATCAGTGCATTTGTCAATCAGCTTGTGAGATGCAGTCTCATGAAGGGAGAAGAGATACTTACCTCTCTCTTTCAGCTTTGTTTTTGATAGATTTATCCTGGCTTATGGCTTTGCTGTTTTCCATAGATATTTTAGCCTGGTTGGCACGCATTTCCTTGCTTTCCCTATATATATAAAAAAATAAATTAACATCTAAGATTCGTTCATTGTTGCTGTTCATTTACACTTCTACACTATAGCTTATATTTGTCCTTGAAACACTAAGAAGAAAGAATGAACAATATGAAGATCGCCTTCCTTTGGTAGACTATTTGCCATTTGAGCAAGCATTCAGAATCTCAGTATGTTCTACAGAATATAATTTGAAAGAACAGTTTTAAGCATTTCAAACCTTGTATAAAACAGGCTATAAAATTCTCTTTTCTCTCTAGTATGCAAGATTTGGCTGAATATGAGCTATTATCAAGCCATTTAGAAAATGCACCTTGCCTTTTAAAACTGCTTAATAAATTTACAAAACCTGTACTCAGAGCATGACTGCAGTATGAATAATAATAATAATAAAACTTGCTAGTTGTGGCATGAGTGGACAGCTTTCCTAGTAAGACTTCTACTTTCGGAACTGTAAAGAGCCCTAAGTTTTAGACCATGGTCGGACTCGTCCCTGCTTTCTCATTCTGACCTAGGGAACCTTGTGCTCTTTTCTGCAAGGTCAGATACCAAAGCATGGAAACTGCCTTCCATGGGCAACGACTGACTAGCATGGTTTGACTCAGGAGGCAGAAAATCTCTCGCGTGTTTCAACCGGCACAGCACCGAAATAGAAAACAGGTAAACAAGCATCCCCTGGTTTTGCAAAGAGACCCTGATTTGCTGTTGGGAGCATCAGCACAGACGTGGACCTTCAGAGACAGCCTATGAATCATGAGTAGAAGCCTTGCCTTGACCATGGCTCTTTCTTGCTTTCTGCCTGCTTAGTTCTTGTAGCTCCTCATCCTAACTGCTCATTTAATTGGAATTATGTATGGAAAGGAGAAGCAAATAACTGTCTCTGAAGTCCTCAGAACATGGTAAACATACAGAAGTTTCCCATCGTGAGACAAAACAGTGCCTGAGTCTCCTTGTCTGGATCCAATCCTAAGAACAGTGCTAAAATATTGTACCTATTAACTCAAAATTCAAACATTCTGTATCACAGAAGATGAGGGGTATGGCACAGCGCAAAGTGCTTAATTTAATGAAGTGTTATTTATTTTTTATTTTTTTCTTTAATCTCTAAAAGGCATTAACCATTAAGTAGTATGAAGAAATTTTGTGCCATTTTCCATATTTTAAAATTATTATTAAAGAAACACAGCTTTTTTTTTTTTTTTTTCCTCCCCATCGAGGCTTCACAAGCTTTCCCAAATAGGAATTTGAATGCAGTGGTACTACAGCAAAAATGAGATGGAATTCTGAATGACATTCTAGCAAGAGCACATTTTATGCTAACCGTCTCTTCTCCAAATAAAAGCTTTTATTTGCTATACTGAGTTTGAAGTAATTTTCAAGTAATTTTTCTCTGAAAAGCACCACTGGAATATATATATATTATTTATATAAAAAACTGTGCTAGAAGGTATGAAAAAGTTAAATGTCAGTGTTTTAAGTGATTTAATCTATTTGTAATAGACATAATTTTAGAGTGAAAGGAGTTAGGGGGAGTTAAAAGGAGTAGTCCATTGTGTATCAGACTTTGAATGACTATAAAACGAGGCTTGGATATGTCTATGGCGGGATCACCTATCGACATGCACTTATTTCTCCATCCTGACAGCTGTACTCAAGCTCTGCATCTCACTGCTGAGCGATCCTTTCTTGGTACAGTCATTTCTCACTTTTGAAGAAATGAGAGACAATTTTCACAGAAGAAATGAAAAACTCTATCTATCTTCTAAAATCATCAAGAAGCATTTGCAGGAATCACTCTTTGTTTTTAAAGGAGCATTTTTGAAAGCTTGGGACAAACTTCCCATACCAGTTTGCTGCCGAACTGCCTGACGTGGGATTTCACATTGACTCTGACTCCCTGCTGCCCTGTCTGCAGCAAACTGGCAGATTTAACTGCTGATTTCCCACTGTGTAATACTGACCGCCACTCTGAGCTCTGTACAAACATGCCTTTTAAAGGAATACTTAACATTAAGCATGTATATCTATCCTGGGAGTTCATGTTTATGCTTAGATGATATTAAAATATATTAACGTTATTTTAGGTCATCAGGAATGTTTGGATCACTCTCTTGAAATCACTGTTTGTATTTAGCAACTGCTACTTTTCTTTATCATTTATGTTATTTAATCTGGAACACATCATGGTTGCAGGTAACACTCTTGTGCCCCCAATTTCTGAGAGGGTGCAAGTTTGAATCAGTAAGGCCAATGCAGTTAGCAGGGGGAAAACAGCCCCACGTTTCAATAATAAGTTTTTTGTTGTGACTAGTGTCTACTGCCTTCTGCTTTCTTTTGCAACAAGCCCAAACCAGATACTGCAATTGCCTTTCTCTCCGCATGGAGGGAATCTACTGTCTCTGCAGCAAATAACATCAGCAGTTCAGATTACTGATCTTCCTGCTGCCCCTGCGGCCTCTGCTCCGAGCGCTGCCCCTTACCCAGCTCAGCGGCCAGCAGTGGCCACAAGCTGCACCGCTCTCAGGTTCTTTTTCCCCTCCTTTCCTGAGGTGTCTCTTGGCTATTACATGCACTCATATAGATAAATGCACATAAACACACATGCACTCCTACACACGAGAGTAACAACATCTGTTTGAGGCATTATTATTCGCATTTCAGCATTTTACACTGAAGAATCTCCTGAATTAGCCAGCCATAGTTTTAAGCAAGACAGTCTCACTGAGCAGCTGAAGACATTATGATCTGGATCTAGAGTACCAAGGACTGAACCTTCCTCCAGCTACCTTTTGAACAATGTGTTTGCATTATAACTGTACCGCAGGACAACTTGAATGCATGGGTTAATACAGAGATTAACATAAAGATGAGCTCACTAAAGTCTTTTTTGCTGGGACAGTTCTCTGCTGGATGGAAAGCTTGAAGATCCCAGAATCTATTTTCTCATACAGAGATAAGCTGTTATTTCACTTATGTGCCTTTGGACTGCTTCACATAATAGATTACAGCATAAGATAATGATTCCACTATTTACTAACAGTTCTAACATTGTGGTTAGTAGGTATGTTTTGATTTCATTTAGTTTGAAATGAACAGTGTAGTTTATAATACAAAAGCAACAGCAAGGTATAGGCATATAGCATCTCCTGTGTTCCCAGTGCTGACAGAACTATATACAATTCTCAATTAGCTCACACCTCAACCACCAATTTTTTGTGAACTTACTGCCACGTTTAGTACTTCCAGTTCCCAACACTTGGAATTCAAGTTCCTGGGTAAAATCTAAGCACATCCACAGTTGATGTAAATCGGTGCAGCTTCATTGCAGCCACTGCCTGCTGCCAATCTAAGCCAGCTACGATGCCTATTCCTGCATCTCTCTGCCCCACATTTGGTCAGTTATTTTACTTCTACCTTGCATGCAGCTCAGTATCTTTGCCAGTGCAACAGCTAAAAAGACAAGGAAACCACGGTATGTTACACAGACATAAGCCAAACCATCATGACTAGTATCACTGCTCACCTGTCATGGGAAAACTTTAGCTGCTGGGTTTGTTGCTCATGTGCGTTAATCAGCAGCTTTTTCAGTAGTTCACACTGTTGGTTCAAGTGCAAATCCCGGATTTCTTGCTCTTCGGCGCTGTGCGTATTGATCATCTCCGACCACTCCTTGGTGTGCTGCGCCACGATCTCTTTGACCTGCAGAGAAGTAACACCAGTTTCACCAGGAGTTCTCAGGTTGGCTGTTAAGATCCATTATGCCAAAGACAATGCGAAGGCAATCATAAGAAAAAATAAAAGTTATACATAATGCAGATAAAGTGCAAAATGAAGATAAACAAATGAAATTGCTTCACAGAGTAATAGATGTAAACCAACTCTCCTACAATTATTATCCAAAGTAACAAGACTAAATTGACTACATATATGCTCCTGGCTGTACTAACATTATTTTAAAACCGTCTCTGAGTTCACTATGCATTATTTTCCCAAAAACAAAAAAACTAGCAATGGAAAAGATCTAGTTAGTGGGATTTCTCTGAGGACTTAAATACAGTCTTAGATTTTGTGGAGACAATTTTACAAACAGTCAGTTTACAGAGAAATCCAGTATCTAATGCAAGCTGAATCTGAAGATAGGCCACATATCTTTGTTTTATATTCATTAAGTCAGCAGGGGATCTGACAAATATTCTCCTCTTGCTTATCTCCCAGGACTCACAAGAATAATGAGATTAAATTTTTGGAAAGTTCCCAAGCGACAATGCAAAGAAATCTAAATTACTTGAGTTATTATTATAATAATATATTGCACCTAATGATTTAGAAAAGAAGCCAATAGAAAGATATATTTTATTATCCTTTAATAATTATCTTTGGGCATTTTGACAAGCTACCCTGCTTTTCCATAAATGGTATACAAAACGCGTCTCTCAAAAAAAATAAACCTATTTTCAGGTAGTCATTTCAAGTGCTACTATGGTAACCAATAGCATTTGGGCCATCTTCTGTGAAAGCTAAACCTAAATGCTTCAAATCCAAACTGCCACCGCACTGCTCAGAAAGGCAGCGCCTGATGCCCGTATTCCAGGTGTGGGCCCATGGGTGCTCTGCAGCGTGCGGAGCTCTGCGCAGCGCCCTGTGCGTCTCCTCGGCACGGCCAAGGAAGGGTTTGAGAAGCAACAGCCCCCCGGTGCCCTGGGGAGGCTCCTCTGCAGTTTCCCTCCGCAGAGGGCATGGTGCATAACACAGCCGGATTCCTGATGGGTGCAACTTGCTCACTGATCAGGATGACTGCTGCTACCCGAAAGCTGGACTGGCATTTAATTATAACTAAATAAATGCCCCGTATCAAAATAGCTGTGGTCTTCAGCAGAAGCAGTTGGTGGAGAACCACCACGGATTTCCATGGCTGTCATTTTGAGGGGGGGAGCTTGGTAAGACTAATATAGCCCTAATTCATTAAGGTCCTAGAAGGATACCTCCAGCAAAACGAGTCATGCTTAGCATGATCATGTTTAGCAGAGCTGAAACTAGGCCATTGCTGCCATCTTTGGGAAGACTTCCATATATCCTTACACAGGAGCCAACACATGTTTCCTTACATGTATTTGTGACTCAAATTGTCATCCTGCAGAGTGCTCTGACTGCTTGCTCTTGTGTCACTCTTCCATACAGCCTGACACTCGAGCTGGGTGGCTGACTTCAGATTGATTTCAAATGTTAGAAAGTGCAGGGAGTATCAACTTTAGGGACCTGATCCTTATTCGCAGTGGGACCACTTTACACTGCCCTAAGCACAGAGGGGCATTTCAGTAAGTAAAACCCAGTTTGCTTTCAATGGAAGTCTCCTTACACTGTTGATGAAAGGCTCAACAACCTTAGTGTATTTAAGAACCTTGCCTTGCTCTCCTGGTTAGGAAAATGGTGAAACAAATTAATGTATAAACAGTGGAAGCCATGGTGAAAGCAATGTGACTTAGTTGAGAAGAGCTTCTACAAAACCCAAATAAATAGAAGTGAAGAATTAAGGGCATTTTGCAAAAGAATAATGAAATCATTGCTTTTTGAATGTTGACACATACACTACAGAGCAACACAAAAGCAGAAATCCTATAACTCGTGTACACTGATAGCAAAGACCTGTAAGCAGACTTAAGCATGGTGGTTCTTTAAGTATTAGATTTGTGAAGATAGGAAAGAAATATCATAACAAATATGTATACTCATAGATAGATACACTGCTGATATGCTAGTAATTCCAAAATCAGCATGCAGTCCAAGAAGCAGGCATAGGTCCTTTTAAAACAAGTTTTCTCTGAGAGTGGGAGAGAAAAGGATGCTTCTTTCTCTTAAATATCCAATAAGCACCAAGTTTCTTTTCAGGTAGAGCAAGTTATACTCTGGATGAGAAGGATATAAAGTATTTGCCAAACAACAGTTACAAAATTTTAATACCCCATCTGACTCAGATTCAGATGACCTTAGACCTCAAGACCATTAAATAATCTGAAATCCAATCTTGCTGCAGCTCTGTGATACTCCAAAGTTCAAAAGTAGTAAATTGAATGTATGCCCTTTCAATTTATTAGCATTACAGTTAAGATGACTATTTCTGTTGCACTGGGCTGTGCTCTTGTACTTCTTTCCACTGTTAAGGTAGTGTTCTTTTTATCCAGAAGAATCAGAAAAATAAGTGCTAGCTAAGGCTGTCTTTCCTATTCTACAGACTGTGTTTGCAGTCCTGTCCTTTCATCTGTTCCAGCAGGCCTCAGAGACTAATTAAAAGCTTCCACTTGTGCAGCATATATGCAATATGTTTGTTTAGTCACTGTGTTTATGTAGGAATAATCTTTGAAGCAATCTTTGCTTTTTTCTTTTCATCCTCTTCTTGCTTGATGCTGGGACATCTAATGTAGGAGAATAATTTGTGTCTCTTAGCTTAACTGTGCATGATGTACATATGGGGACAATCAAATCCATCTTAGATATTTTATATCAAACTTGGGCTGGAAGAATCTTCATGAGATGAAGACTTCAGCAGGTGAAAAGGTGTGTTCAGAGCTAGAAGTATAAATGCACGTTGTGACACAGAGCTGCACTGAAGGACATGTGCTGTAATTAAAAGTGAATTATGATACCACCTGATATTAAAATCAGTGGACCAAATACTGAGAAATGCTGAACAACTGTTAATTAATCAAACTCCTGCTAACTCAGTGTGATGCATTCAGCATCCCAGAATTTCATCTGATTTAATTGCACCTACCTTCATCTAGGATAGAAGTTAATTTCCCTACGGTCTGGAGCACTGGTTTTCAACCTGTTGCTTGCAGACCTCTAAATGATCTTTGGGACTAAGTCAAAAGGCCCCCACACAGCAAGTGAACAACAGAAATCTGTGAGAATACTAAAATGGTATGTAATGTGGAAAATTTTGATGGACCCTCAGAGAATGAGAAATTGAAAATCACTGACCTAGAGAAAATCACAGAGGCAGATGACTAGCAAAGAAGTATCCAGCACACAGAGGCTTGGAATTTGAAAGGATTTTATGCTTTAGTCTTCAATGCAAATGTCATCCTGAAGTCTGACATGGGAGTGGACAAAAATCAATCTTTTTTTTTCCAGACACAGATTACACTTTAAGGAAAATAGTTTGAAAGGGGGGATTTAAGAAGAACACAGCTCAGAAACTGCATACATTTGTGGAGAGGGAAATATTTATTGGATTTGGAAGACTTGCATGTTCTTTGTGTATAAATCACACATCTTAACTCTGGACTGTCAATGACACAGGTGAGAAGCTGAGAGCACAATGAACAATTTTCTACACAATATAATTTAAAATGAGTTTTGGAGCTTATGTCTGAAGGATTGCCACTAGTGCTCCCTAAAGTTTATTTTTACCAGGAAATGGATTATTTTTTTAAAAGTTGATGATAGAAAGCATGTTTTTCTCCAACTACTCAGAGAAAACAAAGCACCTAATCCTTGAAGAAAAATGCACTAGAAAAGGGGGGGCACTTGCTCAAGAGCAATTTGGACCCCTCCTTCCCTAAGAGAGTCTGGCAAGCATTGAGAATGGTGACAATGATGGAAAATGAAAAAGAAATTTCTTTGCATACATATTTTAGGAGTGTAATTAGCATCTCAATTTCATGTAGCATATTTTTGCTTCTTTATCTTAGCTAAACTGATATAAACGACCAGTTTTGCTTCATGAGGCATGAATATGACAACTCCTTCAATAATTGTTAAAAAGGAAGGAAATTGATGTTGCTTTTCAAATACTTTTTTAAGAAACACTTTTAGATACCCGATTACTCCCATTCTTTTCCACATGTTATTATCGCTAAAATTCATTCATGCGCATCCAAGAAAATTAACTAGCCATTGGGTCTCAAAATCTCTCTTTCAGATGTTGCATGTGTTAAAATTGGCTTGTTTGCTTACCTTAGATTTGTGATCTGATGTTAGTGTCTGAATTTTAATTTCAGTTTCTTTCTTCAATTCAAGACAATTACTTCCTCTAAAAAAAGCAAAATTGCAAATATGTGCCACAAGTTAAACATCTTCCCATCCAGTCAGCTCTTACTAATTAAAATGTGAATCAAAGTTGAAGTGCTGCAGCCTATTGGAATGAAATTATTTCTTCTAGCAATTTATTCACAACTTGCAAAATATTGTTGGATTAACGATCACTCAATTCAAACACCACACAATTAATTCTAGATTGGCCCTGCAATTATTCTGTTGCTGAGAATATGTCAGCATCTCCATTTATGGTACTAGGTCCTTCCTTTCAGGCTTAAAAAACACCTTGCCAAGAGAAAACAGCTTCAGCCTGAAAACTTACAGGCATATTCATGCTATGCTATGATTTTATTTCTGTTTTAAAAGTTGTATTTTTCTACTTTTAAAATTTGAGGCACAGAAAAAGAAGTCATTTGACTTCCCAAGGGGGTTTAGGCATGCTGGATATGGATGTTTATCAAAAATGTAAGCGCCCCTTTGTAGATGAGCAAAACCGAAGGCGCTGTAAAGTAGGGTACTTATTCCCCTTGCAGACAGCTCCGAATCCATTTGGTGTTTCATCTGCCTTGAACAGCAGCAAATCCCCAGGACAGCCCTCACTCCAGCAAGCGGCTGAACACAGCGTGGCCTTGTGCCTGGCTACCTTAATGGGGTTAAATGCAGGGTGCAAAGACCCCAGTGCGGGAGGAAGGCCACATTCCCAGGTAACAAGCTGGTAAAATGGCTGCGGGAGTGTTTATGCTGCAGCTCTCCTGACATGCCAGTGGGCCAGGAGATGGATGACTTCCACCCTTCCCAACAGAATTTCCTTTGCTAAACCCAATTACTGGGGCTGTGCACTGGGTGGGACGCATTCACAGCAAAACAATTCCTTTGCAGCAGCAAGAGGAATTCCAATTACTGCCTCACTGAAGTCAATAAATCCTCACAGATGGGGCTGACAAAGCACTATCCTTCAACAATCTTCTCATTCCCTTTTTTGCAGTGAAGGATTTTTAGAACAAAACACAACTTTATACAGTGGAAGAAGTCTTAGGCCTTTGGTTTGGAATAATACAATATATTTAGTGGAACCTATTTTAACAATTTAGTAACAATTCAGATACCAGATCAGTTCAGATGTGAGACTGTTCACTGACGTAAACCGGTATAACTCTACTGAGTGAAGCTACACTCATTTCAACACCTCATGCTGGCCCTAATAAGAACGCTATTGCTTGACTGCAGTAACATTAATCCGTTAGCTCTAGAAAAGGAGATTTATGAAACTATAACATGTTGTCTAAATCCTATTTTAATATCAAAGTACTACTAAACTTAGGGAAATTAGCAGAAAGCTTTATCATCAAATATTTCCAGGAAAGTCCTTGCTGAAAATAGTAGTGTGATTTGCCTTGTGTTCCCATGGGCCACCATGAGGATTAATGATTCATTTTCTGGTCATAGCAAGAAAATTCCTGTAGAGATTTTTAATATTCTTTTGACACTTTGAAAGTAACATAAAGCCACAGAGACAGGCTCTGACCACGGTTACATCTGCCTGAAAAAATAGTTGCAAAGAAACTGTCTGTTTTGCATGCACATACCTGAGATCAGAGCCTGGCTATGATTTATATGACATATTTTACTTAGATATATTTTACTCCAGACTGGTCCAATTAAAAATCCCACCAATCTTTCCCAAATCCCAGTGATCAGAACACCCAGGAGATCCCTTCTTTGGCAATGCAGCTCTTCTTATGTCAGAAGAAAACGCCAAGGCAGGCTTCCCCTAACTAGGATTGCCCATGACTGCACTGACATAGTTCTCTCCAGCTTAAACTGCCAAGCTGCAGCTGAGAATAAATGCCTACAAATAGCCCAAACGATGTCACATGCCCACATTCATAGGCACAAACATACAGAGACTTTAATTCCTGCACAGCCCTGATCAATCAGAGGTGCCTCTGATGGTCCCTCAGCCCCGTTTGAGGGTGGGAGCACGAGTGTGCCCATGCCCATAGGCCTCTCACAGATTTATGGGCATGTGCAGCATTTGAGGTGTACTACAGAAACAGTGTCGGGACCAAAATCCTGTCCATCTGGTAGCAAATTAGTACATGATTAAAAATTTTGCTTTGCAGAACATTACGCATGCGACATTTGTCACACCATGTGGCAGAAACATACCACAGAAAGCTGCACGACAGTATCAGAAAAGACTCCCTCATACACTTGTCAGAACGACCTTTTTTAGGAAGTACCTGGTAGATCCAATACAAATGTCTTAAAGACATATTTTGCATTCGCTTTTACAGCTTTTATTGCTTGCAAAGGCTCTAAAAGGATATCCAAGGAAATGGAACTTGTTCTGTATTCACTGAACGCTGCGTCCCTCATTTAGTAGTGCATTTCTGCTCAGCAGAGTGTTAAGTCTCAGCCAACATGTTCACATTTACCCATGTCCTTAAATACCCTCCACTACAGTGCAGCACCACCAGTGAAGCAAGTGCCTAAGCACCTTGCTGAGCGGTGTCAGAGAAGCACACAGTGAACTCTGAAAGAAATCTTTAAAATATTTTGGTAAGCAATTAAAAAGTGTTGATACAGAAAGGCTGTGTTGATTGCCTAATTGGTTAATTAGACACCAACAGTTATCTTTGCTCATCAGAAGACTGACTGCTTTGGAGTCCATGGAAAGTGTGGAATTGGACTGAGGAACAAGCTGATGGCTGCGTATTCTATCTACCTCTAGAGCAACAATTTGAAACTTTTATTTTATTTTTTTCTGATAATTTGAAATTCTCATAGAGTCTTTGGAGTTCATGTGAAAAAATGATTTAAAAAATTAAGGGAAGATATTATTACAAGCATCAAACAAAATAAGGCAAAACTGGGAATCAGACAGACGATCTTTCTACTGGTTCCACTCTGCGGTTATTCTGGAGAGCACTGGCACAAAGGGCTCCCCACTTCTTGCCACAGAGGGATAGCCGTTCCCACCTTTACCTCTCGGACATACCTTCATCTGCTGCTTTGCCAAGGGAAGCAGATGCACCAGCCGCTTCCCAGGCTGGCAGGAGTATTGGTTCATGACTCTTCCCGGTAGGAGCAGAGCACTGGGAAGCTTTGTAGCTTTGCTCCCCTCAAGATAATCATGTCCAGGGCTCAGTTTGCTGCCACTATAGCAAATACTCTGGCTTTAATCATAAATCCAGCTCTCCATTGCTATATCAATAGTTCTGTGCTGTGCTATATTCAATGGAAACTGAACCCAAGCCAGAATAAATTAATTTGGCCTATAGTTGATCCTTCTCTGTTTGGAGAGAGAGTCATTTTTTGGAGGAAAGTACTTTGAGTATAAGTATTTAGGTGTTTATGGTTCTCCTTTCTTGGGAGAAGCAAAGCAAAACAAAACAGGTTTTGAAGAGCTGTGTGACCTTTCATAATTTAATTGGGAGAACTCTCCTTACTTTGCTTACTTCACACAGCTCTATTTCTGTTCTATTGCGAGTTTCCAACACACACAACCAATTATTAAAAAACACTAATTCCAAATCATTTATAAAGCAAATAAAATATTTATGAAATAACTCAATATCTAAAATGCATCTATTTTCAGTTTTCAGTGAGTGAGGGTGCTGCCAGATGCTAGCAATATGCAATTAAGGCTAAAGACTAAAACTAAATAAAGCAACCCCTGCTTAGGTCACAGGCTATATTGTATAAACTGCTGTCTCAAGAATATGCCAAAGTGTGAACAGAAGAAAGTGTTGCCAGATTAAATGTCAGCAACAATGCAATGCAGAACATGCTACATAAAGCTATATGGGACTGCAAGGGGGACATGTTATTAAAGACATTGGTATGTTCCAGGAACATTTCTGAGATGATTAAGAAAGACACACAGATAATGACCCAGGTCTTCAGCTAGTGCAAACGCAAGTGTATTGTGAAGGGAAAGGAGTAATAGTGATAATTTATTCCTTCTGTGGATCTGAAGAAGCTCTTGCGTTATAAAGAAACTTTACATTGACAACATGGAAGAACTATGTTATTCTGCAACATTCATGATTTAGAAGCTGTATTTTTCACAAAAGCAATTATTGCTTCCTTCTGGCCATTAGAGCAATGCAGGACCTGCATCTGCTCTCACCAAGCACAGCGGTAACATTCCCTAGGGAATGCAGTGAGACCAGATCAGACCACAGAAATGAAAATTTGAGACAACCCCTTGGGTTTTTGCGTTTCACACATTGAGAGAGTAGAAGACTGCAGAAGTGAGTACAACATTAATGGCCAATTGCTAGAGCATTCAAGCAGCTCAAACTCTGTTTGATATAAGGATGCTGGTTCAAGCTGCAGTTAAGTTTTATCTGAATGACCTTTCTATGAAGGCTCTATTCCAGACCGCAAAAACATAAAATCTATTTTAAGTCTAAAAAAAAATTAAAGTAATATCTTACCCCTTCTTCTTGATTGCCTTCTCTAACATTTTCTCGTAAGATACCTTTTCTTTATCATATTGTGCCACTACTTTGTCAATTTGTGTGCAGTGCAACTTCTGCATAGCGCTGTGCTCCTGGAAAACAGTAGGACCTTACAATTAGGTTGCTGGATTTTTAGTTTAGTTTTCTTACAGCGTAAAAATATCGGTGTATGAACAGAAAACTTTGACAATGGAATTTAATCTCATTTAGCCACCTGGTTCCAGCTTTCCACCATAATCACTAAAAGCATTCTCCCTAGTTTGGATTTTCATAAAATTTTTTGTTTGGTCATAAAAACATGTTATGTGGTGACCTTAAAACAAAAAATGATGGGAAAAAAATACCAACTGTACTATCTACTCAATCTTCCTTTTGAATAAGTCTCCATTTAAGTGCAAAGTAAAAAAAAAAAAAATCATATTTACAAATTCAGATCATACCACATAAAGCTTCTGAACCCAGTAGGGAAAAAAAGTCATCCCAACCCCCTTCCTCTACATATCTCAACAAATGCAATGCTAGCCCTTTGGCCACTGCAAATCTAGTAGTTTCAGGTTACTAAAATAGCTAAAAACCAATAAAATTATTAAAAACTGATAGTCTGAATAGGTGGCCCATGACCTCTGATGATGGCTCGAATCTTATCATAAGAAATTCCATCATGTTGCAGAGCACCTCCCTTTGCAAGACCTCCACAATATGACCTGCGGCTGCTGCAAATAACCATTGGCCTTTTTCTTCTTAACTGTAAGCCCTGGAACAGGCTGCCCAGAGAAGTTGTGGAGTCTCCTTCTCTGGAGATCTTCAAAACCTGCTTGGACACAGTCCTGTGCCACGTGACCCTGTGTGTGCAGGGGGGTTGGACTAGATGCTCTCTAAAGGTCTCTTCCAACCTTAAGGATTCTATGATTCTTCTTGGCAGCACAACATATGCTGACACACTGGGTGTACAGGCCTACCTGTGAGGTATTTCACATCAGTGCAAGCCTGCTCTAATTACTACAGTCACACGCTTTACACTGGTGAAGTGCCAGAAGAGGCTATCGATGGAAAGGCAGGAAAGAACTCTCCTCATGGGGAAAAGATGAACACGCAAGTTGGCTCTAACAAACCCATCGCTCCTTCCCATTGCAGGACTGCATGAGAATAACACTTCCCATTTAGTGCTTTCATGTAGACTTTACTATAGAACCTGACTTTGTATTCTCTTTGTCAGGAAAGCTACTTATAATATGCAAATATTTAACTACCACTGAGAAGACGAAAAAGTGAATTTACATTATAATAGAAAAAAAAAAGAATTAATAAACAACAACCATTTTATTAATATATTATTTCTCATCATTTTATCTAATTGTGACAAAAGCCTCATATTAATTAATATGGCTTCGAACCAGGACTTTATCTCTATTTTGTTTTAGAGCTCATTTTGAATCTGTGCTACACTTTCCATTCTAATGCTCTTTTGTTATTATTTTCTATACATCTGTGTTTGCCTTATCACTGTTTCTTCCTCTAAAAATACTAATTAGAGACTTCTACGTTCACTTTTACCAAAGCAGTAACATAAATGTTGCAATGGCTTTAAAAGCGAGCATTAGGATGTACCCGAGTGTTCCAACACCTGCTAAGCCCTCCTCCAGGGAACACTGCAGCTTCCCAGTTTGGTATTTCGAAGCACAAACTGAGCTTTCTGTTCTGCAGAGGATTTAAAAGGAAACAAAAAGGCTCCACCAACATCAGAAACGGGCCAACTTCACTAGGGAATAACTACCCTGATTAACCATGTAGGTGAAAATACGGGCAGTGGGAAGAATGATGTAAGCTTGACAGCACTGGGAAGCCACAGGTGAGCTGGCTGATGGAATCTAATTGCTCACAATACGTACTTGCCCCCAGATGAACAGAACAACACAGTACAAAGTCTGAGCCATCTGTATGCCCATGTGGCACTTAGGGATAATCTGAGAGGAAAAAAAGAGTACCTGCTTTTACCTCAGCACAACCATGGCTTAAGACCCATTTCTGGATCACAAGCCTGTTGTAACCTTCTGTAGAGCCTCACCTGTACTGCCACTGCCCACAGACAACTCTTCATATTATAAGTGAAACGTATATACTGTGGTCCCCCACTCCACCCCTGGTCTGCCTCACCATCTTGTTCATTCAACACTTACTTGTTGGAGTACTTGTATGCACAGAACTGAAAAAGGAAGACGTGCTACTGGCAACCAGCGAGTATTAGGTACAAAGAGTCCTTGAGTCAAGACCCAAAGATCATGGGTTCCTTGAGTTATACGACCTCCAAACGCTCATTAAAATGGCTTGGCTGATGTAAGTTTGATTTTATCTCTAAGTTCAAAGGAAAATTCATTACGACTAGCTGTTGCACCCAGAACTTGTCACAATTCTGTGAAATACTGGTGCTTTGATAGCATCTTGAAACACCCTGAGCATAATTTGTTTTCAGGCGCAAACAAGTTGCAGATGTAAAAATGTTCCACATTGATTTAGAATATATTCACAAGTAAAACTCCTCCACTAGATCTCAGGTTCACATTGCCTTAATTCCACTGCATTTAAATTTGAAATTTCAATCCATCTTTATTTTTTACATAGATATATTCAGAAGCGATATGCAGAAATCATCATATTATGAACTGAAGCCATAGTTCATCTGGGGCTCTGGAAGGGCAAAAAAGGATATAAGATTCAAGTCACAGCAAGATTCTCCAGCAGAAAACTATAGTTCCATGAAAAGGAAAAAAATCCCATCATTTATTATTATATTATTAAATATATCATAATAAATATTATTATTATATACTATTAAGGAGAACAGGAAATAAGCCTTTCTGATACAAATTCACTGCAGTGTGAATTATCTAAAATATCACGAACACTCCTGTGCACAACTACCAATCAAAGACTGGAGAATCCTCTTTACAGATTGTGAGAATGAGAAAAGTAAGTATAAAAACCTATCAATTCTGAATCAACAATCATTTTTGCAGAATTTAATTCATCTAGAGCCACAGAATGTTTTGCACTGGGGCTTTTACAGTGGGAAAGGATTATTTTTCCAGTTGCTGTTTTTACTAGGCATGAATTCAAACAGCACGCACATCCAGTGTCAATGTAAATGTGCAGGAGATCTCTCTGGGATTCATCTTCTTGAGTGGTAATTATGCGGTTCTGGCTAGCGACTATGGCCATATTAAACTGCTTAAAGGAACACTTGAGAATATCACCTTCTTGTCTGAAACTGCTAGAGCCATGCATCACAAGATCTCATAGGGAATATATCAAGATAATCCCTCATTATCCTGCTGCCTCTTCTGCCTAATCCAAAGGGCACAAAAACTATGCAACATCCTTGCAACAGATTAAAATTCAGTAGTGGTCCTCAGAGGCAGGCTGCTAATACATGAATTCACTGGCAAAGACTCCTGTGTACATGTGCAACCTCCTACTATTGTAATCCATACACCTGTGATACCCCCCAAGCTCATTTACTCATACTACACTCAAGATCTAACCTGATGAAAAAATAAAAGAAAAAAACAGCAGATATCATTCAGAGACATCAGCCCTTGTGCAGTTCCAGGGTGTCACTCATTGCAGGAGATAAACATTTCTTTGAGGACTGCAGAAAGAAAATGTTTCACAGTGTAAATACCGTTATGAATGCACTGTCTAAAGATAAACACTTCTGCTTATTGCTGGCTGGACATACCATTTTAAAATGACCAAAAGTAGAGGTTACCACACCTAAGATTCAAAATTAAGTTGTTCCTATTTTTTTTATTTTTATGTATATGGTGGCAATTGAACACATTTGCCATGGTTACAAAGTGGCAAGTAAAGCCAAAAAAAAAGCCAAGCAAAATGAATACTGTAGCGTATGAGGCTGACCGCTTGCAAGTTAACTACCACTACAGAAGTATTCATTCTTGTCTACTGGCAAAAAAAAAAAAGGGGATTTCAGAAGTGATATAATTCGGTCTACCACAAAATACAAAGAACTGCAAAAATGTGTATCTTTTCCACAACAACGTATACAAGTTATTAAATAATAATCTGGTTTAAAAGAATATAAATGAAGCCTTTTAGGAGTCTTTTCTACAGTGCTGCCTACTGAAGTTCAAAAGCTGCATTTTACATCTCTGGATTTAAAACAAACCCATGAAGAAAAAAATATCTTTGTTGTTTCCTATATTTCTGAAGATTTTGCTGCTACCACCTTACTGTCACTTAAATAAAGGCAGTATTACAGACGTGGAAGAACACACTCCATACATAGGCAAACAGTTTCAAGTGTCAGACAATAATGTGATGAAATTTGCCACTCTTGACAAAATCCAAGAGGTCTGGCCATTCTGCTGTAAGTACCAGTTCCTAAACCCCACAGATTCTTGTGACACCTCAGTAAGCTCAAGCAATGAGATAATACTGCCAATTATTTCTCTAGAGGCAAGGTTTTTTTTTCCAAATTCCCTTTGTGAAGTTGAGGTTTGCTGAGAAAACTCACTTCTCTTCTTGATAGACAACATAAGCTTTTTTTTTCCTGTCCTGTCCCATCCCTTTGGACCAGTTTTGTTTAGCATGCAACATATGACAAAGAGCATTCACTAGCAATTAATGGCAAAGATTTACACGGAATCCTTAAAACATTTTTTCCCCTAAAAACACTGTTTTTCTCATGGTGTAATGAAAGATATCTGTGTTAACTTCCCATTCCTTGGCTTTTTCCCCCATTCTTTGCAGTAGTGACAAATGGATATTTGTTTCTTCCTGTGACCTGCCTTATTCTTTGCCGTGACGTTAGGTGACACTGGTTCACCAGGCAGTGAATGTGCCGAGGTAGCGATCAGGTCTGTGCTGGACGAGCAATCACCTATTCCTTATGAATCCCAAGACAAAACAGCAACAACCACACAACCTCTGTCAGACTAATGCAGACCTTCCTCTTCAGGGGCTACAAGATGTTTTCTTGTGGCCTCCCCCAATTTCAGCGCCCTTGCTCCTCAGCCACACCACCAATTGAGCAGATTTGGTTCAAAAACTGAGTCAGAAGCAATAGCTAAGTTACAGAACAGAACTGCTGCTTCTGAAACAGAGACCCTACACTTGCATACTGAAACTGAAGCTGGTATGAAATACTGGTGCTATGGTATTTCACTACAGATTGTCCTGCTTCTCATTTCTACTTGCTTTATGATTCCCTTACAACTTCTCCCTATTTCTCAGTAAGTTTTTTATTTTCTCTAAATTACTACTTTATTTACCTACATGGCACCACTTCTTTCAACTGTAATACCCTCTATATACACACACAACTGCACAAACATGGCACGCAATGACTTCATTTATGCCGATTTTGTTATTTGAAAAGAATATTAATAAATACTGAAGTCAGTGATCATTCACACTTAAAAATTGAGAAACATTGCTATTGAGTGCAATATTAGCACTGATGTGAAGGAGAGGGATAACTGATTAATACTGGTTAAAGGCAAGGGTTTAACCTCCTCCTAACACAGACATCTTTCTTCTAGGTCTCCTGAAGGGGGGGTAACCTCTGCATTACACTTCTCCTGTATTCATCGCACTGAGATGGAAAAATGACCATGGTATTACACCACAGGGACCCAGCAAGCAGAGCCACTATTCCTAAAGCCCTAGCTGACTAAGCCGCAGTGAAATTACTGGGCTTATAACCTCTTGGGTACCATGGACTTATTTTCCCACTGAGCCTTCTGCTTTGGAAGGTTGTCCATCTTCCCTAACAGCACCAGGGGCACTGACTCCGTATCACTGCCGGAGCAGATGTATTTCTGGCATCTAATTTGGAAATGCAATGTCTGTAACAGTCACATACCTCAGTGAAACAGAGACTGACAACACCACGTGCCTTCTTGCTACACAACAACTAACCTCTGTGAGTGAGCGTTTCAGTGGAGCTGCTAACACTGCCCTGCACTCAGGGGATGCAGTCAGTAACGGGAACGTTTCTGCTGCTGCTTTCCCCAGCTTGCTCTGCACAGCCTTACCAGATCAGCTCCTACGCTGGTTAGATCAGAGCTCCTTTCTCCCTGACCTCTCTCTTCCACTCTTGCATGCCTACCCCTACTTGTCAGCCTGTCTTTAGCCCCTGCTTTAAATCCTTGGCTTTCTGGTATCTGAGTGTTTTTATAATTGATACTGTCCACCTTTAATCTTCTTCCTCTTTCATCATTTGCACCCAGGGATCTTACAGAATCAGCAGGCACTGTGTCTGGCCCAGGTGCTCCCCAGGCTGCCAGTGTCCACTGGTTTAGGGCAGTGGGAAACTCTTCTTCAAAAGCTCCTGCTGCAGGAAGGGTGTTAGACAGCGGCACAGCTATGACACTCTGAGGACTGGGCACAACAGTCCTCTCAGCATCTCCACAAATCTTTTCCAAAGCTAGCCCAAGCTCCAAACTTTGATCACACTTCTGTACTCTGCACTATCATCATTCAGGGGAAGGAGCTTAGAGTGGCATAACAAGATAACTCTTGACCACAACGTAGTTGACCCATTCCACACAGGGACAACAGGTGTATTGGTAGATACCAGTCTTCACCTGTCAGAACTGGGCTTCATTTTTAATTCTTTTAAAGCCAATAATTCACTCTACCTATACATAGACTTTCTGAAGCTGATCAAAGATGACTGCAGAGCCCTTCTGCGCCCTCCCAGATGACAACATGCAGTACAAGAAGTGGTGAGTACTGAGTACTTTCCTAAGATCATCTGTAAACTAATAGAACCAAACTTTTCAGATTTTCCTCTTCAATCTGGAAAGTCATCCTTACCTGGAGGCAAGCACTCCTCCGTTGTTAGTACAGACTTGCACTCACTCAGTTGGTACTTTAAGATAGCATAACACAGGCTGGCTCAGAGCTAAAATAGCTGGAGCTAATGCAGGAAGCTCTTAGGAGTGCCCAGCATCTTTAGACTGTCTGGTAATTTCCTCCCAGATTAGAGGAAATAAGTGCAAGTCTGAATAGATGGATCATTTTTTAACATTAGCAAGAGCACAGTCTTGACTGAGATATCCTTAAAGTGCCAGGCGAAAAATGTATAAAAATGTATCAAAACTACTTATCACTGAGTATGGCTTTTCCCTATGCAACCATGGTAGCACTTTCACTTGCAAAAAAGTTGCTGCAGCTTACTGGGGGATACTGTCCAGAGAGAGAAAAAACAGTCTTTATGAATGAGAAGTCTTCTAAAACATCAATCCCATAAGGGTCTAGAAGCAGCTCAAGGCACAACTCAGTGAACAATCCATACCTGTAAGCTATTCACAGCTCCCATCATTATGGGGCATTTTTTTTTAACTTTGATGTCAACTTTCCTTTGAGCATGGGCTTTGCACACACCTAAAATGGAGAAATTGCTGATTTCCCTTCTGTATAGAGTCAGTAACGAGTCTAAAATTCAACCACCTAATTTTGTTACACTACTTTGAACATGAAGAGCTTCATGGAAGAAGTGCTGACCATAGCAAGTAATTTCTTCATACTTCATTGCACAGACATACAGTCCCAAACCAAACAAGAGCAATGCAAATAAACACGAGGACTGAAATGAAAAAGGCACAGGCAACTATATCAGGTCAAATCTGCAATGAAAATGACCCCTCTGACAAGAAATTCTAGTGCATTAAAGAAACAAGAAAATAACTCACAAAGAGCCCAGAATGGATTGAATGAGGTTTCCAAATGAGGTGAAATTGAGAGCTTAGATATTTTCTTCACCTGTTATGTCCCTTTTTTGAACAAGTGTAGTGGTTTCGTAATGATTATGGACAGGAGAAAATTGGTTGCAATTTTTCTAATGTAGAGTATATTTGTGTTGCATTTAGAACACCACTTCCAACAGTACCAAGCAAAAGGCTAACTATAGTTTGGCAAGTATACAAACAAGCAAAGAGGAACAGAGCCCCTCACTTTTAAGTTACGTGTTCCATTTCTGCCTGGCAATTCTGCAGTCTCCCTAGTGCCTGCCCTGGTTGCAGCACCTTCTCACATCATTATGCCTTTTCCCAGCTGCTCGTTAATATGTCATGCAACCCAGAGCTAGGATGAGTGTTGATGGGTCAAAGAAAAGTGCACTGGAACTTTGGGGAGACATACGAACAGTTGCTAAAGAGAATTTGCTTACTGGAGCATGTTTCAGCACATTTAAAATACCCATGCCTTCCTTGTTGGTCCACTGTTCCTTAGTTTTTCCATTTACTTTAGAGCTGTCTGTGCTGCATGTTTTTTTTTTTTTTTTTTCCCAGCACAGTGTTTTGCTCAGAGAACTCTAATAGTCATACCTTGGCATGTTTCTTCTTTAAGGCATTTAGCTCTTTCTGCTGCTTCTTTAAATGCTTTATGTAAGCCTAGAAAAAGAGAAGTTGGATCAATTTTTCTGTGGATGTCCTGACTTGTAACCATATAAAATTCTGACTATTGAAAACAATTAGAAACACATGTTGAAAAGCTTGTGTTCATATTTACCTTCATTTGCTTTAAATCTTCTATCTTCACTTGAGGAATAAGGTCTATACCTAGGAAGGTATTGGTATAGATTACCTAAACTTCATAAATAAATTTTTTCAATTCTGATTTACCCCAGAAATCTATATTTAAATTATTAATTAATGCTTTTCACAGCATAAAAAAATCACTACTCAGACCCAAACCACACAATGAAAACATTTCTAACTGTTGTGAAATCGCCATGGAATCTGATGAATTCTAAATATTTTTAATTACTTAAATCTGCAACTCTGTCAACATATTTGTGGAGGGGATTTTTTTTTTTTGTGGCCTATATCAGAAAACAGTCATTCCTATTGGCCTGCATCCAGACCTCTACTCCCAGAGTCACACAGGTTGCTACTATCAGCTAGCTCTGTACAGCTATATAGAGGTCGCTTAATAAAATAAAGCTGTGTTGGCTTTATGCAGTCATTTGGATAATAAAAAAGAAAACTATCTGCAAGTAGACAAAGGCCACTTAAAAAAAAAAAAGGAAAGAAAAGGAAAAGGTCATATTTTAAGAGAACTAAGAATGAATAGAACTGCAAGACTTCTTTTCCATGACTTCCCGAATTACTTGAGAACTGGGAGAATTGCACATGATTTTCACCTACCTTTCTTCGTCTCGGTCCCAGACCCTGAGCCAGCAGTTGTACTTGGTCGAAGTTCGGAGCTACTCTGAGGAGTCACATTTGCTTTGGCATTATTGGCTTTGCCTTTCCGATCATTCTTTGAAGTGTCATTTGGTACATCAGCTATATCACTCTGGAAGAAGTATTCACATTGTAATAAAACAAATGCAGTTTTATCAGTAGTACAAAAATTGGGGGATGGGAAATTTATGAACTTGTCTACTTCTAAATAATTCTGAAAGCTGCAACATAGTTTTGGACAACACTATGCTCAATAAAGTATTGGTAACCCATTTTAAATAGTTAAATGCTAGAGCTGGGCTACTTTCTCATTTCTAATTCTAAAGGATGTGTTATCATGACCTGGGAAAATTCAGCCAGTGAATGGTATCTCCATACGTGCATTGACATATGCTAATGCATTTCAGAGTATACTGAAGAAGATTATATCTGAAAATGAGAAATGATGAGGTAACAAGCATTGATGGGAGAAGAGACCAGTTTAGTTAGAAACAAACAAATCCAAATTCAAACCAAGGAACCAAACTCAGTCTTTTACTGACAAAACCTTTTGTAACCTACATTTTGCATCCTCCATTATAAAAAAAATATATGTAATATGAACATAAATCATTGTGGCTGTTTTTGTCATAAAGTTTTACTTACAGTTTCAATACCCATAGCTCTCATTTGGTCTGCTCTTTTTTCTGTGATAGACAAAAATTTCTTTGGATCTGACAAAGCATCCACAATATCTGCAAAACAAAACCAAACAATGCATTATTCTGTGGCTGTTTTATGAGCCATGCTTTGCAATCATTGTAGAAATGCTCAGTTTTTTCCCTTGGTTCAGCCAAAAAAGCTGAAGAGTTGTTTCTGAGGGATGGCTAAAACACGAAGGTAAATACCCTTCTGACACCTTGAACACAGAGTCAACGGAAAGCAGTGGTGCCCCAGTATCAGGGGCCACCCACAACTATTCCATAAGCAAGAACTACTTACTCATCCTGTATTTGTATAGTCATAGGCTGTTGGAAGCTATTACTCCAGATTTTTTTGTATCTGTGTGATCAGACAAAGTTATGTTTGCAGATGCATATTTCCTCTACTCTGCCTAAGTAACTAAATAAAATCCCTTTCCTACAAGTAGTCCCTTTTCTTTGATTTACACAAAATAATGAAATCAACAACATCCCAGTCTCTCTTTATTTTTAGAGTAAAATCCAATGTTACCATGCATTGTGTCCCATGCTGGTGGAGGAGTCTACAGAGGACAGATTGGTGATTGTTTTTGCTTGTTAGCAAATTGCCTGAACTGCAACCTTCGCTAGCTCCAATAAAATCAGAAGCAAGGCCACTAAGGTCACTGCAAAACTGGTACAAAGTCAGAATAAAGCCTCAAGAACAAGAATGGAATTTCTATCTGTTTTTTCCTGCTGGAGTGTGAGAAAAATTTTTAAAATTAAATAAATAATTGCATTGTGTAAGCTTAACCACATGGATTATATAATGTGTATTATAGAGTGATAAACATGCAAGTATAAGTTTACAGGAAGACAGAAAGGTGACTCTTTTAACTGTATAATGAATAATCTCTTTTCAAGGCTAACTTCAAAACCATCTCAAGAGAATTCACAGAAGCAGACCCTTCCATGAAACAAAGTGATTTTACAAATTAAAATGACTTAGTATTTACAGTCACAATGTATTCAGAGACCAGAGCAGCAATCTGTTTTGTGGATCTCTTGGAAACTTTAACTGCAGTATTGTGGACACAAGGGTCTCTGGTCTGAGTTATAGGTTCTCCTGTCAAAGCGGTAACTTAAGGAAGCTGTAGCCCAACTCAACATTCACTACCAAATACATTGTGTAATTAACTCGGGCTTTTGTCAGGACCATTATGGGGATGTGGATGGTGATTCATGTGCAAGGAATCTTTCTTTTTACAGAATGGTGTAAAGCCCTATTTCAGCTTCTTACATGCAAAAAATAAACATTTTGCATCCTTATATTCTGAAGACTGCCTCACTGGTGGAACAGGCCATCACTTCTGCAGTGACGGTTCTGACAACTGTAACATTCATGAGCATTAAAATTTTGCCCATTTTCATGCTGTATTTTCAGGCATTTTCAAAACTAGCTTACTATGATGCCAGACAGAGAAGCTGGCCCATTGACCAGGTCTGCAAAATCTACCCAACCTATTAAAAGCTTTGGAAATAAACTTGCCATCCTTCACATGCAAACTGTGGTTTGGCCTAAATTATTCTGTGAAATGATCTTCAGAAATCTGAAATGATCTTTAGAAATCATTGGACATACCGCTGAAGCAAAAAAAAAGATAGACTGGACTCTAATTCCCATCAAAATTGCCTCAAATACCATTTATTAGCTTTACATATTTCTTTATCTACCCAAAACAGATTGTCTCTACTGTGGTTCCTCAACGACCTGTTCTCTCTCTCTCTTACAAAACTGTATTTCATACACATGTAACATGGGTAGAATTTATTTTTAGACATAGTATGGCCCTGTAGCCTGTAACTGACTATTTCCTCTAGCCTAGTGAGCAAGTTTTCTGTCCTTGACTCCAATTCTTCAATGAAAATCCACGACTAATGTGATGTGTGTTTGAAAATAGTACCTGATTATCATGAACGTCCCAGTAGAAATGACTATTATGTTGAGGAGAGCGAGGTCTCTGTGAATTGTGTTACTAACTAAGTACATCATCAAAGGCTCAGCATTTCTACGTGGGAAGTGACTCATCACTGCTTCTGACATTGTCATTTGGCCCCTGCTTACGTTTTTCTTCCTCCCAAGTGAGGTAAAGTGGAAGGGGATTCTTAGCACTTTCTAAAAGGAGCCAGGTTAAATATAAAACTAGCAAAATCATAGGATGAGTTTATTACAGAGGACTCTAACCACTACTCTAAGTAGCAGTGATTAATGACATACAGGTTTGTTTCTCTGGAAAATGCAATTTCATTTGTGTTAATTTCCACTGGTATTGTATTGGGAAATGAGTAAGGGCTGCAGATAAATGACAAAAAGTTACTGTATCATTTGAAAACTAAAATTATGCATATTTTAAAGCCTTCAGTGCAGCAAATATTCTGAGCTGATGTTAGTTCTTAAAACTTATTAAAAAAAAAAAAAAAGAAAAAGGAGCAGGTAGCTGATGAATTGAGTTGTACCCTCCTAAAGATCTGTTGAAACAATCATGGAGATTGTTAACGATAGCTCATAAATGAATGAGGTGCTCTGCTGCAGATGCTGCCGAAGTACTTATCAACACATGCCAAGAGAATATTAATGAGTCCACCTGAGTGTCAAAAGATGTCTCACAGTTGTTCAGGTTGTTGTTCTGTATTGATGAGAAAAATACAAGTATCACATCAAAACTATCTGGGGTTGGGAGAGGAGAATTAATAATAGAACTCATTTAGTTCATATTGACAAGGAGCCTGTTTTTCCCAGCATTGATGGTAAGCTATTACAACTAGTTTCCTTATCCTAGTAGCAATTTACTGTAATTATAAAGGTATTTAGGGGGAGAATTGTTTTTCTGTATCCTCAGATCTAACAGATAAACCATCTTTAGTGATGCTGAAAATGTAGTCGATCGACCAATACTGAGCCGCGCACAATTTGCAAATTCTAAATCAATATTCAAACTCTGTTTGAAAAAAAACATCTTTCATATCTGAATTTGTGCAATGCATTTAAAATAAATTCCTATTGAACAACACTCAGTATATTTAGTGGCGTGAATCCACCCACACCCTGCTAAGCCCAATTTCAACTTCTAGATAAAGCATGGTATCACTCAGAAAAGAAGTCAATACCAATTCAGAAGCATGTACCTAATTTAAAAAAAAAACACTTTTAGTGAGTCACTTATTGTCAAAAGTTTTATTTCAGAAACGAATTAAAGCACATTCTCAGCTGCGTCCGTTAGATTCATGTTTTAGCTCCTGTCCTGAGAATCTTAAGTTTATGCAGACGCTTGTATCTGCCCTGAGTTGAAGTGTCTGATGTTGTGTAGTCTAGAAACATACTGCACAGCAGTGCCCGAAAGTCTGATCAGCAAAGTTGACTTTTTAGCAGCGAGGATGTCCCCTATGTATGTTATGAGCGTATCTGTAAATATTTAACTTGGACTAGCAAGTTATTGCTAGTCAAGTCAAGGCATGTTTACTTTTTGAGAGTGTGGGTAAATACCAACAACAATATTCCAATATTCTCAAGAATACAGCAGTGGTTTTGCTTGGAAAAATGCAGGTCTTGATTCTGCTTTACTTTTTTACACCTACAAACCAGAAAATACAGCTAACATACAGACTTATCAACGCAAATTTTTACTTTTTAAAAAATAATTATCTTGCTAAAGCATCACCAAATGGGGAAAACCTAATTGAGACTATTAGCTTATTTCCCATATTATTTTGCATTTTGTCTTCAATAGATATATTTCACTTCTGTTAAAACTGAGGCATTGGATACATACTGAGGGATAGGATTATCTTACCTCCAAAACCATCAGGCACATATGTTTTAAGGACAATGTTGCAGAAAACTGTCGGAAGAGAGAGTGGTTTGTTGCCCTCATTCCGCAGGGAAATGTGTCTGTAACCTGCTTGCAGACCATCCAGAGGCAGGATCCTCTGACCAATCAGCTTATTATTGTCATCATACACTGCTATTCTCAGGACAGCCAGATCAGGGAGAATCACCTGGAAAGCCATAAAATGAAGAAATTCAATGACTCGAATACAGTAGCACTGTCCCCACCTCCCGTGTCTGAAGCAATCTGCTCATTCAGTTTGTACACCAGAAACACGGTCTGCTATCTCAGTAACATAGTGTCAGTCCCCTTTGCTGAGCAAAACTATGTACTTTCCGAGGATTCTTTCCTAGAAGTTTTCTTCACCCTATAAAATGGGCAAATTTCAGAGCATGCAATCCTGCAGCTCGCAGCTACACTAGCGTGCATTGGAGAGCAGTGCATGGAAAAGCAGGCAGGTAACCACGACATGGGAAATGGCAGAGGCCGTGGCAACTAAAGGGTAGACAATGCTGGATCTGGGGGGATAACGACAAAAGGGAGATTTGGGATGTATCTGGGAGAACAATGTAGAAGAGCAAGAGCACGGTGCAAGCTGATGAGATGTATGTTAAACTATGGTAAACTATGGGTCCTGCAGAGACGAGAAGCAGACAGAGGAGGGCAAGAGCGGGTGGAAGCCCCATCCCGGCCAGCAGAAGCAGACATGAAGGGAGCACAGTACGCGTGGCTGATCGAGGGAGCTGCGGTTGCTTGGATCTGTCAGCCCCCATCTCGACCAACCAAAACAAGAGCAAAATGCCCCCTGCCTCCCTGGGAACCAAGGAGGTTGCTCTGAACACTGCCTCTGCGCAGACAGCAAGGAAGAGGAGACCAGCTACCTGCGAGGGGCAACCTCTGTGCCCGTCTGCCTTGCCTGTGCTGGCAGCGGGTTTCCCAACCTGCCTCTTCTCATTGATGCTCAGAGGAAAGATCAAAATAATTTGCCTCTACTATCTCCTTTCACTTTCCCTCCCACTACTTTTCATTTTTAAGCGCAGAAGGAAGCACCGAAGCCACCTGAGCTATTTGCAGGGTCTGCCTGCCACAGAACACAGGTTGAGTTGTTACAACTAAGCCCTTGCAGCACAGTGTGGCACCAGCACTGACCCGCGCCTCCCTCTTACACAACAGAGTGACAACACAGAACTTGGGTTAGAATGACTGAAGCTTTATTTTAAAATCAATTAAAAGAAAAGCAACAAAACATGACAGAAGAACAATCAAGCACGTTACCTGTGAGAAACTGTGTAGGATTAAACCTCAGCTGGAGGAGAACAATGCAACCCAAACTGGGTAGCTAAGACCTCTCCTCTACAGGCCGTAGATCAGCACATCATTACATGATGGCTCAGGTAAAGCGTTTCTAGGGAAAAGGAGGGGGGCTGACGGGTTTGTAGTTCCCTCTCTATTCATTTGTTCTAAGGTGTTCTGGAAGGCACTCTGGCCCTCCCGACTTTCTAGCATCTTCATGTCCTCCCAGGTCTTCATGTCCTCCAACTGGAAGAACCCTTCCTGCTGTGCTTGTTTCAATCACCTGCCTAGTCACCAACAGCTGGCTTGATTAAAACACTCAGCTTGAGATGATTAGGGCCTGCGATGAAGGAAAATAACTTCTTGTCTGACTTATAGAGTTACTCAAGAGAATGTGTGGTTATCTAATTGCTTATTGCAGGTTAGAGGGGAAAGTCCAAGGACTACTGCTATTAGCATCGGTCACTACATCCATGTCATGATACCCAGGTCCTCCTCATCCAGGCTGAAGCTGTATTTTATGAGCCTTTTGAGTTAAGAAATAAGAGGCAACAGATGCTGATCTAATTGCCAGCAAGCCATGGGCAACTGCCTGATTGCCTGTCATGCACCTAATGCATTTTTCCTGTGTCTTTTCATCTGCAGAGAAAAGTGCTTAAATTCACATTCATTTCAGAATATATTTGAGTCCAGAAAAGCTTCCTGCATAAATTACATTTCTATTAGAAACTGGTTATACTGTTAAGAAAGTAGATTATGTGTGTCATATATGAAGGGTAAAGTGGTAAAACCACTCAGCAAAGACTGTCGCTTTGGAAAAGAGCAACCATTTTGCATGACAACAGAACAGGTGTAAGGAAAACAGACACTATCAAAGACAGCACTGCTAACACATGTAGTCTGGATGAAACTCCAGCTGACAAAAAATAAAATACAAAATAATATATATATGTATCATATATATAAAGACTGAGAGAGAAAAACTGAACATTGGCAATGACAACTGTTATCTCTCTCTTTATATCCCCCATACCAAGAAAAAAAGGTTTGTTTTTCTTTGCTATTGGAAAAAAAAAAAAGAAAAAGAAAAAGAAAAAAAGTACATGATGCACATGGACTACTGGAGGAGGGAGCTGAAAACACGTCTGAGGAACACAGCACCCTTCCAACTTTTCCATGTAATGACATTGACCTTAGCTTTGGATGCAGCATCTCACCTGCCCTCTGGGCTGAAGGAACAGTGCAAGATAGCAGCCACTGCCAGGGCAGGGAAGAAGAAATCTCCAAGGAATGATGGTGTCCACCAGCGGGGGCTCATTCAGAGCAGACTGCATACCTTGAACACAGGCATGGCCACGGAGGAGGTACCTCCGAGTGGGAGGAGGAAGCAAAGGGGAGGGAAAAGCCAAACAGAAACAAAAAATCATGTGACAGCTACAGAGGTTATCCATTAGAAAAACAAAACAAAGCAAAATTAAAAAAAAAACTCTCGAAAGCTTATTTCAGCTTCAAATTGTTTACTGTAGTAAACAGGAGCCCTACAAACCCTTTTTCATGGCAGCAGTACTTATTCATGTGAGCAGTCAGACTGAAGCAGGGAGGGGTGGCTCAAGTGAGCAAAGATGCTCAGGTGCAAAACGTCTGGCAACCACACACTGTGCTTCCCAAGTATCCTACCTTTCGAAATACAAATGATTCTTCATTGTAAACAGGATTCAGACCATTGTTCATCACCATGCGTGTTCGAAATTCTTTACGTATTGTGTCCGTGGGTAAACCATACATATCCACTTCAACATACGTACCAATTTTTTTGTCTGATAAGAACTGACCAGATATTACCTGCAACATAAGGACAGAAGAGTTAAAAAAAAGCAGTACAGAAAATAACAGCACTGTAAAGTATGGAGTGCTTCAAGAATACTGGCAATATTGTTGATTCTTTATTTAGTGACATCAACTTGCAAAACACCTTCTACAGAATAGACATGTTAATCTAATTGTATGAAAATGGTAAATGTAGCATTAGTATTGCACTTTTTTCCCTCAAAAGTTATTGTGTTAAAGCCTTAAATACATATTTGTCTTTAAATGGTACTACACGGAGAGTACAGAACAGAAATGATCTGGTTGTGCTGCACAAGTTAAAAAGAGGTGTGTGTATACATATGTACAAGCAATGCCTTTATAATATTTGACAGCCATGCTATAACATCTAGACCACACTTATTTTCTGAAGGATTTCCTCTATTATACTTCATCCTGAATTTCAGTGTTAATGAGAACAGACACTAAAGGCAAGTAGCAGCCCAGTGGGAAATTCTCATCGAGGCATCTCGAGATTCTGGCAGCTGTTGCTCTTTATACAGCTTAGGGGATTCACTACAGCACCACACACAAGCTATTAGTCCAAGAAGTCCCGACACGAGACACGAGAAGTCCCTGACTTCTCACCCATGAAAATACACGCGCAGTTCCTGTCTTAACCCATAAACTAATTTAATATCCCACTTGCCCATAAAGAAAATGTCATCAGCTATCAATTTTGGTGGATCTTGTATCAAGAATGACAGATTAATCAGTGTTGGAAGAAGAACATTTCCAAAGATACAACAACGGTAAGAACAATTTTGCTTCCTGGTCACAGTTGTTTGTATATCCCTGTGCATGCCAAGTTGGTGGCCCTAATCCAATGGTGAGGCGTGAACATGATCAGAGAATCAGAGAATCATTATGGTGGGACAAGACCTTTAAGATCGAGTCCAACCGTAAACCCTTCAACACCATATCTGCTAAACTGTATCCCCAAGTGCTTCACCTACACGTTTCTGGAACACTGCCAGGGATGGTGAGTCCACCACTTCCCTGATGTTGCCATCTGCACAGCGGTGCTCACAAATAGTGAACACTTCAGGAATCAGAGGTCAAGGATTTGATGGAACTGCAGTCTCACGTGTATAGTGACCACATTAACAAAATATGTTGAACAAAACCATCGAAACCAAAGAAATCCGGGTAATGCTATTCAAAACTACTGTGAACATGTGCTTGTAACTTTCTGCTCTGTTGCACTGTCATCTATTATATGTCTTGACAACAAAGAGGTGAGCGGAAGCTACTGCTCTGCTTTCACTTAGGTGCAATCTCCAAACTAAGTCACAATCTAATCAATCTAATTCCATATTCTGTGTCTAATAAGCGCAGGATGCCTTAAAGTAATTTAAAAAGCAAACTCAGGACTCCTCTGTTTTGTTAAGTACATAAAACTTCTTTTGATCCTTTTCTTAGTCAAGATTAATCTAGCAACAGCAAATGATTACTCAGTGGTAAATTTTTACTTCATTTAGATGACCCAATACTTAGAAATAGAGTAAACATTGTTAGTATGATTAAGGAGCGAAGAAAAAAATGAAACCCTTATCTTTTCACAGATCTAAGTTCATTTTGACCCATTATTTCCTTTTTCCAGGAAACATTCTGAATTACAAAGCTGAAAAGTTACGTAGCTGAGGGGTACGTGACTGGGCTTGGGTCCACTCTTACCTTTTTTATAACAGCATGCTAGTACAAGGGAAGTCCTGCTCTCAGTCAGGGCTTCTAGCTATTACTGTAGTACAAATAAAAGTAATTCAGAATCAACAAACCATGCAGTGGAGATATGTTCTTCTTACAACCCTGATCCATCTCTCTCCCTCCCCCTGTTTACATCTCCTAGGCATGTTTTGTCTTTAATAGGATTGTACATCCTCCACTGTAGGGACCATACCTGTCCCTGTGCTGATGAGCATCGCAATCTCCAGTAATGCCCCCAGCTCTGAGTAGGCACCAAGCAGTAATCTCTGCAAAGAAAACTTTTTCTGTTTTCCCTCTGTAATCCTCAAATGCACTGGATGACATTATTATTCCACTTTTACACTGCAGTAATACGAAGTATGAAGTTTTATCCTCATTTTAATCATACAAAAAGAGCACACTGCAAAAAGAAGTGGACTGAAAGCTCTCGGCACTGTTAGCACTGTATTCTCATCACCACATCTCACCACACTCCTTTCTTGGAGGGACTCTACTGCCATCTGACATCAAAAAGACAGAACAACACATTTCTGTTCTTCTGGAGGCACAAATGAAATGTTAAAAGGTCTCAAGTGCAATGAACACTTGCTTGGGGAGAGTTTGAAATCACCATGCTATGTATAGACAGTGACAAATGAAGGGAAAACTTTTTGATAAATTGCATGTAGGATATTTCAGCTAAAAGAGTGAAAAGTCAGTCACAAAATCAGATACACAGTTGTCAGTCTCCTCCTAAACTGTGAGAAGATCTAACCATGCTTCATAATTGCACCATAAGTTTTAAGGGCTCCTTAGATAGATGACTCCAAAGTTGGGTCCTTCATCACATCAACCTTTTTCTCTCTCATGTCCAATATGAGGTGAATATAGAGGCTGGGCTGCTCCACAAAAAATAAAAAAATAATAAATAATAAACTGTCTTCCAAATAAGCAACTTCAGCTCTACTCCTTTAACTTCCTCAGCCTACCAGGCTCTCCCAAAGCTTTGATTTCTTCCCTGTAGTACTGTAACACATAGTTGCCACACCTTGGGTCACAGCACAGATTTTAAGTTCTACTTGCTTTGAAAATATCCCATCCAAAAATACCCATTACAACTGAAGTTTGTGCAGTTACTTTCTACTCACAGGAATGAGCTTTATTCATTTATTTATTTGTGAAGACTAAAGTGAACCACAAAAGAGTATGACGGGGCTTAAAATTCAGTGCTAATGTGTAATAACAAACCACTTCTAACTATATCATGTTCCATTCAGTTCAAATAAACACAGATGTCTAAGCCAGCAATCAAATAAAAAAAAAAGAATGGAAAGAGTTTGATAAAATCCACGCAGTCCAAACATAATTTAGATATGTTTCTGTTCATGTTTAAATGTGATTTTGGATGTTCCAGGACGACAGAAGCTCTTAAATTTCTATTTTACCTGTACAGAACATGTTGCTGCAATTACACCATCTACAGGAGTTTCAGAGAAAGGGTCAAATGTTCGATCTGGTCGCCGCATGAAATCTGGCTTAAGTAGATACCTTATTTTAAGAAGAAAAAAAACGCATATTTTTGCATGGGAATTAAAATTGTATTAAATTGTATTAAATATAAATAAAATGGATGCTCTAGCTTTAAAAAATGAAATCACCCAGGACACTGTAAAACACAGCCTAATATTCTGTATGCAAGTATGAGGAAGGAAGAATGGAAATGTTATAGTTGTCTAAAATACAGGTAAATGTTAAATCTTTATTTTGAATTACTAGCAACTCTTTTTGCTAGTAAATCTAGACTGAGTTTCAAGATGAAATTAAATGTAATATAAAGCCTTTCATAATAATTTAAGAGTGCGTTCTAAAAATACAGTGAGTTAACACACAATAAAATTAGAAGCTCTCATTTACTCCAATTCTTTAACACTTTTGAAAAATACGGAGGATTTAATCCATCTTTTTTAAATGAAGCAGTTCCACAGAACCAAGATTCATAACATAAATTTTAGCTTGAAGCTATTTTTTTCATCTCAGTTATAAAACCTTGGGGAGAAGAGCTGATAATGTTAGTACTGACAGACTGTTAATTACAGTAGCGTGAAAGGTACTACCATAATAACACTTACAACACATCCCTGAGGACTACACACTGGATCAACATATCAATGAAGCCGATACGTGCACTGATGAATTAAAACCCAAAGATTCTGCCATCAGAATAAAACAACAGCTGATCCTCAGCAATGCTCTGCTCCATATGACAGGAATTCTCTTCCACTGATGGAAGAAAATGTCTAACTGGAGTCATGCTGCTAATTCTGCAGCCCTGGCAGACAGCAGCTGCTAGTATCTCATATTTCATCTAGTGAAATTTTGGACACAATCTTATAAAGGCCTAGACAAAATTCACAACAAACTACAGAAGTCATGGAAAAATTCAAGTACAAAGAATCATAATCTGTTTTCTCACATTTTTACGTAATACTTGGTTTCTATTTAAGAAAGTAATATTCCTCAGAAAGTAATACTCATCACACTCTACATGCATGTTATTTCATAATCTTTTATTAAAGTAGATTATGAGCAGGAAGGAACAACCGGAAATGTTCTTAGCCCACAATTTAGGCCTGTTGAAATCAGCAGTGTTCTTATGCTGCTGATTTCAGCATAAGATAGAGTTTCTATCTTATCTAGTTTCATCAACATGTAACATGCACCAGAAAATACGACTAGCACAGACAGAAAGACACAGCATTTTTATTTTAATTGCCCTAAGTTTATCTTCGTGACTAAACCAGCACCACATTTATAATGTATAGTAGCAAACTACTGCAAGTATATTACCATATATTATCACATTACTATAATACTGGAAGACTGATATGAGATATAAAACCGAAGTAATTTGATCCAGTGTTTTAGAGAATTAGGTGAGATAAATATATAGTCTCTTCACCTAGCATCTCTCTGTGGGTCTAACAGCAAAAGGAATCACACTTTGCCATTAAAGCAAAAAGATTTGTTTTCTTCTGCTTTTATTATTCAGATTAGTATATCAGTAATATTTCGAGATTCCAAACAAAATGACCATGGACTGCACTTTTGTCAAGCACCACAGCTGCTATTTGAAGAGTTCACAACTGAAATAAAGGCCTGGAAGGGCAGTGTATAATTGCCCATTCTGAGGAAGAGGAATTTTCCTACGCCCCATCCACTCAAACTTTTTTCCTGTACAAGTTTTGCATTAGTAAAAACGTTATTTCTTTTCCAAGGAATTGTAGATTTTAATGTGTTTCTGGACTGCTACTTCCTACAATTCATCATATTTTCTCTGTCTATCCTATTAAGGTATAGACACTGGAGAATTAGCTATCAGCATTTCTTGAGAATCCCTATCGTTGCAGAACTAATGAGCGAGAATTTGGAGAGATGAAACACTGTGGTGTTCCCTGTGCAATTTGCTCTCCACCTAAAGTACAAAAATAAGGAAGAACAACAAAACAAAAAGGCTCCCTATGACCTAAGATTCAACCTGCCCTACTTGACTATTCTATGAACTGTGCAGCAAATCCCCTAACGAATTTGTATCTTCAAAAAAAGATTGATAGAAGTTGAAGATGGATTTAAATATCTCTGTGTATGCTGCTCATGATCTTCTTCCTAATTTGCACACAAAGCCTCTTCTATCTCATTAAAAATGGGCATAATTAAAAAGCATATTCATCACAAAACCTCCTTGCAGGGGATAATTCTCCCTGAATTCTGCTAATTTCTACTCTTCACATAGCATCTCATTTTTCTTTTGTAACACATAATTAATAGTGACAATATTTTATTAAAGCCATAGTAAAGGATTCTGACACACAGTGACAACAGTTTAAATCACATCACTCACCCGCATGATCCATTATATTCAAATTTTCCTTGATTCAATTGCATTGCTAAATCTGTCAAGAGAGTGAAAAAAGAGGTATCTTTCCTCCCGAATAATGCATAACATGAATGATTGCTCTTAGAAAGAAAATAAGACTGCTTATCCAGAATAACTAGTTTAAGCGAAAATTAGTGCATGTAAAATACACGCACATAGATATACACACACACGTATATATACACACACACATCTAAGAAATAAAAGAGGCAAACATATTTTCTCACAGTAGTAACAACTTTTACCAACCAAGCTGAAGTCTAACCTGTGTTTACAGTCCCCCCCGAATGCAAACACAGCATCAGACTGCGGTCGTTTAAGTGCCTGGGATAAGATTCCTTCCCTCTGCCTTTTGAGATTTACAGTAGAAATACCTCCATTTGAACTAGTGATCTGGAATTATTTTTAATAATAGAAGGATACGGGCACTTCGAACATTAATCTCATTCTAAGGCAGACAACTAAAACAGACCAGATTAATCATGCCCAAGAAGTGTGTACTTCTCTCCAGTGACTGTAGACAACCACCTCTCATGAAGATGTCTGCATCTGGAAATCTTAAAGAAGGTGAGATGAATCTTGCACTGGGTTTGTAGGAGCTTATTTCCATGAAATGCCAGAACAAGAGTCCACAGAGTTCACAGGAACTTAATCTCAGAATCTAGAGCATCTGAGTTTCATTCAATGCATTATTATAGCACTTCTCTACAAAGATAATAGTCTGTTCCCTCCAAAATCCCAAACTCAACAAAAATCATTTTTCCTGAGGTTTCCAATTACATCAGAATACAACATTTTTGTTTTAGTGATCTTCTCCTGCCCATGGACTCTACCTTTAAAGAGTGCAAATACCTCTTCTGTATGTCTTTGTTTTGCATACAATTATAATGGTTATTATTCTCCTTTCTTGGCAGTCTCACAGCAGACTTGACTTCTGTTTCCTTAACTATTCTTAAGACTCTCAGCACAGCTGGGTCACAGAAGTCTATCACAGGAAAGTTCCTTATTTCCAATGATACAGGAAACACTGTTTAATTTTGCAATAGGAAGGAGTTAAGAATGACATGCATTGGGTAGAGGCAGTTTGGGCTTTCTCGGGGCTTCCTGGCCAGAAATCAGTGGTGGGCAGGGGCACAACGCTTTGCAGGAGAGAATCTGGGGTATGCTCATTAGGAATGTCTACTGTACGAAAGACATCCTTGAAAGGAAAGGAAATTAATGGTACTATCACAGGCTAGAAGAAGAAAACGGAAGAACTGGTCTGCTACATAAATGGTTGAAGACATTCCTAGATTCATTTAAAAAACAAAACCAAAAATACCCTGTTAGTTATACTCACACCTTTGTTCAACAGGGGCCTTAGATTTCCTCTCAGTTTATGTCACAGAGAATTATTTACACTCTCTGTCATCATTACATAAGATGAGTTCTTGTATCTGATTCCCTGATGCTACACATGTTACTCTCACACTTAACAATAGCTAGTCTAGAGATATATTTAGTATATAGTCATTACTTTTCACTATCTTAATTTGCACATTCCTTCATTTTTACTTTGGAGAAATGCACCTGGCTGTGGCAAAGCTGTCTCTTCAAAAACAATCTTTTCCCTGTAATATTTTTATTAATAACATTATCATTTATGTGAGTTACATTACTCTGTCAATTACTTTTACCATGAAAGGAGATTGAATTTTTGTTCCATACATTTTTTTTTATTGCTTCCTTTTCTTACGCTTCTATAATTCCCCACACGCAGTATTATTTAGCCATATGTCTCCTTCCTAAAAAAAATGCCAGAAGCAAATCCATGGCATCTGTTTGAGTGTTACTGCCCAAGCCATTCTCTAGAATTCAGGTTCACTGGTTGTCGCTGCTTACCTGGGGTCTGATAGTTCAGTGAGACCATCTGGCAGCCAGCGTTCCAGAAAATTTGAGGCATGTAATTACTGGAATCCACTCGGCCTCCCTTTGGGTATATCCGACTCATTTGTCGTTTATTATAACTGTATCATTTGTTAAGGGAAATGAAATAAAAACAGCATAGAAATGTATTGTCATAGCCTCATATCTTCAATATTTGTTATGTTATTCCTACCGTTCCTTACTGTATGAGCTACATTCCTAGTTACACCACAGACATGGAACATTGTAAATGAAGTGGACATTTGTTGTTTAGTTATCGCATAAGTAGAGAAATACTATAAACAGTTAAAAGGATACTTTACAAACTCAATTGCATGTGTCTTCAAATACCCTAGTCCAACTGATTCATTGAAAGAGGACATGTTATGATGAATATTGCGTTCTAGGAAAGAAAAGACACTTAAAATGCTGCTGTAATGATGCATCAAAATTCACAATAACGCATCATACGTAATAGCAGGATATACTATTCAATGAAGTACTGCAAAACTGGTCTGTTCCCCAAGAGCTGTCACTTATAGAATCACATCATACTGAAAATAATTTTAATAATATTTCTGACCTGCCTTTTTCTTTCACTTCTTGGAAAAATAACAGAATTTTCATTTTTTGTTTAGAACAAAACTATGACTCAGGGCTTGCACAGTGTTGCTAGATAGCAAGAAACAACACGAAAAATGTTCTAGCATGCAATATGAAAGCATTAGCTACCTCCTGATCTTTGCAGCAACCATGCTCACCTTACTCTAATGAAAAAAAGCACTAAAATGAAGTTAATCAGAAAGGGAATATATAGAGAATATAATCACTCAGCAACTTCAGATTCTCCCAGTAATTTAGTGACTCCATGTGGACGACCAATGGAATAACAAGCTATCTTAATATTCAAGGAAACAGATATCTTAAAATATAAAAATGAAAGTCATTATAGTATAAAATCTTACACAATTTCTAAACTCCAGAAACAAAGATATGAAAAAGTACTTAAAATATGCCGACAAATACTTTTATTTCATTCAACCTTTTATGTTACCTTCTGCTACATCGAAACCTTGAAATTTTACAGGCTGAGCATAGTTGACCATTGTTGATAAATACGGATGTATATTGGTTGTGGCACCTACATATTTGTAAGATGCCATCCATGCTTGTTCATCTTCAACAGTTACTAAACCCTGAAAACACATTTAAAAAAATAATCACTATTTGTGTGTGAATGCTACTGTTGGAATTTCCAACGCGAAATAAAATTATACCTAAATCTGCAGAAAGTTAAAATAAATGCAAAATAATACAAGAAAAGTGGAAATTTAATGTCACGAATTAAGATCTACTTTCTTAGGGATATATGCACCAAGCACACTCTCAAGTTACAGGAGGCATGCAAGAGGACTGATGATAGAAGAGATCCTAAATAGTGGGTAAACGTTAGGTGATGTTAGTAATGTAATTTGGGGATAAAAGATAAATGCTAAAATGGACTGAACAATGCTGCGAGGTAGTGATCTTTTCTCAAGTGAACTCCTGAGCACTGTAATTTAATATACACCTTCTGATAGCAGCTGTGGGGACAGTGCACACTTTGTACTGAGTAGAACTTGTCAACACTAAAGCACAAATTGATGCAACTGGCAATCTTTACTAACAAAAATGAACTGACATACAGGGACTGAACCCTCCCTGGACGGACAGACACCACAAACCCCACAAGAGGCAGGCTGCCAAGCTTCTATCTCTGCCCTCTTACGTGTCTCCATTACTCACATAGAGATGAACTACATTTATAAGAGAATTGCACAACTTTTCTACAGATGTCTGGTCTGTTAGAAACCCACAATAATATAAAGCACTTTTCCTGTGGATCTACTGTCCAACTTTTTCCTTTCCCTATATCACTTAGAAACATACTCTTTTCATTACTGCATCAGGAAAGCATGGCAAAGTCCTTTTTCAGGCAGTGAGCCTCTGTATGCATACAGCATAAAAGCATGAAAGAACCACGTATTTCAGAGCACTTGCAATACTGCAACTCATTTACTCACAAGAGGATAAAAAACAATGTGAACTTACTTGTCAGTACTGGGGGCATGTACATCTACCTGCCATATACTGCTGACACGTTTGAGAAAATGAATTATATGTGAAATGAAACAATTTCAGGCTGATGAAACAATATGTAGGCTAATTAGCCTAATATAGGCTAATGTAGCCAATGAGAGGAGAAAGAGGAAAAATATTGGTCTGCTGTTATTACTTCGGGTACCCACATAAGAGGAATACAGCCTGACCTCTGAGTACTTGCAGTCACAAGGAAAGGCATTTGCTGATATCTGCTGATGGCCTGGAAGTTTAGTTACCCCAAACAGACCAGCTTTGTATAGCCTTAGGTGCATTTTAGACTGAATCAAACTTCCAGTGGCTTGTGAAATGAAATGTACACCACATTTTATTGCTGTTCACTACAGCCTATCCCAGCTGTTTCCCTGGAATTCACATACTGAGCATTCACAAATTTGTCCCCTAAATAAGCCCAATACCAGCATCGTTTTATTAGCAGAGTTCAGGCTTTCTTTTTGTTACTAGGTCAATTTGACTACTACAGTTTATATAAAATTAAGACTAAAGCTCTTCAAACTCACTAGTCATTTTCAGTGTCTCTGAGTTTTAAGAGCAATATTTAAAAAGAACTGACCACACATCTTCCAAAAAAAAAAAAAAAACAGGCTCCTTTAACGTGCCTCCTGCCTGCCTGCTTAGAACTGCTAATCATATTTTACTATATGACCCTTAAATGTCTAAGAAATGAATCACACTGAAAAGGAAGTTGGTTATGTATGCCTTAATGCCAAGCTATAGGACCTGCAGCCTTCAGCTGTGTGATTACATTACTGACACCCCAGCTCCATGGCAATGCCCTAAGACAATCTACTGATCATTAAATTTAAATTCCTTACTGACATACAAATTTTAGAGTTAGAGGACTATTGTCTTTGCACTGTTCACATCAAAGGATTTAGGGACAGGACAGAATGTTCTTAAAAGTCTACTGAGATGAAGGGATGGTTGTCAAAACACATCCTTTTAAACGCTAGAGAAAAAAATGTGCAAAACTTGTTGGGAGCTGTTTTTTTTCCACTCTACCTCCTCTTCTCCCTACCTCCAACAAAAAAAAAATAACAACACACTTAGAAAAAACAACAGACAGAAATAAAGTGTGATTAGGAACAGGAGCAGTTTTAATCAGAGAAAGAAAGAGTGGTGGGAGGGGAGAGAGCCTAGCAGAAGGGATTCTTGAGAGAAGATAAATGCAGAAGTCCCAAAGGAAAGGGAGAAAAAAGAAAGAGGAAAACAAAGTGCAGTCAAGGTAAGGGAACTGGAAAAAAAGAAACAAGGATAATAAAGCTCAACACTTCTCAAGGAGCTGCCCTTTCCTAGTGCATGGCATTTAGAGGTAGGTACCTGCACTGAGATCAGACACTTCTAAACAGGGGCAAGTCATGCACTCCTGGCTGACCCGAATCAAAAGCTGCATGTTCTGACAGCCCTAACCCCAGTATAAAAGAAGCAGCCCTCCCAAAAGGAGGCAAAGCGAATTTCAAAAAATATTCTGTAGGTGTCATGAAACTGTGTATAAAATTGTTAAGCTACTAAGAATGCATGGTAAATAATATTATGTTATATATATGTTATATATAAAGCAATAAAAAAAACTACATAACATCCTGTGTGTCACCTTTTTATTGTTTTCTTGATCAGAATCTTCAACAGCCTAAGGAAAAAAAATATATATATTACCCAAAGAAAGTGCAGAATGAAATACTCATAACTAAGGCAAAAAAAAATCCTCAAAAAGTTAATGTATTTAGTAAAAAGTAAAACTCTTCCACTTTAAAATGTGGCTTATCTTTCAGAAAAATCTTGCAAAAAAGTTGCAGTGTTTTTCAAACACGGGCACACAAGATATGAAATTGAGCTACCATCCAGCACTGGGAATAGGAGGGAAGATGCTAAATGGTTAAGTCCAAACTACTGCACTCACTAGATGTAGGGGACAGGAAGTTTCAGAGAAGAATGAGAGGATGATGATGAGATGATCCTCCCTGCGAGCATGGAGGATCATCTGGATACACAGGCTGTGCGGACTATGAAAACTTAAGGGTTAAGAGTCTTGCAAACTGTGCTTTAAACAACCACATTTGGAAAAGGCCTGTCTCAAGATATTACTTGCAATGGCTAAGTGGTCTCTCAGCCTTCAATTTACGACCTGTCACTACTCAAAATCTCAGGTTGATAAATGAAGACTTGGCAATGAAGGGACCAAGATACCTAAAGAATAAGGATCAAGTCAGTGAAGAAGCAAAGAAATTACCCAATGGCATATGCTGAGGATGACTGACTAAGCTAAAGTTGGTAGTTCAAGAGCTGCTGTTTTAGCAAGCAAAACCAGCCCAAGAGCAAACAAGCTAAAGAGCAGTCCAGTGAGAGGATCCATAAAAGTCTAGAAGAACCAAGGATGCAGACTGAAAGACAACCCAAGCAGGTAGGCCTGATGTCTGCGGCACTGCTAGGGAGAGATGTGCTGCCAAGGGCAAGCTGTGCCATGGAAAAGATTTCCTTTATTGATACTTCCATCTGGAATAAGATCCAAAGCAGGGAAGAAGTGACCACAAATGCTCAAATGACAGAGGAGTATGATCTGATAAGGTACCTCAGCACTTGATTTTTTTTTTAATTGGTAGCAAGCAGCTCTGATGTCATCAGTGCCAGAGCAGGCTTAGTTTTGAATTCCAGTGTCCTGTATCTTAATTACTGTCAAGTGCTATAACCAGTAATACTCTGTTACTGAGCACAGACTGATAAACTGTACTGAATCCAGTACCAGTGGAATAAAAAGCACTCTCACCCTGTCTGCCAGCTGGCTCCCTGGTGTGGCCCCATTGCCCAAAGAGGGAATGGTCTGCCTGCTTTGCCTGTTTTGCTACCCTAAGAATTAATGAATAAAGAATAACCCAGGGAATCCCTATAAAGAAGACACAGGATAAAGCTTTGCAAGGAAGCATTGTTGAGTGAGGAAACTGATACTCTACCCACATTAAAGCTCTGAAACAGTGATGCAAAGTAAGATATCAGAGACAGGATTGCAGGAAATTGTTAGCAGCCTTTAATTAGTATTTTCGGTGATAACTGCCACTTCTTGTGCACTGTCTTCCTACATAGCTATTATATTTCCTCAATAAATAATCCATCTAATCCACAAGCAGAGAGCTAGTTCGGGCTATAAAATTTTGTGTTCTCATTAATCTGAGGGTTAAGAATTCAGTAAAGACTTCTGTTTGACTCTTCTGACAAAATATGATGCTTCCACAAAATAGGATGTCTTTTACACCCATCTCCATGGAAAGGTCCCAAGGAAATACATATAAGAAACAAACCCACCTTTTTGACACTGATGGCAACAGCTTCTTTTTGACAGTAATCATCTGCAGAAAGGTCACTTCCAAATTTGTACTCTGGATGTGCTTCTTCTTCCTGGTCAGCTGCACAGAAAAAAAAAAATAAAAAAGCAAGATCAGTGAAAAAAAAACAGTTGCTTGTTTTTTTCTGTATGTTTGTGTGCGTGTGTGAGCTGAAACAAATGACAGCCAAATGCACAGGTTTGGTTTGGGAGATTCTTAAATGGAAAGAAAACCCAGGGCATTAGGTTTCCAAGGATAGGTAGCAAATTACAGCAAAGACCTGAGATTCTTAGGGCTTGGTATGGTTAGCAAGGGAGACTTTAGTTAGGATTCATTAATATGCTTAGCAAAACTGTAAAGAAGCACAGAATTGGGAAAATAAAAAAGAAATGATGATGGGTTCTTTACATAAAGATACAAAATGGCACTGGTTTCCAGGCTTCTAATGTGTACTTTTAGAGTTTCCTCACACACCCATGTTATGGAAGATCCTTTAAATTTATTAAGATGAATTTCCATGAGAGCTCTCAAATAAGACAATAAGACTTTTAACAAAAACAAAATAATTAAGAGTATGATTTATTTGGCTTTAAATAATTTCAGAAAATACTTATTTGAGCCTCTTGGTACTCTAGCATGTTACTAGTAACACAAGACTGTAACAACACTGTTAGAAGTATTCATTCAAGTGGGTCTTGGCCTGCTAAATAGCACGTCCTCTGTGCTCCTGGGTCATCTGAAGAAAGATACTAAGAGGCCCTTCCAAAAAACCCTTCCGTTTTTTCGTTATTGCAAGGATGGACAGCAGATTTGCATCATAAAGATCATCTATCCTGAGAACTGCCACTGACTGCAATGGCAACAACTTTGCAATATGAAGAAATCAAGGACCAGAGGGTAGGCTACAGTTCAGGCAATCAGTATGAAATGTGTCACAGTCCAGCATCGTGGGACAGAGACTTGCAGGTACTGCATAATTTACCTCCTCTGAAGGTGGCCATCTAAACCAGGCCATATGAATCACTCCTAGAAATGTCTACTTTCTTCTGTTGCCCATAAACACATTCCACATCACTGGCTCAGATCTAGATGTTTACACCAACGGTATCTTAAGCTTGGCACAAAAAAATCCTAACCCTGATGTTATCCATACAGAGTATAATGCAACAGTCCAATCTGATGTTGACACAAGCATTAAAAATAGTGACAAAAATCTGTTTCCAAAGCAAATACCAGAACCTCCCAGTCACGTACTCACATATATACACAGTGAAAATCTTACTGGATTGGTGCTACAAAACAATTTCTAAAAAAATTGTTAAAAATTAGCACTCAGACAACCTGAGCTGTGTTCAAGGCTGAAGATGCCAACCACAGGCTGGCGCATTGTCAGCAGCCGCTGGAGATCTGTATAAATGGTCCTGCACCGAGCCTGGAGTTAGCTCTGCCACCACAGAGCACACGTGGGTAGCTGCTGATGCTGACCCACTGTTTTACAACACCCAGGGTTCTGAGAGACATTTTCTGTGAAATCCTTACCACTTTCTATTTCTTCTTCATTGTCATCCTCTAGGATATTTACAGGGGCAGCCGTTTCGCCAGCCTCCATCATCTTTTTCAGAGCATCGAGCTGTTCTGTTTATAAGAAAAATTAATTAGATATATCATAAACAGTTTGTAGCAAAATGAAATATACGAAAACAAGCAAAAATGACTCTCGGATTTCGAGATCTAGTTTTACTTTATGGAAACTCCAAGACTAAGTTTTCAGTTAGCATTAAAACTATGCAGAATAAGAGCATCATTAAACACGGACTGTTGCTAGTTCTGAAAAGTTGTCAAGAGCTGTATCCAAAGCTTATTGAAAAAGTGAAAGTACCTCCACAGACTTCAAAGCCCTTTGGAGCTCATATATTATTTCTCCAAAGAATAAGGAGACAGCCACCTCTTCTGTGAATGATCTATGCACCATATTCAAATGGAGGCAGAGAGCTTGCATTTTCAATTGTGTGCCTGTGTGCATTTCAGTTTGACAGCACGAACACCATCAGTATAACACTGAAGTCAGTAAATGGTCTGCATGGTTATCTTTGGCAGGAGAAGGACCAGGGTTTATCACTATGGCTATACTGGAAACTAGGATAACAACATTATTATTATTACTGAAAGAAGATAAATATCAGAACTGGCAATAATAGCGAGAAGACCAAATTGAAATTCCATTTCATTTTTTGCTTATCCTGGAAAAACACAGCAATGTAAACACACCACCATGGGCAGAATTTACAAGAGATTGTATCTCAGTTATATTTTAGCTTGAACGGCAATCTGATAAAGTTTGAGGATTACATTTCTAGGTCTATCTATGCTACATGCTAACATCACGACCTAGACTCTAGGATTCATACAAAATGCAAGGACAAACAAAGTGTCATTTACACACAGTTTATAAGACATACCGTTCAAGACCGAAAGGCAAGTAACTTGAAACGTTCAGTAACATAAAGCCCATTCGTCTTAAGTCTGAACTTTTGTTTAATTTAATACTTGACACACTTTACTTACTTTTTTCTACTTCAGGCTTCAGCCTTTTATTCTTTATCAGAATCTTTCTTCTGAGGTCATTAGGAGAAGGTAAGGCTTTGCCTGTATCAAGCTGTAAAAAAATTAATAAAAATGATAAATAACAGCTATGGGATCTCTCTGTAACCATTTTGGACTTCGACTTTAGGACAGCAATGGTATTGGGCAGTGAGCAATCAGTGCCACCTCAGGCACAGCCCTGAAGGGCAGTGTCACAGGAGTAATGCCATGTCCTCTGTTCTTCCCTATCTCACAGGAAAGCTCTGTTCAGCTGAAATAAGCTCTCCAGCCTACGCCATCCTCAGCTGCAGGGACTAAAATGTTTTCTGTTGCCTCCTGCAATGGGCATGGATGTGGCCTGCAGCTCTTCATCAGAGGGCTTCTTACTCTCCCTCTCACCCTGCACACAGTCCAAGTCACAGTTCAGCCTTTTATGAGTTGATCTCTAAATAACTCACCTTTTATGGTCCCTTCAAGCTGTAATAATGCAAGCAAGAGAGCCCACACATACTGACAGAGTACTTTACAGAGTAAAAATGGGCTGGCACTGGTGAATGGAAAACGCTACCCAGTTCTTAGTTAAGTGCTGAGGGCTTTTTTTTTTTCCCCTGGGAGGGGCACAAGGTCATGCCTTCAGCATTTGTGAAATGCACAAAATGGCAAATATCACATACAAAGTAAGTATTAGTTAAAAGTTTGTTCCAATTCGGGGAAGAAGAAAAAAAAACATTACTGAAAAAAAAAAGAAAAAAAGTACAAAACCCTGTGAGTTAAGCTTCATCACATCAGTCTGAGACTTAGAAATAGATCTTTGGGTACTGTGTGTAGTACACTCTCCACCTGAGGCCTGCTAACGTATTATAGAAAGGTATTGCTATAACAGAATACAGATCCCAGTAGAAGGATAAGCAACATGGAACTAGGAGATATTGACTGGGCTAGTAAAAATTATTAGAATAAACATTCAGATATTCTTATCCCTAAATCCAACTCTCTGAGCTAGGCAGAAGGATAATTCTGGAGGGAAAAAATAATGAAGCAACCACTGCAACCTGAAACCCAAGCACAAGAAGCAGAAACAACAAATACCAACCAAGTCCCCCCACCTCACAAAACCCCCCAAACAAAAACACAATCAAAAAGAGGTCCCAACACAATAATGGGTGCACATCTCTCTGCAGAAGGGTGTTAATTATGTATTGCCACCAGGCGAGCTCGGTTGTGGAGGCTGCAGCTCCCTCACTGACCACAGCGTGCCCTGAGCAACCCGCGCTCTCCTGTGCTGTAGTTCCACTAGATGTCAGTGCCGCAGAGATCATTTGTCCCTAGGCCTGCGCGATGCCAGTGAGCACCCCCAAGCATAGTGTAGAGCTAGATGCCTGTTTGGACAAATATTTGCTTTCATCTTTAAAACAAAAATCTGCTTCATGCAATGTCACGTCTCTCTTCAGGTCTGTTGTCCCCAGCCTGTCGAGGCACCAGCAAACAATGGAATGTGGCTGGAATAGATGGTCCGGGTCTCCAGGGATGCAGCTTTACTTTGCTGGCAGCTGGGGACTAAATGGAACCTTGAGGGGAAATAGAGACCAAATGCAGAAGGGAGTGCAGGCAGCTGAAGCTAAAGACTTAAGCCTGAAGTAGCAGCACTGTAGCCTTTGGCTGGCTGTTTCAGGCTTGTCTAAAGCTGCTGCATTTAAGAGAAGAAGAGAATAAGTGAAGAGCACAGCACTGTATTGCAGAGTTCAGAGGGGACCACGACATTTTTTTTCTCTGGGTTTTAACTTCTAGCGTGACAACCTTACTTTCTACCAGTCTTAAGTGTTGCTGTCCCTGTCACATTCAAGAGAAGCCAAGAAAAGCACAGCCCTGAAGATGCTGATGACAGGAGCCTCTTTGAAGGGGCTCGCAGGGTCAGAAGTTGGGAAGTCAGGAATAGTCCGCTTTGCCACGGTGTCCCACAACACTGAGGAGCAGCTTATTCACTGTTTTGGCTGCTGCTGGCATAGGAAGCAAGCAAACTGTTCATAGGACTAAGGAAAGCCTGGAGACGTAGCTGCAAACACCAGGTAACAAGATATTAAGCCTCAAATATTGTGCTTGTGAAGTAGCATCTGTTGTTATCTCCTGCCATGCAGGAGAGTGAAGTGCATGCAGATTATAGTGCACTTGATGGCCTAAGTGAGACTGCAGGGAACACTTTCTGCTTAATTTATTTCTTAATGAAATAATGGGGGCTACCCGGCCTGCAGAGCCTGATCTCGAGTGTGAGGCATGCAAAGTGCAGCTGAAACAAGAGGTACTGCATCCTTCTCAGATCAGACCATGCAATTTGTAATTAATTGTTTGCCATCAGTGACCAGCAATTTCAGAGTTACATATGCCCAACAAATAAACTGTATGTGGTGTATTTTATATAGGGGTTGATATTACATCACTCATCAAGGGGTTGGAGTTCCCCAAGGCTGCTCACCCAAGCCCTGTACAGAAAAGATTAAACATACCAGATAAGGACAAGTTTGTATCAGAAAATGCAGACATCCCAAATTGCTACTCAATTTTGAAAGCACAGGATTGGAGTTGAAGAGTATTCCCTGAATTGGTATTATAATTCCATTTTGATCCTCTCTCTCAAATACAGTTAATATGAAAAATAGAAACTCAGGCAGAAAATAACATACCGGATGTGTATCTAGAGGTTGTTTCAACAGGAGATCTCCAAAAAGATCTTCACAGTATTTTGACATCTTGTACTGTTGATATTTGCTGGAAAATACGACATTGGTTAACTTAAAGTGTAACAACAAAAAAAAATCACTATTGCTCAACAAGAGCATAACAGTAAAATAGTTTATGCATTCTAAATTATGCACTGCCCACTTTCTCTCAACAGAAAATTATTCTTTTACTGTAAACAAACTGTTACTATAAATCCATTATCTGATACATATGAATTTAAATTAAAGACCAAGAAAGTAGATGAACTGAATACCACAGTTAATAGGACATTCAAATATACTTCACAGCTTTACCACAGATAAAAATATTGCCATTACTAAGCTAGCTAAAGCTTAACCGGATATTAAAGCACATTCCCTTCCAAGTGAGATCCAGTATAACTGCACACCCCTATAAGGTTTTCAAATATACTCCAATCATAGTATTTTAGAGCACATCAACTTTATTATCCATTGCACTATTAAAAATAAAACGGGATAAACTATATACCTGCAGTGATTTTCAAATGAAAGGATGACAGGATACTCTGATGTAACAAATGCTGTTTCCTTAATGGCTTGAATTACATCCTTTAAAATGCAACAACAGGATTCAAATTAGAACAGATCAGGTTACAAGCATAAGGAAAGATTTTTTTTTTTTGTCCTATTCCCCATCCGGAGAAACAAAGAGCTAAATCTCAAGTGGAGCAAACAAAAGCAGAGCAGGAACAAAGTGTACGCTCCTTCTCTTCATCCCCCAACAACCTGGGTTCAGTGTTTGGTAGTGCTCCCTGCACGTGCAGCAACGGTGGCTGCTCCGCTCACAACCCACCAGTGCTGCTACCCCCAGATCTGCCATCTCATCTTGCCAGGAAGGATTTCAACTCCTTCTATCTCTAGGTTGCTTCTACAGCTAAAAACTTCATAGGCAGTAGAGAGGATTTTTATTCTGTTATGCAAAAAGCTATAGAATGTGACGAGACTGGAAAAATGAGCAACAGAAAAATGAGCCTGCTTCATGCAGGGAAGCGAAAAAGGGCTGTAGGCCACAAGGCAAAAAAGAGCCTTCAAGATGCCATATTGATGTCAGTCTGTCACGAGGCAGAAGCTATAGGGTATGAAGAAGAGGAAGGTGCCCTGCACTGATTCTTGTCCTAGGGGGTTTGTTTGGGCTTACTTTCAGACGCAGTGGTCAGTCTTTTACCTTGAAAAGAATATCTGTACACATTGCTTTTCCATGTGTTATTATCGGTTCTTGGTCTTCACCTTTTCCATCCCAACAGTCCAACTCAACACATCTAAAGACACAAGAAAAACTGTATCAATTTTCTTAGTGTTGTAGCACAGGTAAGCTATTCAGGACAAGTTCTGATCAGAGATGTTCAGGAACAGTAGCTACAACACAATTTTAGTCATAACACAACTCCTTTTAAGACGTATCTGTAATTCAGGCTGCTCTTTTATCTTTGGACATACTACCTTACATACAGTATGTGTGGGAGAATATATCACACATGAGCACCTTAGTATTCATTATTTATTTTCTTTCCATAGTTAATTGTGACATGCTACAGTATGTCGAGAAATTAAGCAGGAAATCATGAACTGGTTTACACATAAATACTTCTTAAATAAAAGGCATAAAACCCTCTCAAATTCTTCAGCTTTCGTTCTGAGATCAAACTAATGTTGTGTTTATCACAACTCATCTCCCATCTCTTGAAACCAATTCTTACATTATATTGCAGTGTTTTTCTGTGAGAAATATAGTAACTTCTATATATATATTTTCATTTGCCACACTTATTAATTTATACATTCAATTATGCAACTTATCACTGTTTAAGGAATATTATGCATATTTAACTGGTAAATTTATAAATGTTAAAGACTATTATCTACAGCTTCCAACCTGCATCCAGCCAAAAGCACTTGTCTGTACATCTCCACTGAGGACTTTCCTCCAAATTGCCTGCCTGTTAAGTACGTATTGTGGGAAGAACTGATGAAATAATGAGCTAAAGGATGATCCATTTCTTGATACAACTCCAAACGATCTAGGAAAACTGGGGCATTTTCATCTGACATCAAGTATCTGCAAAATCCATCACTTGATATGAGACCTGGAAGGAAGAAGAAAGCATGGGTTTGGCAAAAATCTATAATGGACACAAACTCTGTCAAAGCAGGAACCCTCTCAAAAGGTTACGTCTACACAAGATTTTGCAAAAAAAGAGAGGCTCCCTCTTTCAGTACCCCAAGCTAAACAGCACCTGTGCTGCTGCACCCTCCTAGTACTCCACCAGTTTCAGACTCCTAGACTTTGTGAGCAAGTGACTGTGAGTTGTGCATTTAAAAGTCTTGCATGGGACTTCTTCTGCTCGCTATTTAGTCCCGCACTGGCTGTGGCTACACTGCTGCTAACCAGCTTGCAGCACACGCAGAGATTGTTCTCTGCTGGCAAAAATAAGCAGACAAACCTGAAGACGCTCATGCGTGTTCATTTGCAAAGCATGGAAAATCTAAGATACTTCCAAGTTCATTGTTTGAAATACTTGCAGTAGTTTATTCCGTTACAATGAAAAGCAACACGGGACTGCACGTTAACTCAGGAGAGCATTTGTAATTTCACTTACTTTCCTGTTATGTTGCTTCATAAAGTATAAAAGATCAAGGGGTAAGTTTCAGTGGAAAGAAAAGACAAGATAATCAGTACTGCAATATGAGTTTTTAAAGTAGCCAAGAGGCTAAAATAGGACGGAGGACAGGACGGAAGGGATTAATAATGGAGAGTCATAGCAGAGAATAATTATCTGACCCTAGCTTGAAGCTGCACTCCTTAAAGTCAAATACGGATGCTCAGCTATTTCTAAGGCACAGGTTACAGCACTCCCAATTTTATTTTGTTGAAAACAGTCTTTTCTCTTATGCAGAAAAGTCCAATAATCCTGCCTTTTATTTTGTTCATAGTCTCCTGAAAAATCCTGTAGTGGAGCTTAGGCTTTGTAGGGTTTGTGTCAGACAAGGGTGAAGTCTTACTCAAATATTCTCAGCTGCTTCTGAGTTTTTGAGGAAGCTGCAAAAGGGGGGAAAGTGGGATATCCAGCTTTAAAAGTGTTTTTATTTCATCCATCACTGAGAACTTAAAAGTGGCAGCACAAAATGTCTCTCAGATGATATGCACTTGAGGCAGGCAATGTGGTCTCTGATCTTCTTGCTCAGAGATAGCATAACATTTTGCAAAGCACCCATGTAGAATATTCTGCTGTAAGCTAGGCAGCTGCCCTCGTAGCTGATACAGATCACAGTATAAGAAGGGAAAATTATGATCTGTAAACTGTAAGCTGGAGGACTGTAAACCCCTCTTTTAGAGGTTAGATGCTTCGGAACACGTTGCCCAAATGCCTAAAAACCAGTAATGCTTAATCTCCTTCTGTTTGTTTACCTTTACTCTTCAAGTCTTCATCTGGCTCATATGTCTCAATTATCCGCATTGCTCTTTTTGTATCATAGAATGGAAATAAAATTTCATTCAGCCGAGGATCTCGCTGGTGCTAAGGTTAGAAAACAAGAGAATTCAGCCAAACATGCAATACATGGCTACCAACCAAGAGTATTTCATTACTGCAGATGAGAAAGAAAGAAGTGGACATTTTAAAAAAATCAAAAACAAAATAAAACTAAAACTTACGGAATATCCGATGGTAGCTTTAGCATTAGACAGAAAACAAACCTTACTTATCTTTCATAAGAAACCTAGGCAGTTTGATTCTAGAAATATTTCCAAAGAGTCCAGCGTAATCAAATAACTGGTCTTACTGTTGCTTGTTCATGAAAACAATGATTGCACGTGGTAAACACGCCAATGAAATGTTGAAAATAAAAAGCTAAACTCTCTTCTTCGCGAATTCGCTCTCTTCTTCCCGATCATTTTTGTAGATCATGTAAACTGATAGACTTGACTGATGGCACTGTAATCACCTCCGCAAAAATGCATGTCTTCCGCAACATCTATAGCTAAAGTAAAAATTAGAAGCAAAATAAAGCTATACTATAAATACAGAATTTGAAAGCTGAATTTAGAAATGTGCAATCACTGATTATTTGTGAATTACATAAATACTGCTCATCAACTATTCAAAAATCAGTCTAGGTTCTTAGAAGAAATACGTAAAACTTAAAAAAAAAATGCACAGTATCATCTCTTCCATTTACAGTAATTTATGGTATTGCAACTTCATAACATATGTAACTTAGGTATTTTAGAGACAATTTAGCAGTGATTTCTAGTATACTGCTAAAATATAGGGTTTTTAAGGTTTCACTTTAGACTGCACTATGTAATTTTTTTCCATTCCAGATTAGAGCTGCACACCGTGTGCCTGATTCTCCATTAAAAAAAATTAAAAACAGAATTAAACTGAGTAGTGGCATGTAAGCAGATGCAATAAAACATAAAGAAATAAATATGACTGTGAAACACTCTTTTACCCCAGTAGGTGCAAAGTTTTCAAGCTGTAGTTAAAGCAGAATTCAGGCCATCCCCATATTGGAGATTAATAATTTGGAGTGGACAGGATGGTATTCACATGGCTTGGCACAGCACTACCAGCATTTGCTGTAATTTCTTACATGTAAACATTTTCCTTTTTTTTTTTTTTTCCTAACCCCCTCAAGAAGAAGAAGAAGAAGAAAAAGCAATACCCAGTTAAATGTAAGCAACTTCATCCATTTTCTTCCAATCAATATATTGGTGTCTGTGCTTGATTCATTTCAAGAAATTACAGCCAATGCCAATATAGTCATGCAAATAAGGAGGGATCTTTCAAGTAATGCTTCTGACAGTCTGCAGTATCTGAAGTACAGCAATTACATTCACTACAGATCAGCTACCTGAATATGTAAGTAAAACTCAGGTGAAATATGAAATGAAAGCAGCTGGATGCAGGACATAACTTGCTAAGCACCACACAACAGCAATAAAACACTCGCATGCAACAATACAGTCTACTGTGACAAATGACAAGCTATATACTGTTAGTGAAAATAAACCACTTCAATCAATTTTAAGAAAGAGGAAGGGAGGTTCTTACTAAAGAGAGTTCTTCCTCACTCTTTCTTCCACAGATAATAATAAGAAAATATAAGAAAACAAATGGAATAAAGGAAAAGTCTCCTATTGGGAAACTGTGTCTCAGAATTATTGTAGGGAGCTAAGAACAAGGCAGTGTTTGTACTCATCATTACTACCTATTTTTTTCATCTGAACAAAAGTATGTCTTTAGTTTAAAAAGAAAGCAAATCTGACAACTGATGAAATGTAACCAAATATACATATATATATGTGTGTGTTTGTATATATATATACACATTATATATATATTCATTTAGTGCCATCTCTGGAGTGCCATCTCCTGAATTTGTTGTCTCAGGAAAGTAACCTAAGCAATACTAAAAGCCTTAAGTTTCATGCCAAAGATATTGTGGATGGGATGCAATGCTTCTAGTTTCTATTTAAGAAGGACACCCTTCCACTAGACCTTCTTAACCATATGAGGGTGAACTATCTAAAAGGATCTAGAAGCATGGACAGAAAGAATTCCTGGTTGATTTGCATTTGACCTGTGCCGCAATAAAAAGGGTCTCCTTTTGTGGAAAAAGACAGACAGACAGAACAAAAAAGGATGTCCTCATAGCTCCTTTCCAGGAGGTATATTCAAAATAATTTAGGTTGAAGGCTAATAAGGAACTGCCCTGGTAAACAACTCCCTTCTATATTAAAAAAAAAAAAAAAAAACTTCTTATATTTTCCAGGATTAAACATCACTAATTGAAGAGTTGGCCAGATATCAAGGGGATAAAAATGATTGCATCAGGAGAGAGATTCTGGGTCATTCAGTGCCTTTGAAGTCATGACCAAAACCTTAAACTCTATTTCAAAACCAAAAGACTTAGAGAATAGAGACAAAAGCACAGGTTTCAGGTCATCAAAGCAAGTGTCCCACTCTATAAAACCGTTTCACTAAATTTTTCCAGCTTCAGTCACCAACTGAGGGCCAACTATAACATTTCCATTTGAAAAGCCTGCCATATCTATAGGACGTAAGGAACAAGATCCTCAATCTTGTCCATAAGACTTCTAAGTCTGACAAACAACTGCTAAAACCACATAAAATTGAGAGTACAGCACTTCATTTTATTTTATTCAAAAGACAGTGGAGATAGCCAGGAAGTTCCTACAATTGCTGGCACTTCAAAAGTGAGAGCTTCCAGAAAGTACACTTTAAACTAAAATAAACACATAAGTCAAATTTAAAATAAAGTCCAACAATTGTTTACTGAAAAATGAGGAATTACTCAACTCATGATTAATGCACGCATGCAAAACCAGAAGCAAATATTGGACAAGATGAGGGCAGGACTTTGTTTCAAGCAGTGAAGTCTGTGAATACAAGTCAGTTTGGGAGCAAAATACTTTAAAAGGATCACTCGCAATTCAGAACACAATTTAACCCTTTCCTCTTCTAAATGCAGGAGGAAGAATGACATATCTTAAGTCTGACCGTGAGTCCTACAAACATCTAGATACTGGACTTTGTAAAGACCTACAATAAAATGTCGCAGTAGTGACATTAAGCATGAACTTACATTTGGCAGTGGAGGGAAGTATGTGGATGCTAACTGAGGCCTCAAGTATGTAATCATTAGGGATAAAATTGTTAATCTCACTATTTTTTCCTCTTTGAACGCTCTGTCTCTGTGTAGTTCAGTTTTCATGAAAAATAACGCACACATTCCTTATTTAGAAAGCAAGCAAGCAAGAGGAATTTACTGCTTAAATCTTAATGCAATAGTAATAAAAAATATGAAATATGTAAAATAGATTCTAAAATGGCAAAATAATTTTAGATAGATTTTTGGTAAACGCACCTGTTCCCTAAAAATTCATGTACAAAAGTCAAACAATTCACTATATCCTAGGTGGCAAGAATCTATTGGTGCAGAATAAGAGTGAATATATTCATTTTTCAAGTGCACATTCTGTCCGATTCACATAGTGTAGTAGCAGTTGCAATTCTGAGTGAATCAATCTTCTGTAACTTACTGTGCTTTAGGACTAGAAAAGAACAGCACTGTCTACTGAAAGACTTCTCACACTCATGATGTTTCTAAAAGAGAGTAAATATTCTTGCCAACAGATGAATTTTAGAAATCCAGCAGTAAAAATACCTTTTATTCAAAACCTACAGTGACTCAAAAGTGTGGACAAGCCCCTAAAATATCCTCTCAAAAGCTAGATTGGTAAGAGATGGGGAAAAATAAATAAAAGGGGGAAGAATAAAATAGCTATTTAACTGTTTGTAAAAGCTCATTTCTTTTTTTTTTTTCTGTTACTCCAAAGAATTAGTAGCTATATTTATCAGTAGCCTATAGGTAAAATATATTGCTTGTAATAAAATACTGAAAGCTTTTTAGCTAAAACTACACTGAATATAACAGTATAAATTATATAAAACATAGGTAGCACACCACATAACACAACCACAAGTAATTAACAGATGCAATCTGCAAAGCCAACATGTAGAAAGCACAAGAACATATAAGATTGGAGCTGATTTTTGCACCTGGATGTTACCATAATGGAAAGATCAGCAGATCAGAAGCATAGCAAATAATGGCATGATACATGCAATGGAAAGACTGGAAGAAGCAAGCCACTGCAGACAGACTTGTATGGTAGTTAATGTATGAAAAAGCTTACTTCATTTAGAAAGCTCACTAATTGGTCTACCGTTAAATAATCAGTTTTGTCTCCATTGCTGAAAAGAAATTTATTAGAGAATGTAAGTTTTCATATTATGATGCTACAGTAGGTATGATTTACATGTTGACATTGTTGATACTTTTAAAATCCTCTACTTTTCTACCTGAAGTGGCTCCATATCTCAAAATTAATAGTCACAGAATATATACTATCTATGCTAAGTACAGTGTCTCTCTCATATTTGGTAAAACATAGCAGATATTACTTCATAAAACAACATGTAAGTCTTCCGGCTAAGAATAATTTGAATGAAGAACCTTTTAGAACATCAGATTTCTTATTTAATTTAGTTAGTTCACATACTGCATTAATCACCTAAAAGAAGCAAGTTAAAATTACAGTAGTTAGTAAAGCCAATGCAAACAAAATAAAATTAAATAAAAAGTTCCAGGTGCTTCTTTTAACTCATGTAAAAGTTACTATAAAATACACAGTGAACTTTTACATTAACAGTCTGAAAGGGAAGGATGGGGAAAACACAGGCTTGAGTTTGTCTTAAAACCCTGCTGATAACACTAGGATTCAAAGTTTGGCAGCCTTTACAGTGCTCTGTCACTTTTAGGTATAGACTAAAACTACAGTAAAATAAGTTTTAAAACAAGATCATATTAAATTTTAAAACTTACATCTTCCTATAGAGCTCCTCTATGTCAGTTCGGGGACATATCTTTTGGGTAAGCTCATAAAATTTCTCGTAAGTAAATGCTGCAGGCTCAATTTCATCATTCTGCAACAAAATGCAAAGGTAGATTATCCAGTAGAGGACTGTTTATAGGATTCTTTTCCTAAGAGTGCATCTTATATTAGAGAAAGCAAATGAGAATTACTATGGTGCTTTACCTAACGTACACGGGTTCATTTGTATTTTTTGAAAAGTTCTCAGTTCTCGCCTTTATCGCAGCTCTGCTTGGCCCCCCAGTAACAGCAATTCTGCATAAACACAGAACTGGAACACGGTCTTTATTTTCCTCCTTAGGCTTAAGGAAAAGTGCAAGATGAACTTCAGGATATTTATCCTGAAGCCAAGGGACATTAACAAAAAGGCCTGGGTTTGGTGCAAAGGTTTTAAATAGCAAGGCTGCTCTTGCACGAGGGTGCGTCAAACTTCCCCGGGGGAGGGTGGATGTCGGACTCTAACACACTCAGCGCCGTGTCCTTCGGCTGAGCAAGGCGAGCGCTGCGGGAGGCAGGAGGAAACACTTCCCCTCGGGTGCCAGGCACCCAGGCTGTCCTACCAGGGGGATTCACACCTTTCTTCCGGGCCAGGGGCGGCAGGCCCAGGACAGAGCCTGCCTGCCAGGCAGGGAGGCCTGGCAGGGAGCGAGGGCCGGCAGCTCCGCCACGCCGGGGACCGGCACGAACGGCAGCCAGGGCCCAGCGTGCAACAGAGAAACACTAAATGTGCACTGTGCACCAATATGTTTTGCATAAGTGTGTGAGGGGGAAGGCTATTACAGGAAAAAAGTCCAATTTGAAAAGTTTAAGGAGCACTGGGGTCACAGATTTAATTACGTCTGGCTTTTGGTAAACAACCTGTGGTGACGAATAACTTACCCATGAACAGAAGCAAGTTTTTGTGTGATGCAAATGACTTAGATCACAGCTATGAACGTGAATGATTCATCAACGTCTTTATATATACATATATATATATATACACACATACATAAACTCATAAACTTATTCAAAACTGCTAAATACCTTTCCACTGGGAAGACCTAATTCCTTAAGTGCCTGAAAGATCACTTTTTCTGTTTTACCTGATGCAAAGGTTCTGGTAATGCTAAAGCAAAAAAAAAGAATAGGGAAAAAAAAAAAAGAGAAACGTTAGTCACTTTCTAAACAATCCATTCTCTCCCCCTTTCTGCCAACCTCTAGTCTCACCTATGAACGCAAGCACCTTCCAAGCAATTGTGCAGTTTAAAAAGTGTTCTACGTTTCACGGATCAGAAATGCCCTGCCTACAAGCTATCTAGTACAAAATATATCAAAATAATGAACTGAAAAAAAAAAAGTTTTTTTTTTCAATTTACTGGGATACAGAACTGTGCAAAATACTATTCTTTGTCTCTAGCCATGCAGCTTCATGCAAAGATATATGACTGCAAGGAGCAGCAGATTCTCCAAGTGGCAAGACCTGTCTTCAGGCATTCGTGGTTATAGGGACTCCCTTCCCTTTAGGAGCATTAAACTCTTCCTGGCAGGAGGCCATCCATAACGTGACCTGAACCCATACCCCATAGCACTTTCTTTCCTCTTCCCTTTCAAGCCCTCTCCGCTAAGGAGAAACTTGCAGCTGCAAGTCAAATTCTTTGCTCTCTGCAGTGGTCCCTTCCCACTCTGAATACTCCTTCACCTTACAGCCATATCAATAATCCTCTTCGAGAAATACTGTGCACAACTTGTTTAAGTAGATTTTCACTCCACTGAAATCTTTCCAAACTCTGTGATTAATAGCCACTTTAAAACAGGAGTGATCTCACCATGCAGGACACTGACAAGATTTCACTTGAAGGGAAATAAATCCAATTAAAGCTTAAATACTGGGTATGATTAATGTGAAAACTTTTGGTCTATTTTTGTTTCCATTCGGATTTCTAACTTTGGAAGAAGATCAGACCCAAACTTATAAGTTCTCCTTCCTTCTTTCTTGATTTTGACCTAAAACGGGTCCCACAGCCATTCAGTTTTGACAGCTAAACCTGGATTAGAAAATTGGGATCTGCAGGCCTATCTATTTCTAATGCTGTCAGAAGCTGTACATTGGAAAACACTCTACGACCATTGCTTGATGAGAATATGTTGCTCTTTATCAGCAAGTGAAACAAACATTTGCTAAGACTTTCTGTTAATCATCTAATGCATACTAAATAATTTCACAAAGTGAAAGATCTGAAACAAAATGTTGTTTTGTTGCCACTATTTGTTGCCATAGTGATTTGGAGTTGTTTGACTCTCCAAAACACTCTAAACCTCTTATGTAAATATCTTCATACTAATAAAATGAATATCAGGAAGCCAAAGATCCAAATGATAAAGTAATATTTTAACAAAGCTTAGCCAGTTTTTTAACTGGGTTCTTAAAACACTTAAGACTTCTATGCCCCTATTTAGGCACCTAAATAGTTTGATTTTCCAAGTTGATAAGTACTAAAATGTTTTCAACAAAATGTACACCGAGGAGTCTAACTTTAGGCATCCATTTTTTAAAAAGAAAATTCACAACCTATTTTTCTACTTATTGTGAGACAGAGAAAAATGCTTGCTAGATTTACAATCTATCCTCAGCCCTATAAAAATTCTATGCCTGTTCTAATGAATTGGACTCCAGTAATAAATGTCATGTCAAACGTGTAATATTGGAATAAGCAATTAATCAGAAACTGTGAGCCAAGATTCCATGGTTGCAGAAAAGTAATTTTTGATGACAAGTTCTCTTTTATTTTACCAAAGATGACAGAAAACATAGTAATAATCCGTAATGAGAGCAGCAGTCTAGAAGAAGATTGCATAAATCAAAAAATAACACAGCACGACACTTTCATTTTGCCAGAGAAGTTATAAAAAAGTCCTACTTTTTCCTCTACCAGAAGAGGCTTCATTCTCGCAGATTTACATTCATCTCATGGTAATGTCATGGAAGAAAACTGTGTTACTTCTGTATGTGAAAGCAACTGTGTTACTTTCATTAACAGATTTTTAAAGCGCCTCCCAAAACTGGTTTGAGGGGTATAAATCTATCACGGCTGTTCATGACTCAGTTACAACTCTCAAGCTTTACCACTTTCAAATCATTACTTACAAAATCAAATAAACACAAACCATTCAAAACAATTGCTTAAAAAAATCTTTTATCTTGGCTACATGCATTTTCTTGACTTGACTAGAACTGGAAGTGCTACTGCCTACATTCTACAAGAAATCCTCTAAAACTATGATTTCTACTATCATGAAACTCTAGAGTGAGATTTCTTCCAAACCATTTGGAGTAATTGATAGTAAATGTATTTATTAACAAAAAGTGTAATGTCAAATTAACCTATTAAGTCTGTGTAAAACAGATTTAGTCTTCATTTATCACAGCTTAGCTTTTATTGGCCTGTTCATAGGTAGACTCTAAATTAGTTTAAATCCTTATAAATGTAGTCACACAAAGGAAAAACATAGATTGAGCTAAGCTAGTTTTTGAACAGGCTCTAGCTGAACTGGTGCAATCTGCATGTGCATGTGCACAAGCTTTCTGCCAAAAGAAACTCGGTGGATACTGGACTCAGTGATCTTGAAGGTCTTTTCTAACCATAATGATTCTACGATATTTAGACGAACTTTGATCTTGTTAACGATCATCTACAGAAATGTTAAAATCAGAAAATACAAAGTATCCTCTCATAGCCATATTCTCCTAAGTTCTGCAAATGTAGTTCTACTCTCCTACTGCCCAGAAGACAAGGTAGATTTCTCCTAAGATCTGTCCATTACCAACTGTGCCAGTATTTCTTATCTCTGAAACATAGTAAGGACATTGGCAGTAACAGAGATAAGCCCCTGAGCAGGTTAAAAACTGTAAGGAATGAAAAGGGTCTTCAAGACTCTTTCAGAGTACTTCAGAGTTTTACTGTGCTTCAGAGTAAAAACAAACTAAAGCTGATATTGTGACAGACGTTGCTGCATTTTGGCAGATCTGCAGGTCTTCTCCTGAGAGAACAACATTCGGCAGCTTCAAAGCTCAGGGAGTTGCTGCAGGATCCCTGGGCAGCAGTGGGAGGAAGAGGCTTGAAGGAGCCAGGTTGACCAGAGGACACTCTTCAAGAACAGGTATATAGGACAGACGAGAGGTGGGTTGAAGGAGAAGCACCGGCGGGGTTTATTAGGGTAAACAGACCCTGGGGAGAGACTTGGGAAATGGGTGTGCAACATGGCACATTGTGTGTAGCAGCAATCTGCCTGCATTGCCCAGTTCTTCTTGGCTTGCCTCCCTTCAGCTGGTTTCCTCAGCCACTTGTTCCTCCCGTTATGCATCTGCCTCCTCCTCTTACCCGTTCTCTTCTGTGCTGGGCATCTGTGGGGGCAGGAGGCAGCGAAGCCCCCTGCATCCTCCTGCCTCTCACAGGCACCTCGTCCTTCCGGAGGGTGCTGTGAGTGCTCACCTCCCTGCTGAGCCTGAAATGGCTGCTACATCTTGCTCACACCAACACAGTGAATTCCTTGAAGGGTCCAGATGTTAAGGAAGATGGATTAGGAGATCTACTACAAATATACAGTGCAAACTATTTTTTTGCAAGAAATTAAGCAGGTAGAGACCTGTCTGTGCCTGGAACCTAGAAATAGTGCTAACTTGAAATAACAAACTCGTGCAACTAGAAACATTTGAAATAAAAATCGTTTAAGCAAAAATTGAAGCTCCCTAAAATCCGTGCTACAAATCTGGTGGGAAGATTTACTGCATTGAACTCAGTGGACTGGACTCCCTTCAGCACTATGTGAGTTTATCTGCAAAGGCAAATTAATGTTCTGTAGCACAACAGTGAGAATGTAGACCTTGCCTCATGCTAGGCAATATTTCAAGATGGAAGCATTTTCTGACAACCTGTCAGGCTATAAATTTACACAGAGGCATATAAAGCTCTCTGTTCAAACTCAGTCTTAAAGCTCTAAATTCTTGGAGATTAATTCATTGCTGTAATATTGTCTCATCTCTCCCCTTCAGCTGATATTCCTCTTGGGATCTCTACACAGAAGGTGTCCCAGGGCAATTGAAAAACAAGCAAGGGTTTAGCAATGTGAAAACTTAAAGATTAATACACTAATGCAGTTTTAACACTGTCAAGGCAGGGCTGGAGTCGAAATTAAAGCCTGGAGGGCAGCCCAGCATACTTGGCAAGTTCTTTGACCTTAGCACATTCTGTGGATCCATAACCACTTATTCCTCTCTTGAAAAAGAAATCTGTGAGGCTTATGCTGTAAAGTTCTCCTTGTTTCTCGCTGCAGGGTTCTCTTTCTGAGAACACAGCATGCCTCCAAAGCAGGATTTTTACACACTGGATGAGCAGGAAAGAGGCTCAATGTATTGACAGGAATGCCTGGAGCAGGTGATGGGAGAAAAACTGCATAGTCAGGGCTAAGAAAATAAAAAAGTTAAGAGTTATATAGAAAGAACAAGGCTATTCAGGCTCTTCCATCACTGAAAACAACTCAAGGCCTGCAATGATTCATGTACCATGTGGAGAAAAACAAATTCTATTCTAGGGGTTCCTATAAAAGCAGAAATAATTTTGGCAGAGCTGTATCTCTCATTTTACAAAGTACAACATTTTCAAGTGTACCTTTCTGTTCTCCGCTTGACTGCTCGGTTCTTTTGATAAATATTTTGCAAAATTCTACATCTGAGAAACCCATTCTAGAGACTGAGGAGTTTTAAGCCAAGAAACCTGATGCTTTTGGCTCTCAGGGACTTTGATAACAGTTGCAAGCTCTCAAATCTTCACTGTACTGGACTAATAGAAAAACTACTATGCTATTAAAAAGCCCTAGCAGGGCACTCAGATAAGTATGTCTTAGTGCTCTTTATTTTTACATGTGTTTTAAACAGTTACAAAATAGATAGGAAAATTTAATTAATAAGCCACAGAATTTGATTAACATTAGACATCCATTACTTGCTAAAAACTTGAACTGTGCTTACCTCCGAACTGGAATTTTGCCATTTGTGTTCGTTAGAAATGCCAATTTCATCCAGCTGCAATGAAGAATGAAATACGTTTAAAATACTACTAATTAAAACGAGAAAATAAATACTTATGTTCAGCTCAAGGATACTTGCATCCCTGTGGAATGTGCACAAACAAATAATTGTTCTATAATGAAAACACTTCTTTGTAACCCTTTGGTGCTTAAGGTAGGGCATTTCTATAATCATAAAGGCAAAAATCAGCCCAAAGTAATCAGTACCACAGTTATGGAGTTGGAGGAGAAGAAAGACTCATGAGATTCTGTTTGTGTATGCATCAAAAAACAAACAATGCAGCCAATAAATAAAGCACACAATATCAATAAATCAAATGAACTGTCAGAAATTCTGACAGTGGAGGAAGACAGTGGAGGACAGAAGGTCACTTACTGTTTCTTGAGGCATGTCATTGGACTGACATTATTAGCTCTAAAGTTATGTATGATGGATCCAAGCCCTTCTACCCATTGCTGAAAAACATGAAAATATACAAGCACTGAGTTAGCAAAACTGAAGAAGGAAAAAGTAGGAAAGCTTGTCTCAGAGCAAGGCTCCCCTCCTCTGCAAGTAAGTGTAATGGTAGCACCTGAGTTAAGGAAAAATTTAGCAGCTTACAACAATATGGAAAACTCCTGCCACATTCTACATATTAATATTTTATCCTTCACTAAACAAAATAACTGTGCTTTCCATTCTTCCAACTACTACAGCAGCACTGCAGTGCTATTAAAGCAGTTCACTGCCAGCAAAGGAAAGCAGTTCATCGATTGCTTTTATTAAGCTTTCCATTTATAGCCTGTATAAATACATGTCTCTTCCAGTTGCTGCTGGCAATATTAGCTATTACTAAGCAACATATACAATTTGTGATGACACATTTAACTGGTCCAGTTTTAGAACAGGAACACAACAAAATATTAAAAAGCTAGAGCGGACCACAGGGAGGCACAACAGCTATGTAACTCTGACCTCACCTAACACCCATTACGTCTTCAGTCCTGCTTTCTTTCTGTCTTTCAGCCTTACAAAGCAAAACATTCCGGTAATCACTGGGATGAATAACACTCAACAGCAGATTACCACACTTATGCAATTCCTTTTTATGGATGTATTTTTTTTACTATGGCTTGTGCCTAGACTTTGCAGTACGATACAGAAGAAGCTTAAGGATTAGACCTTAACATGAACTCTCATTGATTTCAGCATGAATCCTTGGAGGATAAAGCTATAGAAAGAGGAAAAGACGACGGCATTACAGACCAAGTTCGATCTCAATTATGCCGTTGTAAGGCTGGGATTACTCAACAGATAATTTACGCTGGCGGAAGTGAGACGGGGTTTGGTCCACTGCTTAACATCAACCTTATGAATAAAGAAGCTTCTCGCTTCTGGCCAAATTCTGTGTGTGCCGCTTGCATTGACTTGGGCCTGGTCCAGAATTTGACACTTATAAATAGATGCAGACGAGTGTATTTTTTCTTTTCATGAATGAGTGCTACACATCTACAAAACAGATGAAAAAAATCTTTATTTACGTAGAAGCAATACTTTTGGAAAACACTGTATAACAAATTTGTAGGCAGTAAATCCCAATTGGCTAAAACAACGTAAAAATCATCTAAGATGCCAATTCATAAAATAAACATGCTTAAGCAGATACTTATACTCATGAAATGTTACAAGAATGTCAGAAACTTCTGTTTGAACATGGAGAACATGATAAGAGTATCAGGCTCCCTTGTAAAAGAACCTTATAAACCTATCTGACCCTAGGAAAATGAGTGATTTTTTAAGATGTCGATCAATACTTAAATATTCTTTTTTCAAAGTATCCTTTTAAGAAGTACGGTATAAAAATATGAGAATGCATATGAGAATTCTTCATATGTTCTCCTCTTATTATGATGCTCAGAATTATTCATCCTTGCTATTTTTATCTCACCTAGAATACATGTGATACTACCTAGAGACAGAATTCCTGGAGCGAGGGAACACTGTATAACCACAACAGCCAGTTAGGCAAACAAACATGCTGTGAAGTAATGCAAGGGGACGTCCCCAGCAGTGTCTGTACTCTCAGAGCACGGCTCTTTCTTCCCCTGCAATATCTCCTCTGCACTTGCTGCCTCAGTGTGCCCTACTCTGCGCGACCGCACATGTTCCCTGCCAGGAAAGGGAAAAACAACGTCTTTCCAGCACTCACAACTCCGACACGGAGGAGGGTAAGAGACTCACTCGGTCTCACCTCTGAAACAGCTTCCAGACTTGGGCTGAAAACAATCCATCAGTAAAAGGCTGCCCTCCCATTTCCCAGCTGCATGAGTAAGAGAACTCAGTAGCAGCAGTAGGATGCACTGTCCAGGGACAGAAAGCAAGCAAGGTTCATGGGGGGAAGAGAATGGTATTTCAAGTTATTTATTACAGCAACTAGTTCTGATAACAACAATTAGTTGTTACTTAGAACAACTTTAAAAAAAAAAAAGAAGTCGATGGAGCTAGGGAACATGTATCTTTTCATACAAGAGTTTCCTCAATTAAGATGATACTAGAAGAACACTTGCCAAAATTTCCTGAGAGCCCTAAACTCTACTCTAACCTGCCTCAGGTATTTTTCAGTCATCTAGAACTGTGGAATTCTGACTCTGGTTTATCAGTGATCGCATGTGTGTTTCCTAAGAAACATTAATATACTCATAGCTATATAATAATTTGCCCTAGATAAGGCTGTAGTCCCTTAAAATTCTTTGAATTTTTCAACATCCACCATGAATGTAAAATGACATATGATGCCTGGCAAACAAAATAGGTGCAAGAATAGCCATCATGCTATATACGTGGTGTGAACAACTCTCCAATTTTCAAAACACATATTTTTTTCCTGTTAAAAAATGCCACTAGCGCAGTGCTGGCAACACCGATATTTGAACAACAAACAAACACGCACCTATCAGTTCTGATTTGAAGTCAACAGACTGCAACTACACCAACTCTCCACAAATTTAACATTTCAGTGTAAGAGTACCCAGCACTCAGTTCCCAAGTCACTCTTACACCTGAAGAACAGTTGCATGAAAGAAGCACTGCTAGGGGGGAAAAAAAAATCTAGGAAAAGATCAATACCCCAGACATCAGGTAATTCATTCGCATTTAGTATTTAGAGGGACTCCCTCATCTTTATTCATGTCCTTTCTGACAGGGATGCCAAATCAGGAACAGCTACCTCTCAATATCCGAGGGGCACCAAAATGCAGCTGAATGCTGATGAAAAAGCAGCACATCTCTGCTGGCCCCGAGCAGGGCAGTAATCCAAGAGAGATGTTGTCACGCTATGACTCATCTTTACCTTGGTTTGATGCCCTCTGGGCAGGATACAGCAGTTAGAGACCCACACTTCCCCAGCTGCCCGATGCGGCAGCATCTGGCTGCCCCTATTCAGTCTGGGGCTAAAGCAGCTTCCCAAGCGCCTCGTCAGATATTCCCTGCAGCTACCAGCTGGCCCAGAACCACCGGGAATAAGGAAGCTATGAAAAAATGCTTCTGGATTATGAACATGCTGTGCAGAAATAAAATGCCATAAGAGGGAAAAAAAAATCCTGACCAATATATTAATATTTAAGCACAGCACAAGACATTCAATCCATTTGTTAATTGGTCAACACAGAACACCCCACCGAGCCAGAGCAGTCTCCAAATAACAATTACATTCATCATCACTTTTAACACACTGTGATCCAACACACAGATATTCACAGAAAGCCGAAGTCTGAATACTGTGACAAATGTCCAGCTGGCAATATATTGCTTTCATGTCAGCAAACCATTTCTGGATTAAATGTACACTTGTCTAACGACCATGCAGAAGGGATGAAAAAAGAGTTCAGCTCTTTTTCCAGCCAAACTGCTATGAGGACACTGTCAGTTTTATAGATGAAGCTGGGACCTGTATACCTCTGTAATCAAACAAGGATAAATATCATAAACTGCCCAGAATCTCCAAATCACCTCTCCAGAAAGGGAAAATCCTCTATAAAACAACTGGTTAAACAGGAAAACCCAGTTCACTCGCGTTTTACAGAAAGTGGAATTATAAAATATTTTTAATTGAAATTCAGGAGACATTCAGTCAGACATTTACTTATGCTGGGGCTAAATATTTTCAGATTTTCCAAATATAGCTCAGTACATTTAAATCTATTAATGTAATGCCTGAATGGTTCTCTGTATACCAAGAATTATTCTACCCATATAGAGGAAAGGAATCTGGGTGCCCTGCTGTCTAATCTGACAGAAACAACAGCCATAAAGCTAATCAAAAAGCAAAGACACCTTGAACACAGACCTGATATACACAGGCTGATACACAAGGCCAAAACCTAAGTGCACTGCTGGAATTAGCAACCTGCAACGATTTCTGTAACATGATCCAGCACTGTAGAAATGCCTCTACACAGAGAAGGTGCAAGGCAATGTGACCGAGGCAGCAGCACTCTCTGAGCTTTTGCTGGAGAAATTAAATGCCCCTGAGGCAGTTAGCGACAGCCTTAGCTGAGGTTCATTGATGAAACACAGCCAGCAGTGGCAGGGTGAACAGATAGGCTTGACCTCTCAGCTCTCTCTTAGCCATCAACCTTTCATTTAGGAGGGTTAAAAAGGGCTAAGATTAAGACCATTAAGAAGGGCTAAAAACCAGTCTAACCTGCAACTCACGCAACTCCATACAAGGTCATCCATGGCTTATTTATAGATGAGGCCATTACTATCCAGGCCTCTTGAAGTTATCTTACCTTTACTTCTTCAATGCAGCCTTTCCACAGTCACACCTGCTTAAGTCAAGCAGCAGGAAAGCAGAAGCAGAGAAGCACTGCTCTCCAATGCTGGTGTTCAGAGTGCCTGCGACTGGCTGTCAGAATCAAGGTCTTCACTGCCTTTCTAATCTAGTGTATTATCCAGGCCAATCTACGCAATCTCCCTGCATTTCAGCAGTGCGATCCACAGCCCTCAAAACAGATCCTCCGTAGACCTATGAGGGCCTCCCACCCGGGCCCGTTCTGTTCCCAGGCGCTGCCATCATTTGGCCCACATGCCCCAAGGACACCCCAGCTTGCACGGCCTCTGCCGTTGTGGTTGGCTCTTCCTCTCCGCGGAGGAAGCTGTAATGACAGAGAAGGAAAAGCCCCAGCCACAGCCAACCCTTGGGCAGTCAGTCTCAAGCTTTTTCGTGATGCAAATTCAGCAGCACAGGTCTGCCTGGAGCAGTTTAAACCATCCCTTTCTTGCTCTTCATTACAGCCTTCCATGGAAGTGCAGTACCAGGTCATTCTACCCCCTGCAGCTGGAAAAATAATAAAACACTACTGAGGAAAAATGAATGAGTAATGGACACATGGTTGATTACCATGGGAGAATACTGAAAATCATCTTCAACTGTTTTTACTAATTTTAATATTATTTGGCACCAACCCATAAGGAATGCTAAACCCCAACAGTGGCCTGAACGTAAAGGGTCATAAAACTTTGCTAGGCTTGCAAGCCTATTTACAATAGGTTACAACTGCTCGGGATCAAGGCTCTCTAATAACGCAGAAGAAGGGTAGTGAGTTCCTCCCTAACCTCAGTTAGTTGGCGAATTTCTCACTAACCTCTTCCCCAGAAGTATAGGGATGGTGTCTGCAGAAGCAGTGAGGTCAATCTGATAAAATGCCCCCTTTGACAATTTTCAAATCTATTAAGAAAACCAACACAAATTATCAAAATAATCCAGCTACCTCCAGGCCCAACCTACTGCAGTGAAACTTGCTCCCCTGTGTGCAAGAAGTCCCAAGCTACACATGAGTGTGTGGTTTCACAAGCTGCAGGTTCAGGAAGCCCATGGAGAACAGAATCAAGCTTTCCCAAGTCTTTTGAAGAAATAAATGGCCTGTCAGGATCCTCTAGTATTTTGCCCATGTCTGTTGACACAGTGACCAGTAGATGTCCCTCCTATTTCAACACAGATGTTTCACAAGTCATTTCTAGTCTACGAAAACTGCCACACCTCTCACACATGAGACAGCAAAAGCAAGGAGACAAAACCCATCCTCTGCCTGATCCACTGCAGTACAGACTTGCTGGATACGACTGTCTAAATTCTGCTACAATGATAAAGGGCTTTTCCTGTTTCAAGTACAGCATCTTGAAAGCCTAGACATACAAACACTCCACATTATAAACTGCCTGGTATGTCCAGACTGCTTTCACCCCTCCGTAAAGCTTTCCATCCTGGAATTAGTTTCCGACACTTGAGTTTCTTCTGTCACATGCAGACTGAAGCAAATACAGTGGAGTTTTACACAGTGAAAAGGACCCTTGTTTCTCCTGGCTACAGAGAATCAGAGGTGAAGTTTTTAATTTACTGATTTTCTGCAGCAAACAAGAAAAAAAAAAAAGAGCAGAGAAGCAAGCACATGGCAATTATTTTAACTGCAGGCCAGATGAGTCCTGGCTAGGATGTGAAGATCTCTCTACAGAGCATGACGTTACGTATTTGGCAGAGAGCTACCTAAATGTTTAAGTAGTAGTCATATATTGAAGACATTTGGAAATGTTTGTTTACCACACAGGCTATGAGACATTAGCCATATAGAAACATCATGGTACACCCAAAACAGCAGCAGACTTCCAGAGCTCTGCCCAATTATGACCTGCAGTCTTTTAGGACAGGTTTGATTTGAAATATCAAAACAAATCAAAGCTATGGGAAACGGACCCTGAGATGCATCTGTGCGATGTTCCTTTGGGAGTCCTCTACTATCCTTTGGTTGTCCTCCGAGCAATATGACTTTGGCAAATAATTAATATCTTATTTCAATGAAAAAAGAGAGACTTTTTGTAAATGAAAACCAGCAAAACGTGAGAAAAATATCAGTCCAAATGCTTTATCTTAGCAAAAACATGTTCATCTACTTGTTTTAAACAAACTGAAATCAATTTAAAAATGAATGACTATTCAAACTGAAAGGCTGAGAAGCTTAAGAACACCAACATGGAATGCCTTCAGCTGCAGTCATCCCCAATGCCATAGCTTAGCATCTGACTACAAAGGGTTTCAGTGAGCTGCTATTCACAATTCGTCCTCCTGCCGCACAGGTTAGTCAGCACACACAATTCGGTGTCTCAGTAAGGAACATACCTGTAGAAAACATCTGTTTTCTACCCAATCCAGCTATGCCAGTGGAAAAGGTTACTCCCCTCAGCAGCTCCTATGGGGTAGCTCCCACCCCTACCTACCACGAGCAGATGGATTTGCGCGAGTTCTCCCCACAGTGAGATTATCTCAATCACTGTGTGAGCTTCACCCCTAAACTGGTGAACTTAATTCTTCGGCTCTTCCTGGAGGTGAATTAGGAAGTGTTCACACACACTCCTGTAGCAGCAGGGCAGAGGGAACAGCACGCTCTGGCAGAAGCACAGAAGCTATCAGCTGTAGAGACAGTTCCTCCCAGCAGCACAGTTGGCTGAGAGGAAGAATGGCTTTTGCAGCCAAATTTACCCCTACTATGCAAGAATATTACAGAAGACAAAAAAGAGCTGACTGCACTTCGGTTCATTTTTAAAATCCTTAATGCAGTCCCAAAGGGGATGAGAAGGCATCAAGTCCAAATTTGGGGTTGCTAAACTACAACAGCTTTGTTGGATTTATGCCAACTTTGGTTAGGCAGCCAACAGCCAGTATGCCCTATGCTAAAGTCTCACATCAGCAGTACATTGCCCCTGCACTAAGGAAATTCACTCTCCAAATATTCAGTACTCCTTTCAAATGCCCTAGATTGGGGAAAGCAGATTATCAGATTACTAGATCACAGAAAGTCAATCTAGTAAGGAGAAAAACAAAAACAACCCTCACATATGCACATGCATCTCTAATGTGCCATTTATTTTTATAACCTGATTTAATCAGAACTCCAAATATTAGATTTTAGAATCTACCTTTTATAGTTGCTCTCTACTACCATAACGAAGTTGCTTTAGGAGTGGACCATGACAGCAACTTGAAGTCAGACACCCTATTTTAGGGTGATTTTGTTTTAAGAGTTGAAATGAAAACCAATTTCTCAGCTGAAAACACCAATAAATTTTAAGTAGCCAGAATGTAAATACCGGAGCTGGAGTCTGGAGACAAGTGGAGAGATAATAAACACCCTCTTCTTGGAAGAGCTGTACTTGGAGCTCAGCGATAGCTTGGCCAGACCTGCTGAGCTCATCCCCAGAGCAGAGGCAGGGGAACATGGGGCTGCCCTGGCACAGAGGGGATGACAGAGTCCAACTAACCACCAGGGAGGAGCCCTGCCTGGAGGGCAGGATCTCTGCACAGACTATGACATGAATCTACAGCAGTCAAGGCACCAGTGTGGGATGGCTACTCTGCCTGACCACTGGCAGAATCTCCTCCCCACTGAAACCGCTCCTTGCCACATGGGTAGCCTGAAGAAGGCAGGGATTTACATTCCTTTTTCTCCAAAGCTGCCCAGTGCCAACTAGAGTCAGGCCTTTGGGAGCCAACAAGCACTTCTTGGCCTCATTTGAAGGTATTATCTACGTAAGCAGAACTTCTTCCTCACCAAGGAAAGCTTCTGAGTTTTCGCATTTGATGCCACCAAATCCCTTTGCTTTGGGGTACCGCAACCAGGTGCAAACCACTCCTGAAGCTCTTGAGAAAGGGCCTATTGGGAAGAACCACAGAATGGTTGAGGTTGGAAGGGACCTCTAGGGATCACCTAGTCCGACTCCCCCTGCTCCAGCAGGGACACCAGAGCATGTGGCACAGGCATTCAGACGGGTTTGGAAGATCTCCAGAGAAGAAGCCTCCACAACCTCTCTGGGCAGCCTGTTCCAGGGCTCTGTCACCCTCACAATAAAGAAGTTCTTCCTCATATGGAGGTGGAACTTCCTGTGTTTCAACTTACATCCGTTACCCCTCGTCCTGTCACTGGCCACCACCAATAAGATTTTGGCCCCATCCTCCCTACAATCACCCCTAAGGTACTTGTACATGCTGATCAGATCCTCTCAGTCTTTTCTTCTCTAGGCTAAACAGGCCCAGCTCACTTACTCTTTCCTCATACGATAGATGCTCCAGACCTTTAATCATCTTTGTGGCTGGACCTCTCTAGAAGCTCCACGTCCCTCTTGTCCTGGGGAGCCCAGAACTGCACCCAATACTCCAGGTGCGGCCTCACCAGAGCTGAGCAGAGGGGCAGGATCCCCTCCCTCGACCTGCTGGCAATGCTCCTCCTGATGCAGCCAGGAGCCCATTGGCCTTCTTGGCCACGAGGGCACATTGCTGACTCATGGGTAACCTGTTGGCAACCAAGACTCCCAAATTCCTCTCTGCGGAGCTGCTTTCCAGCAGGTCAACTCCTAATATGTACTGGTGCCTGGGGTTATTCCTCCCCAGGTGCAGGACCCTGCACTTGTCCTTGTTGAACCTCATGAGGTTCCTCTCTGCCCAACTCTCCATCCTGTCTAGGTCTCTCAGAATGGCAGCGCAGCCCTCAGGAGTGTCAGCCACTCCTCCCAGTTTGGTGTCATCCACAAACTTGCAGAGGCTGCACTCTGTGCCCTCGTCCAAGTCATTCATGAACAAGCTGAAGAGTATTGGGCCCTGTACTGATCCCTGGGGGACACCACTGGCCAGAGCCCTTCAACTAGATTCGGCTCCATTTATCACGACCCTCTGAGCGATCCTGCCATCCAGCCAGTTCTCAATACACTTCACTGTCCACTTATCCAGTCCACATTTCCAGAACTTTCCTATGAGGATGTTACGGGAGTGTCGAAAGCCTTACTGAAGTCAGAGTAGACAACATTCCCGGCTCTCACATTGTACAGCCAGCCAGTAAATATTCATCTTCCTGTGGCAATAAGCAGGAAAACAACCAGAGATGCATCCTTTACAAATATCTGGAGTTCTCAAGCTACAACTGTTGTCCCTTTCCTCCAAATGCTTTCCTCTGGCATTTCATGACTTACCTTTCAAAGTGGATTAAGTCGGGGCATACTTTAAAGTGCAGTAGGAGCTGCGTAACTACAGAATGCCACATATAGACTCTCTTCTAGAAGAGATTTACTGTCTCCCAGAATAAAAATGTTTTGCTATAAACAAGCCAGAAGAATTCAGCAGGAACAACTCTATCAGCAGATAAATCTTAGATTTTTTTTACTTTAGTGCAGAAGTATAGTGGAAGTCATGTGCTCATCATACACAACAGGTCAATACAGTACAGATCTTCCAGTTTATTTTCTGTATAGTCCTACCCTCAGCACAGCCACAGCTTTAAAAGCAGTTTAGAAAGCCCTACGTTGTTTTTGGCTCGATAAACTTTACTGTCTCCCTTGTGCCTGTAACACATCAAATCAGGTGGATCGCCCTTGCTGACAAGTCCCAGACATGTATTTTTGAAACCTGAAGTATTTTTGGTGCAGAAGACTCACACTTATACAGACCTCCCAGAGCTGACCCATAAGCAGACTGCAATGCATGACACATCATCCTGGGTATCTTAGCTGTTAATGAAGCAGTAAACCCTGCAGACAGTATAATCACTTTACATTTGACAGTCTATGTAACTAGTCAATACAAGGTTCACAAACAAGTTAATGTAACACAGTTTACCCTGATCTTTTTTTTTCTTTTTTAAGAATAAATCAGAGACGTATAAAAGTGAACGCCTTCTGTGCCTCTCTTTTTTGCTTCTTAAATGTTTTCAAAACCTAACAGTCTCACAATGTTTCCCTGAAAGGCGGCTGAAAATACACACTGTAAAATCAATTTAGTGCATCTATGCAAGTTATATAACTATGTCTTTTATCATGTTGTTTACCCAGAACTCCCAATGGCTGAAAAGGTAGGGATCCAACCATTGAAAAATTAACTGGGTCTGCCAAAGGATTTAGAGATACTGCATTCAAAATTCTGTTTTAGAGGATGGGATTTAGTAGGTATACTGTTACTGATAACTAGAGTCAGTACTTAGCCAGAAGCAAAGCACAGTATAATACATCATAACTGCACAAAATCTGTAAGTGTAGTAGCCTCACAGGGCAGAAAAGCAAAAACTGTGTGTTTTTAAAACCCCTTAAATCTCTGCATTGTGACTATCAGTATAGAATCTGTCCTCTGGATCAGGCTTCTCAGCAGAGCAATTTAGAGCAACCCGGTCGAGTACCAGGCCATGGAGGGGCCACGCAGCCTTCAGCAGCATTGTGAACTGCAATCTTAAACTCTCAGCAAAGATGACGTGTAGAAAAGCACCATTGTTTTCATATGACTGTTCCGTGTAAACGGGAAACAGAAAGCAAGCTGGGTATGCTCGAATCCTGGGCACACTAGAAAATTTCTTTCCTGCATTTGTCTTTTTAAATAATATGAACTACACAATACAATTAGGTTATCGCAGAACAAAATTTTGGAGTGCTGAGCTCCACCCATTAGGAAAAGTAATTACACTTCCCTTCAGCATCCTTGTGTGTCACAGACCCACTACATATTCTGTTCTGCGTAGCCTGCTACATAAACCCCATACAAGGCTGCTAAATACTTGGGAAAATGCTGTACCCTATGCTTAATGGTCTCAGTGTCTACTTTTGATAAATTACCATGTATGCAAAGGCTGATAAAGTTGCTATTTCCTTTCACCACAGCACACCGACATTTTATAGAACGCTCCAGAGGGATGTTTGTTGTCCTTCTGTAGAGTGTGGCAGCAGGCATTAAAACGGGTATTTCCCTCAGCCAGGCATGTTGACTTGCTTCAGAAAAACAAGCCCGTGGAGCTGAGGAGCTCTCCTCTTTTTTATTTCTCCCACACATTGTTTAACTGCAGAATACCTTGGCTACTTCTGTGCTTTCCGCTACCATGAAAGTGAAGCTGATGTTCACCAGATCTGTGCCACTGCAAACACACACTATCCGTCCTTCCAACTCATTTTCTGATTTTCCAACAGCCTCAAGTGCCGTTAGTATTTTGGGATCCTGTTAAACAGAATAAATAACTTGTTACATTTGCAGTACTTTTATTATGCAGTACACTATGGTAAAGATGTATTTCTGTCTCCATAAGCATTAATATCTTTAAACCCTTCCCAATCATCTTAAATGAGTGTTTTCATATAAAATTCTTGTCAGTAAGCCCCCAAAACAATATTTTCTAGTTATTAGGAGCATAATTGTGAGAGCTAAGAAGTAAATGAAATATTTTAAATACATTTCAGAAAGTTAAATTAAAAATTAGATACATTACAGTAATGGAGAAGAAAAATGAATCACTCCAAGGACAAGAATGGTTTGAATCTCTGAGTAAATTAAGTCTAGTTAAGTCTGTAATTACAGCAAATTATGATCTGTGTGACTTCTGGCTGTTTCTTAATGTTATATCTTACAGACTGACACCTCTGCTGAGGGTCAAAGGCTATGGACTTAATGGGCATAGAGAACAAGCTACCCATGTAAAGACAGAGGTGAAGTCTGAAGCATATTGATATGGTTGTCTGCACATGAAACACAAGGCTGTCTGTGCTAATAATTCTCATGCCTCTCATTTCCCAGATACCTAAAACAACTATCACAATGCAATGTTGCTTTTTAAAATAATTAAATGAAAACTAAGGAGTTTGAATTGGAGTTTTTATTTCAAACATTCGTTTTTCTGCTTTCACAGCAAGCTGAAGGCAGAGTGCTGCACTGAGTTAGAAAGACTGGATACAAAAACTTCATGCTGCAATTACATCAAGTCAATTAAGTTTAAAATTCAGAATTTTAGACAGTAATTGTAAAAGAAAAGTTGTGTTAATATTTTGCCACTAGATGAATTGCATTCTGCACGTCACCTTCATTTTAAATTTTTGTTGTCTAATGGACAAGCATAAACTAAACTAAATATAAACCGAAGAGTACCTTTGGTACAGCTCCAAAGCGAACACTGTTGATCAGGGAACACTCTAATACCTGTCCTTCCTGAAACAGAAAGCAAAGGTACATGAGTTCAAAGGTCTGTTGACACATGGCGTCATGTAGAAAGTGCAGCAAAAATAAACAATGAAACTTATTTGCAAACACTGTTAATTATATATCAATATATATACAACATATTTCCCCTTCGTATCTGCTAATTCCTCCCTAAGTACTTCACTTATGTGATTTGAGCCGGACTAAGGCTAGTTGTGTTAATAAAGACACACACTACTTTAAATTAAAAAAAAAAAAAAACTAGCAACATGCAATGTGTATTACTGACATAAATGTTGTATACCTTTCCTTCACTTTTCCAGCTCAGAAAAAAGCCAAATTCATCCACTTGAAAGAGACAGTTGGTTTCAAAGACAAAAGATTCCTATAGAAAAAAAAGTAGAGGCCAGTATTTTAGTGAGTTTGACAAATGCCATAAATTAATTTACTCATCAAAAATAAAAACTTCTTATATCTCCCCCCGTCTTCCTAGAGAATGTGCTATTTTCAAGCAATCAGAAGAGTGAGGCTTTTAACTAACGATCAATTCTAGCAAATTGTCCTACTGCTGCTGTTTGAGATATTAGATATAAGCTGTGATTCTTACCTCATCAAAAACTTCAGTGAAACAGAAATTCAAAAGCAAAATCCAAAATATGAAAGGGGAAAATTATGCCATCTGACAATACTGCATTTGGGATCAAACCACCCTCTTACACTCAGAACTCAGAAGTCCTTCTCTGATCGACTCGTGCAGCACATAGGGCACAAACACGCCGCAGGGAGAGCACCCACACAGCCAGGTTCAGAGGATACAGGGACTGGACATTGCACAGTCACATGAACTGACCAATTTCCCAGCCTCCAGGCTCAACTGATACATTAGAAAGCAAGCAAAATGTAGGAAGATCCCACTGTGCAGAATCAATCATTTTTTAAAGGAAAAAGAAGGGATCTAGCATTTCCACAATTAAAAGGCCACAGTAAAACAGCAAGCACGTGTGCAGGCTACAGGACTGAGGAGTGATCCAGAGTTCAGTACTTTATTCTGTATTAAGGACAAAGAGGGGGACACCTTCCTACTATGCTGCATCCTCTCCTGTGCACACAGCAAGGGCAGCAAGCACCAGATTCCACCTAGCAGTTTTCAGAGTAAAAGATCTTATGTAAAGGACAAATTGAATTTAGGTGGCAAAACGAGTACAAACTCCAATGCCCTCCATCCATGGGGCATGCTTTAAGATCAGCAGGTATTCCCAGGACAGGCTGGTCTCACTGGGTATGTGGTGTCTTTGAGGTACCACCCCAGGAAACAAGAAGCTGTTTTCATTTAGAGGCGTTCAAGGATATTTCCAAAACCCCGAATCCAGCTACAAGCTTGACTCCATGCCCAGCTTCTGGTCAAGGCTGGCCAGCGCTCCTTCTTTCTTTTCTTTCTAGCCTTGACTCATCCCACTATTTTTTTTTTCCCTGCAATTTCTCTTCTCATGTGGCAAAGCAAGCACCAGGTCACGTAGGTGCCAAGTGATCAGTAAGATTCCTAATCACCTCTGCTTTCTTCTCCCCATATTCTGCTGATAGCCCTGCTTCAGACTCAAACTCTTCAGCAGACAGATATGATAATGCTTGGCTCAAAATGCATTTCCATAGTTCTGCAATCCTTCTGGTTACGGGACTGATCTGTCAGTAGCAGATGGATCAGGACACCACTCCAGATTACAGTGACCCAGATTTTTCGAGACACTCAATGAAATTTGGCATGTAAATGTCTCATGCTGTATTAGAGCTGCTCATTCATGGAGACCCTATACCAGGACTCCTGAGCCCTAGCTCTGCACTGACTTGCTCTACAGCTTCGGTTAACTCGTCATTTCTCCTTCTCCCCACATGGCCTCGTCTACTAAGGTAGGGATCTCAACACAGAATTTCTAAGCAATTTGGAAGCCTAGATCTGAAACAATTCTCTTGAAAATTTTAAGTCCTGTAATACAGCCATTGGTTCCTGCTACTTTTGCACAACATGCCTAAAAGCACAGTGTGGGGTAGGCGATCTAGTTCCTACTACCACTGCAGCACAATTAAATAGCAGACTATGTATCTCATAAAACTGATGATATCAAACAGTCAGACTATCAAGTTCTCACTGTTTACAGGCTACGCATCTTAACTTCTGAGTCACTGTTTTTTACAGCCCTTGATGATTCCTGTAAAATTCTAGATGAAATACACAGTGAGTTACCCAAGCAAAATCCTTACGATGTTTCCAGAAGAGTTTCCCTCAATAAAACCAACCAGGCTTCCAAGCGTCCCATAGCAACCTTGGTGCAACCCTTAGCAAACCTGGCATGTCACACACACAGAGGCAACATTTCACACGGAAGGCGGCAAGCAGCCCCCCCTTCTCTGCGGTTTGGGAGAGCGGTAAATTGAGCTGCAAGGAGCTGCACTTTACTGCGCTGACATCGCACCCCAGGGCCGCGCAGCACTTCCTGCTGGCACAGCCGCCTGCCCACTGCACTCAACTACTGTGAAAAGGGGCTCCGGGTCGAGATGTCTCATATTCCCTCAGGCTAAATCAAGGATCCGGTGCCTCACTGAGAGGTCCCAATCTCACTCCAAGACGCCAGCACTTGAACACTTCTCTGTATCTGCTTGTTTCTCCCTCTTCCCTGCCTAAAGTGCCAGAAGAGCCACAGTCACACGACAGGCTGTACTCAATCACTCAGGTCCACATAGGTCAGCTTTCTGAAACAGCATTCGATAAAGTAAAGAGAGAGCTTTTTCTGAATCTCATTTATAAGGTTATTATAATAATGCCCTTATTATAAGGGCATTCAGTGTCCACTAGTGTCTTATTAGCTTGTCTATGGTCAAAACTGAAAATAAAAGGTAATATAAAACTATCCCCAACTTGGCAGTCCTCATGATAAAAAAGCGCCTTTGCTTATATTTCAAAAGATAAGTGGGAAATACTAATATCCCTGAAGGCGCTTACCGAGATACCTCAGTCCAAAAAAGATTAAAAAGACCCTGATAAAACTATACTCACAGGCATTTCAATGCGGAATACAAGGTAAATGCCTAGCCACTTTATTTTGGCTGTGTAAAATGTCCCATCTTGCATTAAAGCACAACTGAAAGGAGGATCACAGTAAACATATTTCAGAGAGAGTACAGGTCGATTTTCTAAAGGAGATAAAAACACCCCAGATCTCAAATGATGCCTCTGACTCAAAATATAAATGTTCCGTGTTCTTCTACTTTCCCCTGCGAGATGCAGGTCCCCGGTTCACACGTAAAAGACGACACACATCAGATTTGATACATACATAAAAATGGAAGGATACACTTTGTTCAGTGACGTGCCTTGTGGAACTGCGAAGATGAGAGTTTTAAGCAGATCACAGATATTTTGATTCAAATCTCCCCTTTCTTTTGCTCAGGGATTATTTCAAATCAGAGGATTAAGTATATTTTAAGGCTATTTCTTTCAAAAGCAGAAACTGCAAGATTATAAAACATGTCAATATTTCCTCACCACATACATTTCTGGAGTTATTTGACAGTTTATGTGTATACATGAAAACAAAACATGAAATACTTTGTAATATCCACATATTTAAAAGAGACAGGCAAATGAAATGTGAGTGGTCCCTTACCTCTTCGTATCTATCAAACACAGCTCCATCTTGCATAAAAGAGGGAACTGGCTTCTGCCAGTTAAATTCATAAGGTTTTGCCATGATTGCAGAAGAAAAACCTGAAATGGAAGGAAAGAGCAGAGTTCAATAGCTGTCTTTTAAAAAGAGTATTTCATAGTCTAAAAAGGAAGAAAAATAGCGACTTCAGCTTTTCTTGTCACACAGTAGGCATATTGAAAAGGAAAAAAAACATAGTGCACTTTCAAATCAAGAGTTTTCATCACAAACATGTTTTCATGTTCCGTAAGTATAACTTTAAAATAAAAAATGCTCCTGAAATGTGTGATTGCACATAATTATTTGAGAAAACACATGGACTGTAACATTGCACTGGTTCAAATATCTGTTACATCACTAGTAGAGCATAATTAGGCTGGGATTAATGCTGCCCCAGGTAACCCAGACTATCACAGCTGGTAATATGCACAAGTGCTTCTTTTTCACAAGAGAACATCATATACCACACAGACAGAATATATTTTTAACACTCTAAATTGCATACTGCAAACAAACATTACACATTTTTACTCCGAGTTTTGTATCTCAGAATCCAATTATACTAAACACAGTTCCTTTTTTTTTTCTAGTGATATTTTTCTAGCTGAAGATATGGATAATATATAGGTCAAGATTCATAGGGAAAAAGCCTGTTTAGGAATATAGGGCATGAAATAAAATTAGCTGCCAGTGTTGCATAATTTGTGCAAGCTTAGGAATGTGAACAAAATAAAATGTTCATTTCCAATCTAAGAGTCATCTGATATATCCTAAAATATATATATATATATATAGTTATATATACATAAAATCTTCAGTATCCTTTCCAGGACCCTGGTGCTTTGTTAGGCATGTTACTTTACACCACAAAATGTCCCAACTCCGTGAAACACTAAAGTTTACCCTACCCGAAGTACATCTGCTTTGTACCTGCTTTCCCACACTATCTAGGACGTACGGTATCGTGGTTATACACTAGACCAGAAAGCCTTGCATGAGAAGGAATACACTTGGCAGTAGCATGACGAGATGGCAACTCCGACCAACAGACGGCTGAGCTCCTGACCCAGAAGGATCCACAGGACAGGGAACAGGACAGGCTGATGTGCAGTTGTTGGACTACAACAAACAAAACCCATCGCACGCGGGCACCACGCTGAGCCACGCTGCTCCAAGAGCAGACCCAACACTGCAAGTCATAGCTCAGTCTTTGCATTTCATTTGCTCCAGAAAACTGCAGTCTTCACCAGCCCCTAACCATGGCACCGATTAAGCCTGACTTTTATTGGACAGACGTGGGGAAAGGAAGAAAGCCCAAAGTCCTTCCATTCCCCACACTTTGCTCCCCAGCACTCACCCACTTAAGTGATGGTGAAAGCCCCTGCCTCCAAAACAAGGGTTAACCCAGGACAAAGGGACTGCTTTTTCCTCACACTGTGCTTGAAACGAGATTCAACAAACCCACAAAGGTCAGAAACATCTACTTAATTACAGGAAGCAGGAAGTGAATCCTGGGGGAAGGATTTCTCTCTATGTGCCTTCACAGACTTAATCATCTACTATTGACTACCTCTAGGAAGAAGATACAGGACTAAATGTATCCAGTGCAGCTATTCCCTCTGTTACAATGCAGGCACCAAGCCCAAGCAAAGTCTGTCCAAACAAGAAGAATAAAAAGGATACATAAAATGAAAGGGAGAGCACTACAGTCCACATAATCCATGTTATACAAACTGTTTTTGCAGCGGCTGTGCATGCCAGAACTCTTAAGAGCAGACTAAAATATTACTAGTTGGGTAGCAATTCTTTCACACTGCTTCTAGTCAGAATTTTTTACTTTCTAATTTCTAATTAGAGTTCTAATTCCTTTTCTAATTTCTACATTAACTTTTAAGCACAGAATAGATGCCAATATGTATATGTGCATGCATGTGTTTACACACATAAGCATTTATATGTACATATATACACACACACAGTTATGTTCTCTATCTTATTAAAAATGTTCTGGAAAGAATAAGAACAAGGAAAAGATTTAGATAGTGCTATTAAAGAACTCTCTCTAATGGTGGTTTTAAGAATAATCACTTATGTTAATTTTCTACTGAAAAAGGAGTTCTTTTTTAAAAAAATGCAAAATATATTTTGATGTTGTCCATCTCCTCATCTCCTGCCTTTTTTTTTGGTCATTGATACATGAACATCAAAATACTGGTCATGTTTCTAAAATGGCATGAATACATTAAATGAGTTCATTCTCTATAACTATCAAAGATGCAGTCTGACAGTTACATATCACACCATTAAGCGTTCAGTCCTTTTAGAAGATGGCACGTAAACTCAAAACAACCTCTCTGTGTTCTGCAATTAAAAGAGAGGCTAAGCAAAATAAATATGGGACAAGTGACTAATAAAAATGTGATTAGCTTTATTTAGTGCCCTATCAAAAGCCCCCCCTTTTTTCTCCCCTGTGTATTTGGCTTTTTAACACTCTGTAAAAGGTGTAATATCCCCCATGAGGACCATGCGATGTTTTGAGATTCTTTCAAGCAATATGCCAAAACATTGTGTTTTTATTATTGTTTAAAATACTCTTATAGTCTTCAGTTCTTTTGGGGTTTGGATCAGTGCGAGTTACTTTCTGATTATTCCACATGTGCGAGTGACAGACATCCCTTGGCAGCATCACGGCACCCCGCGCTGGGCCGCTCACTGACTTTGTGCAGTAGCCCACAATAATCACAGCATCTTGAAAACTTAATGCTTGTTCTAACTGCAAAGCTACATTTACACAAACACCGCTTCAGAAAAACAGTCTTCTGAGTTTATAGGCCTTGTTAACAGCCAGAGTTTAAAACACAACCAAAAAAAAAAAAAAAAAACAAAAAACCCCGATCCCAAACTATCTAACCGCTCCCCAAGGAACAGCTCTTGGAAAAATATCCCTTACATTTAAGGAAAACTTAAAACATGCACACCCAAAGAAGTGGTACACAAACCATTTTTATGGCATACTGATCCTTCCCATATAAACACCTTTATATGTTTAAATGACTTTTACTATCAGAATGTACCAGAGAAAAATCACTTCATATACAAGACAGGTAGTTTATGCACCAAAACACATTGCTAGCATGCAAAGTTCTGGGAAAGGCAGATGCATTCTGTGCTAAATCCTAAGAAATGTGATGACACTTTTAAGGCTACAAAGAATACTCTTCCACAGCCCCAACACTGCATGCTTGATCTTTCTCTTTTTTATTTACAGTGATGTCCGTAAGACACAGATTTTAAGATCTACATACTCCAGAATTGCTCTGAAATCTTATGACAACTGACAACATTTTTTTTTTTTCCCAGGATCTGGCACTCTGAGCCCTCTAATGTGCTCAAACTGATGCCTATCTCTCAGACAGGCTAATTACCTTAGCGCTGCAAACATGCACTTAATTGCCAGTTTGAACTTAGCTGAGTTCATTGTCCAGCCACAGAAACACAGCTCTAAAAATCCGCGCTTTACAGATATATCTTCTCCTGGTCTGGGTACTTACACAGTGTGATGAAGTTGTCTCGTTCCTTCACTGCTGATAAACTAAACAGACTGAGCTCTTCACTTTCGCGCTGCGCACATTCTTCAAAACTCGGAGTCGCTCTGAACCCTCTCCAGTTTTCCAGCTGCCTTTTCTAAAGTCAGGAGCCCAGAGCAGGACACAGGAGCCTAGCACAGCCCTCTGTCATATGAGCCAGAATTATAGTCTTATTTGCATAACCTTGCATTTAGCTGCATGGAAACACTCTTGCTTGATTGCTCATAATTTACCAAGCAATCAGGGTTTGTGTAGAGACTTGAGCTCATTGTTATTTACCATCTTACCTCTCTCTTGTCTAGCTCACAAGCCAGGACAGTTTACAGATGAACCGAGATACACTAAGCATGAGGGAAGGATGGTTTGAGTACAAGCAGCAAGGAGTCAGATGGATAGTAACAAAGCAGTTCTTTAAGCCATATGCTTTTAGCAGCTGTGCAGAAGGTGACAAAAATTTATCTGTTTTCAAAGCAGTCCTCCTCAGTCTAACACATCTCTTACCCTCCTCCCAAAAATCTGTTATTCCCTAACCCTGTCAGCTTTTAAGATCATGCACACACACAGCTTTTCACTCTTTGGAGCTCTTGTAATCTTAATCAATTCCTAAGTAGCTTACAGAAGTATAGATAAATAACCTCAAACATGAAATTCCAGCTTTCCCTTGATTGCTAATATATGCATGCATACCCCCTGATCATGGGGGGTTCTTCAGAACCCTTTAAAGAACACATTTAATAACAATGCAAGGTCTGAAGACTCCAGTCAGAAAGCACAGATTTAGAAACTAAACTGGAAAGCAGCCGAATTGTAATTCAAAAACTTTCAAATGCCCTGTACAAATTAAAATCAAAATTCTTTCACTGATTTAGGATTCTTAAAATATAAAAATGCCTCTACATACATACCTTTCACAAGGAGCAGACAAAACACACACAAAACACATTCTAGGGCTTGAGCAGTGACCGCAAGGGAGAAGTAGATGAAGTCTCCCAAGTTTAGCAGTTAGAAGTGTTTTGAGTTACCTCCTGTTCTTTAAGCACTGGTCTAACCCTGAGGCCACCATTTGGCTCACAAGAAAGAGCATCTTTTGATTCACCTGGAGTACCCAGAGGGTGAGGCCACAAAATTAACCACTGTATTATCTATAGCAGTATGATTTAACATAATATCTTCCTGTTCTGCAAGCTTAGCTGTACTAAACTAAAACAAGGAGGAAGGAGGATACAACACAGGACAGATGGACTATAAATTCTGCGTCTTTCATTTTTTGACCAAAAGAAGGACAAGGTGTGTGAACAGGAGGAGGAAAGGATTCTGTTAATACAAAGCAGACAGCTGTTTGGGGAAAGAGGTGATATTTTAAACTAACCCGCAGGGCCGGCTAGCATGATGGATAGGATACTCCTCGGATCCCATAAACATCCTGTCAATGTTGAGTCACTGTTGGAAAGGAGGGCAGTATCCGTGTGAGCTGATCCTGCCATTCTAAGACGGAGCTACATCATAATTTCCACAGTTTGCTTAGGCCAAATCATCACAGCAATAATGGTACAATTTCTTTTAGTAATTATTATTGTGCTTTTGGAATTAATCATTATTTGCCGAGTGAAAGATGAAGAAGCTCTGTATCTTTTATTTCTTATTCTATCACTTCTCTCTTCAAATCGCAATACCTAAATAATGCATTCTAAGAAAAAATGAAGTCAAATTTAGTATTTTTGCCTAGTGGAATTTATTTTCTTACAGTAACAAGGAACTTTTTTTTAAAAAAAAAAAAAGTTCCATCTTCAAGTACGTATATCCTTCACCACCACTCCTCTTTGGCAAACAAGAATCTTTATGAACAAAACCAAACAGATCCATATAAACAGTCCAATGTAATCTTAGAGAGCTGTATTGTGGGGTTCATTGCAGTCCAGAAAGTCTATCTGCAGGGATAGAGCCACAGGGCTGTTTGCTAGAGGTAGGAACTAACAGATGGTACACTGAAGTTCTTGTAAAAATGCCTCGTTCTTTTATTTATTGAGGTTCTAAAGCACTTTGACATGCAAATACCAAACTTTTTTTCTAGATCTTTATGGAAAGAAGATGCAGATCTTTGTACACTTCCTTCTCATTGTCAAATTTATTTCTCTCTAAATGTACCATCATAAACATATAAAAAAATGCAGATGCTGGGTATTTTTTTTTAGGCCCAAATTTATTTTTTTTAAGTGTAAGCTTTCAGCACTTTATTTTTAACCTGCTATTCACACAGCTCATGCAAGCAACCTAAACCAATTTTCCCCAAAACAAGCTTAAGGAACTGCAAAAGACATTACAGCAGAGCTCAGGCGCTTGAACATACATTGCCTTGTAAAGGTCTCCTTTTCCCCTTGGTCTCATTTTCCACGTTGCTTTAATTGCTGCAGAGCACTGGCATGCAGGGGCAGCGAAGAGGTTACCCCCAAACAAGCAGTGGCCTGTTCTTCACTAACCTCTTCTTGAGCGTTCCACAAGCAGCTCAGCGAGGCTGCCCCAGGCCGAGCTCTGCCTCGGGCTAAGTGCATCTGTTGCTGACAGCAGAAAACAGCAACAGCTTATGCCATGGTACTGAAAATGAGCTGCTCCTGCCTTAACTTGACATCTGAACTGTGGTTCAACCATCAGCTCTGATGACAGCCATAATCTACAACAAGCACAGCTCCTATGGCAGACTGACAGACCGCAGGACCCAAACACGACCTCTCTTCTTCCTTAGCTGTTTTTGTCCTAAGCTCTTCTGTGTGTGTTGATGTCTAAGGTTTTGCCCAGCCTTCCCACTCGCTCCTAATCTCCCTGCTTGTCTGAACAGGGACTGAAGTGAAAAAGTCAGAGTAAATATCAGCTTGGCTTACAAAGACCAACCACTTAAACCTGCATACACACACACACAAATGCACACAAGAGACTCTTTAAGAAATGTTTACAATAGCACAATGAATTCCTGAGGAAGAAATTTACCATATTCTCTAAGAAAATTAACTTCTATTAAAGTTCCTATAAACTCAAAGTACATTAATTCACAAAAATAAATGTGAGGCAGGAAATGTTATATATGTAATAAACTCAACATGAGGAATAGATTATACAACAAAAAAAGCACTGGCTATACTTTTAATGTGAAGACTGTTTAATCACAATAAGAGTAATGCAATCAGCAGAAGAAACCAACATGTGGAACGCTTCCAAGTAATGCAGTAAATAACCAAAGTCCTTAAAAAATAAAAATCAAACCAGTAACGCTACTGACAATACCCTCTGATTTTAGCTCCTCCCTTGGGCACTAAACCTACTGATCACAGCTGCCTGTCACCATTGGAACTCACTCATCTCAACCCAAATCTTTCCTTCCACAGTCAAGTACTTTATTAAGGCCTTTCCTTCCACTCTGTTGAGGAATGCGAAACAGCAAAAGGGTATTTAAGCCACCTCATGCTCAGAGCAAATTCTCAATCTTGAAAAGGTAAGTTACTTGTACAGTGACCAGCAGCACAAAGTCGCCGAAGCAGATTCTGCCCTTTTGAGTGGATCCAAAAGGCCCGACTGCCTGTGCAGCTCTGACAGCATCAGCACTGCCGCGCGCTACCGCTGCATCAAGTAAAGCTCTTGGCTTCAACTGCTGAATAAAATGGGCCTTTAGATACGTGCCACATCAATGCCTAGAAAAAAAAAAGTTTAGTAATCTCAATGATGTGCTGAAATTAAAAACAAGCAAACAAACAAACAAAAAGAACAGATTTTACTCCTGGTACACAAGGTTATCCTATAGTCATAACAGAAGCTCATCTATACACCCCCCAGGAAAGTATGATTTGATTGGAAGAGCAAACCAAAATGCAGAGCTACCCTAATAAACTTTTCACTAAACTGCAGTTTTGTAAGTGCTAAAAAAATCATGAGGCAAACATATAAATCCACACACTTTACTGAATAAACAAAGTCATTTTTTGTTCTTGTTCTTTCCCCCGGCAATGAAACATTTTATGCTTGCATTTTCAATTTGCAATGGTAAGTCAAAAGGCAAGGAGAAAGACAAGGACCTTCCCAAGAGATGATTTCTGAAGGTGACCTACTCTTCATACTGTCAGCTGTACACAGAATTTAGCTGATTCATCGAAAGATATAATAAATCGTGATTTATTTTCATTTGCATTGCACTGTTCATGTAATAGTAGTCTTCTGCTTCCAACCTGTGAACTTTCTCTTACAGCATGAGTATCAGATAAAGAACATTTTTTCAGGTCCTTTACCCACCCTGTCTTCCTCCAAAAGTAAACACTGCTCAAATGTAAAATCAAATTGTTGGAAGAATGTTGAGGATGCTCCCATTTTACCTTCAGTTAAGCAGCAGCCGTGTTAGAGGCATTAAATATTTATTTTTAGCATAACGTCAAGAATATCACTTACTGGAAGCCATCTCCCCTGGTACTACTTGAGAATGAATTGGACTCTGGTGACAGGAATAGTTTGTGTAATTGTAGCCATGATCTTTTCTAAATCGCTATAGCATGTGATGCATGTATAACACCTATCTTGATTTAAGAAGCAATGACTTCTATTAAATTTAAGTACTTCATGTCTTTCAACTGAAGATAGCGTCAGAACAGGCTACCTATACCTAATGAGGGGGGGAAAAAAAAAGTCTATTTTCTGAATTAATTCCTAACTCTCTTTATAGGCTTGTAAAATCCAACCTTAAAGGAAAGTGACCTATCAATCTGACTACCAAACACACTCCTCACTATGCTATTTAGGTAATTAACACGACACTTAATTTCTATTGTTGTTTTTGTTTAATCTGTAGCTGACTAATAATACAGAAATGAAAGAATACTGTTTCTCCATTTTAAGTATACCTTTATGGAACATCTGTGATATAGATTTTAATTAAAATCTGTAAGAGAATTTGACACTTAGTATTTCAGTTTCTTCTTTTTAGCCCCTTTCAGGAGCTTTCATGATTCAAACGAGAAGTGATTTTGGTACTTTAATTTGCAAGGACAACATAAATAAATGTTTAAAATTAGAATCCTAAGAAGAATTCAGATGGGAGCATGGGGAAATACCAAATAACCCTGAAGGAGCCGCATTCTTGTTAGCAATATAAGAGCTCAAGTATCCTGGGAGATAAAAGGACTGTAAAAATGAGAGACTGAATTATTAATTACAAATTAATTGCAGAAAGACAACACAAGCTTACAAAACAAATTCTTTTCAGCAGTCTTTAGGATTTTAAATGCAAGAAGAAGTTTTGGAAATAACTCAAGCTAATACCTCAAATAAAAATAAAACTAAATACAAATATCAGCTCCTCCATGAACACGTCTTTAGGACATGGTTGTCTGTTCCCAAACAACCGTACGGGTTCAGACCGTGTATTAATAAAATTTAGGAAAAGGTCAAGATGGCATTTTTGTAATATTTTCCAAATCTCTGTGTGTTTAAAATAATCCCTTCTATGGTCAGATATATTAGCTCAAACCAAACTTTAATAAAGTTTTGACATGCCTTAATATGAGCGTACTCAAAATACACAGATATTTTAAAAACTAATAAGCTGTGAGGAACATAGATGTTACTTTAAAATCTAAAATTAGGCAAATGACACTGCAGCGGGCAGGGTCCACCTCCGGCCCGTTCGCTAGGTGATTTCCGAGCAAAGAGCACCCAGACTCATTGCAGGGACTCAAACTTGGGATGAGAGCAAAGGCAACTGGCTCCCAAGACAGTGTCAGCCCTCTGAGTGCTCCTAATGTCAACAACTTGCAGTCCTTAGTTGGGAGGGTTGTTTTTCTCTCTCTCTCTCTCTCTTCCCCCCACCCTTTTTATAAGTAGATAGTTCTTGAAAGCTTAAGCTGGGTACAAATTTCTTGGTAGATAACACGGAATGGAGAACAAAGCAGCACAGAGAAACTATCTGCGTTTGGTCAGCACGCTCCTTCCTTCCTTCCTTCCACCTGAGATCCTTTTTCTCGCTGTTATCGCGCTCACGCTGCCCTGCTCTCAGGGGAGCTGCGGCCCTACGTGTCCCGCGAGCTTGGGACAGGGCAGCAGCAGCACAGCCAGAACGGGCCCTGCGGAGGCTGGCGGGGCTGGGACAAGGGCTCTCCCTCAGGGCCTCGCTGCTTTGGGCTTTTTATTCTTCCCTGCGCAGCTTTTGGGTCCAAGGCAAACAGAGCACCGAGACAGACCACGCTCGCTGCGTTTAAGGGAGGTTCTCCCGGTGGCTCGTCCCAGCATCAGGAGCCCCGGCAGGTCTGCAGCCCCCTGCGAGAAGCAGACCTATGCACTGGGATGGCATTGAACAGATGGGGAACAAAAACTAAGGAAAACCTCATCACCATCTGGCCTAAGCACTGTTGAATGGGCTCAACTTGCCCGTCTTCCTCACTCCCAAACACCCTCCTTGCCATATCCAGGATCAAGGTTTATTACCAACTGTTCAGGAAAAAATCCCAGCCCCTTGGGGTTAGCTGGGAGTCAGCGGAGCTGGCGAACAGCAGAGGTTTGTCCAGGCTGCTCTGCAGTCCTGCTTGGACACTCTGTCTTTGCCAGTTTTATTTCCACCTCCTCTAGAACGGGGCTAATCTTAAACACATGTGGGGACACATCTCAGACACACTTTAGTGAGTTTTGAAAGCACAGAAGGCAAAGTATTCCAGAACACAGTGCTGCTGAAGACCTTTAACTACCAAAACCGTTCAGTATTAACTCAATAATAAATATCGAGTCAGTCTTGAGAAAATAAGATTGCCACAGTTTTAAAAACAGAATGTGTCACAAGCAGTCAAGGATAAAAGTTTGCCTGTATTTGGGAAAAATGGAACCCCTCTTTCCAGCAGGACACAGCCATACTTTTGACATATCCCAAGCCATTAGATATTTATAGCTTTAATTTCAAAGACAGACAAGAGAAAACAACAAAAAAGGGTTCTGAACTTCATATTAATGCTATCCTTCCTTTATCATGATAGGCAGGTGACATCTCCTGTGAATTTATTTTAGCCCCATATCTTTTTAGTGGTTGTGCAACTGTCCAGAGACACTAAAAGCAACAGAGACCATGTATCTGATGAGTTTCATAGTTAAACATAAATGAAAGATATAGGTGCACAAAAGAAAGATATAGGTATCATCAGCTTCTTCACCAATCCCTGCCTCAGAGGCACAGAGCAACATGCATAAATGTATGCATCTGCTAATCATATATTAAAACAACTCCTTTGACACTGTGCTATGTTTATCATCACATCAGTCATTACTGGTTTGACAGAATTTTTCTCCTTCAGGGTAAAATGAGACTGCATGAGACATCTGAAATAAACTACTAGGAAAAACTGTTCAGAAGTGCTAATATACTAATTACTGCTATTTTCAGTTGTAAATATAACTTGAGAACAATATCTCTAAACTCTCTTCCTGAATACTAACATTCTTTTTGTTTAAAAATGTGAGCAAAAGCTGTAATGCCAACTATTACAAGGAAAGTGTTCCAAGTCAGCAGTCTCTAAATCTTCCTGCTGGATGTATTCTGGGTTCTTCAACTATTCATATTGTACCAGGCAATTTTTGGAGTATAGACATCTCAATTTTTCTATTCATCCACACAGTTGGCTTGACACAGTATTCCAAATGGGATAAAAATAAAAGAGTTGGTATGTAACCTATTTGTCCAGCATGGAGACAAAAAGAAGAGCCAGTCTGCCAGCCACGAGTGTTGGTATGGAGTGCTGGCATACACAGCCCATTTTGAACACTTACTTGACATCTCATAATAAACAGCAAGCTTTATATCATGCTGAGAGTTTCAATTTATTCAGACTTTTCCGGAACAACTGGAGACACAAGAGTCAGGGGACTTTCTCTCTCTAAATTCCTAACATTAAGATGCAATTCAGTGTTGTATGGGCAGGGGGAAAACGGAGCTCTCGGCTCCCTCAGCCTGTCGTACAGAGTAAACTTCCTCATCGCTGTTCTTTATCCTCACCTTGGGGCTGGTGGGACTCTGAACAGAAAATGTTTCTGCCCTCTTGCTGAGCCAGGTATACGGCGGAATGTGCTCGTGTCGGCAGCACACTGCAGTCCCCTCCCGGAAAGACAAGAATCTGATCATCCTGCAAAATCACAAAGACACTGAGGACTCTGGGCAATGCTTTGGGGAGAAAAAATGAAAGGGATGAGTGGAGAGGAACACAACAACTGAACAGGAGGGAGCCAATGCCAAAAAAAAGCACAGACCCTGAAGGTGAAGATGGGATGTCTGACACGGAGGCAGATTTCACCAGTGTGATGAAGAGCAGAGCCACAGGGCTAAACTGAAAAGGGAGGGTGGCAGCATTTTGATAACATTACAGAAAAATGGGGTGTTTTGGAATAGCTGAAATGGAAATGGTCAGGATAGCACAAGCAAGACTATTTTTAGAGATTATTCTGAGTATGAAGATGGATTTTGGCAATCAGGCTGGAAAGGAAGGCACAGTGTGGAATATATGCTAAGGAAGACCAGCAAATTACAATGCTGGTGTCTACCTGCATGGAGCAGGGAAAAAAGAAGCAGCAATGATGGCACCAGCAGCCAGGCAGCTGTATAGAGGGGTCATTTACTGTGGGGATGGCAGAGCTTCCACAGCTCTGCATTTCCCTGCGCTGCCAGCAAGCCGAGCCAGGGACATGGGAACAAAAGGCCTTGGAAAGTGAAAGAACTTATTCTAGAGAGGGTGAAGGATCTGAGCTGGCAGCAAGTTGGTCTGGAAGTCACCAGATGCAATGGGAATCAACAGATGCAACTGACGGCAGCCTAATAACTGACGAGGGGATCCTAGCTGAGATGGAAAGCAAGTGCACGGGCTCTGCTTAACCAGCGCGGCCCTTCCCGGCCCCGGCCTCCCACAGCTTGGTGCCAAGCGGTGCCTGGGCAAGGAGACACGCTCAGCAAGCCCAGCACCCAGCAAAAGCAAGAGCCGCGGCACACGGAGAAAGCCAAGGCAACATTTCTACGTGTCTAAACCAGCTCTGCTCCATGTACCGCTGTTAAGCATTTACAACATTGTAATTACCACTACACAGATTAAAAGACTAAGCTCAGCAGGCTTTTCCCATGAAAAAAAGCTGGTCAGCTAGTTCAGACCTCTTTTCTTCCTGTCACATACCTACTAAATGCTCCAGACTGCTTAATGTGATAAAAATGTCTAGACTGTATTTTGACTGAAAGCTTAAAGTGGAGAGTTTTTTGCCCTTGGCAAGCAATCCCCTTCTTTGCTCCTTTCTTGGTAAGCAGCAGCACACGATTTGCATGCTGTACTACTGCAGTCCATGCTTCCTGCATACTGTACATGCATTTCTGGTGTCTTCATAAGTTTTCTCAGGTTTTATAGACAAGCCTAGGGAAACCCCAGGAATATATACACAATATATATGTATAACTCTGCACAGCGTTTCTTCACAAGGAAAAACTTGAAGCTAGTCAAAGTGCAACCAAAGCTAAGGAAAGGAAGATGAAATGGTACCCTTTCACAGCCCAGTGAACAAGAAAAACGGAAACAAAACAGGGATAAATAGGTGGCAGAAGTAGAGATTAGGGAAGAAATCCCTACAGTCATGCTAAAAAAAAAAAAAAAAAAAAAAAAGGTTTACCAAACATGAATCACATGAATCAGCACATTCAATGCATCGTGGTCCTTAGTTGCCCTCATTCTTCAGCAACTGCTGCTTTTGGCACAACAAAACTTCTGACACGACCCAGTTCAGCTTGCCCACCCTGCAAATCAGCGTCTGTGTCGCGGGGCACCGTGCGGGAGCAGGTGCCTCTGGCTTTTGTCAGCACGTGCAACTTGCGTGTTGGAAACCGAGCTGCATACCATGGAAAATGCCTGCTTAGAAACCCTATCCCTGGATGCCACTCATTGTAGCCGATTCCCACAGGAAATAACAACCCTTGCCAAAGGAACGGATGGACACTGTGGTGTGGCAGAAACACCACTTTGGCACAGGCACAACTGGCTTGTCATGCAATGTATGAAAGTCACACTTCCCAACCTCCAGTGCCCCATTCATTCCCAGACTACAGCAGTTGCAACATCCTGGGAGTAAACTTCTCTTTAAAATGCCCTTCATCCTCATCCAAACCCTTAACTAGCTCTTCTTCTTTGGGATCAGGTCATGAAGTGCACTGCCAGTCACAGGAATGGAAGAAGAGCCAAGTTCCTCTGGGACTACTGACCACTCCACAGCAAAAGAACTACGGTTTGGGACTATCTAGGGGGAGGTTATTTCTATGGAAGCAAACTGCACCCTTCCCACATTCTGCCCTATGCGCAGAGGGACCTGTGCAGTGAATTTACTGGCTCGCCACTGAGCACTTGTGATTTCTACCTTCCTCAGGATGATTTTTGCTTAGCAAGTCATAACACTCCCTTCTGTTAAAAGGGAGAAGCTTTCCAGCACTACCAGAGGGTTGATTTTTCAAGTGGTCAGATACCATAGAGAACAGACTGAGCAAGCTGCCAATTTCTAGACAGACTTCTGTGAAACAGCTGTGCACAGAAGTTGAATGATTGGATCTGGAAGGTTGTATATTGATTCTAAAACCAACCAACCAAAAACAAACGAACAAAAAAACTACTAATAGGGTATTCCAGTCAATAAATCTTTCCCCCTCTGACACTGCACTCCTGCAGCCTTTGTGCCAGCACAGCTCCTGTCCACATTACAGGGTGCTTTACACAGTCCAGGGACTGCAAAATTAAATCCCTGCTTTGCTCCACAAACACAGAGCTGCCCAGGGCATCTGTGTGATGTGGCGCACACACCCAAGGAGAAGGGAGGAGGCCCAGCTGATGTTTCTCTGAAAGCCCCATGCCACGCTGGGGAACACTTGGAGAGGGGCAGGCACCTTCTTTCTGCAGAGCAGCTGGCGGAAGCCTCCCGGAGGCAGGCACCCGGTCTGCTGTTTCCATCATACCGGGGTATCATGGGGAGGATACCAGGGTGCTGGGGAGGGCGTTTTGGATAGGAGACAAAAGAATGGAGCAACCACCGTTTCTCCCAACACAGGAGGGGCTGTCACTGAAGCAGAAATAACAGATTTTACAGCAATGGCTTTCCTTTCCAAAGCTGCATTTCCATTGTTTTCCTCTCAAATCATGGTAGCATGGGCTACTTAACACTGTTCAGACTGACACACGGGAAGACCTGCACATAACAACATCAGAAAGTCACTGCACTTACTTCAGAGGTTTGTTCCCTCTGAGTATCCTCGATCAAATGCATTAAGGGAACAGATATCTATTAGGTTTGTAAATACCCAGAGCAGTGGACATCATCACTCCCAAGTCACTTGTTACCTGCATCTGCTAGAGACAACCACTAACCAGGGCTGAAGAGGGTAACCTAATCGCAGGGCCACCACTGAAGTGCAACATGCAGCTGCTTCTAGGGTGAGCCAGGGCAAAGCGAGCTCCCCTGGAGCCGCAGCTGCAATAAAGGAGCAGATCTGACTCTCTCCCTCCAAAAAGATACGTCCCCTCTTTTCCTTCCTTTTGGTTTCCAGCCATCTAAACCCAGTCCTGCCAGCCTGAGTGATCCTGGCTTAGCCAAGTCATCTCATCTCTGTTTGCACAGGGAAAGCTCTTCACTTGTTCTGATTTTCTGCTAGCTCAGGGAGCTGTATCCATGTCACAGAAGAGTCGAATCACTGCCAGAACCAGTGCAGCAAGTACCAGCGAGAAGCAAAACCACCAATTTTTTTTTTTTTTTTGTGTGTGTGTGTTGTTGTTTGGTTTTTTTTTGGTGTTAGCAAAATGTTATATTGGGTCAGTCAGTCTGATCTCATCTGACTGCTTCCTTATCTTCAGTGTCCAAAAATATTAACTGGGTAATTTCTTACTCTCCCTAACTCCAGGTTTAGGCGTACTTCCTTGTAGACGCTTCTTAATCACTGCTTATACAATGATACATGCATATATATTTTTAATTACATTTTTACACACATATGTAAATTCTCCAATACCATATATATTGCAATTACCTGTAATATTTTTATTTTACTTACTATTGTTTGTAAAACTACTGAAGGTATCTGAAAGCAGAAAGGAAAGAAAAAGAAACAAAGACAAAAAAAGAAGAGAAGCGAGAGTGAGGGGGTAGGGGAAATGAGGGAAGCAATGAACCTTCTTTTATGGGTTATAAAATAACATAAGTGAGCTAATTCAGTGATGCAAAATTCAGATGATAAGATCAGTATACTTAATGATGTTCCTGAAAACCATGTGCTACATCTTTAAAATTTAAATGAAAGTTGAATAAGCAAACCAAAAATTTATAAAAGTGAAAACATCTTTTTTTTTTTTCCCTCTTCACATTGGTGTTAAACAACACATCCCTCTTCTGCTGGACCATGAGTATAGGTGATTCTGGGAGAGACTGTACAATGACGGACTAATGTGGTGGACCTCGACGTCTAAACCAAGCCTCTGCTCACTTTTTGGGGCCGACATAAAAATCTGGCATGAATTAACTGAAGTTTCCAAGTAAAATGAGGTGGCCCCTCGGTGGCAAGCCAGCTCAGAGATCAGGTATTGCTGACACCGAGCAGGAATAGGGCCCAGGCTACCACGGCCCACGCGGGTTTCCGTGAGCACGTCCAGGCCGTGCAGCGTAACCCGTGGTGAGGCGCGCCGGCTCGCTGTGTTTGGCCGTGCTACCAGCCGTGGTCAATTCGGTCTGCTCCTTGGGCTGCCAGGGCTCCACGCTACTAGAGCCAGGCTTCCTCCAGCTCAGTTAGTGCCTCCCAGGGATCTCGGGGGGTTCTCCACATTACTGCATGTAGGGCAACACACCTTGGCTGCCATGCGGCAGCGCGGGCGGTGGGGCACAGGGCATGTACTGTCACTTGAGGGAGGCTGGCTTAAGGCCTTAAATATCACAAAGCAATCTCTGAAGCAAAGCTGATTTCACACTGCAGTAATATTCTTAAAGACTCTTCACTAACACTTGTCTCTCTTCATAATAACAGCCTGCAGTTACAGAATTCTCCATAAATTATTTCATACTAGTTGTGTTGCCATAATATTCGTTTTCCCAATGCATAAATGGTGCCTGCTCCAATATAACAAACACATTAAGTCAGTGCAAACCCAGGTCTTGGTGACAAGACTTCTATCTTTAAGCATTAGCCTATCCAGGTGGGGGCACTGCAAGGTAATATTACTTCAGCAAAGTATGGAAGAAATCAGAACCCCCGGTTTTCATTCTAGTCTTTATTTTGCAGGCTTACTTCAGTAAAACCACTGGCCAAGCATTAGGTTGAAAGTAGAACTCAGGGAATCAAAGCAAAGCAAACTGCAAAGGTTTGCATTTTACCTGATGTTTTGGGGCTACATAGATGTCACCTAACGCTTCTTGGGGACGGCTAAGAGCGTCCTGTAAGGCAAGCCATGTTCCAAGCATAACCAAAACGCTCACTAGACACAAGCAATCCAGCTCAAAAACATCTTGAATGTTTTTCTTGAATCTTGAAAACCTCTGCAATCTTGAATGACCTCAGAAATTAGGTCAACCCTGATTTTCTTCTTATTCTCTACAAGATATAAGCAAACAACTAAGTTAACACACAAAGGTGAAATGAAACTTTTGGGTCAGCTTCAGAGATGAGGCCAATGCCTCCGCTTTAACCAAGATAACGGAGGAGGAGAAGTGACAAGGCTTGGGACACCTGGCAGGTGCAAAGACACAGCCACAATCATACCCTCAGTTCTGCTGGCACAGGATCAGCCAGCATTACCCTGTGTGACACCCGCACTTTCATCACAAGTTTCACAATATTTTCTGCTTTCCCCATCACCTCCAATGGTATGTACTTAAGCAATCATCTCACCATCCATCTTCCACATGGTTACAGAGAAAACATGGAAATCTGACCTGATTGTCCCTGAAATAATGTTAAAATCGGGGACAAATAAAAGCAAATAAATCCAAACACCATGGACATACACACGAATATTAGTACTCCTCTGGGGCACTTCTTGAGCAGTTAGTTTGCAGGGTTTTATACTGCTTTGGCTGCACACAGAGCTTAAAGTTATAGCAGTAACAGGGATTTCTCATCAGTGTAATGTACTCTTGAGGCATCTTATATGTCTTAAGTGAGACAAACCATCTGAAGCTTCAGTCATCTTCTGATGGAGGAGGAGGAAAGGTTTTGCTTGCCAAACATCTCGGCAATTTCACTGGGGACCAATGCAGAGGGAATCTCATAGAGACAGCTTAGAGGTTAAATAAAATTAATATAGGCGTAACAGGGAAAGAAAGATATGCTGGCACCAGACTGATAACCTGGGAACTCTCCAAATGAGAACTAGCCAGTATCATTTGTTTTGGCCGTGACAATTTTGCCCAGTTTGCCGTGCTGTTTGTAAAATTTTTATACGCTCTCCATGTAACTTTGTTCATTAAGTGTTGGCTTCAGTAGACTTCTGATGGTAAAATGAGTATCAGAAAACATGGCTGTAACAGGCCAAAGAAAAAAACAGTGACATTTGCTGTGATAAAAACCCAGATGACCTGGTTTCATATCTGATTTTCCTCCCAGGGCATCCCCACCTGTTTAACGAGAAGAAATACATGCCCTGCCAGCAAATCCTATTAAAACTGTATTGTCTGTTTGGTATCTACTCACTAGAACACTACATTAAAATGCACAGAAACCAGAGATTCAAGTCATGCTAAACACAATCACACGGACCATCTTCTTGCACATCCAGACGTCTGCTTTCCTAGTAGCAAAGCTACTTATTTTTCAGTTTTCAGATTACAAGGTAAACACACGTTGCACATAATAACCGAAAACCAGAGGAATTGTTAAAAACATTAAGAGAATGAACTCACAGAAAGAGCATCTAAAAAAACGGTTTCTGTGTGTTGTGGATAATATCAGGACAAAACTGACTAAAAATAGTTAATATCATGATTACAGCTTTGAACCTAGAATACATTCACCCCATTTTAACATCAAAGAATCTATCTATTACTTTTGTCGGCTATAAAACAGTAGCATCTATTGATCACCTTGCTTCCTTGTATCATACAAAAGTTTCAAGATTGAAAAATGTAGTTTAGTTAAAATGAATTGAGAAATATTATTTTATGTTATTAAAAATATATATTATTAAGATCAAAAGTTCTAATATCTTCATTTTTTCCAGTAGGAAAAAGAAAACCAGTAAAGCTAATTTTTGTTTCAATTCCTATTCTCAGGTAACAAAACATGCATGTGCTTTACAACAATACACAGAAGTTCTGAATTAAAAGACTAATACATTATTTATTGAAAACTAACCGAACAGATTTCTGAGGAATAGGAAAGAACAAAATAAATGTAAAGACGGAAAAAAACACAAATTAGAAGAAGAGAAAATATTAGACAATGCTAATAATTTCCAGGAGACTTGCTCCACCTGAATTATATAACATTTCAATCTTACTTTTTTCATACATTGCCCATACTACTCATTTATATGCTAACATCTATATAAGCAGCTTCTTGAAGGCAAAACTTGCAGCAGGAAGAATCAATGCCTTTCTAAGTTAGAAAAGCACCATTTCAGATTTTTATCTTAACTATCACCATATTGTGACAGATGAGATATAGCAGAAAAAAAATCTTTCAGTCTCTTGAGGATTTACAATTCAAATCTGGTGCAGTCATAAACTATAGACTGCAGTTCATTACAGATGATCGCAAAGCTAGAAAAGCACAACCCTCTCCCAGACAAGAAAAATGATTTAGGAAAGTTACTTTATTAAACACCAGTCAGATGTGGAATGCTATTTTTTTTATATACATCATGTAAATTCTAACTTCAAACTACCTAATATGACTTTGCAGCCGCTGCACTGGTGTGCTCCATTTAAGGTCACATACAGCCCGCTACACCTGGGACAAGTTTGTCCATTTACACGTAAATAATTAGTTGACCCACAGTCAACTAATCCAGTCTTGAATCTGCAGGAGTACTTCTGTAGAGGAGCACAGGGATTCAGTCACACAACAAATTTGGTGAGATGGCCCAAACCACCTCTGAGATTCAGCTAACTTGCATCCTTTCGTAAGCTCTATTGAGCCACTCATTACCTGCATCACGAGAGGTTTCGCTCCTGGCCCAAGTAATGCCTAAAATCAAAACCACATCAAAACAGACCTGGGACCCTGAAAGCCTGGTTCCCCTGCAGGTACCAGTTCCTTCCACAGGCAGAATTTCCACTGAGATTCCCAGCCCATTGCTCTAATCATCACAAATGCTTGTTAAACTTTTCCTTTTATTTGTAATATTTATAAGGTCAACTTTGCAGAGTACACTGCCACAGTACCCACCAAATTCTTCCTAGGGCAGCCTAGGGCAGCTCTTTCCAGGTATAACGAATACATTTTTGTTTCTTGTCATCATGTGATTTATCCCAACCTGTTTTGAGAATTATCCCAACAGAAATATCCAGCAAGTTTGCCTTGTTGTACAAGTTCAAGATTAAATAGCCATCCTACTTCTGCTTAATTTTAGTATCCAGGTAGTAGAATTACCATTTCTAATACATCATTCAAAGCAAAATTCATGTCTGTTATTTTGGATCTGTAACATTTCAAATTAATTTGTGTGTTTCTCAGTCATTCCTTGTTCCATTTCTTTCCAATAGGTTTGGATCCAAAAACATGAGATACATTCCAAAATGTTCATTATCTGAATGCAGCAAAGGCATCAAATTCTTCTCACTCATAGTAAAAAAATTAACTTTTGCTTAGCTCTGAAATCTTCTCCATATTAACAAACCTTCATTAGATACTCACACTGCTTCATTAGAAACTCCTACAGAAAGGACCACAGACTTACTGGTATCACAAAATACTTCTCAAAAAATAAAGCTGCTTTAATGAGAAAAAAGATAGCTCTCTGTTTGCCTGCAAACACAGATCATTTAGTAGAACAGTCATGGCATGGAAATACGACTTCAGTTCTAACTTTACAGGCATCAAGTCCCCCTTTCCTATTTGTAGCGATCCCTTAAAATAGGGAGAGCAACACGGTTAGACTGGCAGATTTAAAAGGACAGATTAAAATAAGCATGAAAATGTTATCAAGTACAGTGGCATAATCAAAGCGTGGGTCACAGTCATGCAAAATTTGACCAGTGGTGACCTACAATTATGAAGAACAAACACTAGCTGCATTTTCATCTGATTTTCATCAGCATAAACTTTTGCTCTCCTCTACATGCCTTGAGAACTTAGCAAGTATAGCTTTCACTACTAGATAAAATCTCAGCTTTTGTGTAGCTTTACTCAAATTATTTGTCCCTATAAAATGAGTAGGCTTTTCTAAATCCTACATTTAATGCCCAAAAGGCCCAAAGCAATCAAAAAGATTTATCTTCTGATGTGCTGCCAACAATGTTCCAAATGGCCTCCCTCTTAATAGCCTTTTTATGATTTTTTCATAACTTGTTTTATTCAACTTACAAAAATGGTTTCTAACTACCCAATGATTTCATGAGATAACGATATGATATTTTTAAGTGAAAAGCAATGGTTTCTAAAGGATTTAGAATATTGCGAGTCCTGAGCAAAGGGACACAAACGTTATTGTAATGTGTAAATCATATTTATTACTATCAAGTCAATAAATATCTAATTTCAGGCATTTTGCTAATCTTTGAATGTGGATATATAACAGCTTCTGCATATTTTGTTGCATTAAATAATAAACGTACCTTTTAAGATTGAAAACAGCATATTTTACGGAACCAAACAGATGCAACTCACATCTTTTGAACGTGTCGTTGGGAGAAAATGGTATGAGAGCACGTCTTCCCTCTAAAAAAAATCACCAAGTTCTAAGACCGGAGGAGACTCGAAAGTTAGCTACTCCATTATCCCACCCCAGGAATGGTCAAGCCCATTTTTTTGACAAGACACGAGCTCAACCTGTGCATGAAGATCTTCCGTGCTGGACTACCTACAAGCTCTGCAGACAGCCTATTGACATTCTTCACTACTTCTTACCCTTCAAATCTTTTGCTTAATTTAAGTATTTTTTACTTCAGCAATATCGGTATTTCTTGTTTTACCACCATGGAAAACAGATTTTTTCCTTCTCTCTTTGCAGAAACCTGAGTATTTAAAACCAATAGGTCACTGATAAACAATTTTCAAATGGTCATGTTCAGAGACTAATCTGGGCATGAGTTGCTCAGTTGATAAAATTATATAATGTTAAGGACAATTACTCAGAGAAGTAGTTGGCAACATGCTCATCCCATGTAGCCCGCTACCATGTTCAAGACAGGCAGCTTCTTCACTTACCGCATAGCTTCACTGCCATTTTAAGGAAAATAAACGTTAAAATTTATAGAGACAATTTTAAAAATCAATTGGGAACTTGGAAGAAGCTTACAAAAAGCAGGGAAACACAGCAGTAAAGACAACGTGTCAAAGTTCATTTAAATACTTGGCATAATACACCGAGTCTTCACATCTGCACATTTGTTCTCGGGCACTGGCATCGTATCAGAGTAACATCTAAAAGTGAGTGACCCTTTGGAGCTCCCAGACACAGCGTAGACCTTCAAAATCACATCCCAGAGTAAAACAGACACCTGGACCAGTCTGGCAACCTTTGAGTTACCCCGCAGCAAAAACATAGAGGGAGATGCCAAACTGGACGTGGTCTGTTTGAGCTCGCAAAGGTACAAGTGTCTTGCACAAAATAACAAACATGATGCCTCACAGAGGTCTTGGGTAGGAGAATACTGGGAACACCTGTACTGATGGAGAACGAGCAGTCGTCACTTGGTCTTCCATGAACTGTGTTTCCAACAAATAGCAAAACATGGACATGAATAAAATAAGCATAAAGCTGATATCTAAGGGATTGGTGTAGGTTTGCAGCTTTGGCCATTAAAGAAAAGGACAGTTACGAGGCAAAGCTCAGGGAGGGGAAACCTAAGAGAACAAAAAACAAGGTGGAACAGAATCTAAGGATATTCATTAATGACTCAATAATGTCTATTTTTAGTGTTTGATATTTTCTGCTTTAAATGACCCACACTTTTGAATGACAAATTTGAAGAACTTTGAAGACAACTTTTTTTTTATGCTTCCATCTCAACTAAACCATCTCTTCCATCTCTAACTGCTTCCATCTCTAACTAAATACGCTGCTGGTTGGTGCTGCACTTTACAGGATTCATGCTACAGATTTGAAAGAGAGAGAAAAGAGGAAATGAACATACTTGCCTACCAAGTATTTATTGCTCCTCAAAAGATACCTTTCCCTCAGCAATTTCAGAGTATGCACAAGGAGGATGTTAAAAGAAAAAGGTGGCACTAGAAAACAAGCTGTAATGAGTGCTTCTAATTGATGACTGAATGCAATTAAAAAGCCAATTAACAATTGGAATTTCAAAGCTTTACTATTTCTAGACTAAAAGATTGAGATCACTCCATCTTTTCTCTTAAGTCATTCCCTAATCAGTCCCATCTCTTCTCCTTTGGAGGGCATCACCAAGGACAATACTTGCTTTGAAGTCCTGTGTCCAAGACCAGATACTCTACGGAAACAAATCCTTCCCAGATTCTTGTAACCGTATGCAATGAGCAAACTCACAAATTCCAGTAATTATCAGTTATCCAGAAGTTGGGAGGGGGGAAGGGGGAGCATGGAAGGGGGAGGATATAGTAAAAAAAAAAAAAAAAAAAAGGCATAGTTAATACTGGACTTGCATTATTAGGCTCTGTCTCAATTTCTTGAAGAAGCCTAGAGAAGCTACATTCCCTTCAGGCCCTTTGAAAACCCAGCAGTAGACATTAATTTAAAATTCTGGCAAATTAACAGTACTTCAAATGATTTTTTTTTTCTGAAATACAAGATGTAATTAAAAATACTGATTTCCAGTACGACCTATAATCCAGAATTCAGTGCATGCTGGCTGTGTCAGAATTGACAAAATGTGTTCACTGCGGCAAGACACCGAACAGCACATGCCGGACCAGTGCACAGAAGGCATCTTGAAAAGCCAGTATCTCTATCTCTGCAACTTAATCAAGAATACTTTGCTTAAGGAATAAACTGTTACAAATTTGACAATAAACTAGTAAACCTAGTTACACAATTCTGAAATACTTCTCCCTTCTATGTTTAGTCTGTTTTGAAATTAATTATATTCACACACATACAAATATATATACATAAATATATTTTGAACTGAATTCTTTATGAACTGCAAAATATACTTACAGTCAGCTTGGAGCCAGACTGCTGCATTGAGCTATTTAAAATATAAAACAAAGCGCCAAAGCACTTTTCCATCCCAGTCCTTATTACCATGCACTGAAATAAATTACAGTATTTGGATAAGGTTTACCACCTAAAATTTTCAATCCAGCCTTGATTATGGAAATGCAAGGAATTAAGGAAGCATGGGAGCACACTGGCCTCTCCAGACAGACCTACACACAGGCCACCTGCACAGAGATGTGATTGGCAAGGCCCAACTCTGACCCAAACGCTATGACTTGCTAATGTTATAAAAGGGCAACTGCACACATTAAATGTCTGATTTCGCATTATTATTTTTTTTTTTACTCATGCAGGTATTTATGAGAATGATACTGTTGAATGTGGCCTTCATTCTCTGAAGATTCATACAGCGGTCTTTGAAACACTGATAAAATAGAAGAAAGGCAACCAGCAACAGTTATCTACAATTTTCTCTTGACTGTCACAGCCAATACAAACCAAACACTACTCCTGCTGTCTTAGGCTTAAAGCATAAGGCTTTTTGTGGGTTTTGTTTGTTTTTGGCTAGTCTAGAACGCCAAAGAAGGTGGCTAGAGTTAAGGACATCAGTTTGCTTCAGCTCATACATTCGCCAGTGCTTTTACACATTTTACATTTAGATTTACTTGGTAGCTCTTGTGAAATTTATGAGTTAAACTATTCAAAAGTTTTTCTAGGATTAAGAAGAAACTATTGAGCAAAACCAGAACCCCCTTGACCAAATTCCTTTTCCTGTTAGCTTAAACTGGCCACATCCCAAAACTTCTTGTGATTTAAATAACTTACATTCAACCATTGAGAATGTTCCTCTACCTTACATACAAACTCTTTTTAGGAATTTCAAGGGGAAATTAAAGTGCACTTCTACTGTCTACTCTACTGTCTCTGACAGTGGCATGTATTTCAGAGAAATCTCAATGTAAAACTGAAAATCACAGGGAAAGATAATCACACTCATTTGCTAACATAACAGAGAACTCTACATAGTAAGATTTTTAAAAGTGTAATGACTATGCAAAAATTAAGATTCATACAATCACTTCAGTTTAATTACTCTCCCCAGAGAATATCACTTGCCTACTCAGTGCCAGCTACACTCCCTGACTCACAGTTTCAGCACTGACGTAAGGTGGGTGATCTCTCTCTTTCTGTGAGATGAGGAAAGCCCGTATTACAGAACGTAAAATAACATGACGCAGGGAAGGTGACAAATCTAGGTTTACTAAACCTTGAATTAAGCCAAACGCCATTTAACTCAAACTCCTTCTGGAACGCTGCCAGCTAACTAGTATCAAGGGATACTTTAGAGCAACATATTCCACATGCAAAAGAGCCAAGAGAATATGTTAAAGAAATTAAATCATTCTGTTCCACTGCCGAGCACTCGTGGAAGGCTGAGCTGAGGCTGGTAATTAGCTAATTTGCATGGGCTCTGTGCAGAGCTGTCGTTAAAACAATCCCATCAGCGAAACCTTTAAGGGCAAGACTGCCAGCCTGCCCGGCTGGCTAGCTTGCACGTCTTGTCATCCCTCTAACTGAGGGTAGAGGAGCCATTTTTAGCTTTGCAAGGAAGAATGGGTGGGTAAGACTCTTCTGAAAATAGCTACATCTGCAGATTTACAGTTAAATGGGTAATTTCCTCACAAAGGGTCTAATCAGACTCCCATTTAAGTGAACTGCAAAACTCAAATCAAGAGATGCAATGAATCCTACCCTCATTTTAAAGACCATGTAGGAAAACAGTCATTGTTCTTGGGTGTATCCAACTATCGGCATGATCCAGACCAGGAAAAGAACGAGGGCAGTCCAAGCTAGGCTCAGGAGGAGATCTGTTTTACCTGTTGTGTAGTGACCCGTAGCCTCTGCAGATGCTGCGACAGCACTTGGAAACACAGACTCTCTACTTATCTATGATCTGTGTGTTCGTGCAACCTCACTTTCAGGGAAGGCAATTTCAGCCCCCAAACGAAGCAGCATGCCCTGCAAGGTGAAAAGCTTTTCCTGGAGGAAAGCAGTCGGGAGCATGTGTGTCCTCAGACGTGTGCCTGGGTCTGAGCAGCTGAGCTTCTAGTGCTTACAGCTTACAGTGCTGAGGACCAGGTCTCTCATCCTCACTTCTCCATCATTCCTTAACGCAGCGCAAGGCTTCCAGGCAGCACTTTAACTACCGAGCCCATGGTCCTCGCAGGGTTTGGCAGGCTGACCTGAACAGATCTGCCTCCTGAACACTTGGAGTTCAAAGCGATTTTTCATGTGCTTCCCTGCTCCGCTCCTCCAGAATCACCCTGTTGTTTGACTTTGCTCAATTATCCACATGGGAAAAAAAGAAAGTGAACCTGCAGTCAACAGACCTCTTGCAGATCAATCGTTACTCTTGTATTTTCTTTTAAAAGAAATGGGAGGTTGAAGTCAAATCACCCTCTTCATTCAATTTTGAAAAATGAAGTAATGTTTTGTAGACATTTCTGGAAGGTGGCAAATTGCTGTCTATACAGATTTTCAAATGTTGCAGATGAGGGTTTTAATTTGAAATACAACGACCTTTCCTGTCTTCCCAAGCTGTAATTTTCCAGTTTTATGCAATCTCCTTCACAGATTTACAGCAGAAAAATCCTGGTAAGGCAAGCCTGAATTCTTAGCTACAATAGCCCATATTCAACATAGAAAAGGATGACAGTTATAATTTCTTCTTCTTTTATATATTATTAGTGTTCTGTACATGTCTCTCCAATGATTACAGGATAACATACCCATATGTTGATCAACTCTACAGATGCAACATACATTTCAGCAGGAATACTTCCTGATGATGTAGCTTTTTATCATCGTACTGCCCTGAAAGCTGTTTTCAAAGCTACACAAATATTATGTTCTATCTACTATGCAAACATCTATTTTGGAATCTTGACAACAAGAAACTGATTTTTAATGCTTCAACAACATTTGCAAGTTGGAAAAAATAAAGAAAGAAACGTTCTGCGTCAACAGGATCCTCCTCTTCATGGAAATTAAATGCCAAAAATAAATATGGAATTCCCTCATGTGGCCTTGCTGTTTTCTTCATTTCTTTCCCATAGACTTCAAAAACAGAGGTCTACACTGAGATTTTAAAGGGAAATACATAAAAAAATACATTAGAGAAGGAAGAAAATTCCACATATTCTTCATATTTCTACTACATTTTAGCACTCAAATTATCTACACGAGGTACATAGATAAAGTGAATATAGCATTTTAAGTAAGTAATGAAGCAATTTAAGCATATATCATCCAGTATATTCTACTGAACATAACTGTAAAGAAAACATAAGCTTCCAGACACAGAAGTCATATTTTTAGGACTGAAATAGCAACGTTGAAGCTAAACATAGATTATATTTGAGCTTTTTTGCCATTGATCACTTGTTGATTTGCTTGATAATGCTTGCAGCCACATTGCATGGTCCCTAGGGTGAGGAAAGCAATTCTGAGGAGCAAGCACGGCAGCAGTACAAAGGAAATTGGCTCAATTGCCAGACCCTACTATGATAAGACTACAATTACAACTCATACTATTTTTGATTCATTATTATCGAGCTTCCCTTGGTAAGGCAGCTCTCCTCCATCTATCAGCTCTGTGCCTCATGGAGCACAGAGCTCCTTGCCCACTCTGAGCCTTTCACACTCTCCACAAGACCTCTTCTTTTCTGCTCCTTCTTTTCTCTGTTTGGACATCCTGCAGCTCCTCACAGCTGCTTTTGGTTGAATTGGTGAGCTCTGCTCTGCTGTGATTTAAACTACTCTCCCTTTCCCAGCTCTTCCTCCATCTCATTTCTCTTCCTTTATCATCACACTTGATCATACCTCATCGGTTCCAAATCTGATCATCTTCTCCAAATACAACATTCTTGACCTTCAAATTCTGACTACAGTGCTCCCACTTGTTATCTTTAAATTAATTTAAAACTATCTCTCAGGGGAAGAAGTCCCTCTCATGGCCAAGGCCTGTGAAGATTCAGGTCAGGTTCAATTTTACACTTGAACTTTGAAAACAGACCCACCGAGACCCCAGGCAACGTTGTTTAGGCCACAGTTCTACAGCGGAAAGACAGGCATGTATCATCTTCCTGCCTCTACTGTAGTATTATGATGATAAAAAAAAAGAAAGATAGAGGTTGGAGCATGCTCACTACTCACTGATTCAAATCTTTCGTGAATTTGGTGGCAAAATTCTACTGAATATACAAGAAGCAGTCTTTTAAAGCCTTTGACTTCACCAAACCTGGAAGAATTTTCATGAAGAAATGGATGTAACTTACTCAAATGCAAATATTTTAACTATCTTATAGAGCATAAACTCTAAGAGCAAAGAATCATTCATTCTGCACATCATAGAGCACTAGAAATGGTCGCAATGCAGGAAAAATTATAATGGTAACCTTTTTGCTACTTCAGGGGAAGTTTCCTACAGAAGCATAACCATTATTTGTACATTGAAGAACACTGAAAAAAAAACAACTTTTTTGGCCTGCCACCACATCGAAACGCAAATCAAACAACACTTGATTAAAAATATTTCTTACTTAAGAGTATGTAAATATCTGCTGACCTTTTAATATTTTGGCAGCTTTAGTCACACGGGCAATTTTAAAATCTTGGACAAAGCAAATTACTTAGCCCTAAAAGTGAAAAGCAAACAGCCGGTACTATGGTGGCATAGCAAAGTTAATCAGCTAAACTGAGAATCTCATGTATCAACTTACAGGGCCCAGCTCTGAAAAGATGGGATGGCTGGAGAGCGTGGGAAAAATGTTTCCATGTTGGCTGCACCTGCAAAACTCTGCACACAGGCGCTCATGCTGAGGGTAAACAAGTAGTCAGTCATGAAACTATGTGCAGAATGTGCTCTAACAAACGTCCACTTTCACGTATAAATGTAGGAATTGAAGGGCATAATGTCCCTGCGTAAAAGACACCAGAAATCTTCTCATTCCTACACCCTTAACAATTTAACATCAACCTTATTCCTGCCAGACAAGGTCTGACAGAGCTACAGATTGATGCAGATGATCTGATGTTCCTTTTTATTTTATTCATCTGACCTTCCAACACCATTTTCGTGTGGTGTTGTACAGATGATACCCGTACAAAATATCTATCTCCTGCTTCTTAGGGAAATCATATTTTAAAAAATAAAAATAAAAACATAGAGTTTTGCAAGCCTGGCCTTGGGGGTTCTGGTACTATATGTTTGTTCAGGGAAGTGGGAAGGTCTTTTTTAACATCGGTGGTCCCTAATAGATGAGGTGCCTTCAACTAGTAGACAGGCCATCACTGGACATGCAAGGATATGCAAGGCTCTGGCGCTACTACTCACTGGTACAACAGGCAAAGAGAATTGAAAAAGGGACGGTTCAGGAGAAGATGAAGTGGAAAGAGTAATCTGACCTTGTTCTTCCAGGAAAACTTGACAAGACAACAATACCAAAAAAGATGCTATACTCTCAATGATCAGTAATTCTTAACTCTGTACTTGCTAGGCCGCTACTTTATATTTAGTTAAGTAAACTTTGCACTTGGTCAAATAAACTCAGCATCCCTAAACATGTTATGCTGGCGACACACCATGTCAAAAAGCAACAGTTTGGAGAGGAATGTAGATGGATGGGAAAATCCCTGGATAGGAAACGTCAGTCAATTATGCAACAACCACAGGACTTAGCAGCAATGAAAAATTATATTCCTGAAAGAATGTGCTTAAAAACATACAGAGAAATATTCGCTCTATCATTTTCCTCTGCCTTGTGTTTCCTCTGTCAATTTACCAAAGGCACTTCAACACCCTGCTAGGTTATTGAACACTGTGCTGCCCCTTACTCTCTCGCAGGAAATAACACGGACGGTGCTGCCGTCTGTAACAGCATTGCCCAAGCTGCATTTCCCATGTGGAGATTCATGAAACTGGCACAAACCCACTGCAGAGCTGCAAAAGAATGCCCTGCTTTATAGGAGCTAATCCTGAAGAGGTCTTTCCCCTTTTCCTCGGCCAAGCACTGCACAAAAACGTCAGCCCTGCTGGCAATGGACTGTCATGTATCTCGCATTCCTGCTTAAGCAGTCGTATAGCATGCTTTTGTATATGTCGAGAGGCAGATTTTCAAGGCTGCTCAACCCTTGAAGCTTCAAGAGGAGCTTTCCCTCCTTTTTAGGCTCATGAGTGAAGTGCCTGGATTTTCAAGTGCTGGGCGCCCGGTGAGAACAAGGAGTCCTGTTCACATCACTTGGGCAGCGAGCAGCCATCTCTCAGAGGACGTTATCAAAAGCTGTTCCAACTTTGTTCTCTTCCACAGTATTGCTGCCTAATGGTACCAAACATTTCCTGCAAAATAAAGATAGGCTTATTTAATTTTTTCAAAATAATCAATTTGAAAAACTGGGACAGAGAACATGTGGAATGTATTAACTTGTCCTGATTTCCAGGAGGTGCTGTCAGTTGGTCGGTACGAGACTAGGCCATTCGCCTGCTGGGTCAGCTTTGCGTTTCAGGAATTTAGAAACTGGCCGGGGGATGGAGGGAATGGAAGAAAAAAAAATCCTTTTCTGATTCTTCACTTTAATTTCTAAAATCTAAATTCCCTAAAAAAATAAATACATTTAGTTGATTTGGTGAGACATAAAAGCAAATTTATATGGTCTGGCGTTTCCCAGAACAAAATAGAAAGGTGACTGAAAAGAGCTACTTCTGCTACAAACACAACTTATCAGCAGTGAAATGAAACAAAGCGAACCCTTAACTGAAGAAGCAAGTACAAGCCTAAACTACACTAAAATATCATGCATTTCCCATTATTATTTATTTTGGCAGTAAAGCACAGGGTCTGCTCTTGGAGAATGATCAGTTACTCCTCCTGCCCACTGGATGCCTACAAAACCTGCACAGAGATATCATAAGGCAGTGTTACGGGAAGCCTATGGTTAGAGCATAGTAGATGCTCAAGATGCTCATTGTTCTCTTTTTAGCAATTTTCTGAGAAAAAAAAGATAAAGCAGAGACCCTGTTCCCCATCATTACCATTATTCTCAATACATTCCTCGATATGTGTGCACGCACACAAGCACACAACTCTTTTTAGTCAACAGTGCTCCAGAAGCAAGAACAGGCTTAAGAGTGAAAGTGAATTCAACTTAAATGTAAAATTTTAAGACTTTGCCACTTTTTTTTTCTGAACAATCTCCTTTCCCGACATTTTTCAGCTCACATTTGAAAAACGGGCTACCTCTAAGTATTGCTGGTTGGCTTTCATTTTTGGTAAGCTTAGGTTTACAAGCACCCTCTGAGCACAGCAAACCCAGGGAAGCAGCGCTGCTCGGAGAGCCTGCTCCCCACGCCACCGAAGTGCTCATTGCAGCGCCCGACACTCCTTGCCAGGAGCCTCTCCACAGCAAAGGAGCATTTTCATCTTCAGAAAACTGCAAGCGAGGGTAGAAAATTTTTAAGGGTCAGATGTTAGTTTTAGATTATGCCCTTATTAAACTTATAACATTTCCATTTTCTGACTTATCTGTTTCTTGTCTTTCTCCTATGATCCTTCAGGGCAACTCCTAGGTTTCAAAAAACTCAATAGAGCTTTAAACTACTATTTTGATACTCATGCATTGCAAATACACTCACAGTGAAACCTAGGCATCACCCTTAAGAAGAGAGGCAATGAAGAAGGCAGCAAATGCCAGACAGTTCAACAAGGTAACAGGAGAATACACAACATACACAAGTAAAGAGAACAGCAGCCAAAACCAAAACGGGGTGGGAATGAGATGTCAGTGTCTGAAATCATCACTTACAGTGCTGAGATAATCAGCAGGCAAACCACCGCGCTGCAAAAGCATTACTGCAGCCCAAATGCAGCACGCAAAGGCAAGCTGCAGCCCGCTGGGAAAACGGGCCTCTGTTTTTACCACGAAAAGAGAGCTTGCAGTGCCCTCCGTGCTGCAGACACAGGAAGGCCGCCCTTCTCCCGCTGCCTCCTAACGGAGCAGCCTCGTTTGTGGGCGCACTCACCCGCTGCTCCTCTGCGCCATGGCTGATCGCCATGGAAACCTCGGCGGGCCCGGCCGCCTCCTCGGACGGATCCGCTCGCAGGTAGCCCCAGGAAAGGTCCCTCCGGCACCTCCTGTCTGCGCGCAGTCACCCCGGGGGCACAACCGAGGAGTTGAAATTCCAGTGACTGCTACTACACAGGGCTTCCACTTGCAGAACAGGCTCGCTTTCACTCCGAACATACACAAATTAAAATTACCCCCCCCCCCCCCAGTTAATGCTCAGATAGAGAGATTTATTTAGGGATTACCCTCTTCTACAGTAAGCTGTAGATGAAAAAAAAATTTGCATCTGAACAGAAGGTTAGGCATGCACTGCGTATCTGCATAGCATTATTCCACTGGAAGCACGGAGCAGGGCACAGCAAAGAGGCTTTCTTAATAAAATACTTACTTTTAACTTTATTATTATTTCTATTACTTCGGTGGGTCAATAAGGAAATACCTGTTTTAAATGGCATGCAGCCCTATGGGTCATGGTGGTTTCTTCTTCCTTTGCCATGCCGATGCAACCTCTTTTCATGATTCACGTTGCCAGAATGATGTCAAGGTAGTTAAATTATCTCAGAGATGTTTTACCTTGCAAACAGGTCTTCTGCAAATTATTTTTTTACGGAGTTAAGCTGACGGGCTACGACACAGAGATGCACCAAGTGTCAGGAATGCCTAACTAAACTCTGAGTTCATCCTCTCCAACAAGCAAAGCCAACAGTGAGGCTGTGTACTGGTGTCCTGACACCAAAGTTCTGGGGAAGCCAGTGGGAATTCGTAAAAATCTTGTAATAACAGCATAGCACCTGCTTTACAAGCACACATCTTAGGAGGGCACGGCAGGATCTCACTATGGAGGGACCAGAAACCTTGTCCTTGTGCTCAAAACTGACTGCAGGGACGGAGCAAGAACAGAGTATGGAGCATATCAAACAGAGCTAGTCCAACATGAAAAAAGAGAAAAGCAAATGCTAGACACAGGTGCCTTCTGCTCTCTGGGAGTTCACTGTGGTTTGGTCCCTCCTTACACTTGCTAGCCATGTAACATTACCTGTGCAATTTTGACTTCTGCCTGGAAAAAAAAAGAGGGAGCAGCAAAATACTGCATTTTAACTGTAAAAAGAAGCTTCCATCCAATAACACTATGATCATAGAAGGCTGGATCAAAGACCCTATCACCAGTGGTGTCCAAGAGATGATACCTAGCGGGCCCACATTTGTTCTCTAGCTACATTTCTTCAGAATATTCCTTTGCAATTTGGTGCTCAGAAACTTTAAGCCTGATGTGAAGTTTGTATCTTTAAGAGCTTTTTTTTCTTTTCTTTCATGAATGTACATAATCAGTTTTATAAATTCACACAAGCAAGCTCTAAACAACGTGAAACTAAGCTAACAGATATATAGCCTAATCTCCAAGTCAAAATTCCACTCCTGGAATCCAAGTGTGAATGGTTGAGGAGACACAGCCGCTAGCTTCCTGTCTACTCCTATCTCAGTATCTTTTCCTCCAAGAGACTCCTCATTCTTATAACTACCTCAAAACTATAGAACCACAGGGCAACATGAGGATTATAAAAATTTCCAGCCAAAAGAATGACTCAGTAAATTAGATTAGAACTATAGCAATAAATGGTTACTTGTGTTTTGTTTTTGTTTTTTTTTCCTCAAAGTTCTGCAAATCTGGTCCACCTTCCTTATCTCTGACTGCTGCCTATGAGAGTAAGAAGATATGAAGTCTGGATAATGCCGTATCTAAGATGAAGGAGAAATCGGTTGGTTATTTCTCTCCAGGAGACTTTTATGAAATATTTAGTTTTTACTAATTCAGCAAACAGAACACAAAATGCCTGATGTACTTCAAAAAGAAAGAAAGAACAAGTAATCTTTCTGTAGTGGCCAATGTTAAATTTCACAAAGGAGGTCTTTAAGTTTTCATAGAAAACCACACGCCATTGCTTCTGTTACTGACCCCCGCCACAATTAAATGCCTTATTCTGGTGTCAGAACAATTTACTGCAACCAACAGAACCAGCGAGGAGAGAAAGAAAAGACACAAGAGATGACCGAATGTCCAAGCATCTATGAAAGAGATTGAGAACCGAACCAGGCAGCAGCTGACGGAAAGGTGCCGAACACAGGCCTCCTCGGGCAGAGCTCGGGCTGCTGCACCAGCCTGACATTGCTAGGCAGCAGCACCAACCATGTAGCTACACGAGCAGTTTGCTAATTGCTGTAAAGTCACCGTGTCATTTAATAAGACAAAAAACATCAGACATAGCAACAGCTGAAATTAGATGCTTTAAACAAACTTAATTTTTTTCTTAGAATTGCTTATTATATAGCAGTCCTTGTTCCCATTATTTCCATCAAGCTGCTCTGCTAAACAAATCTGTACCACTGTGTAATCTTGTGCACTTAGCGAAAAGAAAGTTTACTAGTATATATGTTACAAGGACTGAATCTCATTTGCAGGTTTTCATACTTTCAATATTCTTGTGGAAAAATCTATTCAGAAAACTATTTCAGAAAGTTTCGAACGGGTTGCCAAGCTAAACATAAAATAATCAGAACCAACAAAGCCATCGTAGGCTTAATTACAAAATGCAAATGCAGTTGATGAAGATGAATCTTCATGGATCACGGCATTCTTGTTAGAGAACACTGAACCAGTTTTTTTGTTTTGTTTTGTTTCGCTTTTTTATTACCTACTTGCATTTGTTAGAAAGTATTTTAATTTAAAAAATAAGTCCAAGCGTAACGTAATTGCTTTTGGTATTTTGAATCGTAAGTATTTAGGGGCACATTATAATTTAGGAAAGACATGTGTCTGCATGCATCCATCTATACCAGAAGCCCACTGCACCTTATTAACATGAGCACTGTCTACATTCCAGAAGAGCTAGATGCTGTTTTCATCCCAAAGCCCAACACTAGGTTCTCCACTTGGTTTCTGAAGAGCACACGTTCTCCTTGGCTCCACACAAATGCCCAGGGAGACTCCTGGTGCTGATTGACAGTTGCCATGCTATTGCCACCTACTTCACCCCTTGGGAATACAGCATCCAGCCACAATTTCTCAAGCGCACATACGAAGAGCTTCATACGATTTTCTAAGCTCTGCCTAGCCCTAGCCAGATTTCCAGGAAAAGGATATAATTTTTCAGTTGTTCTAATCACTTTAAGCTTTTGCAATAGTATAAAGAGCTTCAATGTAAGCATTAACAGTTAAAGTCAGTTAACACTGAATCATTTGCAATAGCAAAGGGGAGAAAACCCATCGATGCCATTTGGTAAATCTTGGAGAATACGTAGCAGGGAATATGAGATCAACTTGAGTTGTTTAGTCTGGAATTGAGGCAATTTTGTAAGTGCATGAGATAATTCCACAACCTTTACCGGGCAGACCCCTCTTTTCCTTCACTATCAGGTACATGAGGACTTTCTTGCAATTAAGACATACTTCCTAAATTTTCCAGCATAATTTGATAGGCTAAACTGAGCCCCGGGGAATGGGCTTTCAGGACACACCAATGCATGCCAAGGAGTGAGACGTTCAGGTACACCACAGGATCTGTCTGATATTTCTTAGCGCAAACTTCAGGGGAACTCTGAAACAACCCTATGATCCCTTCTCTTCTAGGAGGTGGCAGTTAGGCATTATACCCTGCCTTACTAGTCCTAAAGTGAGCAGGAGGCAAGAGACTCAGTAAGGTAACAGCAAACAGAACAGTGGCGATTTGAGATATAACTCTTTGGGGATTACAGAAAAAGGATTCCTTTGGGCTTGAATTTTGACTAGCTGTCAAAATATATAATGAAAGACTGATGGAAAGATGTCTTTCTAAATCTAGGTCACTGAGCCAGTATTTGTCAGCACTCTGTAGGCTTTGCATCCTAGCAGCTCAGTCTGCTGCCAATGTTACATGCAGATTTATCTGTGACAACAGGGTTCAAAACTCAGTCATGAAGAGGTCTGATTTAGAGCGAGCAAGAATGAAATGAACATCTGGCTGATCTTTTTCTTGGCTTGGTTTTGTCATGAAAATTACTGAGGTTAGCATGAAACAAACTAGAGCTTGGCAAGTGCCAAAGATGTGTTACGTTTTTGTTGGAGTGACCTGAAATTTGGGATTCCCAAGATCTGTCTGGGCAGCCCTGCTGCACAGAACTGTGTTTCCATCACTACTTTATGAATTTTCTCTTCACAGATTGGTCATCCATATGGTCATGCACCCTGACAAAGCCCACACAAACTGGGTGTGCTCTCTTTAGAGAAATAACGATAACAACAGAATCAGAATTCACCAGCCACTATTTTTTTCTAGTGTGAACAACTTGTGCACTAAATGCTACAGTCAAACTCCACTGACAGCCAAGATGACTCCTCAGTTAAAAAGCTGTCTGGTTATTTTAAGCAATCGGTTCAGGTTATAAAGATTTCAGTGACACTACCAAGTCCCTGACCTTTCTACCCACAGCAATGACTTGTTCATGTCTCTATGGCACAGTGTGCTACCCCGGCCATGATGACACTGCTATACAAAAAGAGTATGTGTCTTTTACTTTGTTCTTAAAGACCAAAATTAGCTCCCGATCCACTTCAGTCTGGCACCACAACAGAAACCACAAGAAAGATGGTGGCAGGCTGTGATTTAAAAAAATAGCATAGGACAACACTGCTATGAAGTACTTCAGATCTAGAAATTACCTCCTAAAGCAACGGGCTCTTTGTTCTCCAATATCCTTAATCAGTTTAATTGTACCAATTGCAAGATAACTTATGTGAAGAGTAGTAACATATCCATAAACATGTAATTGATTCAAAAGGGTAATGCAACAGTGAACTGTAAGTTTAAACTCACACATTAAAGAAAAAGAAGCTGTTAAGCACCACATTCCCAAATTCTACTCCACTGTAATTTCCAATTTAAAAGCAAGTAACTTACAAAGCGGTTCTGGACTGGACGAATAAGCAGAGATCTAGTTAGATTGATGTGCTGGAAAACTCTTCCTTCTGTGAAACAATAAAACAAGGGAAGATTAGCATAAAACTGGCATTGTCTGCTGAATTTCAGTAGGGGCAAAAACACCTCTTGCACAGTCTATAATGGTATGGTATCAAGGGAAACATTTCAGCACAGAGATACTTAAAGATAAATTGTGATAACCTATAAACTATGGCTGATAGCACTGGAAGCTCTGGATGAAGCATGCCATTCCCCACTGCATTGTGCCAGGGCAGTGTTTAGCATTCAGAAAGCATCCTGGATGATTAATAATCATCACAAAGGAGCAGCTGAACAGCGCTGCCACATTTATAACTTCCCAGAATAAATGCTAGCTGATTTTAATTGTTTGCGCTTCGTGTCTCCTTTAGACGAGAAACACGAAGTCGGGAAGATTTCATGTTACAAGGAGTAACGGGCAAGCTCCAGTAACACAGGACTTGGGTACAGTGTGGGCAAGAGATGCATTAGAGAACTTGAGGACCTCCTGTGTGGTGTTCACACATGCCCATTTTTAAATTCTCCAGGCATGTAGCTGGTACAGGTTTCACCCACAAGCTGTTACAACTAAAACATTTTGGAAGAGCACAATAATATCATCTGTTTTCCCATAGCACCTCGGAGCCCTAGGCATGGGCCACATGCTATTTTGTCTGGCATTGTACCAGAACAGAATCAAACATTTCTATCCCAGACAGCTTATAACAAAACAAGTTGCTAGAGACACAGGCAGGTAAATGAAGGGACATTAAAAATGAGAGAATATTGTTCAGACAGAAGTCTTGAAACTGTGGTTTGTCTATGAAGACTTCATACACGAAACTGCACAAGAATAACGAGGTAGATACTAGATGTTACACTGGCACTTTCTGAAGTGCAAGACACAGCAAAAATCAGACTATGAAGCTCTTGAGTTGAAAATGCAAAAAGTAAACAATACGTCTTAGGTCCTGGACTGATTGGCCTGAGAAGAGCTTTCTTATTACTGAGAGACACAGAGAAGAGGTGACAGTCACTGGGAATCACAGTGATGAACCTCAAAAGTACAAAAGGGCAGTTATGTTTGATGCATAAGAAGCCAGAAGTGGGACAAGCAAACAGGGCAATGACACCATCAGAAGAGCAGGCTAAAAACTGCAGAAACATTTCAAATTGATTTGAGTGTCCTAAGACTGCATTTTTCAAGGCCAGCCTGCTACAATAACAGAAACATGAGATAATGAGAATCTGGAGAAAAGATTAGATGTATGTGCAGATAAGAGGCTTTTTCCAACAGCTGTTAAGCACCCTGCAGAATTCCCTTCATGCAACAGTCCTTATGCTGTGACCCCAGGAGATCTGAGTGACATCCAAAATTGTGGATCACAGGAATGCAATGGCAGTGCTCACAGCATTCAAGAAAGTTCATCCAGGGCAGAGGAAAGAAGCAGCAGAGGAATTTGGGGGAGAACAAGGATAACAGAGGAGGCAACTGCAGGAGTGCATGAAGGGTGATGACAGTTTTTAGCTGTATTTCTCTGTTTAAGCAAAAATTGAGGAGGAAACTGAGCAAAAACCAAGTGCCCCAACAATAGATGGAGCTAACAAGAGAAAATCTAACCTTTCAGGGGCCCATTAGAAGAGCGAATCTGAAAATCAAGGTATAAAACCCACCTTCATGTTAGTTCTTGAAATGAATGCACAAGGGAAGCCTGACAGTAGCGTAACAGCTAAGCCACGCTAGCAGAAGGAGCTGAAATGGCCTGTCACTTTTTCCCTACCCTTTTCAGTTAAGCAAACACTGCCCGTGCCTGATGCAGGTTAAGTCCCAGCTAGCCTGCTGTCAGCCAGGTGCCAAGATCAGTCAAACATTTGGCAAACACAAACTCTGGAGCCAATCTAAAAAGCACACCTAAGGGCCATTCATATACTTCATGCTCTACGGTCTACAAAAAGTGCAAAAAATGTTTGGATTTTTTTCAGAGAAGCACAGGTGAAGAGCTTCATACGATTTTCTAAGGACACTAGTCCTTAGAAAAGACACTTAGTCACTAGGACACTGAACACTAGTGATACATGGAAATATCTGCAGAGATAACGGATAGCACACTACCACCATAAGAAAATCCATACATGATCCACACTAGCAGACTCTACTCTGCAACCAGACCTAACACAAAGCTCCACACTAACAACTCTGACAGCTCCAGATGGAGTTATTTAACTTGAAACTTCTTTGTAAACAGAAGGGAGGAAAAAAAAAAAAGAAAAAAAAAGACAGAAAGAGGAGGAGTCCTGGTCCTACATAAAAAGGGTTTCTGGGTTTCTGTATTAGGCAATACATAGCAAGTCTGTCACGGGTAAGAAATGCTTTCTCTGTCAGGGAACTAAGAGCCATTACTATGCCAGGTTTTGGCATCTGACCCTTCTCTGCACAGTCTCCAGAAGAGAAAGCTCATGTTTGTCTGAAACTGAGGAACACAAAAATGGGAGTTCCTCCTAGCCTTGTTCATCACAAGAAAGATCCCAGTAGTGCTCCCGGGAGAAGGAAGAACGAAGGGAAATTTTATATCATTTTTTTCTCCTCAATTCCACTTAGAAAGGTCTTGCTCCCCAACTTTACAAGCAGCCTCCAGTCAGCCTTTTTGAAGGGACAAAGAATTACAACCACTCTTGCCAAATCTTATTTTTGGCAGACAGAACACACAAACGATCAAGAGAAATATCAGATCAGAGAAACATCTATCTTTCAGAGTCACAAAGAGGAGTCTGTGTGCCCAAAAGCTTCTTTGTTGGTCTCATCAGGTGGCCTGATAAAAGATATCATCTCTTCCTACAAATCTTGATTCTCTCAAGGTAAAAAAAAGAAAGAAAAAGAAAAGAGAGAGAGAGAAGAAGAAGAAAAAATAAAAGTGGCTGACTAGCAATATTTATAAACAATTCATAAGAGGTGGCCCTGAGGCCTAACTTTATTATCACATGGTGCTAACTGAAATCTGGGGTTTACTTAAACAAACTGTGAAATGAGCTGTCAAATGGGAATTATATGCATAGCTACAGGATAATAAATTAAAGTATAAGATTAGCTTCATCAACAATAGGAGACTAGAAGTACAGCATAAGCTTTGATTTATAATTACATAAATGGGTCCACAACCACACAGCCAGCCTGCTGTACATGAAACCATATATTTCTCTTATTTTTGTCAAGTTGAGTTTTAAATCATATTGCATAACTTATAAATCACCATGCTGGAACCTGTTGATTACACTATGCACCACAGTACTCAGCCAAGTAATTTAGCAGTGGAACCAATGCAGACCACAGAGTTGTCCTTGGGCCCTTCAGACTACTGACACTCAGGCTGACTATTGCTGTTCAAGAGTAAGGTACAGCTAGATGCACGGTTCCCTCGGCCTTTCTAATTTCAAGCACGTTCTTTTGCATGTTATCTTTTTGCAAATCAGTAACACAGGTCTGAATTGCACTGACAATCCAGCTCGACACACAGAGGAAGAAACCCACGGGCTCACGTGGTTGATGCTGGGGACACCACCCTGTGTAAAGGCTAAATAATTGGAGGGAAGCACACAGGACTGACCTATCCCCAAATCAACCTGGGGCACAGATTGCCACCCCAGCACGGAGCAGAAGCCCCCTTTTCACCCAGGGCTGCATCGGGGAGGACAGACGTACATAAACGCAGCTTCTGCTCGCCTGCCGCTCATCTCTAACGTACAGCTGAAGCCGCAACAAAATCTGCCACGAGCAAACGCCCAGCCGCCTGCCGAGCCGTCCCGCTGCCCCGCGGCGCCTCGCTCCCCAGCCTGCCTCAGCACACGGACAGCAATACATGGCTTAGATGCACAGCTGACACCTCCACCAAAAGTGAGCGCCACTGCCAGTTTATGACCAGGAACAGGAACTCAGCAGAGGAGAGAAAAATAGCACACATTTCCTACTCGTTTCTAAAAAGGCAACTATTCAATCATTTTAAAGAACACAGAAAAAATAATGATGCTTAAGTTTAGTAACTGCCAAAGCTAACAATACCAAAGCTTTCTGGTCCCTAGTGGAACTAGTCAGCTGTACAGTATGCTAAAAATTGAAATATTTTATTGTTGCTAAAGGAAAAAATTTGTGATTGGAAGCCCTGCAGTAGAATTCCAGGCAGAGCAGTAATTTCTGTCATAACAGAAGAGCTAATAGACCATTTGGAAGATTAATAAGGCAGCCAGCATTTGTGACAACACTGCTGGATGGCAATGGGGGAAGGAAAGCGAGGAGAAACCAGCACTGTTTTCTTTTCTTTAAGAATATTGGCCTTGATGGTTTTTATGACAGCAAAGTACTTCTGGCCAGAACAAGCTGATAAGACATATGGTCTAATCTGCTCAACTGTAGCAACCAGTAAAAAAAACATGTACTTAGAGAAATTCATAAAATCCTTGTAGGGAGCAAGTAGGAAAAACAAAAGGTTTGTACATAGAAGCTTAAGTGTCTGTATGAGGTAGATGTGATCTTCCTCCAAATGCCTTTAAAAACGTACAATAGTAACTGTACACAGGGACCACTGGCACTTTCCCTGGGGAGGCTGCTTCACCAGGTACCAGAAAAGCAGGGGCAACTGAAATTGACCACTGTGATCTCCCAGTGACAAAGCTATTTTAAGAGCTTCTTACCATCTTTGGTGCAGAACTAGGTAGACCAATAGCTTCCCACTGTGACACTCCTGGGGCCGTGTCTGTGCAGCAGTCCATGAAATACTGAAATGATGCAAGTAAAGAAAAATAGCCTAAGCCTTACTCTTTCCCTTTTTACAAATGCATCAGCACAGCTGAGGGAACAGCACATTACAGTGGGATAAGAAAAAGCAACAGGAGAGGGAACATCTCAGAAAAAGCTTTTCACCGAGCCAAGTCGACGTGGGCCTGCCCCCCCCCCAACATTCCTATTGAGGCAGGCCAGAAGCACTCATCTTTTTCTTCAATATTGCCCTATGTGCGCTTAAATTGAGGCATGCTAACAGCAGTTGGCATTTCACAAAATGCTAGAGCTCGAGATTAATGTTTTAAAGGATTTAAAGCCTGGGATTTCACACAGCTTTACAACAGTAAGGAGCATTGACTTCTGCAGAGGGTTGTAACGGGAGTAGTAAAAACATTGTGCCCAAATGTAGGTTGGGAAGAAAGATGGTATTGAGAATTATGAGATTATAAAAGTCAACATCCAGTAATGTGTTACAGATAGAGAAATACACAGGAAACAGAGAACTAAAATTCTTAACTGTCTGCTGGACTTTACAATTGCTGTTTCTCTGAGGGTCAAGCACATTTCTGTTGGTCCAGGTGTATACACGTCGTGATCAAGGAATCGTTCAATCCCTAGTGGGAACTCCTAGATTCACATATGCCAGTGGGGAAATCACAAGTGACATAAATAAGCTATAGCGGAGGTTCCCAAACTATGAGAGCAAGTAACTTGCAAACGGCACACAGAGATGGTTCTTCTTGACTGCAGTCATGGGCCTTTACCTAGGCCTCCCCTTGCACACATTTTAGGGGGAACCTAGAGGGTATCCGCCTGCACGCAGCCTTCTCACCTGGTCTTTACAGTCTGGGACCATTCTTGTGTCATTCCCCTTTGCAAAGATGCAAGTTTTAAACCCAAATACATTATTGAACACTTCGACCACTCTGGCATCTCCTGGGATAATCACACAGCTAGGAACAGGCAGTCCAGGAGGTTCCTGCAGAACATTGCAGGTAACTTCTTGATGCAGGGAGTTGATGAGCCAACAAGGGCAGGGGCGCTGCTAAACCTGATACTAACAAACAGAGATGGTCTAGTGGGAAATGTGAAGGAAGGGGGCTAGGAGCAGTCTTGGCTGCAGTGACCACGGCATGATGGAATTCATGATCCTGCGAGGAGGAAGACAGACAAGAAGTAGGATTGCAACCTTGGACTTCAAGAGAGCTAACTTTGACCTCTTCAGGGGGCTCCTTGGAGGAATCCCCTGGGCAAGGGGCCAAACTGTTCTCAATGGTGGCCAGTGACAGGACAAGGGGTAACAGGTGCAAGTTAAAAGGAAGTTCCATCTCCATGTGAGGAAGAACTTTACTGTGAGGGTGATAGAGCCCTGGAACAGGCTGCCCAGAGAGGTTGTGGAGGCTCCTTCTACGGAGATCTTCAAAATCCACCTGGATGCCACCCTGTGCCACGTGCTCTGGGTGTCCCTGCCAGAGCAGGGGGGGTTGAACTAGATGATCTCTCAACCATTCTTTGATTCTACTCCTCTTTCTGGCAGCAATGTGCTAGATCTTTTACATTATTCTCACCATTCACTTTAAAATGATCAAAATGTAAAATGGAGACAATTCCTCAAACCACAAGGCTATTTTCGGAAAAAGTATCAAAACACATGTATATAAAGAAGGTTTGCAAAATCATCTCACAGAAACCCTTGGTTGCCACAGAGCAAACAAACTCCAAGGAGGCAGGATGCAACTGAAACAGAGAGAAGAAGCCAACAAAGTATTGTCACCATGGCGGCAACTGCCTCTTTCAGCTTTATGGAACCTTATTTTCATTGGAAGTGGCACCGACATCACCATACTGCATGGACCCGATGTTGCAACCACGGCAGCAGTTGTACATGGGTACTCAGTGCCTTTTTCACAGGCAAAGTCTGGGAACTAAAACTGGAGGGCGCCTTCCCCGCACCCAGCAGCAGGCCAGGAGCCCGGACCGCTTTCCTTGCCCGCTCCCACCCTTCCCCATCTCCCCAGCACGCAGCAGGATTCAAGGGTCTCCCTCATGGAGTGCCGGCAAAGGGAAGCAGCGAGGCAGCAAAACACGCGACCCAAGTATTTTGTGGCCATACTTAAGAACCACATGCATGAAATACAAACTAAGTACCCCAGCTCATCTGCAGCCACGAAAAACACCATTTATTTCTTCATTCATCCTTGCTGAAGATCCAGCTGTTCCAGGTAGAACAGTTCTGTGACAGATTGCAAAGGGAATCACTAAGCAGAAATTCTAGGTGATAATTCTGCAAAATCTCACTTTGTGGTCTAAGCGCGTAAGCTGGGAGGCAGACAACGATGGCCCAAGCCTGAGTGCAAAGTGCTTATGGATTTTCTCAGATAGCAGCAGTTTGACAGTACAAAAGGGCTGTGACAATGCAATAAAGTTAGCACAAACCAGTATTATCTCAAAAAAATAAGCAGCGTTTTTTACATTTAGTCTTTTTTTTCTCCTATCTATTTCTATTTTCTTCATAACTCAAAATGACGACAGATTTCTTCCACATATTCTTTCACTGCTGATACGACTGAAAGAAAGAATACATTGACTTGCATCATAGCTTGTCTGGAACATAATGAGGTATTTTGGAGAGTCTTAAGTGTCCATTTTCAGTTTGTGGTTATGAAAATTGAGAATTTGATAACTTCTCTCTTCTATTTAGCTTTTTATTTACTTATTTCGCCCAGGAAATGAAGATACAATATAAGAATGTTAAGGAAATAAAGACCTGTTTTATTGTTGCTGTTTCTCCTTCTGTGTGAAAAATAATGAAGTAAAAGGGTAACTATTCATATTTTTTTCCTGCCTCTTCAATGTTTCAATTCAATGTTTGGTCTTGGTTTAAATTACTATGCTAATTCCCCACATATCATTTGCACTAGACATATTTTTGACCAGAAAAGTCTCAATATATTTTTTTAAATCTTCACTTTAGGTTTACTTTCCTATTTACATAATGCGATTTATTTATTTGTATAATTTGGTAACAAAAGTTGTCTTAAAAAAAACAAACTTAATACTTTTAAACATCGGAATAGTAAGTTCCTTTTGGAACACAGTCTTTCTCTTGTCAGTTAGATCTCCACAAATGTATTTTACAAATTATGACTCTTAGAGATTTCATCAGCCCAGGATCGCACCTACTTATTTAACAGGGCTTCAATCATTTGGAGCTCAGATGAGCTTAGAGAGAGCTCTTGCAAGCTCTAGTACCTTTTCTAATTAGAAGCCCAGGCTAGACCTGGTTTCCTAGGGCAAATGACAGATGTCTCCCATGACAAAGATCAAATACCTGGAACATCATGCTGTGGAGTTACCTGCGAGTAAGCTGTAACACAAAATGTCTCGGGTGACAAAATTTATTCAGTAAATGCTCACAAAGGTTACAGAAAGAGTCCCTAAAACAAGATTTTAGATTTTAATTGTCTGCTACGCTACCTTTGAGGCAACAATACCCTCCCCTCTAGAGTAGTACATCTCCATTTTACTATTTAATAATAATAAATTTTCTTCTTCCTCCAATTCTTCACTTTGAACCCTAATGCATTCAGTTCTGCAACGTGCACTGCAGTTTTAATCTAGTATGCCACTTAGGCATATATTTAGCTTACACAAGCAGGACCACTAATTTAACTATGCAACTTGTACTCGGTCTTAACCCTATAGTGATTATAGGTTTATCAGCATTTCAAACAGAAGCAAGAGCCTAGCTATGATTTTAGGCACGAGGAGCAAGACGGAGCTCATGAAACTCTTGCTCTGTTTGCAATCACTGACTGCTCACGAGACGTGGCTGGGGCACAGACACGGCCGGGACAGCCACTCCATGGTCGCCACTCGGAGATGCCCAACTTGCTCCCAGGGATCAGAAGCTTTCCCAGTGCTCTTCCTTCCCTCCAGATCTCCTCCCTGCTTGATACCCTGGCTTTCACCACTGCCATTCCCACCGATATAGGAACATATGTTACAGGCCGCCCCTGGAAAAAACAGCACAAGGAATTACAGGAGGGCTCCGGGAAAAGTCTCACACCAAATCTGAGCAGCTGTGACAAAGTTTGTTTTTAATTCCTATGCCTTGGCTAGGGATCAGGAAAAATCCTCTTGCAGCCCTCATTATGTTGCTCAGTCTCAACCAGCAGATTTGTTGAGAAGAGAGAGAAGAAAACAAACCCTTCCTATTGCAACAAAATATTAGTTTCCTAAGAAAACTAAGAAGATTCCAACAGAAATGGCTATTTGACACTCCCGGAGAGCCTGGGTACTCACGTTGTAAGATGTATTCATATGAATGATACTCCATGAATAATATAGGTTTTTTAATTAAAAAACTATAGGATAGTACACAACACATTTCTTCTCCTAGTGAAGCCATCCAAAGCTTACTGTTGGCCCAATAACGGATGAGACTTCAGTTCTGTAAGATTATTACTACCACTTATCCATATGGGGGCACATAATGCTGTTCTATTTCTATTTTCATTCCAAGCCAGCTAGTGTAAGATGTGTCTTTAACACAGCAGCACTCATGGATCACTTGCCAAACTTTGCGCTATGTTCCCCATTTAAAAATGCATTCCCTTTGAGAGTTATGCTTGATAAAAGAGCTTTTAATATTATAACATACAACCAGAATGGTAACAGTTTCTGTACTCAAAGTTCTTATCTGAAAATAGAGTTCACAAACGCAGATAAAAATAATCTCATTATGTCCAAATGATCCTGTTTAGAACAGGAAAAAAAATCATATTTAACACATGGCAGGAACAAAAAGCAAAAAAAAAAAAAAAAAAAAAAGAAAAAGTCCCATTCTTAAGTTTAGAATTAAAGCATTAAGCATTTTAAATACCAAAGTAACAATGAAATTTTGATGGCATTTTCAGTGCATATGAGTGCATGCTTGACTAAATTAAAATATTAAAGAAAACAAGTATATTTATAGTGGAAATACACAAATTTGCAAAGAACTAAATATATATCTTCATCCAAATGGACTACATGATATAAACCATCTGCATTTGCATTTGATTAAATAGAAAACTTTTGCCTAAATAAAGGCTTCATGAACAACTGCGCTCCAGCAAATGTTCTAACCAATTTCAATCTCTGAATTAAATTTTAGTCAATATTTATGCTAGCCCTATTTCATTTTGTAATGGTTACCTGTAAAATGACAGGGGGGAAAAAAAAAAGCTTCATGGAAAATTGCTGCTTACTATTGTTCTATTGTTTTCCATGAAAATGCATTAAGTAAAATAAGGAATTAAGTAAACCTCACTAACACATTACTGCAGTGGCATGAAAGAACATCCTGCATTAAGTAATTGAGATTAGACCATCTTACACAGTTCTAAAAGTTATAGAAACAGGATGACATTCTGTCTTGAAATTACAAAAATGAATTTCATAGCCAACATAAAAAAGCCTGAAAAGTAATTCAGTTGGGACTCCTGAAAAGACTACTTCGAAACAACACAGAACTTACACAGAGGCCTTGATCTTCCGAACTTACGTACAATTAAGCGTGTGATCTATGTCACTTCACTGTAGTTTGTCATGGGGAAAAAATGATTAATTTGAAAACAAAAGAAGAAAATGAAATCATCGGCCAACCTGCTCTACAACAAAATTGAATGAAAGATAGATCTAGAAATAAGGTCCATTCAGGTAAGCTCTTGGATAAAACAAGATTGAATTCTTTGCGATGCTCCAGAAAAGCAAACGGTAAACAAAAACAAGAGTGATACAAAGACAAAAAGAGCAAATGAGCTAGAAAGACAAAAACACAACCTCATGTTCATTTTTCTCTTTATGTGTTTTTTAAAAATATTTGTATGTTTAACTATGTACATATTTTTGTAAAGTAGAATTGCTATTGTTTAGTGAGAAACTTTCCAGATGAACTCTAAAAATTCTGACATTAACATGACCTTGCATTTTTCCTTTACTTTTAATATACAGGCAATAGTCTGCATAGTCACTACATTTTCCATGCAGCCTAAATCTCCTAAAAGCTAAAAGTAAACTCTTTCCAAAAGAAAGATGCTTTTCTTTAGGCATTCCTAAAATTCCCCATAATCATTACTGAACAGAGAGGCTATTCATTGGGATCCTATTACTTACTCCCACACACTGAAGTCCAAAGCGTGCCTCAGAGCAGGCAGGTGGAATGCAAATGATTTCATCTGGACTGCATTTGGCCCTTGCAGACCTCATTACAAAGCTCTTTGGAATGAGCTTAGGGAAAATGCATGAAATAAACCACAAAGTAACTGTACGGTAAATTGAGAGGATCACAAATGAAGCTGCAATAGGTTGCCTTTAAAAAGCAACCAAATACCTCATCCTTTTACAAGAAGAAAATTATTTTTCCTTTCCAGACACCTATGTGATCTCTTACATTTGCCATTACACGAAAAATACAGCAACAAACCAGAGAAGTCATATCTGGTACTCCTTAAAACTGTTCTACCATGAGATCTGTATAAATACCACTGAGCTGCAGAACTAAAACAGAATATATTTTTGAATTATTTTGAGAGTTTTCTCTGGCCACGTTAGAAGCCTCCAGTGTAAGAACAGCTTTCACTGATGTTTTCTACCTCCTTACCTACACAGACTCCCAAAAAGTAAGAAACTGCATGCCTGGCTACAGCTTTTTCCGAGGGTACCCTTCTCCTGAGGAGTTTGTGAATCAGGCAGTAAGTGTGATTTTCAAATCAATGCAAGTTCTTTCACTGACTCAATTACAGCTAGGATTTCATCCAAAGAATGCAATCATATGCTATTTAACATAATCTGTAGTGTAAACTGTGATGTGAAATACAGTTTGACTGTTAAAGAACCAAAAAGATGTCTAGCCACATCCTGGTTCACTGTATTTTCAAAATTCGCCTTCTCTAAACTCAGCTTCTACAGAAGAACCTTTTTTTTATTAAAAGCTGAAATTAAAAATGTGTAAAAGAACAATAAATTATTTCTCCATGCAAAAAGAGTAACATTATGAAGTATACATTTTCATCAGCACAACAGCTGACTAGTTTGAAGTTATCCTGATAATTGACTTGATAAAAAAGTAGCTACAACAGTGACAGAAAATTGTACAAAGAATGAAAAAAAAATCTTGACACTTTAAAGAGAGAAAACTTCATAGATTAAAGCAAATAAATTGATCTCCATGCAAAGCAGCAGTCAACATGACTTTTCTAGCCAAATACATGTGTTTCAAGTGTTTTTAAAACAGGGAGGAAAAAAAAAAGAAAAAAAGAGGAATTACCTGCAGAGCAGAATGGGGTTGTTACCGATACAAGGAGTTTGTTGGGAGCAAACGGGGCATGACAACCACTGTACACAGGAGAGAGGTGATTATGCTGTTCAGCTGACAAGTTCCCTGATCAAATGCCACACTACAGAAATGCCAGCGTAATTTCAACTGACCTGCAGAGATGCAAGAAATTGCAGCACACTTCTGACGTCTGAAAAGAGGCACAAGATTCAAGCCATGAAGCTTTAGATGCTGAAAGAGCACATGGCCAAACAGTGTTAAGTCAGCCAAGCTCCTTCCATGGTAAACGGAGGCAGAGATGGTCAACAATGGTGCTTTCCACGAAAGGTGCTCAGGTAACTCACTACTGTGTATGGTTAGAGAACCTGTTCCCATCTCCACCAGAGTCCTCTCTGAACACTGCACCAGACAGAAGTCAGGTTTGAAGAGGGGACATTTCACCCACTGCTGGTGCAGATACTGCTTCCTACAGCGCACGTAAAGCTGGCATTCTCAATAGCTGCGTAAATGCTCCTACAGTGCTTAGTAACAACTTCGCAACACGTGCTTAAATCACTCTGCTTATGTTAAGAGGGCTACATTACTATTATGTAATTCTAGAAGTCAGATAAAAATATTTATTTTATTATATGATTTTACAGGATTCGCAACAATATCTGCAATATTTTGTTGTGTTTGTTCCACAGGGAATAAGATTTTACAGAAATAGCATCTGGGTTACTTCTCTCTTTTTTGTAAAAAAAAAAAACTTTTCAAATTGTTTGAGAACAAACACCAAAACAGCAAAAAAAGATATTAGGACAGACAGATAATCATTTCTTTGATAAAAAGTCAAAATCAACATATATTAAAAATGCAAGCCATCTTCAAGTAGTGAATTAGAAGGAATTAAAATGGGACTCATGTGCCTTTATTTGTGAATCTCTACTCATCTTACTGAAGTTGTCTAACACAAAATTGAATAAACAAGAAGTTCAGAATTGATTAATCTAACTCAATCTGTAAATATTTTACTTCATTTAAATTTTTAAAAAAGGAGAATGTCTTGAGGGTGCTCTAAGTCAGGCCCATCATAGTTTAACAATAACGTACCCAGGCAGCCGCTAAGTCAATGAACCTTTGGTTTGCATCACTTTGCAACCCACCGCTGTTCCCTACCCGAAGCTCCGTGCTATCCATTCAGATCAGCTCCCCATGCAATCAGCTGTCTCCTGCCTGCCCATATAAAGCTTTTGGACCTTATGCCACTAAGAGATTCCAGTTCAACACTTGTCCCCAACTGGAAAGGCCCTGATTTTAGAAGGGGATCGTTCACATAAAATTGGAGGCATTTCAAACAGTATAACAGTGCTTTCAGTATATCTTCAAACCTGTACACTGTTACGATCTTATAGTAATATTTTTAATGTTTTATATTTTTCTTGTACATCACTGTGCAAATGAAAGAGAACTTCACTATCTCCCAGTGCCATATACATTCTCCAGTTAAAAATAAACCAAAAGAATGAACAATAAAAAATGCAAATAACCAGGGAAGTACCAGAGTGTGTAACTTCATAGAGTTGAACTGATCATGCAAATAAAATAAGTGTTTACAGGCCCTAATTGATTGAATGCATACAGGAAACATTAAAATAACATTAACTGCTGTGAAGGTAAAAACTTTCTGTGTTTTATTGGGCATTTTCTTCTCTGCTCTTTCTCACTGACAGCACACTACAGTAACAGCAGGCAAAGTGTGCTTCAAAAAGGCTTTTAAAGTTTAAGATACCTCAGCTATTCTAAAGGCTGCATGAAGGGTTTGGTGAAAAGAAGTTTGAAAAAGGCTTCATAAAATCTAAAATGTGTAATTTGAGTAGTTAACATTCACTTTTTCTTTTATTACTTAAACATTATAATCTAATCTGCACTAGTAGATTGATTTATCTTAGCTTTATCAGCTTTAAGCCTAAAACACAAATTACGAAGTAGGTAGATGAAGTTACAGCTGTGGAAAGATAACATTATATCCTTACAGATATTAAGGAAAGTGGTAACTTTTATCAGGATGCCTGAATCCGCCCTTGGGCGTGTGCTGGTTTAATTACATTGGCCAAGATATATATATATATATATATATATATATATATATATATATATATATATATATAAACTTTAAAACATTAACTGGCAAAAATTGTAAGTCTTTTCTATGTATGCAGTTACTCCTAAATATGCATAAACGCGGGGCTGGGCCTGGTGCTCAGCACTGCTGCTCGCCTGCTGGCCGGTGCGTCCCCACACACAGGACGGCAGATCCAGCTCCCGGCCTCGTCGTCCCCACCAGGCCTGTCCCTCCTCCCAGGCTGCTCCAGGCCGTCCCCCCGGGCGCCCATCAGCCCTTGCAGCTCCCACCGGGCGCTGCTCGCCCCGCTGCAAACTTGTGAAACGGCCTGTTAGCACATGCCGCCCTATCCCTCCAGGCCTCTTCCTTCCACAGCCATCGATTTTTAAGCTCGCCAAGAGCGCCTGGGCTTTAACAAGGCTCCGTTTGTGCGCCACGCACCGCGCGGGGGCTAAAGCCTGCGAGCTATCGCTAAATTGAGGACAGACATCCTGGATTTGAAATGCTCGGTGATAAAGCCTGTGCCTCCCGGGCACCCGCACCGCTCCCCTCCAGCACAGCACAGCACAGCACAGCACAAACACCTGCTTGTGCAGCATCGCGCTATCAGCCCCAGCAGATGATTCCCAATCCTCATCGCCTCTTGCCACCTAACCTCAAATATACATTATCTGGTGCTGCCTCTGCAGTTATTTCCCATTTTTGCTGATAAAAGACACACACTGCATTCTCTGCTAATTTTGCTGAAATCTTCTTCTAGGAAATGATATAAAAATTCCCTTGGGCTGTGCAGCAAATGAAAACAGCACCCTAAGAGAGCTAAGGGAAAGCTAAAAGACGGCTGAACCAGGCAGTCAAAGTGTTGTGATGAATGGCTGCAGTGTCCCACCATATACATTACTTTCTAGTTAAGATTAAAAGAAAAGGCAAAGCAAAAAGACTGATAACATACATTTGGTTTGACACACATTTTCTACCAGAGAGCACATTACCACGGCAGCGTGCCCGGTGACAGACTTTACATTCAAATACAAAACAGCCCCAATTTTAAAGATATCAGCAGATCAACCAGATCATTTGCTGCAATTTCATTACACGTTCCCTGAATATCCTTGCAGATCAGACCCCAGCAGATATGTTTTGCAAGCACTATTTTAATGAGGCAAATACTAGGAAGTTAATAAATACGACCTTATTCATAGACATAAAATATTATCCCCTACATACAAAAACCCTTATGCTCATCTGGACAGATACGGGGTCTTGGGATAAGATTTAAAGCACATATCTCTGCGAGCTTGCTCATACCCTCTGTCACAGGAACAAGCAGTCCTCATCGGTGTGACCTCTCTGGTGGCAGGACCAGAGGAACGAAGGGCTCCGCGCACTCGTGCGGGCTCAATGTCTGAGGGAAGCCCTGCAGCACCTACAGATCTCAGGAGCGGTGCAGGGTCGCACGTTCCTTTGATGGCTACAGCGAGGTGGGGAAGCTTGGGGCCATTCAGTAGAATCCAGCGCACCACAGACCCTCCTTTAAGATCCATGGCTAGTATTACTCTCGTTTTCCCTGCGCTCCTCCAATATGATTTTTTTCCCTTCCAATATTTGCCATGTACTGGCAATAGCCTCTCGGTACCAGGCAAGTCAGCCACAATTTTCTTCCAGCTCAAGCCCTGAAACCCTCTTGATTCAAGTTTAGGTCACTCCCACGTTTGCCACAGAAACAAGGCGAGCAACACAGCCTTAAAAGATATCCGCATTCCAGCTTCTCCTTCCTGTTACAGTAATACTTGAATACATCCAATGTAGATAAAGAAAATGCACACATAAAGGCAGCCAAGTCAATTAGTTTAACTGCCTTTTTTCACCTTAAGAAAGCAGAAAGGAACTTCGAAACAGTCATATGTTTGTAGGAGAAATGGGAAAGTATCTACAGTCTAATCAATTTTTTCCCTTATGTGGATATAGCCTAGAGCAAAGCACATACTCCCAAACCCCCAGATCCCTAATACAATAAGGCATGTGAGCTGATAATGCTCACAGAAGAAAATCCCAGTACCAAATAAAATATATTTATATATCTTTTTACATATCTAAAAATAGGGTCCTACAAATGAAACTTTTAAAGGATGGAACTGAATTAGAAGCTTCCAAAAAGCATTCAGTTTTATATTTATACAAATCTATTAATTTGTTAAAGCTCAACCAATAAGCTGCTGTTCATTTTAATGCTTTCTGTGTTTTCCTTTCATTTGAGGATCTGCAAGTGCTTGGCAAAATCTTAATTAGGTCTCCAAACTGTGAAGGAAGCATATTCTCTTTGCACTGAAGGGAAAGACAAGGTGTAGACAGCTCCTGTGATTTGCCCAAGGCCCCTAAAACCTGCTGGTCCTAAAGAGCACTCAGCAGACCTGCACAGGAGAATACTTCTGTCCTTTACATAAATATTCAGTCCCCCCTTCGATTTGCAGTCACTCAATGGAGCACTTTTTTTTTTCCAAATTTTAGAGAAAGCTTGCTTCCAGTTTGGGAAAGCCATGTGCATTTCTCTCCTTACATCTGAACTGGTCTGCACGGGCACAACTGCTTATTAAAGCTAAAGCAAAACCTGGCTCATATAATTAAATGTTGTGCCTGGAAGGCTGGAATATCTTACAGCATCAAAGATTTAAAACCTCATTTTCTTTCCTGATTATTTAAACCACTACTATAAAGCTACAATGGATAAAATCTCATCTAAAGCTGATTAAATCTTTACTGACAGAATGGAAGAGTAGCAAACCATCAATTTACATTTTTTTTCTCGGAATATTAACCTCTGCTGCAGCTTTCAGTCCCGCATTGGAATCTACTCTCTGCCAACTTAAGTCAAAAACTTTGATTTCTGGTCGCCAATCTCTGCTTCAGCAAACCATAAACATTAAAAAGTGCTTTCATTTATTTAAAATCAAGTAATTCAATTTGGCAGTAATTAGGATAGCTGTATTACAGAAGTGAAAAGAGGTAACGGGATGACAAACTTAGAAAATAAAAGCTCCATCCTGTGAAAAACAGAAGCAATAAGGCCAAAGCTGACCAATTATTTTCATCACTGCCTTAAATACTCATACTCATATGTATATGTCAAGCAGGATTTTTGATGCATGCATGCTCTGGACCTCTAATTGGTCCTCTAAGTGATGTAAAGCTAGGGTAGTCAAGCTCCTATTCCTTCACTCAGCTGGGGAAAGTTTCAGTTTTGAATAGGCAAGAGACCAGGAAGAAACTGTTTCCCTTTCTTTCATGTTTAGTCACAGTTTATGCTACTTCTCATAACTCACTGAAAGAAATAGATGCACCTTCTCTCAAATTAAAAAGCATTCTGTTGGTGCACATTATTCCTTAATTGGAAACTCTTATCTTTGGAGCTGTCGTTTGCCATTCAGACAGTATTGGTGACATGCAGAGACTACAGAGTCATCATAAACAAAATGGCATGCACTTTTGAAGGGCAAACAAAGCAATAAAAGCTTTTATGAAAGAGCAGCCTTGCAAGTTCTAGTTGAAAGTTGAAACTGGGTCTACCTGTCACTATATATATATAAAATATTAACATTAAATATTAACATTAACCACTTGCATATAGACAGCCCATAATGATGTGCAGTGATTCCACTATTAGAGAGGTCTAAAGTGGCCCAGGTGCAAGTGCCACCACTGCAGCAGGAGACCCAACATGTGAGCTCTCCTGTCAGAGCTCACACTGTTGAAACCCTTAGGGGCACAACTGGAAAAGGAAAGGACTGGTCCTAAACTGTAACGCACAAAAACGGGATGACCTCAGTAATTTCACAAACCAACAGGAGGAAGGAAAAAGAAGAAAAAAGGAAAAGCAACAACAAGCAAACAAAAATGTATTTGTCATCCCCCCCTGCTACTGCAGAACACTGGGAAAAGGGCTGCTGCCCACCTGAAAAGTGATATGCATCCCAAGAAGGTTTATTTGCCTTAAAAACAGAGATGTTTCAGTTTACTGCCCTGCTTATACACAGGCACACTTTGAAAAATCTCAGTGATACTAATATATAAGCCTTTTTGACCCCAAATGCCACTGCAAATTGAAAAAAAAAATCCAGTTTCAAATCCATGAGGAGGAGAACAGCTCTCATGAGAATATATGGACTCAATCCCAAACAAATCAGTTAATACTTGGAAAACATAATGGAACACATCAGTTTCCCAAACCCACTTGCATAACCAGCCAGAGCTACTTGTTTACAGTTATTTAGATCACAAGGAGCTAAAGATAAGCTGCATTAATCTTGTATGTTGCTTTTTAATTAAATCTTTCTGGCTACTCAAGACCCAATTTTCTCTGCATAACATCTTTACTGGATCTTTACTGGATGTCTGCAAATAGAACAGATTCATTTCCATATAAAGAGATCTAAATACACTACCCTCTTCTTAATGGAAAAGAAAACAAAATCCGACATTAATCAAGGACACGTCTCATCTTCCAGAGACTTTACACATATGTTCAAGTGAACTAATTAAGACAGCTTGCACTGCAACAAATCAGCACGATATACAGGCAATAGACATCAATGACAGTTCTGACCAACTCTCCATGGCTAATGAAACACTAAACTGAACGAAGAGGAAGAATATCAGACAGGACTTTTCTGCAAGGCAAATTTCCATGAGGTTACAAGTATCACAGAAAGCAACAGCTTTTGCTGGGTTTTGCCTGAACTGTTTTACTTCTAGCAGAGGCACTCACTACACCCAGCCCAGACTCTGCAAATAGAAATCAGTTCATGTCATCACAGGGCACTCATCTTTGGGGAAGGATGCAGCATTTGGCTTCCAAGGTAAGGAGTAAGGTAACAAGTCAATGAGCAAGGACTGGTAACAACTCAATAGGACCATTCAGATCCTCCGTCAGCCAGGAGAAGCTCTCACTTCCCACCTGCCATTAACTTGTCTTCTGCTATAGGAAGTGCCTCTTTCTACCTGCTCTGAAAAGCAGGCTTTGACCTAAAAGCAGGAGAATACCTCACTGGGGCATTGGGATGCATGAGAGAGAAAAGAGAGCGAGCGGGGAGTCCAGCATCCAGGGCAGCACAACTCCTACTGCTCCAGCTGCTCATCCTGCTTCCATGCAAGGAGAAGTTTGTCTGATGAGGAAGAAGCATTTCAATAAGGGCAAAAGAGAAGGCAGGGACTAATATCCCTAGGTGCAAGTGTCAATGTGGGTTCTGTACCCTTTCTTTCATCAACATGGAAAATAATACACCACCAAACTCTTATCCCTGTCTTTATTCTGCACAGAGAAGCTAACAACCCGAGCTACATGTCCATCCTTACCAGTGTGCTGTTGCAGCTTTCAGGAGAGTCCTTCTTCCGTCACTGTCTGTCCATGTTATCCCATTAGCATTTCCTTATCCCAAACGCTCTCTGATGCACCACTTCTCCCAGTCCCTCACCCTTTCACTTCACACTCGACAACAGCAATACTGACAGTACTACTTGCAGAAGGTAATAATTTAAGCCAGCAGCCTGAACTAAATTGGAATTAAGTTCTTGCATTTGAAACATTTCCTCTTTCAATTGCCTCTTCCTCACTTAATCTTCTCTGACTCCAATTATAAACAGGACTCCCCTAAAATTTTCACTCAAAACTGGAATTTTATGGAAATCCATACACTCAAGCGCCTTAAGTTTTGCCTGCTGTCCCCATTCACTTGATGATCCAGTTTTTCACCTGTCCTCAGGATATTGATGGTATCACCAAGCTTTTTTTAAGTAGAAAATCTGTGACCATCTGTATTGCAACATGTTTCTGGAGGAAGACTCTCCATCTTCTGCATTGTTCTGTTTGGTACCTGAAACACTCCACACAACCATATGAAAGCTATTTTTCAAGTCTCTCCACAGCTGTTTCTGAGTTCACCTCACAGGTAGGCTCTACTAAAACTTATTTCAGTTTATATGCTATTTTCACACATATAAATTACAATAAAATACTTCATAAAAAAATCACAGAAAATACTAACTTCACTAAGGCAGCCTTCAGGCTGTTTTCCAATAACTACCCAAGTCAAATGCTGAAGAAAACTCTTCAAATTTATTTTATTTCCAAACAAGCTTATCCACAGATGAGCCTATTTGCTTATCACACACAGTGGAATTCTCAAGAGTGATCTTGCTTTAATTCTTTACATACATTAAACTTAAAGATGCCAGCCAACTCACCTAACTTAGAGGAGCTTTCAACTGAGGTATGCCTTAAACTTAGCACAGACTATTCCAGCGACAAGCTTTTTAGACAAGCTTTTCTAGGTTTGCAAGACAAGTACCATGCCAAACAAGAATTTCCTCAAAGAGTTTACTGCACAGTACTTCATTACTCAAAATCTTCTTTCTTCCCATAAGATCCTTCAACAGAAAATAAACTATTTCTATCACTGCAACTTACAGTCCTTGGCTCAAATATATACACAAAGAAACTCTCAAGGAGAGCAGCAAATCCAGACAGCCATCCAGATTCAACACAACACGCCCATCACCCTCACAGGAAACGCATGCCAATACTCCCTTTTGAAGACTTACGACAGACAGAAGCAATATGGTAGGATGTCCTATTTTTTTTTTTCTAAAGATCATGTCATAAACCAAAAACAAAAGGAGATGCAGAAGCTGCCTTGCAATGTTAGTATCAGCAAAATTCAAAGTACTTGAAACAAAGTGGATTAGAAGACGGCCCTGGAAAAAGGGAGGTGAGAGTTTTAAACTCTGATTCAACAATGTCTCACTACCCATCCTTGAAGACACTTAGCCTTTATGTTTGCCATCTGTTAAACAGGGGATAACACCATCTCATGAGACTGTTGTGAGGTTTAATTAATTCCTGCTTGCAAAGGACAGACTTCCTCAGATGGAAGGCACTATTTTAAGCATTAGTATCATCCATAACGTAAATCAGTATTACTCATGGCCTTTAACAGTCAATCCTAGCAAATAAAGCCAGAACATTATGTATGTAAATCCTTTTGTGCCGCCGCATAAAAGTGCACAAAAGACTGTACAGATCATTTAAATTAAACCTCAGGTTCTCTAACAAAGAAACCTATTTGACTTTCCCCTCAGAGGTAAACTCCCGTAATTCAAATGCTGCAATAAATCTAACAGGATCTGACAATTCTTGTATTAACCACTGGACAAACCTGGGAGCTTCCAACACTCCTGCCAAAGCCCTTGCCTAAAACAAAAGAGAATTAGTAAAGATCTAAAGAGGACTCAAAATGTTTTAGGCACTTGCAGAAAGGGAGTAACACCTTATGTAACAGGAAAGCCAGCTCACTAGATAAGGCAGAGGGCACGGATGGTTACTTCACAAGCACCTTTCTTTTTTTGGGTTGGCTCTCTCCCTCCCCGTCCAGCAAAGAGCTTTTGGTAACACACAGAAGGGAAGGAGGTGGGCCGGGGTCCCATAGGATTCCTGATTAACCTTTTGGGAGTACCTTCTCACACAAAAAACACGCAGCCCCAGCTTACAGGGATTTCACAAAACAAGGGCTTTATACTAAGCTGCTGCAAATACATCATCTGACGGTCTCTCCTAGATACTTCCTCCAAGCTAAAGTCAATACAGACATTCCAATATCAACAGAAACCCTGTCATAAACAACCTGAGACTGCAGCAACAGCCGTGCCCCAAGAGGCAGCACGATAACCAGGGCTGCCCTGCACCTCTGCAGTGCCCTCCTGCAGTGCCTCATCTCTCGCACCTTTATGTCTAACACACTGCTTCCCCACAGCTCAAAATGCAGGTTCAGTAGAAGGAACCTGCTCAAAGCCAAGAGAGCGCATTTCTCACACTGCTCAGGTGCTGCTCTGCTTATTTACACAGACAAGCATGATAAAGAATGGATTAAGAAAATTAATATTCCCTCCATCTGCACTGCAGCTATAATTCTCAGTACAGATGCTGTACTTAATAAACTCTCCCAGTTCTGACAGCGTCTCTCAAGTTTCAGTAAACCAAATGAGCATGTTATACTTGAACAAAATGTCATCTTATTATTAAATCTTGTATTTCAGGAGAAAGTGAAACATTTTCAGTCCAGCTTTTTATTTTAAGAGTACTCTGCCTTCAACACAAAAATACGACAAAAAAAGTTAGCTGTGAGGAGCAACAAATCCTTCCTTTCCATGTGCAACTTTTATAATTACATCTTTTAACAGTCTACTAAAGAATTGGAAGAATCATTTCACTGGCGACAAGGCAGAACTATTCCTTGGGAAAATTACGCAGCAAGCTCTTCAGAATATAAACCATTTGCTTTTGCTAAAAAACAAAAAATAAATAAAAAATAAAAACAAGAAACAAAAAACATGCTATTAGATACTGTAACTATAAGGACAGTATTTCAAATGCAACTAAAAGCAACACCCTGTCAATCTGCAAACAGCTGCTTTTCCCCTCCAAGTTTCAGGGATGAGAATGAAAGACCAGTTAACTGAAAAAATTGCTTCTATCAAACCAAGAAGAGTTTTTGCTGAAAATTAGAACTGCTGACGTGTGTTTGCAGAAGTGAGAGAAAAGATTCCATTCTTTGCAGGAGTCTACAGAAGTGGACAGCAAAGGACATATACACATGTACCATATTCTCATAGCAATCAAAAGGCAGATGAAAAACAGTTGATTACCTCTATTTTGGGTTCATTTCATTCATTTATATTGCAATGCTGAATAACCAAGACCATCCGAGATGACACTCTGAGACAAGGGAACTCATAAAAGATAAATGCTAGGATAAACAAGTTGTCCTGGTTGATCATCTGAGTTGGGATGTCACAGGTTGCAGAGATGGACAAATAACTGGTTGGATGGCTGGGCTCAGATAGCAGTGGCTAATGGGTGGTACTATACCTGGATACCAGCGACAAGCGGGTACCACAGGCTTGTCATAGATGCTGAGATCTGTCCTGTTTAACACTTTTATCAGTGACCTCGAAGAGACCACAGAGTAGCACTCTCATCACTTCCGCAGGGGACACCCAAGTGGGAGAAGCAATTCTTACACTGAAGGACAGAACTGTCATCCAAGGAAAGGAAGCCAGTCGGGAAGAATAGGCTGACAGAACATCCTGAATCTTGGCTAGGACAAATGCTAAGTTCTGCATCTGGAAAGACAGAGCACCCTGCAACATGGCAAGCTAGAGACTGGCTGGCTAGCAAGCATATCTGAAGAAAAGACCCTGGGGACTGGTGGTGAACAGCAGGCGAAGCGCGATCCAGCTGTAGGCACTGGCAGGAGGGTCATCAGCATCCCTCTAGTCAGTGTTCACTGGACCACATCTTGAATAGTGCATCCAGTTTGGGGCTCTAATGCAAGAAAGACCTTGACAAAATGCAGTGAGTCCAGTGGAGGCCACTGTGGTGGTGAGGGGCAAGAGTACTTGTCCTGTGAAGAGATGCTGCAGGTCTGGGCCTTGTGCAGCCTGGAGGAGGGACTGATTTGGGGAGACCCAACAGCTGCCCCTCAGGGGGATTATTGAGAAGATGGTCACGCTCTTCACAGTGGTGCATGGCAGGAGGAGAACACACAACAGAGGAGAACTGTAAAAAGAGGCTCAGAGTACATGAGGACAGTCAGACTTTAGAGACTTTTTGACCATACAGTCCCTCTCCCTGCAGGGTTTCAAGATGCAACTGGAGAGAGCCCTGAGCAACCTTGTCAGGCCTCAGAGCTGAACCTGTCATGAGTAAAATGCTGGACTACAGATCTCCCACGAACCCGTCCAGCTAGAGAAAGTTTTTGAAAGAACATCACTAAAAAGCAGAATTAATAAGAGTAGAGAAAAAAGACTTCGCTTTTTGCTGACAGTTTCACAGTGACAGCCTGAATAGCAGGCAAAGGCAGTGCAGGCCACAGGGAGGTGCAGAAGATGGGATAGAGAAGGTTTCTTTCAATGGAACAGAAGCGTGCACAAGGCTTAACATTTGTGCTGTCTTCTATTTATACAAGCTTTATATAATAAAAAGAAGGTATTAATTTTTGAGTCTTCAAAAAAGAATAACCTGCAAAGGTCAACAAGGCTTACAAACTAGATAAAGGCCAAAGAGATGACTGTGTCTTTGCCAAAAGTCGACTGCTATTCCGTAACCTTTAAAATGACTTTCTGTTCAACGGCTGAGTAATCGTGACCTTTCTCATTAAAAAAAATTAACACGTGTGATAAAATTCTTAATCTATTATGAAGAACATGTTGGAGATCTTTATCTTGCTATATTATTACTAAACTTTATGCCAGGCTATAGGCATTTTCAAAATACATTTTAGAGTCTCAGGAAAAAGACTAAATAGACTTTTTGCACATACTATCATTAAAACATTGAAGTGAATTATCACAGATCACCAGGTTAGCTTTCAGCAAAGGTTTTATTTGCTTGCTTGGAGAATAACAGTGTCTTTTTTATTTACTCTAAAATTAAAAGAAATATCTACCATTTCCTTCTGTTAACTATACAAACTATCAAGTGTTAATTTATATGAAGTCAGTATTGAACAAATTCAGTAACAGATTATACACTGCATCATTTCAAAACTAGTAACTTTTCAGCACCCTTCACAAATGCAAAAGCAACTACTCATGCACTAAAACAACAACACAAGAAAAAAAAAAGTGTCTATAAACATCTGACAGCAATACTCGTGATAACTTCAAAAGTGAACAACTACAAATGACTAACTGCAGGGTTTGCTTCACAGAGAAAACAAGAGGCTGGAACATGACTAACGCAGCTCATTTTTTTCCCTCTTAAATCTGTTACAGGCCTAAGAGGTAACTGTCCAAGCTAAGCAATCTCTCTTTCTAATCTATGTGAAATGCTGGGCACCTCCAGAGGACAAGTCATCTCATCCTAGAAAATTTGTCTATAACAAACCAGATGAATCATCTCCCCAAAGGTGCCTTATTCTCTCCTTTGACTTCAGAAGGAACCAAAGCAATAGCTTAAACAGATACTCAGTTTTAGGCAGCCAAATCTCATTAAGATAAATCCTACCTCTAGAGCTAGATTATATATCTAATAATAGTAAACCTACAGTTATCCCTCTATGCAAAAAAAGTCATTTATATAGCCTTTTTCAGTACTATACCTTAATACTTCCTTTCTGTTTCAATTAGTCATCATTTAATCTCCTTTTTATACCTTCTCTTGCAAACAGTTCCTCTCCTTTTCCTCTCTCACCCTTGTCTCTTTACGTTTGCTTTTGTTCTTAAAATCACGGAAACATCAGTTTAGACTAGACTATTTTAACGGAAAGAAAATCAAACACCTGAAAACATCCACTTTATTTTTAGTTTACCTTATGCAATGAAATAACTACCTCTGCACCACTACCCTACCTCCAAATTTTGTGGATTTATTTATTTTTAGGTATAGGTTAATCAAATTATTGTATCAAAAATGTACCTAAATCCCCAAATTTAGTAAAATCTGAAATTGGTAGAAATAATGCATCTTACCAGAAAGCCACTATGCTACAAAATGTGAGCAGTGCAGCACTGTTCTCGAGAGTGTTGCTCTCTCACAGCAAGGACATCTTAGGCTCTGAAATGCATGGAATCAATCACAGCAGTTTTCTAAAGACTCGCTATGAAAAGATGGAAGGAGAGATACGGTCGGCTCATGAGAGCTCCTGAACAAGAAGTTTTTAAGCACTTACAGTCGTTACACCAATGGTTTGATGCGTTATTCTTCCATTTTACCAAAAGTACTTAGAGATGAGGAGGCAATTTCTAAAGTCAGTGAAAAAGAAAAACAGCTGACAGCGTAAGCCCTTACAGCAGCTTCAGAGACACTGTGGTAAAATTTACCGCAGGAATTAACTCGTGGAACATTTTGTAAGTGCTCAGGTCACTGGCAACTGTCACTATCCAGTATCAGAGCACAGCATTTAGATAGGTGAGAAGGGAAAGAACAGACACATCTAACGAAAAATGATTTTTTTTTTGAAGATACTGTCATCTGAAAGTCTGAGCTAGAAAATTTATTTTAAAGAAAGCAAACAAAAGAAAAAAAATAGAGGAATTAAAGACTGCACAAGCAGAACTCAGCAGAAGAGGCCGATCATTTTTGCAGGTGGGGAAGAGTAACCAGCTGTTCCAGAAAGCACCTTTTCTAAAACGGACAAACAAAAACAACAAAAAAATTCATGTAGGGAATAGAATGACAAAGATGGTTTCTATTTTCTCTGTGTTTTGAGGAAGCTAACAGCAAGTACTGATTCAAACCAATCACTTAAAACAGCAAGCAGCATATGTGAATTACCAACAGTGATTTTCGGCTATATTTTGCATTTTTCCCTACTTCTGTTGTTCTTTTTTACATAGTTGATTGTTTTTGGTTGTGTAATCCATCATTACTCACTGGAGGATACAGTGTATCTGCCATCATTTATTTAAGTAATATTACAGAAGATATAAAACAGTTTTATGTGTATTCACAAAAAAAGTTTAAAAAAATCCCACACAAATCTGGGATTGAATTTACTTACTATTGGTATGAAGCTGTATTTGCATGGGTGGTAAACAAATTCAAAAGCATTACGAAAAGCAGCTTAGTCACCTGCTTTTATGAAAGCATTTGACGAATTAGATGTACTAGAAAATATGCATTTTGCACTTTAGTTCATTTATTGAATAAAAAGGTGAAGAAATTGAAAAAAAAATAAATAAAACCACATTCTCTAAAGTTTTAGATGCGTAACTCTCCCCCACCCCCAGCACTTCACTTTTGCTCACAGGAGCACATAGCAAAACAAGAAGCTTTTTCAGTTTGCAATCAATTTATCACCAACGACTGAGCTAATCACTGAAATGAAACAGTCAAATGTCTTGAAACACCGAAAATGGGTTTTTCCCTGGGCTGCTGTGTAAAAGATTTTGTCAGAAGTCGCACAAATTCTCAGTGAAGTCCAAGGGAGGTCTCTAGGGGATTACTACAGTTCAAGAGAAAGTTGACATTTACAGTTTCCAGCAAACATGCAGTTTCTCTGTACTCCTTATGTGATTTAAATTATGTTACCAGCTATTCTTAGTTTCCATCTTAATAAACCAGGTTTATTTTTAAAAAGGGACTTGTGTTTTAGAAGTCACCTGCACGTTTAACAAAAAAAAAAAAAAAAAAAAAAGACACTCCACCCCAGAAAACAAGGTGGGATTATCGGACTGGCAAATGCCACCATTCAAGGTGACATTTCAAATAACGCAAGAACAGCAGCAGGAGCCATGCAGGAAAAGCACGGGATGCAAAGCTACAGGACATGCTCTGCACAAGTCCTTCGCCAAACCCATGAAGAGGGGGACCTCTGAAAGGCATCAGTCTCAGAGGTAGGAGAACAGACCAGAATTGCCACATACCCCTCTTCTCTCAAAGGCTCCTTGATCACTAAGAGAAGAATGCTCTTCTTTCCTAAGCACAGGTCTCTCAGCAAGGCCACCAGATGCCACAAAATGAGACTGACAGCAGGTTTTTTTTTTTTTTTTTACGACTTTGATTGAGCAAAAGCAAACGCACAGAAATAAATTCCTGCCTGTGATTATTTACAGTGACATTAATGAAAGTGGTCCCACAAATAATGTTGAATGATGTTCAACAAATCAAATTCTCTACCTCTAAAATCATCCATTGAAGGAAAAAACATTAAAAAGCCTCTTGTAAAACTTCTCAATAACATATCTTTTGCTGTCCATAAGAGGAGTTCATATATATTTACACCATGATAAGTAAAATCATTCTCAATATTTGTCTACTTTAAAATAAGGTCTCAAAGAAAAACGCTGCTTCCAAAAGAGCTGAAAACAAAATGATTGTCAACTTCAATTTAAGTAACTACTAAGAGCACAGAGATTTACTGCGACAGATGTTTCTGGACTTTTTTCCTGTAATCTACAAATGAATTGTAGCATGAATATGGTTGGGCATATGAACAAAAGGTCCCAATAAAGTCTCATAAAGTGCTGGTGTTGCAACAAAATCAGAGTTTACAAGCAAATATACATCTGCCTATATCTGTCATAAAACCTGACATCTGTTTTCTCTTAAACTCTAATCTGCCAGAGACACGAAATGTGTGCATTAAAGAATCAAAAGAGATAATCATTTAACAGCATGTTATCAAAAAGAAAAGTAATGTTTCCTAAGGAAAGAACTCTCTGCTGTTTTTACCCAAGAGAAGCTTAATACAGGAAACTCTTACACAAAAGTTACAATTGTACATAAATGAATGCTGTACTTGATCAAGTTTTAAGTAGGAAGCACATCTCAGTTATCTATAAAAGAGTATAAAAATGGATAAATACATCTGTTTACAAATATTTATTTTCTCTATAAATATTTTTATTATTGAGCACTTATTTGAGCTACACAGTAAGCAGCAGAGTCCAAATAATGCAGAAGAGCTACTATTCATCCTTATGAAACACAGCTCATTAATACTGGCAAATTTCTATGCTCTTCCACTTTCCAAATCTTAAACTACTGATGCGGTAAGAACAAGGGCAGAGCTTCTTCTAAAATAAAATACAGAGAGTAATAAAACTAATGTAAAAAAATATATTTTAGAGCAAAAAAAAAAGTTACAGTTCACTAAATATTCTTTCAGGCCTGAACTACAGTTCAGGTGAACCATGTAGAACCATGTATAAACAAAATGTACAATTCCTTATGACTAAGTGCACTGCAGTGTTCAGAGTAAGCTACTTCGTAGCAGCTAACACCTCAAAAGCTGTTCCTGCACTAGAATACACTCCTCCCTTCCATATCTACTTTTTCTTCTTTACATAGCTTTAAACTAAGTTTATGAAACAGCAAAAATAAAGAGGTGATTAGGCAAATAAAAGGATGTCTGACTTTGCTTTAACAGAGCCAGCTAGCTGCTGCTGCAGCAGCAGCTTCCTAAAGCACATGGCCTTCAGTGCAGATCCCAACTAAGTGAGATCCCAAGGAGTACAGTTAATGGAGGTCATGGGCAACCCCCCACACAGGTCTTTCATCATAGAATCATAGAATGCTCAAGGTTGGAAGGGACCTCTAGAGATCATCTAGTCCAACCCCCCTGCACACGCAGGGTCACCTAGAGCACGTGGCACAGGACTGCATCCAAGTGGGTTTTGAAGATCTCCAGAGAAGGAGACTCCACAACCTCTGTGGGCAGCCTGTTCCAGCGCTCTGTCACCCTCACTGTTAAAAAAAATTTCCTTAAGTTCATGTGGAACTTTTGGTGCTTCAGTTTGTGGCCATTACCTCTAGTTCTGTCGGTGTCCACCAGTAAAAAGAGGCCAGCACCATCCTCCTCACTGCCTCCCTTGAGGTACTTCTAGACACTGATTAGATCCCCTCTCAGCCTTCCCTTCTCCAGGCTGAACAGGCCCAGCTCCCTCACCCTCTCCTCATAGGGCAGATGTTCCAGGCCCCTAATCATCCTTGTAGCCCTGCGCTGGACTCTCTCCAGCAGCTCCACATCCCTCTTGTACTGTGGAGCCCACAACTGGACACAATACTCCAGATGTGGCCTCACCAGGGCTGAGTAGAGGGGCAGGATCACCTCCCTCGACCTGCTGGAGACGCTCTTCTTAATGCACCCCAGGATCCCATTGGCCTTCTTGGCCATGAGGGCACACTGCTGCCTCATGGTCAACTTGTCGTCCACCATGATGCCCAGGTCCTTCTCTGCAGAGCTGCTCTCCAGAAGGTCAGTCCCCAGCCTGTACTGGTGTCTGGGGTTATTCCTCCCCAGGTGCAGAACCTTGCACTTGGCCTTGTTGAATTGCATGAGGTTTTTCACCGCCCAGTTGTCCAGTCTGTCCAGGTCCCTCTGGATGGCAGCGCAGCCCTCTGGGGTATCGGCTACTCCTCCCAGTTTGGTATCATCAGCAAACTTGCTGAGGGAGCACTCTGGGCCTTCATCCAGGTCATTGATGAATAAATTGTACAGGACTGGACGAATGACTGGCCCCTGGGGAACACTGCTAGCTACAGGCCTCCAACTAGACTCGGCACTGCTGATCACACCCTGAGCTCTGCCATCCAGCCAGTTCCTAATCCACCTCACTGTGCACTCATCTATCCCACACTTCTGGAGCTTGCCCAGGAGGATGTTGTGAGGGATGGTGTCAAAAGCCTTGGTGAAATCAAGATAGACGACATCCACCGCTCTCCCCTCGTCTATCCAGCCGGTCATTTCATCATAGAAGGCTATCAGATTAGTCAGGCAAGATTTCCCCTTGGTGAATCCATGCTGACTACTCTTGAGCACTTTCTTGTCCTCCATGTGCCTGGAGACAATGGCCAGTATGAGCCGTTCCATCACTTTTCCGGGGACGGAGGTGAGGCTCACTGGCCTGTAGTTGCCTGGGTCCTCCTTCTTGCCTTTTTTGAAGACTGGCGTGACATTGGCCTTCTTCCAGTCCTCTGGCACCTACCCCGTTCTCCAGGATCTTTCAAAGATGATGGAGAGCCGCTTAGCTATGGCATCTGCCAGCTCCCGCAGCACTCTGGGGTGCATCCCATCAGGGCCCATGGATTTGTGGGTATTGAGGTTCCTTAGGTGCTCTCTGACCCAATCTTCCTCTACCCAGGGCGAGTCTTCCTCTCCCTCGGCTTCTTCTCTTGTCCCTAGGGCCTGGGGCTCTAAAGGGCTGCCCTTGGTAAACACCGAAGCAAAGCAGGCATTCAGCAACTTTGCTTTTTCTGTGTTATTTGTAACAAGGGTGCCCATCTCGTGCGCCACCGGACCCACATTTTCCCTGATCTTCCTTTTGCTGTTAATATATTTGAAGAAGGTTTTCTTGTTATTTTTAACGTCCCTTGCCAGCTTGCCTTCCAAATGTGCCTTAGCTTTCCTTTCCGCATCTCTGCATTCCCTGACTACGTTCCTGTATTTCTCCCAGGGGACCTGTCCTTTTTTCCACATTCTGTATACCACTGCCTTCTGCTTGAGCATTGCCACAAGCTCCCTGCTCATCCACACAGGTCTCCTGCCCCCTCTGCCTCCCTTCCTACACACAGGGATGCACTGTTGCTGGGCGTGAAGGAAGTGCCGCTTGAAAACTAACCAGCTCTCTTGCCAGCTCTCTTGCCAGCTGCCTTCTAGAGCACTAGCCCATGGGATTCTACCGAGGAGGTCTCTGAAGAGGCTAAAGTTGGCCCTCCTGAAGTCCATCGTCGCAAGGCTACTTACAGCCCTGCGTCCTCCTCGTTGGATCCCGAACTCCACCAACTCATGGTCACTGCAGCCGACGCTACCCCCCACCTTAACATCTCCTACAAGTCCCTCCCTATTTGATAGCACGAGATCCAGTAGCCCACCTCTCCTCGTCAGCTCCTCCACAACTTGCGTCAAAAAGTTATCGTCTCTGCAGGAACCTCCAGGACTGTCTGTGCCTGGCTGTGTTGTCCTTCCAGTTGATGTTGGGGTAGTTGAAGTCCCCCATGAGAACCAGGGCCTGTGACTGTGAGGCAATATCCAGCTGACTATAGAAGGCCTCATCAACCTCCTCATCCTGGTCAGGTGGCCTGTAGCAGACACCCACCACAGTGTCTCCCACATTAGCCTGCCCTCTAATCCTTACCCACAAGCTCTCAACTCGCTCATCCTCCCCTCCCAGGTTGAGCTCCATACATTCCAGTTGCTCTCTCACATAAAGAGCAACTCAACCACCTCGCCTTCCCAGCCTGTCCTTCCTAAAGAGCACATAGCCTTCCATGGCAGCGCTCCAGTCGTGCGAGCTATCCCACCACGTCTCTGTGATTCCAATGAGGTCACGTCGCTGGGACCGCACACAGATCTCCAGTTCGTCCTGCTTATTCCCCATGCTTCGTGCATTGGTGTACAGGCATTTCAGGGAAGTAACTGAGCCCGCAGGTTTCCCAGGAGGGGTGAAAGAGGACCCTCCGTGATCTTTTCCTATCCTCACTTCCCCACTAGCATACTCCCACTGGAAGCCATCTGACCTAGGCTGCGTGGTACTGTTCGCCGTGTCTGTATAACACTCCACTTCCTCCTTCTTGTCCAGTTTAAAGGCCTCCCAAACAGGTTGGCCAGCCTTTTGGGCTCATGCAGCCAGCACTAAGCATGCTCTGCTACCTCGAGGTATTGCTGTTCCTTGATCCAAGCCAGATTAGAGTCCTCACATCCACCTGTAAGGCGATCCCATCACTTAATGGCAGTGCAGCTACATCTTTGCACGTGTAGTTTGGGAACAAGAGGTAGAACAGGTTTAACAGAACTTATTTTGCTTTCTGCTACTCTTCTCTTTGTATCCAAGATTAGGATTTCATGTATTCTAGAACGGTAATTCCACATACGCATCCACATAGCTATTATATAAGCAAATATTCAGTTATATTGTTTATATATACATCTATATGAAGTTGTGATGGCACAGTTATAGATATAACCAATTTTGTCTATCTTTCCTTCTCCCTCCTGAAACTATACACATGTAGTCAAGCAGGACAACATTATTACCTATACAACATGGACAGAGGAGTCCATGTACTTATGCAACAGGGACAGCAGGGGAAGAAAAAGATGGTTTTCGAGACCCTTCTTTTGGTTTCAACTCTAAAGAATATTCTTCTGAGCTACAGTGAAACTAAGGATAATTTTTTTTACACTATTATTTTTAAACATTATGGGCACACATGTCATGGAAGAGTTGGCGTTTTTAATTATATACACACAGCAGAGTTTAAAGCCAGTAGAGGAGATGCATTTACTTAAAAATAAACAAATATTGAGAATTTAAGACTTCCATCTTTCTGACCTCGTTCTACTATGCACACTTCAGTACTTATCTGAAGAACGTACATATATACAGTTAGAGACTTCTTTTTTCTTAAACCACGAGCAGGGAAGGATTTTTAGATAGTGCCTTAATTACTGCGGCACCCACTAATCATGTAGGAAGCAGCAAGGAAGCACCGTCCTACCCACTGCCCCATTAACGGGAATAAAGAGACCACAAACCCAATTTGTGAGTGCAGAGTGTTACATGATAAATGTTTTAAGAATGATTAGCAATTAAACTAAGAAAAAATATTTACATTAATAATTTCAAGTGTTTTTGTTTTGCTTTTTTATTAAATAAAGACAACATTGCGTTTTCAAGTGGTTTGGCTTTAATTCTATGGCCAGCCTCATCTTCCTTGTCTCCCTATGTTGCCTGCCATTTTACTCTTTCACAAATAAGAAGAGGGCTACGTAGGAGCAACACAGATAAAGTTGTGGAAAATATTCCACTGCCCCCGAGCTGGACAGCCTACTCCTGGGGTCACTTTAAACTTGTCTCCGGGTTTATCACATGGCTGGATGACTGTCAGCTCTTCATTTACATACTACTATTTCAATGGACTTTGACACCCTTTGACCCAAAGTTGCACGATTTGCACCCATCTTTTCTTTGAAAATAATGCCTACATTAATTACTTCAAAATATGTTCAAATTAACTAGCCTGTAAATCCTACAGTACATAAACCCCTTGTGGCAATTTGGGACTAATGGCTCCCCAGCCTTCTTGCTGTTCAAACATAACAGCTTGCATTTTGGATCAATGAACTGGTTCATCTGCTGTCACAATGAACTGACCAAGCAAAGTTCCAGAAGATAATTCTGTTTTTCTTCTTATGAGTCACAAGTTGCATTACAAACACAAGGATACATAATCTAAGCACAAATAAATAATTAAATAATTTCACTTCATTTTCATGACAGGAAAGACTTGTCTTCATAAGCAGATACACTAGACAGCCTAAATTCTTTGGGGAAGGATGTGTTTTCTTGTCTCTCATTCCAGAGCGTTAACAGGCCTCATGAACGAGGCTCCTAGTACTACCATGAAATACACAATTTTTCCACTTTTTTGATATTTTTAAAACAAACTAGATTCAAAGAGTTTCTTTTTCATGAGCAGAGACCACTTTACAGAATATTGTCAGCTGGAAATAACTGAATCAGTGCCCGAGTACAGTCAAAAGTAACACAGTATTGCTGAAAACCCATTAGATTTAAGAGTAGTAGGTTTATTTTGCAACTGCAACAGCCATATTCTGCCAGTGTAAAAGGTTTGTGCCAGGGACTCTGAGACAAGATCCTTTCAGGATCCCTGTGCCCCATTCCATGGAACGGGCTCTACGTCAGCATCACACAAAACTCCGCAGAACTCTCCAAAGCGGTCGATCCAAGTACTTGGATATTTTTGACATCTTCACGGTGGTGTTAGCACCATATCTTCAACTGCCACCACAAAAGAACTAGAGTATTAGTGCTTAAAAAAAAAAGCTGAGAGGCTTTGCTTTCAGTATATTTCATCCTTAGCATAATGCAAACATTTTGCTTTAAAAAGAGCAACTTGATAGTTTGGAAGGCAGAGAGGAGAGAATCTTTCACTCTCCTTTTTAGAAAACCTTTACATTCACTTTTTCATCTTTAAAAATGATGATGATTTTCATCCTTAAAAATACTCAATTTCTAACAGTTGATTTAAGTTCTTCCCCCCACACCCAGCACTTCCCAAAGAGCATTTACAAGAATTCTGTGAGTTCCAGTTTCTCTTTGCAAGGGCACGGTGAAGTCTGGCAGCACCTCATTCTTCAAACTTGAGAGCCCCTCTAAGCCATGCCCTTGGCAGAGCTGTCTCGCTCCTGCACCTCCACACCACAACTCTCCCAAACCATTTTCTCTCCTCGCTGCTGGGGTCCACAGGCTTCTTTCTGGGCTTTGCGCTGTTTCTGTCCCTGGTTGGCGGCCGGCCGTTTCCCTGGCCCTAGGGCACTAACTTGCCCGTCTGCAGAGGACGGCCCAGCTGCCTTGGGTGCCCAAGGGCTGACAGGAAAGGGAGAGAAAGGAGCTACCAGGAGCTTTGGGGGTTCAAGCTATTCACGTGTCTGTTCTGCTGACACAGAAGTACCTGAAAGGTTTTGCTTTGCTTTAAATAGACTATTTGCTATGTCACTACCCATAGAAATTCAAATCACCTCATCCTTGCTAGCAGGGTCATGAAAGGGAAAGAAACATCTTTCCAAGGAACAAGACTTTTCTGTATCATAATACCAATGTTTACACCTGCGGAGAGGAGAAAAAAAGCTCAAAACAGGAAACACACTGAAAATTAAGCAGTACTCTCTTCAACCAAATAAAGCCCCTTTTCGACCATGGTGATTGCAAACTGGCTGCTGACCGAGGCGGTGCGCAGGAGCACGAGGATCTAATACTAGTTTCACCCTGTACCATGTCACTGTAATAACAGAGTAATATACAGCCGCAAAAAGATGGGGATTTAATCTCATAAATACAATCTGAGCGCCAATCACCTTATTTACATAATTCTTTAATAAAATTAATATAAAAATGCTTTCAAGAGGAAGTCAATACCTTGGTCATGCAAATATTCACAAAGGCAGGCAAGATTAGTTTCACCTTCCCCTAACTTTGTGCTAAAATAGTCACAGAATGGAACATGAACAATCACGATAATAAAGTCTGTCATATCTCGACTACAACTGCCTTAAAATATCTTATACAATTATTATAAGCCATTCACAGCCCTACTCAATACCAGGTTTCAGCATCTCGCAGGTCTAAGTCTACAGCAAATCAAATGCAAACTCACTTTTTCCCTAAAGGCATCTTGCTCAAGGAAGGATTTTATTCTGTAGTCGGTAAGTGCCCTAGAATCGATATGTATATGTTAATGGGACAGTATATAAAGTCACCTCAAAGGCAACTGGTTTAAAATTGTAATCCCATCCCCTACAGATGAGATGTAAGGTGACAAGTTAATTTAAAATTAGATTCCTGGATATAGTGCACACCTGATAATTGAGGGAAGCAGGAGGAGGAAAATGTTATTGCTCTATATTTGAAAAGGTGAATCCCTCCTTCAGTAGAGGAGGAGAGGAAGGAAATTTAGAAGCACACAGCAGCGGAGTCTGGCTGTCTGATCACAAGGATTTCTGAGCAGCTGCTGGGGATGGGTGGGCCTTTTCACTAGGGCACAATCCACCCAAGCATCAGAAGGCGGCAGGGCAGTCCCCGGGGAGCGGAGAAGGCCCTGAGGCAGCTGAACGGTTGTGGCCAGCGCAGTCCTGCCCCTCAGCACCTGGGCCACCCTCCTGCGCTCCCGCACGTCTCACCCACAGCAACCCCAGGCGTTTCACACCAACAGCACCCACTGGAGCAGAGGAGAGGACAGAAAGCTTTCCACTGAGTTATGCACTCTGCTTACTGATGCCAAACACTGCAAAGATCCCACAAAGAGAGAGATACAGAGAGGGAACAGAGACCTGCAGAGCATTTCCCCAAGGAATGCCAACGTTTTGTCATTCCCATACTGCAAGGCCAGGGGCTTGGCAGTGTGAGTACCGGCATTGCTGAAGACTGTATTCCTACCTATAGCAGTTACCATTTCTGCAATGCCAATCATGTGTGCTACAAACACAACCTCCAGAGGAAGCAAGAAATGTTTAGCTTTAAATTGCCAGCTTTGCACCAGCTATGCATTTCTGCTCATGGAAGCAAGAGACAGAATAGAGAAAATGAGCAGAGAACACAGTTACAGCAGCTTCCTATTTTAATAACCGCTCTAATTGCTGACATTCAATTATTCATACACAGCTCCACACTTCTATTGTGCCAGAAGCAGTGTTGGGGCTTTGAAGTTGGACTTGCCACACTGCACTTAAAAGTACGGTGTTTGTCTTAAACATTACTTACGCAAATACTTGTGTATGAATTATCTAGAAAGACACAAGGCAGCACAAGGGCTAGACGCACAAGGAAATAAGCCTATCTGTGCAGGTAGGAGTGTGTGCAAATACACACTGTTCCTAGCTCACAGAGCTCCAGCGATTGAAAAGAGCTCCAAGAAGTACATTTTCATGGCTGGTATTACAACTGCAGTGGCAGGTAAGGACATACACACCTGCTTATGCAGTTACCAAGAAGGGAAACATGCAAGCTGGACCACACATCTTTAGAGGTAAGTTCTTTAGAGCTCTCTTCATGACTAAGAGAAAGCAGAGGCTCCTCTTAAAAAAAAAAAAAAAAAAAAAATCAGTCCCCATTTACTGGTAAAAAATATAATTTTAAAAAGATGTCTGTGTTGACCTTACCTTTCATATGGCAAATAGGAAATAGCTTACAGGACACAAAGCTGATTCACTTTTCTTTCTAATCTCATCTTATACAGCAAACATTATGGAAAGCCTCCAATAGGTTTTCCTTCCTTTTGTGTTCTCCTGCATTATGAGAGGGCAATTTAAGTGATGCCAAATTAAGCTTCTGCAAATACTTACTGTGAAACTCCTGCAGTTCTAGGGAGACAATCACAGCCATTTACCCAAACTGCCTTTATGACAGCAATTCACTGACTGCAGTTCTGTTAGGAACACTCACAATATGTTTTTCTTACACATTAGCTAATGATTATTTGGAACAACTTTTCAGTTTTTTCTCTTTAATTACTTCATAGGCCTCAGCAGCAGTGTGTCCAAAGTGCCTCTGTGATGAGAAACGTGCACCTCCGAAAACAAACTGCTAGTCTGTGCTACTGCTATGGAAGAAAGCAAAGAAACTGAGGAAAGGAGAAGTCACTGACATATGCTCTACCTGGCATTTACATCTGTCAGCAAAGAGACAGGATGCAAAGGTGTCAAAGCACCACGAATCCCCCAGAGCCCTCATGCACACGCATGCACAGTTGTCATGCTGCAGCCTTGACGAAAGACATCACCTGCCAGGGGCTAGTGGGCTCCTCCCAAGACCTGCGTCCATTCCTCCCATCAGCGAGTGCAACCGAGTACCCTTTTCAGCCCTTTGACCTGGCGTAATCACATACACACAGTTTGGCCTCTGTGACAGAAACTGACCATTCACTCGAAGATATAAAAACTCTAAATCTTAAGTTCACAGTGTTCTGCTTTGATTTCCAAGCAGTATAATTATTAACAGGGAGAAAGAAAGAAAAGAGTTCTCTATGATTTGTACAAAACAGTACAGCCCACTAAGACTGAGGTGCAAACTGGCTAGGCCACACACCTCCTAAAAATTTCTACCTTCAATATCAATATGTGAAAATAAAAGAGCTAGAACCAAAGTATAAAAGGTTTGGGTTTTTTAAGCCATTCAGCTGGCAAAACTAGCACATAAATCTTGTTTCGTGGCTACTCTAGTGGGTGTGGTACAAAGAAACAGAAACAAAAAGCAAAATAAACAAAAAAAATTCAACATGATTCTTGGGATTTCTGCAGGACTCTTGTGTTTTTCCTGACCTTTAATTGAGCTTCAGTGACTACTGTGGTCCAACACATCTACCCCAGCAATTCTACCAAATATTTACATATGTGCAGCTCTATCACATTACTCTTAGTAGCTCTATAGGAATGCTGAATTCACTGAAACCCTGGGAGTTTTTTTAACATAATTCTGAAGTATGCAAATTCATATACTTGAAATACACCACGGAAAAGTACCGTACTGAGAAACGGCTGGGCAGCAAATTACATAGTAGCTGCTGATTGCATGCGGTCAGTGAAAGCAAGAGAGAAAAAAAATCCATTCCCGGTGAAAAGTAAATTAACCACAAAAAGGTCAGGGACTAGTTTCATTAGCACTGGCCTAATGGTAACCTAGAATTAGCCAGTGTTATATTAGTTTTAACTTTTGCACCCAATGCACTTAAAGCAGGCACAGCCGGTGAAATCTTGCATCCCAAACTAAAAGAGCAAAGTTCCCATCAGGATTTTCATCCATTGCCTCAGCAGCAAATAATGGTATTTGCTTTTTCACTCTGAATACGGTCTCAGCATCATTTAGCAGAACAGGGAAAGAAGCGGCCATGCCATCTACTTAGTTCAGCTCCATGTAAAACCCTGTCAATATTCAATTTTTGCATTAAGATTCACCACAAAGGCCACAGGGAAGTAATTTCCTTCAGTCCTTCTGCACATACATGGGGAAAGCCAGCAAAATTTCATTCTTCACAAGTCTCAGACGAAGCAAAGAACATGACACACCTTCTGCCTTGATATTTAGTACTTTGGGCAGTTGGACAACTTTTTACAAAGGGCCTACATTCAGGAAGAACATCTAAACACACATTGAAAATATTCCCTGTTTCAGTATTCCCTGACTCATTTTATTGAAGCAAAGAAAATAAAATCAATACCAAAGGATTAGGATCATGTTCCTAAGCCCCTTTGCTCTACTTCTGATTATTAATCTAAAAAAAATATGCATATATATATTTGGTTCCTCCCTTAAAGTCCATTAAGGTGAACAGAAAAAGCCCTGCACAGCAAACTGCTTGATAAGGCTTTTTCTTCCTTTCATTTTAGGCTAGGGGAGACTCAAGTGATAAGAAATGTGCTAGCATCTGTAAACTGTCCTGGCAAGCAAGTTGTCCAGGGATTAAAAGTACTAAAGACGATTCCATGTCTGCCCCTTAAATCTGATCCTACTCCACTAGACTCATTGGATTTTTTTCTTTTTTCCTTCAACCATGAGAAGCATCTGATAGCTAAATTCACAGAACTGGCAATACTCTGAAAACACAGAGCCTCAGAGAGAAAAGACATCTCATGAAAAGTAAACCTTATGGGATTATCAATTAAGATATTTTAGCTTCCAAACTTAAAATAAATGGAAAATATGTCATATGAACCTCTGTAGATATTCAATCATTTTATTTTTATTATATTGAGACCCATAATTGTACCTGGAAGGAAGGAAAAACTGGATCACTTTGTCCCCACTGGTCTAAAAGCACAAGTACCATCAAGAGACATACCTGATTCACTGGCAGGGGGAACTGCAATGAGACCTGTATTAGCAAGCTTCATAGGAAAAAAAAATAATTAGGACAGTAAGAAAAAATACATAGAAGCTAATTGTTCTCACAGCTATGAAATATAAATTTTTATAATTTAGAAAGTTCAATGAAATGATACTCGAGTAAAGAACTTTGCATCTGGACAATTTTAAATAATATATTACATGACATATCCTTAAAAAGGAAAGAAAAAACGAAACAAAAAACACTTTCTGACCCTAACTTTATCGGCACACATGTGCCTGATATTTAAAACTTCGGGGAAGGAATTTTTTTTTGATACTAATATTCATGATTGTAGGATGCGGTTTGTATAATTCATTCAGAAAACAGATTTTTTTGAATCCTGTTCAGATAAGTTTAAGCTTGATAAATTTGCTTTTATCTCTTCCATACATATGAAAATAACCAGCTAGACATAAACAGGAGGGGAAATGCTTGATTTAATAGTGACCCTAAAAAAAAAAAAAAAAGTGTATGTGGATATAAAGCAAGTAACTTGCCTACGAGGAAAACAGGTGTAATCAGCAAGCAGAGACTGAGGGCAACTTTGAGAGTACCTCTGAAACATAAGTATAGACAGCAAGCAGAAACCAAGGATGATACATGATAACTGGAACATTCAAGTAATAATAATTCAAATAATATGTAGGACCAAACAAAACATGGCTTTTTTTTTTAAAACTATTCCTCATTACTTAAGCACTTAGAATTATGCATCTATCACAATGAAATAAAATTAAAAAAAAAAAAATCAAAACACACACAAATATTTACAGGCGAAAACAATGCGGATTCAGGTTCTATCCTACCAACATCCTGCTTCCATCCCACTGATTACACCTAAGTGCTTCCACCCTGTTCTTTAACTCGTAAACAACTTCGCCAGAGTGCAGGTAATATGTGCACGTTTGCAGCAAAAAGGCCTTGATGGTTCTGCTTTTTGAAAAATAGTTATGAAGCGATGCACTTACTGATACCAAGCACTTTGTGAAAGTAGCATTGCAGCTACATGAGCTGCATGAAGCAAAACACAACCTTTAATAAAGCAGAAGCCAGCAGCCTGCTTAATACAGCTCACCAAATCAGTGTATGCAGATTTCTACCAACCTCTATTTCCGTAACGTCAATATTCCTTACTTCCAGCTCATCTAAGACACCTAATAAACCATTTGCATCTCTATTTTGAAGTAGAGCTTATAGGAAAGACTTTGCTGACAAACATGAGAATATTTTACACATTAGCATGTGTAATTAAAATATATTTCTATGCTTTAAAAAACAAGATGAATGCATCTAAGCTGTCTATTTCATTGTTCTTCTGCCTCTTCAAATACGTTATTAAACATACATACCCGATACAGCCAGACTCCTAAGGGGAACTGACACGGTGCAGGAAACATGCTGTTTACCAGAGACATTTATAACTCAATTTGAGGACATTTGCAAATGTTAGCTTTCAGACTGCCCTCTTAATGGGTTCTTTGACAACTCAGTAGACGCACAGTAACCACAGGTATATTAGGATAATCAGCCTCAGGAGCAAAGTATTTCATCTTTCCATGCCTTTTACTAACGTTTTAACCTAAAAATTACAAAAAGAAAAAGGCATTTCATGTAACACAGACCTTCTGATTTAAAAAAAATCCATCTGGTGGACCCCTGAGTGAGAAAATGCAGTATCAAATAAATTCTAGATAGTTATAATCCGAAGATGTGTTCTGATGTTCTGTAGTGTTTTGAATGGTTTAATTGCTCCTGTCTTTAAAGTGAACTGCAGGTGTTCAATTTCCTTCAAAGGAACAAAGGATTTTTATTCTTGGCAGATAAAAAAAATAAAATAAAAATTTAAGATTGCTTTTAAATTCTGTAGGTTTTGGTTAAAGGTTTTGCTGTGAAAACATGTTGTATGGTAATCACAGAGACAAAAACGAAGTTCTTTGATCCCAGTGAGCACCTGACTCTTATTTTTGAAAACAAATGCAGGTTTTTAGTGCTACCTCTGCAAGGCAATTCCAAGCAATGATACCATCAAGATCTAGGGATAATGACCCTGCACACAGTTATCCAGACACTGTGGTCTGCATCAAATAAACTTGGTGGGTCAAAGGACTTTTGATCATCCTGAAGTAACTGCGGACTATCTCAGATTGACACCCAAATCAACGTCATGCAGATTTACTGCCCATATTGCTTATATGGGCAATACAGGAGGGGACTACACTTCTGCAGACTCAAAGAGCAGTTGAAAGCTACCTCTGCTTAATCTTAACATCATGAGAGCATAGAATATTTGACAAGGTTTAGACATTCACCTCCTGCTATCCCCAGTGGCTGCAACAGCATAATAATTTTAAAACCTCTAAGATTTCTACCAAGAACTGCAAGAATTACTGGTGAAGCTGCACCTGAATTGGAAGTGGCTTTGGACTTCGCAGAAAGGCAGAGCAAAACCTCCAGACTGCTCACCAGAAACCAGCGCAGCTTGCAGGATGCACTGAACTGTGTATTAGCTATCATAGGAAATGCCTTGTACAGAAAAAGCTCTGTACTCTAAAACCCTAATTTGCGCTTTCCCAAACTGACCCCTCTTTGGTGCTAGCTTTCAGGCTCCCCAGACGACATCGTGTCCGTACATATACTCTTTCTTTAAGAAACCAAACTTTAAAAAAAATCTGGTCAATACACACTGCACAGGCATCCTTTTCATGGCTATTCCAAAGCAAGAGAAGAATGAACCCCTCAAAACCTGATATATCTGCTGGAAGGAGAACAAGAGGAAATTTAAATATATTCCGTCTTTCTTCAAAACTTGCACTGCAATTGAGCCCTGTCTGTTAGGCCAGGTTTGTATGTGGCCATCCATTAGCAAGAGATGTGACAATCTTCCTGCCACTGGCCAAAAAAATAATGCAAGATTCCTGCAGCCCTGCAGGCCTGGCTGGAGCTGCCTTCATCATCCTGCACCATCTGGCTACAGCTAAGAAAGGCAAGTCCTACCTTTTGATTCTTAAAACTTCTGGAATGTCTTTTGCAGAAGTTGATTTTGTATCCTCTTATTTCCTGGTTAGGTTCTACTTCTTTTCTGCTTCTCAATCATGCAGTTTTTCCTCCCACTACACAGTAAAAGGGAATCAGTATAGGGAAGCTGTGAAAATGAATTAATGTCTCTTAAGTATCTCCAAAACAAAAATGCTACATGGAAGTATTATTGGGTAATCATTGCATAAGAATATTAGACTTCTTTTATAACACAAAGCATTGCTGCTAGAGATGTCCCTCATACAGAACTTACTTCCTCGGACATAACTCAAATCCTTCCATTTTCAAACACTAGCTAGGACACCCACTAACATACACGATCATATTCAAATTGGCACGGAGGTGGTGGGACAGCTCAGCTTCACAGCTGCCACCGGAAAGGTGCAACACAGGCTGCTTCGCGTTTGAAATCAGACAATAAAAATTCATTTCTGCCATCGACACATAACTGAAATGAGAAAAAAAAAGACAAACTTGCATACCCAGCCCAGTCCCTCTTTAACTATCATGCATGTGCAATCTGTAACTGAGCATGTGGGGGCTATTACTTTAGATCCTCTGATTAGGCTTCAGATTGTATGTGCAGAAGTATCAGACACTCTGCAGTGATATTTGACCATGCAATGTTTTTTTTTTTAAACATTATTTTTATATAGTTTATTATTTTAAATGATTTCAACACATTCTTTAGCAAAGACCTTAGAGGTATTATGCTGTCAAATTCCAAATAAACTTCATAGGCATTTCCAAATGGCACAACATATTGCTTTTTAATGAGTTCAGGATTGGAAAAAAAAAAAAAAAAAAAAAAAAAGATTAGCTTTGAAGGAAAAAAGGTGGATTAAAAGACTTTTTAAATGGATAAAAAAAAAAAGTTTGAGATCCTCAAATCACTAAATCATGTACAAACTTAAAATGCAAGGGATAGGATTTCCTTTTTAAATTTCTGTAATGTGACAAAATATAGTACTAATTTTTCTTCCCACAGTAAGAAAAATCTAAGAGGACTTCTAAGCTATTAAACCTTCCAGTATATCATTTGTGTTATGAGTTATTAGCATAATTGGGGGCACACTTTATTCTGACCTTTGTAAAACTTTCATTTCCCAAATGTGATAGATACAAAGTGCTTTTATAACACCAATAATGATTATTTCCTATGGGAAACTGCCAATTATAAGCTCTCAAAAAAAGGTATATCGGATATACGTTGAGAAACCGAACATACCTACCCACAGTTAGACGAATTAAAGCTATTTTTCAAATACTAATAAAGTTTTTCACTTCCATAAAATACAATCTGCACATTTTGGTTTTACCGCATCTTGGTCAGGTCATTCATTCAACACTAATAAATATTTGACTACTGTTTAAATACAGCATTTATGCAGAACATTCACCTTCCTCTGGCTATAAACCAGTACATGTGGGAAGCTGTTTGAGCATTTAACCACTTGACTTAAGTTGTCATTATTTATAACGTCGCATCTAGTCCCAACAAAAATATACGGATATAGAAGCAAATCTCTTGGGTTCTAACGAGAAGTTTTAAAACTTGGGGAAGAGGGTGGTGGAGGCGGCGGCAACAAGGCTCTCCTATAAGGTTAAGCAATCAAGTGCTGCTCTCGTGCTCTTCTTTCACCAGTTGTCTTGTACAACCCACGCTCGGGTTCAGGAGCTACAGTGCAACCTCTGAGAGGCAAAGTGACAGAAAAGGTACAGGCAGAGGAAACTCCAGCATGTACTAACTCAGCAGATCAGAGGACAAGACAATCAGCATGCCCTCAGCTAGCCAGAGGTCTGCCTGGTCGCTTCATCACTCTACACACCACACGGGTGCGTTCGGCATGTCAGGAAAGGAATGGCTTTCCTAGCAACACCAGCTTCATGCACTTTGTTTGCAAAGCTGTTGAAAGCAGTGAAATTAGACCACACAGAAACAGGGGAGCCTTCTGGAAAACGCAGGCCTAGGAGATACTGCAAACACAATCTCTTCGTAGGTAGCGCTGACTGTGCAAAGCTCTCCCTGGACCCCACTGGATAGGCAGTTATACTTGGAAGGCTGCAGAAACTTATCAAGGAGAAGAGAGTAAAAGAAAACTCTGCTAAGAAACATTCAGGACACAACCACGTGCTCCCACACTGCAGAATACGCTCCAGCTCCTGCTGATTAGCAATTTTGTACAGTATTGCTTTAACTGTGTTACCTCAAACTTAAAGCCATTTGCTGTAATACCTCTGCTTTCATAGAATAAGTCCCTAGGATGTGAATTGTATTTATGCTCCTGCCATTTTGCAATACCTTTCAAGATGAAATAGGTGTGAAAGTGAATATGAAAGTATTTTACTTTATCTTCACAGCATCTGTAGATTAACACAGAAAATTTGAATATGAATAACAACAAATTCAGTCCCTAATTGTACATGACATTGGAAAATACTACATGCTGATATGTTAGTAGTGAAAATAAGAAAGCTTTCAATTTCCTAAAACAAACAAATCAAATAAATAATAATGAACTGGGGATTTATGTACACCATTTATGTCCTATGCAACAAATTGCCTAATCAATGTATGGAGAGAAAAGCCACTTTTTGAATAGACACTTAAGAGATCAAAACAAAAGGCATTATTTAACATCAGACAAGGAAGTTCATTAACCTGGTTCTTCAGAATATGCTGCTAGGTGCTTACCCGCATCCATATAAACAAAACGGGTTATATAAAAGCAGGCCATAAAAGCTAGAGTCTACATGGGAAAAGCTGACAGGTTTTTAGGCACACAGACCCAAGGCGACCTGTAAAAAAAAAAAAAAAAAAAAAACTTGTATGCCCCAATGCTTTCCCCATAGTACACAGAAATGTAGCATTTGGTCTGATAAAAGATACTAGGTCTAATTGCAAATTTTACCTTGCTTAGGTCCAAAATAACTGTAGCCAAATACCATGTCGGACGTGAAGCCTTCATTCTCAAAGGCAATATGGGCATAAACTTCTCACTCAGGAAACTCATATTCCAATTGATCTGGGCCACTAACCTCCCCTAGGACTTGGGTGTTACAGAATCTGCCTTTCAGAGGGGGAGTCAAGTAGCTACACAAGTAAGATTCAATATGGTGGGGGGGGGGGGCAATTTTTTTTTTTTTTTAAAAAAAAAAAGAGAAACAAAAAAAAAGCCTCACTTCAAAGAGAAACATTCAGCACCAATGTCAGGCAGACATTTCCAAAAGTCTTGCTGTAAAAAGCTCCCTGAATACTTTCTGACTTAGTGAAGTAAGCGGAGCACTGCTTCCTTCAGGTGAGAAGAGTCTGAATTGATGAGATGACCATTTACAAAAACACTCACTGTGAAACACATATTAATGGTCAAATTCCTTCAGTTGTAAACGTGCCTGCGAAAAGGACACTGCAGATCTTGAACAGCCAGCAGCTCCAAAGATACACTCCCAACTGCTAGCTCCGACTACGAAAGGATCACATAATGATCTTGTTTACAACCCAGCTTTTCAAAAGTCTGGTACCGATCAAACAGCAAAAAGTGCAGTTATGAAATCTAAGTAGATTTATTCTCTGTTTTTCACTGTAAAGTTTAATATGACTTATTAATTTTGAGAAGAAACAACAGTTTAAAATATAAACAATTGAGAAGAGGAATGTGTGCTCTTAGGCAATAAACAACATTCCATATTTCTCTGTCTTTCCCCTTTATCTTACACAAAATAACGAGACAAAAGTCTCATCACTCCACATACTGTAACTTTCATAACTTGGCAAAGCAACTCTTGCACATTGTGTTTTGGATCCAATAACTCAATACGTGCTTCAAAGATCTGGCAGCAGTTCTTTGGGGAGTTATTTCCTACTTTTCTGGCTTATACAACCTGTCTAGTCTGAAAATTTACACTTAGCAGATTAAGAGGATGTACGCAGAAAAAGAGGAAATCATAATAACCACAATAATTCTAAATGAAGTTTTGAATGCAAATTTGATTTGCCACACAGATATCTGCATTGCCTGTCATTCTCGCACAGAAGAGCAAATACCATCTTTTCAGATTCTGTTCTCACAGGAACTGCAATAAAAAAACGGTTATTTTCAGAAAAACAACTGCCCATGGGGCAGGCTCCGTATCCATTATGCACACATTCCCAATTCTCTAATAGAATAGTAATTTTAAAAGTAACAAAATTGCAACTGATAAAATAGATATGAACACTAGAACAAATATGGAGTTTTGCCTTTGATTAGAATCTATTTACTTGAACACTCAAGCAAAGATCTACCCGACCACTAATATAATCAGAGAAAACACTAAGATTTTCTACAGCTTTGGGGTTTAGAGAAGCTGGAAATATTGCAAGGAAAACAAAACTCCTTTCCAAATATGAAGTATCTTCTGGCAGTAATGAGGTATTTTTCTTTGTGACTTCACCAGAAAGCAGAAAGTTCTAAAACTGAATGAGCTATCCATGTGCTAGAGGAATGTACATGTATGTAAAAGAAAATATCTACTGGGTGAATAATCTTGGTACTTCAGTAGTAGGGCTTGGTAAATAGTTTCAACTGGAGAAGAGTCAGAAAGGGACAGCCTCAGCGGCACCCATGACCTTGCTTCCTCTCCCACCACATACTTATTTCCTATATTTGTGTTATTGCCTCTTCCTCCTTCTCCAGTTCGCTTCATTTAATTTGCAGTTCTCCATATACCTTTCAGATGGTTTTGTTCATTCTTCCACCTCATTTCCCTCTTTCTCATACGTTTGACCCCAGCTGAGATCAGTAGCAAAACTCTCACTAACTTCACTGCAAAGGGATCCCTTGGGAAGGCAGGAATGTCACCCGCCATCTCTGTCCCCTGCCACCACTGCCTTTCAGCCTCCTCTTAAGGTCATGCCGTCTAATTTTAGGATGAGAAACTGGAAGGGGAATAGTTTCCTCCAGTACTTTTTATCCTAATCTCTCTACTTGTAGACAAATCCTCTCATTGATTAGTTGAGCTTCTGATCTGGTCTCCTCCAGGAGCCAATTCAATCCGTTATCCAAGAAGAAAGCAACCAAAAGAAAAAAAAAAAGAGGGAGAGAGAGAGAGAGAAAACAACCAACTGACATCTACAACCCAGAGCCCTCTTGAGCTAAGCCATCTCAGCAGAGAACATCTGAGTCTGCACAGAACAGAATTTGAAATATTCCATTTTCCTCAGGTTTCTTTAAGGCCTACAGCATAAGCTGTCATTTTGCAACTCACTTTTTCAGGCTTCTTGCCCACTGCAGTTCTTCCCACATTGCTCATCTTTGTATACCAGACCAGGTCTTCAAATATTTTTAAGAAGCAAGGTTTAAACTTAGGGCACTGATGAGATATGAATATTTTATTAAATAACAACATAGATAAGTTTCTTGCACACTTCCATATTTTTGCAAAACAAACAAAACCTTCTTTTTCTAGAATGTCTTGCCTCTTCCAAGTCAGATATATGATGACCAAAGGTATTAACAGACAGACTGGATCAGATCACAGGCCTGTCTAGTCCAGTACTGTCTCAGATGCCAGCACCAGATGCCCCAGATGAAGGCATCAGAATCTCGCAGTAGGCAGTTATTGGATAATCTGTCTCCCTACATTAGATCTCATGCTGACCTCTCTGGTGCTAGCCAGAGAAGACTTTATGCAAGAGAAAAATAAGGTTAAATATTTCCTTTCATTTGTACTACTTGTACTACTATAATAATCATATGGTTATGAAGAACACCCCAAAAATCAAGAGCCTTTATTATTTTCCCTCTTTTTCTGCATTAGAATGTCTTAAGACTGAAAGATTTCAGCCTTGGAAATGGGAGAAGATATCCAGGTCACTTCCCTCATGGTCACGAGTAATTTGAAGCTGCAACCTGCCAAACTTAAGTAGTCCTCTCCAGAAGCCCACTAGTCACTCATTCCTTCCCCACTAACCTCCACTCTGTTCACATAAATGAAAACCAACGCACCTGAACCTCTGATAAAATTCACCTGTCAATTACACAGGCTTTTGGTGTGACTTGGGAGTGAAGTTGAGGACTACTTTCTTTAGCAGTAGCAGTTTGAATGTACATGAAACTATCAGAACCTGACAACTGAAACGAACTATTGCTATAAATTATCTGAATGCTTTGGTCACCACTTGCTTTTCAGTTTGGTTAGCTCTCCTTTTTAATCATTCTCATCCTGAGACTTCTCCCATTTTACCAGTGTGCATCGCTGGACTTCTCTGTAATTAAACAAAACAGTCTTTCCAAGGAAAGCATGAAGAACACACGATCACAAACAGCAGGAAATGTTTGAAAAACAAAGCTTCATCTGGATGCAGCAAGCTTTATTTATTTTTCTTTTGCCTCTCTATTTTTGTTTTATACTGTTGACTCAAATTTTTAATGATATTTTAAGCATTCCTGACCTAGAAAAGTGCTAAGAATATGTTTTTTTTTTTTTTTTGGGGGGGGGGGGATAAGGAAACCCTGTCCATCTGAAGGGAATTTCACTCCACCTTGGTCCATAAGCTGCTTATGAACAGCAGACAACTTCTTACACCTACAGAACTCAATCTCTAGGACTCTGGTAACACACAAAGAATCACAAGATCTGCAGGTTCAATGGACCTAACTAGGAGAACAAGACAGCAGTAGGATTCATACACATAACAAACCTGCAGAGCAAAAGGCAGCTGAGACGGAAAATAGACACAAAAAAACCTACATTGCTGTACTTACCAGGGACAGGAAGACACTACCCAATTTTATGAGGGAGTCAGTGTCTAAAGCTAGGATTAATAAACTCTGTATTTTGAGAATAACAAATCAGCAAACTGGCAGAGACTACGCTGATCTCCACTCAGAAGTCAACTTCTCTTCTTTGCTCATCTATACGAAGTGACTTCTGTTTTGGGAGTAGTTACCATGCCCCCATACAATGACCAGGAAGCAAATGCACTAGAGCTAAAATCCATTACGTCAATGTTTACATGGATAAATCATGGAGGTATGACAATGGAGTCACTGTACACCCACTGTGGCATAAGGAAATATCTCAAAATATTTGTGAGCTTAACACACTAAACAGAAATAGTTCATGAGGCTTCAGCCCTCTTAAGTCCAGACAGTAACCACTGTAACATCGCAAATAGCAGTAGATTATTCTTACGGCTATGTTGGTATATGAAACATTATATTAACAATGTTTGTGTTGGCTTTGGAAGTACTTTCACAGTAACAGGAATTGTCTTCAATTATTCAACATTATTTTGAAAGCCCCAGCTATAAAAAAAATTAAAAACCTATATATATATATATATATATAAAAAAAAAAACACACACACACACACAAAAAAAAACTTACAGTTATATAGAACTTGGAGTGGGGAAAGTGGTACAGTTCTTTTGAGATTGGTAGGCTCTACCAGAGGACCACAAACATTAGAAAGAAATGTTATTATTTCTGCCTTCCTTTTATTATTCTAGCTAACAGACCATTAAATATTCCCAAGCTCGGGGTTGAGGAACAGTTATTCAACATTTTTAAATCATATTAAAGGAAGAAGATCTTTACAGTCCAATCCATCTTTTGTAACGGCTACAATCTGCATCTTTCCCTTCCTTCAGCTTCATTCAGACAGAGAAGTACTTCAACTTTCTTCCTCCAACTGTTGGCTGATCCCCTGGGTGAGGATGTATTAATGTTCCTTGGGCACAGCCAGATTCAACAGCCAGATTCAGCTGCTGCCTGCCTATAGTGTAAATCCCCACAGCAAGGTCTTTGCATATTATGAAGCTCCTATTTTGCATAAACCTATACGTTTTCTAAAATAAAAATAAATAAAAATCATCAAGTACACAACTACATAAGTAGGAATAGTGCAGGCAGCACTTAAGGGACTCTCAACACATGACAGAGCAATAACTAAGAATCACTTTGTCACTGACGATGAGGTTGGGGTGAACGCTTTTCTTGGCTCCGTATCTGTGAGAGACAGTGCTACAGAGGTACCCCAACAAGAACATAGGTAATTTCATTCAACACATACAAGCCAAATGATCCCGTGGTGTCTTTTGCTCTATAAAAATTCTGCAAGTCTAACCTGTAAAGATATCTCAGAGCTCTTATTTCACTTCCATAAAATTCAACTGATGTTTGGTGATGTATTTAAAAAAAAAAAAAAAGTGAGATAATTGTGAGGATAAATACACTCTATTAGTTATTATTCTAGTCAGGAATGCCTACTAAACACCATCAGCTTCACATTATTGAAGTAATGAGGCTCTGGTAGTCTTCCCTGACACTGTTGGAAAGAAAACCATAATTTATAAAGTTTTTTTTTGGTCACTTCTCTCTTCAGCCCAACCTCTTTCAGAGTAGGAAAACAGCCAAACTTCCTCTACATGTAGTGATGTTCAGTGATAGCACCTACACATTTGCCCATGACTGTTTGAACACAAAGTCTTCAGAGGCACAGGGGCTGACCTCATCTCCTAAGGTGGTATTGTCTAGAACCACACACTGTAATAGAACAGATAGTAGTGAGTGACACTCTCGCTTGACATTTAACAATGTCAGCTTTTAGCATACTTGTCACCCAAAAACCCTCCTCTCTCTTCAAGCATCCTTGAGGTAAACAATATTAACTTCAATACACCACTCATAGTTTCTATTGGTGAGAAATTTTATGGTCAAATCTTAGAAGTTATTTTAGCCTTTTTTTTTTCTTGTAAATGACCAAATTCTCTTTATATTTACTTCATGCTGATTCAAAAGTTCTGGAATTTGCTTTTTTTCTTAAGTCTTTGACTTTTGAGATTCTGTATGAAACCTACAACATTCACCTGTGTATGCTACATTAAAATGGTTAAAGATAGGCCCAAGTGAAAAGCAGCTTCTCTGACTTCCTTACCTCCAAAGTTATTGGCTTTTCCCATTATGTTGTATTTTGTTTCAAAACTATGAAAGACACTCAAATGCAATAAATAGCTACTCAGGATAAGGTAAACCAATTCATCCCCTACTTTTCTTTATTCCAACAAATGAGTCAATTACCCCTGCAGCTGCATCAATGATGGGATAATCTTCTGAATCTTCAGCAAGAGTTCTATTGCTTACACCTGGGCAAGAAGTTAATTCCATCTGTTTTTTTAGACTTTTGCTCTAAGGATATATTTACAAGTAGGTTCTACTTGAAAAAGCTATTTCTGGCCAACATAGCTTAACTTTTTTTTTTTTTTTAATTAAACAAACTGCACTTGTGTCTGAGGGAGAAATTTTTTTCGTCATTTGCAAATAAACAAAGTAACTGTGATAGAACACTGAGTCACCGTGCAAGAAATTTCCCAAATTCTTGTGCTACAGCACAGGGATGAACTGACTAGCAAAAAGTGAAAACCAAGGAAACAGAAATTCTTCTTAATGACTGAGACCAATGCTGTACATAAAGCATTACCTACAACTACTGTACAATTACTTCCAATCCTAAAATTTTTGGAGACCAGGGCCATCTCACACTGGATGTCGTTGACTTTTCTTTGATGACATTTTTCGGCAACGAAGAGCTCCCTTCTGCAATCAGAATCCTCACCTCAAAAATCATCTCTGATCATAGGAAGTAATCTCAGAGTTCTCAAATAGATATTTTATATGAACAACAACAAAAAGTAAATACACCATCTTACCATGGCCATTTACATAAGAGTGACTAAAGTTCTACAGTACTTACACGTGCTTCTCAGCTCCTACGTACTAAGGTGACATGGATCATGGGACTCATTTATAAATGGATTAGCTTGACCAACAGGGCAATGTACCATCCCTGCTGGTCTCCCATGACTCAGGCTTAGCGACAAAAGTAAAAGCTGCCTGAACACTCCTTTTTGGTCTGCTCAGGGCCTAGATGCTGAAGCAAGTAGAATTTGGTACTTCTGGAGGAAGAACAGCTTTCACAGAACATAAGTTAATAAGGAAAGCAGCCTAGCTGCTGATGGGATGTATAAACTAAGCTCAGACTAGAAACACCTGTAAGATGAACTTCATCAGGTGCGGGAGAAGTTCCCCCAACCCTGAGTGAGGGTGAAAGATTACTTTTTTGCTACCTTTAGATCAGGAGAAAAAGGCTGGCATCACATGGAAATAAGAGTACCTCATTTAGCTCTTGCAACTGTTTTACAACAGGTTCCACATAGGTATTCTGAGTATTCAGGGACCTCATCTGTTTGCAAACCTCAAGCCTCTAGCAGGCCAATATTTGGAGGTGGTGGTGGGGAAGTTCAGTACTTTTTTTTCCCCTCCCAGTTCTGTTTAAACCACAGTGCCTATGTGTGGCACTGATTATCATCCTGTCCCAACACAGACAAACATTCTCTACTTACCGTCAGGATGTCTGGTTTCCAGGAGAGAACCTCAAAACACTCTTAAGTTACAGACTTTTGGGCTAAATTCCTAATAATGTCTCTCTCCTCATGAACCTCAACTACTGTTAGACTACCCTCTTTCAGAAGATATTCTTCATTCTGCTAATGCTGGCAGCACAGCATAAAATGATTAGCTATATTTTAAATTTGAGGCAAATCTACTAAAACAGTTAAAAATGCTAAGAAAATCAGAAAACACACTTACTTTTTGGTAATCAGGAATTAGTCTGTAGAAATTCCCATTGTAGATAAACAGGTCCTTTCCCTTTAAAAAGAGAAAAAAAAGGCAACTGAACAAATATTTTATGAAAATTCATTTTATGAAAAGTTGTAAACTGAGCATATAATAGAACACAACCTCCAATATTTTTTCCTAGCATACTGAAGAAACCAGTAACAGTGCATATTAATATACAGTTACCTGCATAATTAATATACAGTCTGGGGCTGTGCAGTGGGTAAAGAGATTCACATAATTCCCTCCACCTCAGACATCAGTGCACAGATGGCTCACAGCACAACTCTAAGTAGCTATATTTTAATATTCTCATCTTCTACAATATACATAATGAAGTGAACTTCAAGGAGAGAAGAAAAAAATAAGTTCTCGCCCAAGCTTCCCCTGAGGAAGTATTGCACAGATCCCATGGCTGCCACTTCTCTACCAATGCCACCATTTGCCTTCCAGTTGTTCCTTTTCCTGTCTTTTAAATGCACAGAAGCAATTAATTTCTACATCCAAGTCATTTGTATGTATGAGAGCTCAAAATGTACATCAGCAATGCAATAATGAGCACTAAACAAGCAAAACAGCAGAGATGCAGGATCTGCAATGAATAGGATGAAAAAAGCTCAAAAATCAAGTAAATTCCAAATATAATTAGAAACCTATACTTTATAAAAGAAGTTTTTTTTAAAAAAAGTGTGTTCAGTTTTGCAAATAATGTGAAATTAACTGCAATGGCTCCTTCAAATGAATCTCTACAATCGGCTCCTGAGCAATAAGAGAGAAATTCTAGTTTCATCTTTAAAATAAATCAATAAACAGCCTAAAACACCTAAAAATACCTACCGAATGCCTAAAATACAGAGCATGCACTAGGGATATACTCAGGATGAAATCTGATCTGGTACCTTTTACATTTTAAGAGGTACAGAAGAGAAAATAAAAACAAACACACACACACACACACACCCAAGAGCCTCAGAGATTAGGAACAAGGGTTCAGGGAACCAACATCTACAGCCAAGAAAGGCCAGATATGCGCTGGGTCTAGTGTTTGTCTTGAAACTCCAAGCTCACAAAACACCCTAAGCAGTTTGCTCAGGGGCCTGAGAACCAAGGCAATCACATTTACAGCAGGGAGAGCATTTTGATGATTTGGGACTGTGTCAAATAGCAGTAAACTATTTTAAGATTTTAATGTAGAAATCTTCTGAAGTTGCCAAAAACTATTAAAACAAACTTTTCTAAAACATAAACAGCATCTCCAAGATGATGATGGTTAGATATTTTATTTTAATTAAAATACTGACAGTGTGTTCATCTAGCAAAAGATGGCACAGAGCCTTTGGTTTGATTTTTTTTAATGCCTCAAAATGTCTCATTTTGCTAATGCACTTTCAGGTTGGCCTCAACAGCCCAATAATTACATGTCAAGGTACCACTGAGTCTCCCCATCTCACAGCTGTACATCAACGAATAAGAGCCTCTCCCTTTATTTCTAGGGACAACTAAAGCCAGGTGAGTGCTAAAAATGAAGATCACTATTCAAAACATTCTTCTTTCTGTATTCAAATGTGCATTTTAGGAAAACAAAGGTATTACAAAAATATTTTGATATATACAGATTATCCTGCAGAGAGATAAACCTTGACTATTTTTATTGTCATGAAGATTATGGTCAAATTTCAACACAGTTACATCAGCATAAAATCTAGCAGAGCTCCAGTGAAATCAGTGGCATCCTACCACACCTAACGCACATAACAGAATCTGGTTTTCAACTGTTTTAAATTGTTTACAGCTTTCTGGAGTAAAACCTACCATCGGGCTTTGAAATTTCTCATGTTCCATGTAAACAGATGAGTACAATGTCATAAAATGTAACAACAACAAAAAAGTCGGCTCCTCTTTAGTTATGCAAATATCAGAAAAATCTTTCTTTTCGCCAGTTAAGTACTTCTTCAGAAGCTTGTTTGTGTTCAAAATCTCCAATGGCCCTGTTAGTGAGACTGTAAATTCTTTGAATCACTGGGAGCCAGGGACGAGTCTCAGTTACTGGTAGAAATGCAGAGCAATCCTTAACTCGTAGTCACTAACTACTGACCTTGCTGCTGCAGCCTCAAGTTTGGTTCATAGCTGTCTCGAATAGCTAAAATAATAAAATTCTGAAGCTTTCACTTCTTTCTCAAGGAATATAAACAAACAAAAAGGCAAATAAGTTGGTCTTAAATCCCTGGATACCTCCTTTTTACAGATGACCATTAATAGTATAGCCCTTCCTTCCCAAACTCCTGACCAAACAGCTACCACAGCTCTCAATGGCCGAACTGCTGAACACTCGGTTCCCCAAGCTGAAGTCAAAATAGTTGTCGCTGGTCAGCACACAAATAATGCCACTAGCCCTTCTTCCAACGGGGACATCACAAGCCAGCCTTCGATCTGATTTCAGCTTGCGATGTGCAGACCGTTGGGGATTCACACATTGCTCCTAAGAATCCACGAACACTAGCTAAGAAAAGGAACGTCCACAGTACGCTATCTTCTGTTCTCAAACCAAGCATTCCTAAATACGCTTAATATCTACCAGCTTCAGCAACTCAATTCCTTACCGTGTCTAGCACAGATGACAGCCTGGGGATACACGTAATGCCGCTCCGGAGCGAACCAGCCAATTCCTTGTACTGTGATAACGTTATCGAAGGTGCAGGATCTCAGTTCCTCCTCTCCTAATGGAAAGCATCCTTGTACATTTTGTACTTGCAAGTGGGTCAAAAGGGCAACACTTATACTGGAACAGGATCCTGAGAGGACACGTCCCAGTGTTTTTTAATAGTCATCTACCGGTAACGGCAGAGCAAGCAAAAAAGTGATTTTATGGTTCTCACTATCGATCAGCATCAAAGAGTGAATGCTGTGGCAGTGTCAGAGAACCTAGAAAAAATGTAAGGCGATATGATGACAGGCAACCTTCACCCTCCTCCTCTTTCCTAATCAAAAGCACGATTTCCTCAGAAGTTAATTAAGTGCACTCACAGCAGAACAGGAAACTGGCCAGTCGGCTATCACTGTGAATGCAAAAATATGGGTTTGTTATTAGGCAATTGCTAAGGCTATAAAACCCAGCAAAAACACAGATCATCTATCCTACCAGAAGCAAAATCAGAATTGCTCATAGAGAGAAGAAGCCAAGCAATTTCAATAGTTGTGGTATACGCCAAAGTCAAGAAAAGGCCAAGAATTCAAGTCGGCTTCCAGCCTGAAGTGCCTACTTCATGCTACAGCAAGCTGCTGCTCTCTCCAGCCAGTTCATACATGTGAAATATGTTGAGAAAAGCCCCCAGCATTTGTTTTGCACCCCGTACTCAGAAGATACGGTGATTAAATGTAACTGTTTCCTATAGGAAAGATGAGACTGGGCAAGTCTGCCATGTCTTGTTCTGATGGTTCCTGCTCAGTGACAAGCAGTCTTCCAGGTATGGCTGCACCCATTTATAAAATATTCCTAATTCCCAAAGGAGTTCTGTAATATTCCTGAAAAGGTTCTGGCACTAAGACAATGAAGCAGTATAAAAACTGTCTTCAAAATCCCTCTGAAAACAGGTTATATCAGAGTTCAGCCACTGAACTCACATACATCCTCAGTTTCATGTCACCAAGGGAAAATGCAATTTTCAATCCTTCTACTAAAGTGCAGAGAATACCAAGAGACAAAGCTCTTACCCATTTATGAAATGCAGTTGCAAAAAGCAAGATGCGTTTCTTGACTCGTCACCCAAACTATTCTATCATCTTAAAGACGCAGCATGGTTTTGCTGAATTGCTTCTCTCATTTTCTCATGACTTAACATGCAAGGGAAGAAATTAAGTTTTCAAAATTCTCAGGTAAACCATACTGATTCTCTTCAACAGGATGAATAACCTCCAGCAAGAGGCTGGATTTGCTGATAAATTCAAAACCTTTATTTTTTTCTTAACTGAAAGCAAGATGCGATTTGACAATAATCTACAATGCAAGGATCTCATTCCACCTGTCACTACGAAACAGTAAGGGAGAATGACCTGACAGAAACACATATCTAAAAGCTTGCGACTGTGTTTTCTAACTAATGACACTTGGTTAGGGATGAAGAGCACTTGCCCAAGTTCCCCACGGGGAGACTGATGCTCTAACATCCCGACAAGGACCTCATGCCTGATACTGGAGTATGAGCGTCTGATTTAGAAGACAAGTCCAGTAGAATGTTAATTTACTCACAAAGATAACTTTAGCCCATGAATGTATCCTCTTCTGAAATGCTCATTACCCAGCAAACCTTCACTCATTTTGTGCCAAAAAAGAACACAACCATAATGTATCTGCTTTTTAGTTATTTTTAGACAATGAGTTTTAAACATTTCCTAGATCTAAACTCACTATACAGAAACCTGCACATGAAAAATATCTTTAAAATAGTATTTTCTTCCTTGCCTTTTTCAGCCATTGCAAATAAGATGCAAAGGACGAAGGAAGGAAAGAGAGAGGCAAAGGATGAAGGAAGGAAAGAAGGAAAAAAAAAAAAAAAAAAAAAAAAAACACACACACTCTTGCTCTAATGCTGGCTCCCTATAAGAAGGTGCCAGCTGGTAGATGCTCATGAGCAGGAAGCCACTGGACCACCCCAGCGTTACACCAGCACTCAGCAAGGCTGCCCACTGCCAGGCCCTGCCTTCAACAGGGCAGACTGTTCTAGCAAGGGCCTCGCTGCCGTTTTTTTCGTTCTCATCTGCAACCTTTGAAAAACCTCAGCTCCTTCCTGGAGTGGATCCTTGCCAGGGACATCAGTCTGTTGCTGGTGACACAACGCTACACACAACTCGGTGGCTTCCTGTTCAGTTTAAAGCATTACATAATTTGAGCCTCTGGCATCTCTTCCTGGAATATTTCACATATTAATCCACAAATGCAGCAACCAGAAAACTCACTCTCTTTTGTTCACTGATGCCAACCAGGATGGTAGTGGCTGCCCAGCATAAGCCATTTCTTTCCAAGGAAATACAAACTGGATGGTATGATTCACACACACAAAAGCAGCAGCTAAATAGGGAGCTAATCCCCAGTAGCTCCAGAGGTAACAAAAAACTACATTTCATCTGTTTGTGCCAAAGGAATTAAATGATTGAAAATACATTCATAAACCACATGCATGGCAGATTAAGGACAACTGCACTTAAGTTTACTGAGCTCAGTTAGGAAATGATTAACTAAAAAAAAAAAAAAGTGCACCATCTTATTTCTAGTATCACACAGACAGAGTACATGCCCTACATCTGACCCTAACCATGCACAGTCACGAATCAGAAAAACTTCTCAACTCACCTTAAGGGGCCTTACAGCTAATCTGAAAAGCAAATCTGCTTTTTGGTATCTGCAAAGCAAGCCTGAGCTGGCTGAATTTCTGAAACCTGCAGACTATTCCCATTGGGATTCCAAATAATTTGAACCTGGTGATTATATTTTATGAAAAGCATATTAATTAGTCATAGGTGCACCCACAAAAATTATCTATTTGTAAATAATCTCAGATTTCTTTCCTACAGTGAATGCATTATATTTATCTGATAAATCAGAGTAATTTAGGTAAGTCAATAAACAGCAGTAGCATTTGTGCAATATAAACAAAACAGATACCATAAAGTCTTATCAGCATGCAAATCAGCAAAAGGCCTAAGAATTTACACAATCTACAACTGTAGTCACAAAGCCATAGAAGGATGTCTTTTCAGATATAATAAGGAAAGGGATCATTTCTAACTCATCTTCTATCTTGAGACCTCACAACTATGGGATCATACTATCCTGAAATATCTACAGGTACTTTCACTTATATTTTAGGGGGGAATTAAATTTTCCAGGATTTTAAAGCACTTTACACCATTTAAAGCAAATTAATAACTTTTATAAAAAGCTGTGTTCCGGCTGAAAGTGCAGCTGAGGTGCCTCTTACTGCACACACAGCAAACAGCCAAGAAGGGGCATTCGCAGCCTCCAACCCACAGCCTACGCAACCAGTGCGGGTACCAGGGAATGAGAAGATGGAAGAGGAAGGGAAGAGAATGGATCCTCCTTCCAAGCCTGCAAGGCAGCAGATGCTCGCACTTGAAATCATTAAAATAAAATGCAATAGGTTAAGGGGTCTTCCAGGGAAAACTCAGCACATCACACAACTCTCCTTCTTCTGGGGAGGTGCACCAGAAACTGGTAGTTCATTTCTCACTGTCCGTATTTTTAAGTGTAGACCAGCAATTCCAACATAGCATGTTCCAAAACCCACGCCACTGATTTATCCAAATCTGTTTGTCCCATTACATGGTGGGAAGTAAATAGCCTAACCACGGTAGGTATGGTCCCAGGGGGGTAGTCTAACAACAGCAAACACTTTCAAAAGTATCAAATAAAGCATTCAGCTTTTTCACACTCTCACTTTTCTTGGCAGTCACTGATTTTTTTAAAAACTATTTTAGAAAACATTAACCACTAAACGAATCTGGAATCTGTGCTTCTGGGGAACAGTCCATCCCTTCTTTTCTTCTCATGAGACTACCCAGGGAAGATGCAGATGTATTTGCAATTCTCAAGCCAGCAGATGTTACACCACAACAAAATTGCTCTGCTGCAAGTTCAAGGAGGCAGCAGTGGAAAGATATTTACTCAACCAGATACCAGCAAAAACAACATAGGATGGCAAACCGCAGGACACAGACATTCAATTTCACACAGCTGCCTTTTTTCCCCTTCTTCTGACACTCTCCAATCTGTTTTAATTCCATAAGAGGCCCTGATTCGTAGTCACTTCATAATTCATTACAAGGCCTAAATGCCAGCAGCTTTTCGTGTTTTAACAAAATCTACAGAGCTGCAATTAGATTATACCTGGTTTAAACACACTTTTCTTTCACTTCTACTCACATAGAACATGCACTCAGTTCAAAATATAAAATAAATTTAGTTACTGGTAATACAAGATATAAGCAAAAAAAATCATTGTAAAAAGCCGGGCAATACATTTCTAAACAAGTTTGATTGCCATCGCTGAAACCGGTGGCAATCAGCTAGGTAAAAATGGCATTTTTGTGATGGAACTAGCATGGTATTTCAATACAACAAAATAAATATATTTCTCTAGATGCTAGGATAGGAGCTGAAATCCACCCAAAAACAACCACTGCAATAACATTTCAATACCAAGTTTACACATTAAACTGTAAGCACAATGTTACATTTTGGGGGCAAGGGGTTAAAATCTGAAATAGCTTGTTTCACACTTATGTTCTCTTACCTGTATGATTAAAAAAAAATGTAATCACTGTAGACTCATCCTACATTGATTATATACATTCTTCAAGAAAGAGACCTTTTTTAACATCAATACACAACATCTAAAAAGGTTTCCCGAACCGCTATTAGATCTGTTAAGTGCTCTAAGAGTGCAAAATGTCAAATAACATCTTTTTGGCATAGCTTAATCATTTTTCTAGATACATGCTTTGTTTAATTCATTGTATTTTGTACCCAGCCTCTTCCACTGCTTTTCTCACCCAGCTACACAACTGAATTTGTTCCTGCCTTGTTTTCTGTTGCTTTCTGCAGAGTTAAAAGGAAAAGGGAAAATACAGAAGTGACAGAACGTAGAGAAATGGGTTACAAAAATCACAGGGGAGTTCTCTGGCAGCCCTGATGTATGCAGTTACTTCAGTTCACTGTTGGAAAAAAGGAAAAAAATTAAAGAGGTTTTGACAGGACTATGTCCCTTTAAGGAAGCTTTGCTGATTCAGACTATATCCATACACTTGCCAAAAAGAAAAAAAAAAAAAGGAAGGAAAAAAAGTCCCTGAGTTATGCTCTGACTTAAGGGTTTACACAGGGAATCCTCACAGCCAGAAATAATACTAAGCAGCACATTTGCATTTTTTTCTGGAAGTCTTGTGTCATAAAGACTGTATGAAAAAAAAAATCTGCTTGATAAATATCCTGTATCGGTTTATACTCCTAAAAGTGAAAACAACGGAACTTTCCTACTGCTGGGCTATAAATCACACCAGGGCCTGTTCCATAACAAAGGTGTCAGAGACAACGGTCTCTAATGCTACAGGACACATCTGCCCAAGCAGCACAAGCCCTGCCTTAGTTGGGATGTGGGGGACATATTCCTGGGAGTCTGGCTGAGACAGTCTGTCTGTGCCCCTGATTTGCCACTCAGGATCAGGTAGCAATTTGCCAAAATGCATTTTGCTGCCATACACACTGCAGGCTTCTGTATACTCTCTCATCACACTTAGAAAGCAAGGTATCTACAGTTAGAATATAAAAAGACAGCAAATTGTCCTATTCATTCTGAAAGCTGAGTTATACCTTTAGACATTTCAACACGTTGAACCAAACGTGAATGTCGTTTGTTTTTAATTTATATAGAGTAGTGGTATATATTTATTCTAACCAAATCCTCCGTACTTCAGTGCATTATCTCATTTGGGGTAGAAGCAAATGGTCACAAACCGGCAGAAAGAAAAGATGAGGGCTGCATTGCAATAAATGCCACAAAATAAATAATACAAAGTAGTCCCTGCCCCAGAAACCTTACAATTTAGGACATGGAGAAAGAATCCTTAAGGGAACATCCCAAACCTGCCTAACGTTCCTGGATTCTGACAATTGCATTACTTCAAGGATGAGCTGGAAGGCTGCATATCCTCCCGCACGCTGCAGAAGGCAGCTCCGTATCTGCTCACTCTCTGTACTGCAAGTCCTCCTTTCAGGCACTATCATGACAGAAGGATAAGACAGGTACTGGAAAACTATCACAGTCAGAACGCTGGGGTCAGGAACAGCACACTTTAACCCAAGCAGTTGTCACCATAGACCTTGAGTTTCTACTCAGAAAATAAACAAAAAAAAAAAAAAAGTAAAGAAAGGAAAGGAAAATGTTTGCAAGTAAGTAGATGTCCTAAAGAAATAGCGCAAAAAAAAAAAAAAAAAAAAAAGGCTAGACTGTGGAACTATTAAACCAACATGAAACAGAAAAAAATTTTCAAGCCGGGCTCCTACGCTGCCAGTGTTACACAAGGCTCCGTTTCCCAAGCAAGATGGATATTACTACGCACAGTAACTGTACTTGGCCACTTCTGTTTCTCACAGATGGCCTAACTCGCCGAGTAACTCCTAGCTTAGACCCAGCCAGGGTGGCAGGAGCTCTGTTGAGATGGTGCTGCCCTTCGAAGAGGTGCAGGGATAAAACCACCATTTTGGAGCACTATACATCTTTCAGAGCTTGGTTATCTTTCTTTCATCAGGGCTAATTTCAAGACAGAAAAAATAGAAGCTACTCAGTTATTTAAAAGATGGAGCACCCTTTTTTCAGTGTCTTCTGCTTAGCTACTGAGTGTTGTTAAACAGCTGCCAACTCTTTAGAGGCAGTATGTAGAGCGATACAAAAAAATAATAATACGCTATAGCACCACTCAAAGCACTTGCAGACAAGTGTTACAAGCTTCACTAATACCCTGCAAGGCGACAGTGTTCTCAGGCTCTTTCTAAAGATGGGAAGCCACAAAGTGTGGGAAAATTCAGTGGCTTGCTCAAGCTTGCCCAAGGCCATAACACAGCCTGGCTGGCACAGCAGTGATGCTGCAGCACAGGGCAGACACTGCCCATAGAGCCACTCACCCACCTTGAGCCCGAACGAGGATGAGAGCAGCAAGAGGGAAAGCAACAGTGAAACGTGCTCTCCTGAGGCTCAAACTGACTTAGCTTACACAGTTAGAACAAAAAACTCACAATTTACCAACAGACATTGCTGAACTTGGAACAGCTGACTCCCACTGTTGGAATTATATTTTATTCATAAAGAAGTGTGCTCCCTATCTTCAAAATTTGTCTGCAGGACTGAAAAATACTTGCCTAAGCAAAGCATGTCCTGCCAAGGGCTTTAAGAAAACATTCCTTAATTTCTAAATCTGAAAGGCAATGATACTACGAAGAGATTTGTCCCCTTTTCAGTCACCTTTAAAAAGATTTACTTTATATGATTTAAAATCAACTATGAGGTGATTTCATAGCTTCAACTTTTGCAAAAAGCAAGAGACAGCCCGAAATGTATTTTATACTTCATGTATATGAAGCATCAATTCTTATTTAAATGATGAGTGGCTTCTCAGATACGGAGGGTTCTATATTTATAGATTATCAAATTAAGCCACATTAGCAGAAAAGCAATCATTAAGTTATTCATTACCAACACCAAAGAGCTATAATTTTATATCTTTTATGTATGAAATTTTACATCTCTTAACTGACATCCCACTCTGAGAATGACTGCATCTAACACTTTGGGGTATACTTTGCATAGAGTTTTCATACGAACTATAAGAACCAACACCTTCACAACCCAACGCTTTATTAAAATATTCAAATTATGCACGGAGGTCAGTACGGTATGTAACTTTAAATGATACTAAAAGGCAAAGATATTCTTTTAGATATCTGCCCTTATTAAAATGATGGAAACTAAGCCTACAAAAATACTACTCTAATATATGACTGAAAAATTCCTCTTAGCTTTTGCTGTAGTAATATTGTGCTTTCTTGAAGTCTTAAGAGAAAAATTCCATTAAGAAAAACAAAAAAGGGGCAAATGAAAATTACCTGAAAATACATACATATATATATATATATATATATATATAAAAGCATAATAGGTACACACACACAAGGTGATAGAGTCAACTTCTTAATATTGTATAACATTGTAATTCTCTCTGCCATATCTACTGGCGCAGTATTAGAGCAGTATTTCTGGACAGATTGATTTATCTTAGTTTGAAAATTTAAGTCTTACAAAGATCATTAACCAGCAACAAAACTCACATTAAGTTTACTTCATGCCACTGCTTCATTAAGTTTACTTCATGCACTCACAGCTGCTCATAATAGAAGTTTTGCTTTCACCTCAAGTACGTTTTAAAACAGAAGAGGAATTTACCAAATACATATATGTGTTCCTATAGCAAATAATTATTGCAAATACCGATTTTTCATTTCCCTATGCTTGGGCTGACATCTATACATGGTTTAGTCTACTTGATAAAGGTCTAAGCAGCAAACTGGGATTTCTGTCAACATAGACCAGCTGAAAGCTGCTTTTTGGCACCACAATTTCTCAGTGCAGACTTCAGAATCCTTCTGAATGAACTCAGCCAGACCAACAAGGATTCAGATTTCTGCTTTCCATATTGATTGATCAAAAACATGCACTATGATCAGCAACATCAAACACTTCCCCGCAGTTAACAGTCACACAGCTATCTAGAGGAACAAATATAAAACACAGGTGACTGTCACACCTTTTGGACACTGCTGTTTCCTTTTGCTAACATCTATTCACCCTTGATTCACCTCTCTCACTCAAGAGAACCTAGTGCTCATCAGCTTTCTCTCTGTTTCCAATGGCAGAGTACCTAACAGCTAGGTTTGTAAGAGGGACAGTTGGGGTCTGAGCTCCTACGCATACAATCCACACCTCCAAGCACAGACATGCCAGTACTGGTTACCACTGTCACCAGCACTGTGCTGCCTTGTTAGCAAACCTGCCTCAAAGTGAGACACCATACGACCAATTTAACTGCGAGTTATTTCCCTGTATAAAGACATGCGCACAAAACAGTTCTGTTACAAACTGTTTTTACTTGTCTTTTCTAAAATCAACCCTAAACTCTCATCAGGACATAGGGCCTATTTGATCAGCACCTGTTGGCTCGGGTGGGCAGATTCTCAGAGACTTTCAGGACGGTGGGGGAGAGGTGAAAGGGGGCTGAGCACCCAGGACCAAACATCCACAGCACTTTAAGAGCAACCAGGCGGACGAGGAGCTGCTTGAGCAGAGGCAGCAGCAAGACCGAGAGAGAGGGAGCAAGCAAGAGAGAGGGGATACTGACGGGGCAAGAGAAGGAAGCAAGCAAGCGAAGGCTGCAAGCTAGGGAGAGAGGAGGCAACGAGAGAGTGAGTTTGGAGGTGGTGAAGAGAGAGCATAAGCAGCAAGCAAGAGGGAATACGGAGGCAGTGAGTGATAGAAAATAAAGAGGCAGTGAGCAAGCGAGCAAGAGAGTGAGAGCAAGAGAGAGCGAGAAAAGTCAGAGAGCAAGAGGAGGCAGCAAGTGAGGGAAAGACCAGGGCAGTGAGAGATAACGAGAGCAGAGGTAATGAGCAAGAGTTCAGAGGCAGTGAGAAAGAGAGAGCACGGGCAGCGAGCGAGAGAGAGAGGAGGCAGTGAGAGGAGAGAGCATGCACCGAGGCAGGAGAGAGACCCTGCACTTCAGGCCTCAGCAGAGGAGCCCAGCAGCAGAGCACATGGGGGGAGCCACGATGGACGCACGGAGGGCACCTTCCAACAGCCCCCCGGCCTGCGGCGCACACAGACACAGGGAGTTCTTACGGGAATGTCACAACAGGAGCTGTAGGGCCACAGTACTCACAGGAGCTACAGCTCCCAGCTCTGATGCCCAACGGCAGCAGCTCCTTTGCAAGCTTCTCCGATTCACCTGGAATCCCATTTCATCCTGTCATCCAGCATAAGACAACTATTCCTAAGCATATTTTTCTAGGGAAGTAGTACACAAGTAGCAGAGGCCATAAGAGCGGAAAGAAATGATTACTCGGGCTCTTCTTTGCTCATGTCAGACATGCAGCACAGCACTCCGCAGCCAGCAGAGAGCCTGCTTAATCTGCACCAAGCCCCAAGGGCTGTATCTGAAAAGGAAAATATTTTAATGGTCCAACAGCCCCCACCCCCAGCCTTGCAGTCCATGTTTAGGAGCAGCACATAGTCCCTTTCATCATAAGGCAGGGTCATATAATCTCTCCTTTAGCAGAATTATACTCTGTTGTCATCTCTGCAAGCAAATCTATCACAAATTCATTTCAGCTTCTCATCCTGTCTCTGCGCCTCCTTCACAAACGCTCTATCTTCCCTGCTTAGAGCCCTCCACAGAAAAGGGACACTAATTCTGTTAGGTTCAATAAATCATGTTAGGTTAGCTGGGGTAACAGGGAACTTCCCCATAAGGCATTCATCCTCCATTTCCACTCACTCTTTCCAATAGGAATGCTGTATAAATTGGAGCAACATGTCCTTGCCATGCCTATATCCACAAAAACAGCAACTTGTGCAAAGACATTCTGAACTGCTCTTAGTTTTAAAAATAATTTGTATTCTGCAGAAATAAGCTCTTACAATAGCCATCAGCTCCTCTCCTACTTGCTTCACTATAGCAGCTAGGCAGCAGTACAGATGTCCAAAGGCAGCAACGGGGCAAGCATCCAGAGCTAAGAGTGGAGCAGGGAGGACCTGCACATGCAGGAGGCGCAGCATGTACAGCACCATGAATAATGAACATCTCCACAAGCTTAGCAAGAAAATCAAAAAGCACACATGAGAGAGACTGCAATTTCAGGCATAGGAGAGAAAAATCTGGACAGAAAATGTTGTACAGATTTGAAATGAAAGTCTGAAGGATTAATAAGGGGGAAATTATCACTTGGTCAGAAGCAGTTCTTTTACAACCTATCTTGTTCAAAACCACAGCTTATACCTCACAGACCTCCCTTACTGCTTGATATTTTCCCCAGCATCACACTGTTCACAGGATCGTGGAAACTCTAGATCACTGCAATCCAATCTTATTAACCTTTCAAGACCTCTCTCTCTTTTTGTCCCCTTTATTAGTCACTCACCTCCTGACTGATTGCTTCCAGGTTGCAGGAGTGTGCGTGCGTATGGGCTTAAATTAAATAGAGAAATGTTAGAAAAGGAAACCTATCTGTGACTTTAATCTTAAACAGCCTGCTCTTTAATGTCTATTTTATATTGACTTCTTCCTCCTTACATGCAAACACTGCCTAAATTGAATATATGTATCCTCTTTCAGATAGCATATTGTTAAACCAACCACAGCAACAAATGTTTTTAACTATTTGATAGGTGGATTGTATTTATTCATACTTTAATGGAGTACTGCACATAAAAACAACAGAATATAAGCACTAAAGGCCTGGACTAGAACATTTCATAGAAATAACTGGTCTATTGATACAACAACTGGAAAAGAACCATGCAGAGTACTCAACCTGAGCAAAACAGACACTTTGAACCAAACACCTAGGCCTTTACACCACTTCTCAGTCTGCTGATATTAGCCAACTGCCAGGTTAGCTTCCCAAGAAAGTTTCAGTTGGAAAGCCCCCATGCTTGTTGAATAGAACCAGTTTCTTCAGCAAGGAGTGGGCAGAGGTGTTGGTTTCAACAATACTAATTTTGGGACCTGCACAAACAGGCCATACGATAGATCACAGTACAAGCAGACGGTCTCCTCTCTGCTGCCTAAAGCTCCAAGCTATTGTTATTGGATAAAGAAATAAGCTCTTATTTTGAGAAAAGACTAAGCAAGTGCCCCCGAGTTGTCTGTCTCTAGGTGCGGTGCACAGCGATAGCAAGAAAACACAAAATTGGGGAAAAAAGGCCATATCTTAAAAAGTATGGCAGATGCCAATCGCCTGCTGAATTAAATTTCCAATCATCTCTTTTTGTAAAAGGTAGAAGATGAGAAACAGAACAGCAGAGCTCTTTTTGCTACTGAATATATCCTGTATCCAACAGCATGCAGCAGCTGCAAAAAGTCAGATTATAGATTCATCTTGCCTCCTTGAAGTTAACCATTAAACAGGGCAGAGCAAGAGAGCCCACTTTACTCCCACGTTCACGGGCTCTCTGATCTATGGTGTCCTGTGACTAGTTATTAGTTTCTAGTGGGACAGGATCAAGATTGAATTCAACACCGCTAACGGGCAACGGAAAAGAAGGGGAAACAAAGATCAAAGTAATGGCCTCGTCTGCCATAGAAACCTAAAGCACAGTGAGGAAAAAAATAAAAGAAATAAAGCAATCTTAGAAGCTGGAGACTGTGCACTTTTTCCTTTTCATGAACAAACTCATTACATTACGGCAACCTAACCTTCCAGTGACACCCACACTGCTCCCCGTGAAAACAGGTTCTTTCCCACAGGAAAGGCTCACTGGATCTTCTCAGAACTCCAAACATGAAAAAAAAATATTTTCACTGACAAATACCATTCATCAAAGCCTAGTAACAAGCCAAGTAGGACAGTACAACTTCATAACACCCTGCCTAAGGGCTGGGACTGTCAGTGGAAAAAATGAAGAGGTTTTCGGCTTCATTCTGCTCCCCAAAAGATGAGATTCTTTAGCTGATGCTTGGGTGCCACTTATAAGTGGCAATCCAGCAGCTACTGCTAGGTCTTGTACCACCCTATTTAGCAGCAGCACCTGCCTCAGTTGAGAACCCACATAGCCAAACCCACAGCACCTCATCATCTTTCAAGCTGATGTAGGTCTTCAAAAGGAGAAGATGCAAGTTCTTGTTTTCCTCCACCATCCAAACAGGGATGACCTCACAGGACAAGACCAGTGACACACCATCCAGACGTTTGCTGGAAAGGAATCCCTAAAGCCACAATAGTGCTGAACCATCTATTTGTGTCACACAAGCCGCTTGGGAGCGCCATGTCCTGAAAACTACAGAAAGTCTGGGCACAAGTACTGCGAGGACAGCTGCAAAAGAGCTGTCCTGACTCTCTTCCCCAAACTGGAGCGCTGGTCCAGACATCAGCGTGTCCTTCTGGAACATGCAAGGTTGGAAATGTGTTTTCTTCCACAGCGTGACAAATCTCTTCTTCCGTATTTACCAAACTTCCTAAATTGCTACCACGGGGAGGTAGTCCAGAAACAGCAATAAACATTTTCACATCTTAGCGCTCACAGGGTGAGAACACAAGCAAACCAAGGTGGTTAATGCCAGAGCACACACTACTGCTGTAACAGTTACACCAGTGCCATCCGTGCATTCAGACTCACAACAGGTCAGATGTCTGGGTACACAACGCCTAGAGATCACACAGAGAAGACAAGCCAACATTTGCAGCAGCAAGGGGACCACAAAGCCTGCTCATAGAAAGTCTCATTAAATAACATTTATCTGAGCCTTTGATGCATGCACTTAAGGCATTTTGATGTGGTAAGTGTTACGCATGCATCTCACAGAAGAATAAGGCCTCCTAAACAGCAGAGTCAAAAAAACTTTTGAGGGTTTTATAGTCTGGGTCAAAAACATCCCTACTATGAGCAACTTCTGCAGACATCAGAGTCTTCCCAAAATCGTGTGCATGTATTATGAACCTCATAAAATAAGTAAATGAACTGAAGCTAACAATTTTGCAATATTCAATGTGACACAATGCACCTATTTATTAGGTAATGGAACTAAGCCCAGGCTACTAATAAGCCATTCTGCAAATAACGTTTTGTGCAACCTTTAATAATAGTTTTCACTAAAAACCAACCAGTGATTTTATGAATTGAAAAATTTCACTTCTAAATTAGCCTACAACAATTCCCCAAATCTAATGGGGACAGATGATTAAAACTACACCGGAAACCAGTCCTCCCTAAAAATCAATGAAGTATCTGTTTTCATAGCTAGCCAGCCTTCAATAAGATGCCTGATTGTGTTTTGTGCTCACTTTTAGAATTCTGATAAATATTCCCCTGTGCCTCCTCTTCCCCTGGAAAATAAAGTAATTCAATTTTAAGCAAAATATTAAAACAACAATCTTAAAATTTGTTCTTCTGCAAATTATAAAAAAGCAGGAATAGGTACTGAGTTGGTAAAACTACCGTGGAAAGATAACCACAAAGTGACACAAGTTGAATACAAAACCCAACAAACTAATATGCAAAGAAAATACAAAATAAACAATATCAGGAATAATGGAAATTATATTCCTACAAGTTTTTAACACAGTGTATGCAAACCTGGTGAAAATAAAGCCACCATTTCCTATAAAGTCCTAGCAGATATTTGACACACTCACAGAATAGCTCCAAGTTCATCCTCACTGCCAGATATTACTGGAACAAATGGCCGAAGTCTGCAACAGAAGTCAGCAGTGCGTGTTAAGCAAGACCACCGGGCCGTTATCTTAGAAGAGGTGGACGTAGAACAAAACTAGTGATTTTGCCTGGTATATAACGATGAGCTAGTTTCTCTGTCAGTAAGGGAAACTGATATAGTATCTCTCTCTTTCCTCTCATGGTCTCGATCTCCTTCCCTTCCAGGCTTTTTCTTCCCTGCACACTAAGAAAAAGCAGAGAGCGTATGTTATGCATAAATTCATGACATAGAGAATTCTGTTTTAGAACACAGCTCTTGTGCGTGGGCGCGTGTCTATAAAATAAAAGGCACTGTTACTCTACTAAGTACAAATCCACATCCAGAAATTAAAGCAGATCTTAACATTTTATTTTGACAGCTACGCACAGCTATATTTCCACCAGAGGTTTGACTTCAATATGAGTACCTGGGTTTTAGCGTTATCATCAAAAGATGAATCAAAACTGATGCTTGAAGATAGAATGGTATTCACAGTTGTGAAAGTGAGTTCCCATGCCTGAAATCTGTAATTTACTTTAATTACTTGCTGAAATTATCAGCTGCAGAGAAGCATAAATCTGTTTCCAATTTGTAAAGTGTCTCTGTACAAAATAAATTTGCTCAGCTCTGTACAATGACAATTATTTTATAGTACCTAGCAACACTATGTACCCACAACCTGGAGGAAGCCTGCAAACACAGTACACGTTACACTCTGAGAAGTTAAGGAAAATAAACTGAAATGAGCAACACTGCCAGCTTGCTTAAACTGCTCAAATCAACCACATAGCTCAACTACCAATGTAAATGCGTTATGACAGAACCTGCTCCATCCATTGGTAGAACTGGCAACGTTACGGTTTCGGTATGAGCCACGTTAACTCAGGTTATGAATCTGCAAATTCCAGAAAATAACATGAAGTTTGGAAAAACACTGACCATTATTTAACCATTAAGAGAATACGATGCAGGCTTTACTGAAGATCTGTGCTCTTTGGGTCTTTGATGGTGCACAGCCCTTACTGTGTGTCTTACAGAGGCATCCCCACAGGCACATAAATGTTACATAAATCCCTCCTGCTGAAGATAAAGATCAGTCTGCAACTTCACAGAACCATCTCCTTTGGAAAAAGTATCACCTAGCAAAAATGCTGTAGGTATCTCACCAGTGCAACAGCTCCTTGGGTTCCTACCAGAACCTCCTTGAGTTCCTCCCACGGACACTTAAAGGAATACTTGAAATTCACTTTCAGGCATTAAAACAAAGAAGAGCAAGGCTGAGCAACGGTAACCAGGAGGAATAAACAGGATTAAGTAACAGGTGTCTGACTGCTCGCAATCCCAAGCCGCGCACCCAGCCCTGTGCACGGTGCTGCTGGCAAAATGGCACCTGGCTTTGCACCTCGCTTCCAAAAGTTACCCACAAGTGCTCTGGAGAACACCCGGGATTTACATGGGGGACCCTGCTACTCGCTCACTGGAAAACCAAAATAAAATAAAAAATGGCAAAACAGGAATTCCCGAAGGTGAGTCCTTCCTTTGTTTAAAAGAAGAAAGAAAAAAAGAAAATAAATAAATAAGCCGAAGTTATACTTAACTGCACAGAAACATTTGTCACACCGCCCAGCGCTGACAAAATCCGGATACACTCAGAACTACAGCGAGCCGCAGCTGGCAGCGCCGAGCAGGAGGGCAACTGAACCGCCGAACCGCCAGCCGCACGCGCACGTATATACAATGTATATAGGCGCGTGTGCACATACATTAACATATATATAAATACGCACCCAGGGGCAGAGCCCCGGCCGGGAAGAGGCGGCAGCGCAAGGTTACGGCCGCCGCCGGGGCCGCGCCGCCCGTGAAGGACGCGCCGCCTCGGGGCGATGCCGCCGCCGCCGGCGCCTCAACGGCCACCAACGGCCGCTCGCCCGCGCGCCGCCACGGCCGCCCCCCGCGGGCGCGCAGCCCCCTCCGAGCCGCCCTTACATGAGGTGCCGCCGCTGCGGCCGGCGGGCGCCACCGCCGCGCTGCGCACCGAGCCGGGGCTGCGCGGCCGGGCGCCCACCTCCTCCTCCTCCTGCTGCAGCCTCCGCCTCCTTCCTCCTCCTCCTCCGCGCGCCTCCGCGTGTGCGTGTCCGGGCGTGTGTGCAGCCCGCTCGCCCTGCAGCCGCGGCTCCTCCCCCCCGGCCCTTCCTTCCTTCCTTCCTTCCCTCCCTCCCTGCCCTGGCCCGGCCCCGCCGCAGCGCCGAGAGGCGCCGGGGCTCGGCGGGACGCGAGGGAGCCGGGAGGAGCCGCCGACAGCGGCGCCCTCACCCCGGCCGCGGGCAACGGCCTGCGCGGCCCTGCCCGCCCACGCAGTCTCTGTTTTATGTCCATCAAATACATATATTATTATATGTGTGTGTATATGCGTGCACAGACGTCTGGCACGGCAGTATCCATGCAAAGACGCCCCTTTACTACAGGTTTCTTAAGGGCACCCGGACAAGCAAGAGGTGCCTCCGCTATCAGCTGTGGACCCAGGCAGATAGGAGGGGAGGAGGAGCAGGGCAGGAGGCTGCACAACCCCCCTCCAAAGCACTGGTGGTGCCTCCACTGAGGAAGGGTGGTCCAAGCATGGGCAAACAGCAAAAAGCAGTTGGCAATCTCTAGCATTGGTACCAAGGGACAATCCTATTACCCAAATGTACCTTAAATTCCCATGTCCCTACCACTTCTTGCTTCCAATTCTGCATGTGATTCCCCTTGTACTACCTACACAAGGGGTCCTTCACTGATACCCCTCAGTATGACCCAACACAGTTCTTCAGGAGGGGCAGCAGAAGCCCTAGCAGTGGAGACCACAGTCTGCCAGGTCTCCACAGGCTGCAAGGCATTTAAAACAGAGGCCAGTGTCATTTTGAAGCAGGTGTTGGTATTTGCTTTCCATCTGCTCAATTAGAAATTCCTCACAGGCAGAGTAGTAGAAGTGGATCTTCAGAAATGCATGAAGTGCAAGCCTGTATCCACACTGTGAATGTATGGGGCCAAAGGAGGAACATTTAGGAAATGACAAGGCACTTGCATAAGCAGCACGTGCAGTGGATGAAAGCCAGTATTGCTGGCAGGACTAAAAGGACAGGGTTAACCTACAGGGCAGAAGAGTAGCTGTTACAGCCATTAAACATGCAGGGAATCAACTGGGATTTGGGATGAGCCTTGGGCTGCTGAAGGAGTTGTCATTGAAGAAGTATTTGGTCAGAACTCAATGAAATGGATACATTTTATATACACAGATAAAGTGCTCCATGCTTTTTTTTCTTTCTATTCTTTTAAGATGGACTGTTTGTAAACTACCATGCAAACTTTGATATAAATATTTACAACATATTTTCATTGAGGAGTAACACTTGCTAGCAACCACTACTTGCCTCTCCTTAGGAATACCAATACAGCTTATGTTCACGCCTCTGCAGCTTGTAGTGGCTATAAATACAGATATTTTTATTCTGCTTTTATTCTGATGTTGTCTGGCTTTCCCCACAACTGATCTTATCCCCATCAACCCCAAACTGCTTTCTGTATGGCACCATGCCATGGCTGCCACTTTTAAGGCTGCTTACCTGCACGTAAGGACTGTCTTCCAGATAAAATTTATACCTATTATCTTAATTAACTGTAGGTCTTAAGATAGCTCTAACAAAATATAGCGACTTGAAATATTTCAGCAACTGCAGATAGGCAGTAGCATCTCAGAATTAGTCAAAAGTATAGCTCCAGTGGAAAAGACTGTTATTTTACATTCTTTTTCCAGCATCATCCTTTATGACCTGACTTCACTTGTTCCTTGTAAAGAAGGGCAGGCATCAAAAGGACAGCGCTTGGACTGTGGCTGTGCGAACAAACCAGAAGTACCAGCAATGACAGTTCTAATGCTAAGTGGGCTTCACAGTAAAAGACATTCAAAGTCCTGGAAAATAAGGACATGCTGAGGGTCTAGATCTCCATACCTGGCTATAAGTGGAAGGGCCCGGCCCACATAAAAGATCTGTGGAATGAGTTAAAAGGAAACCTGAAAACCTTAGATTTTACAGCTAATTCTTAAATTTGACTTGCCGTCTGGCTGTGAAAAACATACAAATATTCAGTTTCATTTTCTTCCTCAAAAATATTAATATTTCCCTAATTAAGAAAGACTATGCAATAAAGGATAGAGTTGGTTATTTGTAGTCATATAAATGATGCAGACAGATAAAGGTACACGAATACTAAAGATTTATGGCTGAGAAAGAAGACTTGGAAAAAGGCAAACAATGCAAACAATTCATATCTGTTGACAACAAAATGCCATAGGTAACACAGCAGAAAAACTCCCAACGCTGAAGTGATTAGCTGAAATGTGCTGAATTTAAAATGGTTGCCTCTGCTAAAGGTAGAGCTCCACAGCACCTGACCAAGTCAGCAAAAAACACAGCTGTCTTCAGAGGAATTAACACAGCAGCATATTCAGATTAAAAATACTTTTTCAAAGATGTAATTTGAAAGGTTGGCAGAGTCACATGAGTCTTTCACTTTTTAGTTGCCATTTGATGAAAAGGGTCCTGGACCCTGTACAGTCACAAATCCACTATGTCTCAGAATATCCACACAAAGGAGTTTTATTCTCAGTGCTTTATTTCAAGGTTATCTAAGGAAAATTTTTCCTTGGATATCAGCACACTTAGTGACTGCACGTTTATAGTGGGCATAAAACGTGGTAGGTGCTTCAAGCTGAGCTTGCAAAATGCCATGAAGAGCAGTGAAGCCGGAGCTCTGAACAATTAACCCGCAGTCAAACAGGCTCCCATACAGCCTGTCTTGCGCTAACATGTATAGTTCTTCTGAACAGTTCATACCACCTGTTATCTAACTATGAATGTCTCTATTTTTAAGCCTGGACTTTCCTAGGAAAAACATGTTGACAACCAATAATAAGGAATGCACAATGTGCAGAATTAAGCACAAAGAAGTTACAAAATAGCTCGGTACACGATTCCTGTGCAGCTCGAGCCCCATGTACACAGGTACGTAACACTGTCACGCAAGTCACTCTGGAGCTAACAGCGCAAACTGTTTTTCTGTGATCGTAGTCCTCAGGCCATTCTGACCTGTCTCGATGCTTGTCTGCTGCCACCCCACACGTTGCACAAACCCCACAGGTAGCTCATCCGCACAGGGTTCACGGCAGATGGCTCTGTCCGTGCTCCGGGCCTACTGGAAACTGCATTGGGATGACGCACAAGTTAATATTCCTTACAATACGGCCTACTAGCCTGGGCCCTGGTGCCGAGCGCAGGAGCTATTGTGCTTGTAGCTACACGGCTTTCGAGCCACGCTCTCCCTGGGGAGAACTTAGTGCTTCTCACAACGAAAGGTCAGACCCGACACGTTATCAAATGTGACTAATGGTACCGCGGCTCATACTGACAGGTAAAATTCTGGTCTTGGTAAAGTCAGTAGGAAAGCAGCCACTTACATCTGTGATCTTTCAAGCCTTATCAAGCAGCCAAATCCAAGCGTCTTGGCTGCAAAAGGCAACTGAGAGGCAAACTGAAGACTGAAGCATGAGTATATTCATTCCTCACCTTCTTTAAAAAAATGGCCACTTTTTGGATTTTTTTAACTGATTTTTTTTCATATGCTTGCTCTTGAACCTTGCGGAACCATTTTGTTGCAGTTTGAGGCAGACATCAAGCTTGGAATATTTTACTCTCAGCAGTTAAATTTTGGCAAAATACTGAAATGCTTATTATGGAAAATACTAGGCAGTTTTAACTGTAGATGTCACTACCATCTCTCCCATGCCAAAAAAGTGGCTAAAAAATAAATATTTGGTTAGGCAGGACAAGGGGTAACGAAATAAATTTTCCTCTTGAAACTTTCCTTTTCTACAGGACTTTTTCACAAGACCACTCACTTTGCATATCTGTAAATAACCTCCTGTTCTACACCATTCATGGTCACTATCGATTGTATCAGCTACAATACCTTTATGCTGTGGACCGATATCCCATCAAATGTTTTGCTTTTAAAAATTTGAGGTTGCCTTATTATACATCAGCTTTTTTGACGAGCAAGAATATGCCAGTATCTCATTCATGATTCAATTTAATATTATCTCTGCTAACTGATTCAGAGAGACTGTCATCTTCCTCCTAGGCTTGTCAGGAGGCTAAACACTCACTTGTGGATGCATATAATAGGAATGAGGAATAGGTATACAAGAAATGTTTCTCCTCTACCTAAAACATAATATTAATGTCACTGTAATTACTGTTTTGAGGTCTTTAATAATAAAGAAGAGTGAACATTACTTCTCAGTTGTTAATTAATGGCTCTATTGAGGAAAGTAAATAGTCTCCTGCTATATTGGGATATACTTATCCTTCGGGCTTGAGCGTAAGATCTTGTGCATTCAGCAAGACATAAGCATGTGGCTAAAAGAAGATTTTCTCCAGAAGCTGGATAATGCAGCGGAGAGGAAAGCAGAGCTTTCAGGATAATGCTGTTAATAAGACTGCGTTTTTCCGTTCAGACATTAGAAGAAAGGGGTTGAGTTTCTTTTCCTGTTTAATGACAATAAATTAAATTTATCATTGAACAAAAACTTTTGAATCTTTTAAGAAACCCATATCTCTACCTCTCTCAAAAAAAAAAAAAGAAAAAAAGAAAAAGAAAAGTATCATTATCAAACTATTAAAATAGTGTTAAACCTTTTGGACAAGGAATTAGACAGCTTTAGCACAGGTGAGGCAAGGGCCTCTCTCTCTCCTATTAGTACCCCAGGCACCAACCATATCCCTATAGGGGTAGGATTTATTCTCACTGGAGGATCTGTTCTCCCCATGCTAGGGGAAGCAGTTCAAGAAAGTCCAAGCCCTGGGGCTCCTCTCTCACTCTTGAGATATGGCCTAGTCCTCTCCATCTCTTGTTACTGACTTAAAACCAGCAAAGTTCCACTGATGCCAAATATGAAACAACTCTGCTCTTTGCCAAAGAGGGTAATCCACCTCCAGTATCTCTCCCAGTTCATCCCTTAGCACGACAAAAGATTGCAGGCGGAGCTCTTGAACCTACCTTCTTTAGGCTGGCATGGCTCACACATCCCTTCCTTAAACAATTATATGCCTTATTCTAAGTGCTCTGAAGCAAGACAAGCACATTGCATAAAAACTGCTCATAGGAAGTCATGAAGAAATACATATTAATCAACTACAACAAATCCATGCTCACTCAGAAATTATCCATTTTAATTATCGATGCAAAAATGCAAGGACTTTTTCAATTTACGACTGTTCTCTCTCCGAAAGTGTTCAAGACTAAAAAGTGGACAAAAAGGTCTGACTCATGTATCTTCCTATTTGGGTTTTAATTTAACAGTTGACTATCTTTTGTTTTCAGTCTGGCCAAGTGTTATTCAACATCCAACACCCTAATATCATAATACTCATGTTTTAGTTATAATAATGGATATAAATTCTCTATGGATCCCTTTCGGTCAAAAATTAAAAGATGTTCCCTAGCATTAGCAGAGCGGTCAAAAATTAAAAGATGTTCCCTAGCATTAGCAGAGGGTCTTTTTTTTTTTTTTTTTTTTGGCAGCAATGGATACAGTGAAGACTGAAAATCTTTCAATATGTAATTTTGAAAATTTTCATCATGGGTTATATGGCACAGTGCTTGCAATATCAGATCCTTTCAAGTCCTATGTAAATACTTCCTGAATCATTTTCTCTCTCTCTCTCTACAAATATATATGTAATGCCTAGGAAATGAAACTTACTTAATAATATTATCTGGTATACCCCTCCTTTTAATATACCTTCCTGTTCTTTGTTTTCCAGGACTCAGATGGTTTTCTTCTACTCAGAATCTCACTGAGAAAGTGTTGCATGGTGTCATTGGTCTTACTAAAGAGAAATAAGCATTTAGATGCCATCTTAGTCTTTACATATAAACATACAGTGCAAGTTCAGTGCACATGGAAGAGCCAGTAGCTTTCCATACCGCACAAACATCAAAGCGGTCCCTTGAAGGTGAAGGTGTGTGTAGTCAGACCATGATTCTGGATGCAAATGAAAAAAAACACATCAGCAGAGTGCCCGACTAGCCTTGGTATTCTGATTCTTCAGCTGCTTGACACCTTTTTCCACTGATAGCCCTGCAAAAAGTGAAGGACATCAAGCTGACTTGTCTGCTTGTCCTGGCCACCCTGGGAAGACATGTGAGCCCGCCGCGAGTGAACGTGTTGTGCATGACAGTGAGTGTGTGTTGCTCACTTCACCTGGCAGTCGGCAGTGGTGTGTAAGGCTGTCTGCTGGCAAAGGAAGGACAGTGCAGAGCACCGGTATGCCAGGGAAGCCCAAGTATATTAATGCCACCCACTGCTGAGCCATCTGCAGGTTATTACACATGTCAGTGACTTGATGGAGAGTGAGTTATTAGAAGAGAGTCACACCATGTCCACTGCTCAGGCTTAAGCACATCTCCCCTTGCTATGGTGTTATTTATGTCTTCACCTTATTTTCAGCATTTGCTTTTTAATCCATATACTGGCAGTGATATATGGCAGGATTCCACAAATGCCTAAGACAGCATCTGGTTGGACCCCAGAGGAACTGTCTGTAGCAGTAAACCTGAGGACTAGTCAGCAAGCCACACTTTCCTGATCCTGAACAGGTTGCTCCCTTGAATACTTGTGTATGTCCTTACTGCAGGGTATGTTACTCAAACAGGTAGAGAGAGCAAGAATGTCACTGTGGGGCAGCTCCAAAAGCAATACTGTGATCAGTGATGCTGTGATTAAGGAGGTCCAGGGACCTTGTTGTTGACATTAGTGCAGCATGGAAAGTCATTAGATATTCTGCATGCACTATGCACAGGGAACTGCATAGTCATTCCTGCCCCTGCCCTTCTTTAGACATGAACAGTTGCTACATCCTTGTCTTTAAGAATTAAGCTACAGCTGAGTAATTCAGGCCAATTTGCCTCATATCTGGTGTTGAACAGGTGTTGGCTCTTTGCAGCACCACATAATGGTGCAGAGTTCTTGCTAACTCCTCTTTTTTCCCTAGAAGGCCACCAGCATTTTTTTTTTAAACTCCCTTTCTTACCTGCACTAATACTGCCCTTAACACTGCATCTCGAGGCATTAGTAGCAGACCTATCCCCTGCTGAGGGATGGGGAGTGCTCGCTACCATCAGGCCAGTAGAGAGACAAGGTCCTTCAAACATCGTTTGGAGAACAAGCCATATCAGCAGAGTGTCACATCCTTACTAGCAGCCTCAGCCAGTCATGCAGTAGGAAGAACATGGCTTTCTCTTCAGGCTATATAACAGGATTTTATCTCCTGCCCCTCAAGAGCCCGCAGTGAGATGGGGTCAAAGGAGCTGGAGAGAGGCTGCTGCCATCACAGACAGGCGGAGCTGAGGCACAAATGAAGGCAGCAATGTCCTCCCTCCCATACAAATCTGCTCTCAGAGCATATTTCTGCCCACCATATCCTCCCAGGGGTACTTCACCTGCATTTGAAGCAGGAGGCATATTCCTGCTTGCCAGCTTGTCACCAGGCTGATTGGGGTTTCCCCCTTTCCCCTATTTCCCTCTTTGTCATCCTCCTCTTTTCCTCACTTTCCACCTTCGATTACTACTGCCATCTCCCCCTCCAGACCACCCACCACAGAGTGCAGGAGGTATCAAGTCACCTGACCTAAGGAGAAACTGGAGAGAAAAGTGCAGGAGATAAGCAAGTGATTTTAAGCAAAGGAAGACAAAGTAACTACTGTAGCAGTCTTAGCAGTTTCAGCAATTCTGCCAAGGATAAATTTGGCCCAAAAAAGCAGCAAGAGTGCAGCACATGAGCAAGTCTGACCCTGCAACCCAGAGTCTCCAACCCTACAATCCAAGGCAGCAACATTGCACATGCAATAGGGCAGTTGTACAGCTCAGTGACTGTTCATCCTCAGTTCTCTGTAGTATCACTCCACAGACTAAAACCTTAATGAATGCTTTCCAAGTTCCTGTAATCACACAAAATTTCATAATTTAAACATGCTTTGAAGCTCCAGAGGAAAAAAAAAAAAAAAAAGTACATCAGTGAGAACTAGCCATCTGGAAAGCTTTGGAGACTTCTTTTGCTCATTTGTTTGTTTGCTGCTCAGCCGTTTCAGTACCATAAGCGTGAAATATGTTAAGCTTTTAAGTTAAAACATTAGTTTTAACTAGTGGCTTAAAGCACCAGTCTTGCAGCAATAATTCAGCACTAGCAAAGGTAAATGCCTTCAGACAACAGAGCCCTGTGATTATGGCAAGGTCCTGGTGACACCATTCTGACCTGTTACTTCCTGCTGGTGCTCTTAACAATATTTCATCGTGACATTGGTTTTCTCCTGCCTGCCAAGCTGTAAGCTAGGAATAGGCTCTAGACTTGGGGGCATGAAGGCAGACAGAAGCAGCCTAACCAGACATCACCTATTTAGGTATTATTGGCCAAAACATCATATGTATATACAGGAGAGAGAATTGGTTATAAGAAGTGTTGGCCGTGCTGTGCTCCCGCAAAGCACAAGCACCCGCTGCCCCCGAGCACTCGTGTGCAGGCGCACTGAGGGAACAGAGCAGCGCGCGTGCCGAGGGCAGCGCTTTGGGGAGATGTCGCTGGATGTGGGAGACACAGACGTGGCCGGCAGACAGAGCAGGTCTGGAGCACGGGAGGGCTGCGGGTGCCCGGGGGGGAGCTGCACTTCGTGACTGCTCGGTGCGAGCACCCCCAGGGTGGCAGCAGCCGAGGCAGCGAGAGGAGCTGGAGAACAAGCGCGGAGACGGCTCTGCAGCTCCAGCGGGCTTGGCAAGCGGGCACACCAAGCACCACGAGACAGAAGGGATTACAGTAACCAACGCATCGTTTTATCTGATAGGATTGCAAGGCAAGCTAGTGCAGACAAAGACTAGTTTGTTTAAAATACCAAGTAATCCTTGGGTTCCTAAAGATTAGAGTATATTCTGCTATGATGCAGATACGTAATAAATCCAGAGACTCGGCACTGACACGGCTCCCTGTGAAATCCAATATAGCATAACATAGTGGTAATTCATAACCTATTTGTAGTTATATACTTATTCCATTCACATGCAGGTGAAATCACTTAAAAAAAGTCACAAGTCACTTTTGAGTTGTTTTCATCATCTGCCATAAAATACCATTTTTTAGTATTCCCCTCCAGTGTGAATACACTGTGCAGATCCAGGCTTTGACTAGGCATACTTAAAGATATATATTTTAAATTACAGACACAAAACACCTTCTAAAAACATCCATGGGAATATGCCATGAACCCAGTCTGGGAGTACAGTACATTATGTATTACTGTATGTGTCAGTTCAGGCCTTGCACAAAATTAAAACTGCTTTAAATAAGTGAAAGAGTTTTCATGTGGTGCTCACGCCTTCCTTTTTGTTCCTTTATCCTTGCTGACATAAGTTTATGTAGCATACAATTGCTTTCCTGATACATATCTATAGATGTTGCGTACTTCTGTTAAAAAACGGTAAATCACAAAAAAAATATAGAAATGTGCAGACCATTAAGCAGACAGTAGTGGCATTTTTGGAAATAGAAGACAACTCAAACATTCCTCATGGGGCATCTTAACTAAGTTACCTTAACCAGAAGCATAAGGTGATGCTATTCTTCATTTAATGTTTTTCATGGGTACTTTAAATATGATCTTCCCCACCTTTCATTAAGAAAACACACACAAAACAGGCAAGCTGCCACGGTGGAACCTGCTCCATGTTCAGTCCAGCTGCCGGGAGCCACAACACCCAGCGCCCTTGCACCCTGCCAGGGGAAAGCCAGGCATGCTCTGTTCTGCTTCCCCGGCCAGAAAGCTTCAAAAAAGAATTGAAACAACTCTTCCTTGCAACAGCTAGAAAAAAATAAGAATTCACCCAACACTGCATGATTATAGATCCAGACATTTTTTCATGTTTTCCACCCAGCGACACTTTAAGAGCAAGTTTAGCATTTTGCTTGTGTGCTCTCCCTACCTAAAATGGCCTCTTGCCTGAATTCAGGCCCTCTGCTATATTTTCCAGCCAGTGGGGTTTTGTTGTGAAAGGTTTTAAGGGTTTTCTTTTCTGAGTGGTGCATTGGAGGCACCTAAATGAGAGAAGAGAGAAGGGAGAATTGAACATGACTGAATGAGAAGAGGGACGGGGCAGCTAACAAGGGAGCTAGGGCAGGAGAGAGAGACCAGAGCAGAGGAAGAAAGCTGCAAAAGCTGAGAACTAACAGGACACAGAAGAAATGGTAATGAAAGGATAGGGAAGACATGCTAAAAGATTGGAAGAGATTATGAAAAGAAGGAGCAACACTGAAGCACCACTTATCCTTATATCAGATTATTATGTAAGGAGAGCACTGGAGTGCAGAAACAAGAAAGTAAAAAAAAAAAAATTCTAAAACCAATGTGAAATATAGAACAAAAATGACTATTCCCTTAAATGACAGTATATGTGGCTTTGAAGGAGACAGTAGCAGAGTTTCTGTCTCTTTTCCAACCACATCTTGGTCTGAAACCGTAGGTGTTGAATAAATTTTTAATTGAAAGCATAAATGATTTACATGTTCACAGCAATGCATCCCTCCTTTCTCCACCAGTGAAATTATTTCAGCAAGCACCAAATCTAGATTTCTAGTATCATGGCCATAAACAAAGTCTAGTCCTCTTGATTCTATATCTTTACATCCTGACAGTGCATTATTTTTGCCCGCTGTCAGACAAAGCAAAAACTGAGAAATTTCTCCTTAAAAATATGTTCTGGTGGAACATGACAACCTAATCAAATATCTGTTTATACCCGCAGGAGAGGAGGAAAAAGAAAAAACAACTGTTAACATTTGGATGAGTCTACAATTACCATTTGTATGATCTTACATCTTAATGTGAAGATATTTGAATGCTTTTGGGTGATGCATAATAAAGAGCTGGTTACTAAACTTAGCAGCACTTCATGTAGATTAGACATTATAATTGATGCTTACAGAACAGGACCGAGAGAAATTAATTTTATGTTGCTCCAATTTTCACTGGTTTAAATTAAAGAGTTACACAAAGGGCCTTTACCATGGGGGAGAAAAAAAAAGTGGATGTATTGGTGGGTGACAGCAGTCATTTTTACTGGTTCTGGTGGTGGCTGCAGGTGTCTCTCCTGCCCAGGCTCAGCTCCCCCATCTCAATGCTCTGTGCTGCAGTCTCACCGCAAACCACTTCAGTCTCCTCCAGTTTCCCTTGACTTAAGCACTTTCCCTGCACTCTGCTCTACTGTGACTACGTGCACACAGGCCAGTCTCACCGCTTCACAGAGGCTAAGGTGACATTACAGACACCTTGTTGCCCCCAACTAAAGCAAAACATCACACTGGCACACTGGTTCTTCAGTCCTCTGCATCTTTTTTTGCAGAGCTAAAGCCTTGGACGTATCCTTGGTTTGTACTTCACATCTGCAACAGCAGTAAAAGTGGAAACATTTCAACAGAAATGCAGGGTGGTCCGGACAGTGATCTTCTTTCAGCTGGCATACGGCTTAGACCCAAACAAACAAACCAACCTCCACACAGAAATCCTCCTTCTGCAGTTTCTCTCCTCTCCTCACCCTCAGCTTGGGTTTAGAAAAGCTGCTTCACTGAAAAGTATGTCCTGCTCTTGCTCTTCCCTTTCCAAAGCTGCTGAAGGTAGGGGAATATCTCATTGGTCCCATTCTACTCCCGACCAACCACACACTCTGCCTTCTCCCACTTCCTCCCCTCTGTGATTTTTGCAATTCTGCACTAGCATCTCAGCTTGCCAGCCCAGTCAGCAGCTATTTTGCACTCACAACGATCTAGTTCTGTGCACACACTTGGGGAGAGGAGGGCCTCTTCTAAAGCAGAAACCTCATGGACCAGCACCTTTAATGATCAGCCAGATAGATATGCTGGCACCACGTGACACTTTTAGTGGAAAAAAGAGACAGCTAGAGGTGTAGGGTACAGATAATTCATGGATCTTGGATATTGGGATAGATAACCCAAATCATGCCCATGCTGTATTATACTTGGGAGACCATTTACTGCCTGGATGACAGGCACGAGGCCAGCCAGTGAGATTTACATCTGCAGAGCCAGGAACCTAATTCAGTTACAGCTGATCAATGAAAGGCTGAAGTAGATGGAACAGCTACTGGATTGCACGGAAGGATGAAGCATTAATCCAAGGATGGACTACAATCCAGGGCACCCTCTCCCCAGGACATTCCATTGTCACTAGCTCTCATTCCTGCTTACAGTCCCCATGAAGTAGGGAACAGCTTCTGCACACTCCAATGTAAGTTATTGTGGTTAAGGAGCTCCCTGGAGAGATTGAACTCCCCTAGGCAAGGGAAGGTTTTAAACTCAGACTCTCAATCTGGGATTGAAAGGAGAAGCAGCACTCCCACAATAAGGAGTAAAGGAAAGTTTTCTGTATCAAACCCAAAGAGAAGGCTTGTGCCTGCAAACTGTGCCACATTCAACACTGAAATACTCTTCATGCTGTGAAAGGTCAGAAAAACTTTAGTCTCCATCACACTGCCTGCTGACCAGCTTCGATGGCTCCGCACACTCACTTCTCCAGACCTATTTCTTAGGCATTTGGCTTCTCAGGCATTGTAGAAGGCACCTCAGTGATTACGCTGGGCTTGTGACAGCAGGACAGTATAAGTCATAACTACAGCACACTGCACTAGGCTCCTTCTGTGAACCCAGACCTAAGGATTTGGATCATTTCAGCACTTTAGAAAACCCCACACTTACTCCCCAAATTATACCTCGCTCTACAGTTAAGCTTTCTACTTATCTCTATTGTAGAACAACCCTTGCCACAGACGAAGTGGCATATGCTGATAAGGAAGAAGAAATCCCAAGAAACTAGATTCTAAACATAATTAAAAAAATTCTGAATTATTACAGCTGATGAATACTACCAGGGTGGGTATGAAATTCTGTTTTAGCAGCTCCTAGCTAAGCTGTGACCCAGCACTTTCCAAGCACTCCAATCTAAGATTATCCTTATCAGGGAAGTCATAAAAGAGGAAATTCCTATCATCAGTATTTGAAGCAAGGGAAAGATAAACAACGTGTGTGTGTGTTTGTGTGGAATCTCTAGTTAATTGTTGGTAGAAAAGGGAGGTGAAAGCAGCAACAGGCAGGGGATCACCTGTAATGATGGCTGCAATTTGGGCTAATTAATGCTCTTGTAAGTTGTTCTTCCATTTAGATTTGGAAGAGTGGCAGAAAATGTCCTTTAAGGCAATAGATTAGCCTGCACTTGGAGAGGCAGAGAGGAAGTAGAATACTCATATGTAAAAAGTGTGAACTTTTTCACTTTTGAAAATTTCACTTTTCAACTTCACATAATGAAAAAAAAAAAAAAACAAATCACTGTTTGTGAGCTTTTCTCTTTCTTTTTAACATACAATAGAAGACCAGAATTGGAAGTACCCAGGATTATGCATCTTTTTCTAAACCTTTGGCCTGCATTGGCCATACTCACACACACAAAAAAGGCCTTATCTATATATTGAGGCTGCAACATTTCCTCTGCAACATTTTTCCCTTTACTGTCACTGTAAGGAAAACCTAAAAAACAAACAAACCCAGGTCAAAACCATTTCCCATCCAAGCTGTGATATATGCATTATTATTCTTCATACCTATTTCATCCTGCTAGTCTGAATCCAAGAATGATGCTGCCTCACACAGCTTCTAGCTCAAAGTGCACCATTTCCAAGTTTCTTAAATCTTTCCTTTTTATACTCTGCTTAAACAGCTGTGCCTTATTCCCCACTCAACATCCAATTTCCCTTAAGAGAGATAATTAATTTAGAACTCCAGGCAAAAAGACATAGTTGAGGAACCAATTTTCCTGGTGGTGTCTTTCTTAACTATTAAATGGTGCAATTCTGTGGCATTTGCATGGGACCAAAGGAATACGCCTAAATCAAAACCAAACACAAAACCAACCAAACAAGCAAAAAACATTCTTCAATGCCGTGTTAACATAATTAAAATTAAATACATGAGGAATTCCACGAGTTATATCTTTCTACGGCAGTATTAACTGATGCTTGCCCAAGAAATCAGTTTAGGAAATGTTTTGTAGAACCTCAAGTGCAAGAAGTTGTTCAGCAATTTTCTTTCCAACACCAAAGTGGTCCAGTATATTGGCACTGATTTCAGCTTCACCTGCCATGCAGTCCTGAAAGGGAGGCCGCCAGCCATCAGGTGCTCAGGTTTCCTGGAGAATCCCGGCCTGCTCTCAGGTAAAGGATCTGCAAGATCATGCTGACCTTGCAGCTATGACAAAAGGCAAACCTGGTCCCCAGGACGGGGAAGCTGCCCGCCTGGGTCTTCTGCAAATAGGTACAAAATCGTCACAGGGTGTACGGGCCTTAGGGACAAGTTGTTGCATAACTGTGTATGTGTCGATAATTTTAGTTCTTCAGGGAGACTTGTGATGAGGCTCAGCCAAGCGGGACCTAAGGCTGAGGTTAAAGGTTGTTTTGATTTTAGCACACATAATTACATAATCAAAAACAAGGTGTTGAAGTGTGGAGGGTAGCTTATTCCATACAGTTCGTGCAATGAATAACTTCAGCTAGCCTACTTTTTGCATGATTTCCCTTTAGAACTAAAATCCCAGTCAAGATGGTGAAAAAATACATTACTTTTTTTTTTTTTTTTTGAGTAGTGTCACAGCATATGAAGTATGGGAGAGAAAACATCCACATACATATGTGGGGCTCTGTTTCAGTATGACTAATTTGGCTCCTCATCTAAAATTCCAGACAATCCCAGCTTTACAGTCCAGCATGTGCTCACTGTACATACAGTGTGTTTTGCAGACTACAGGAGTAGCCCCATGGAAAAGGATTTACGGACAAGAATGAGAAAGAAAACTACATTTATGATAAGAAAAAAGCATCATTTGCAGACGATCATCTCTTTGGTCCTAGCAATGACCTTTAAAGTTGGAAGGACACACAGCCCAGACAGGTAAGGGAAATAGTTATATGGTTACTTTTAATTTTATGGTATATTTTGCTCTAAAGTATGAGCTTTTTTTTTTTTTTTTTTTTTTTCCCCTCCTACAAAGGAAGAAGATTCCAAAACTGTGTTTAAAAAGGCACTGTATTTGTTAGCTATGACAGTAGTTAGGGGAAGATTGCAATAAAATAATAGGTGTTTTAATCTCTAATGTCTATAATTAGTTAATGCACTGTAAAACAAAAACAACAAAAGAAATCCACCCACTTACAGCATGTCATTACTCATCATTTTTCCACAGAAAAAAGAGAGTGAACAAAAAGACAAAACATTGCAAACCCAGTATTTTGCTAACTTGTCTTTTAAGAGCCTTATTCCTATTTAATATGCATTTAATCAGGAGGCACAACTGAATAATTTAGAATGCAGATGACAACTTTTCAAGAATGGTTTTTATCAGTGTCTGACAGCTTCCTCTTTCTTTTTCATATAAATGCACAACAGGAATCACTTACTAACATTATTAGTTTTAGCTCATCTTCCTGCCTCCTAAATGGGAAAACCCCATGTTTTTTCTTTTCTTTTTTTTTTTTTCTTCCCTCTCCAGTAGTGAATTTACATGGCTAGTTTAGAATTTCCTACTTGTGAATCTTGGATCAGTTTATTACAAAAAAGAAAGAGAGTCCTGCATTATAATGCACTGCTAAAGTTGCAAAGCCAGACACTCCTGGGAAATGTTAGAATTATGTCTGCACCATCTTAATTTTGCAGGTTATTACATTTTAGGCATATATAGCAACCTTACTGTGGCTGGTAATAACAAGTCTGCTTACAACAGATGTATTTATGCTGTCTTTATTCACAAGGATCCTGAAGCAGGAATCCATCTCCACTCAGCAAAGCGTCTCGCTTGGTTAACAATATTTTTAGTGGCAGTTAAACATATGTATATAAATAAGGATTATTTTAAGCACTTTTCTATTTAATGGTGGCTGAATAGCTGTACCTCATTCTGCTATTCACACCAATAGTTTCGGTGGGGATAGCTTTAAATCAAACATGACGTGTAGCCTTTTACTCCATTATGGGTGTATGCAACTAATAGGCGTAAGCCAATATCCTCACTTAGCATAAAATGCCTCAACTGAACGAAAAGCACACTTCAAACTGCTAGAAATTCTTCCCATACATGTATTTTTTTCCTTCCAGATTTTTGGATTACTATTTTACTTTGTCCAGGGGAAAAAAATAGATTTAAAAGCATCTTGAAATGAAAACATCACCTTAAACATGCAAATATAATTAAATGATTAATATTGTGCTCCACATTCTCATGAAGATACTTTCTTCAGTGATCTTTTCAACCATTATTTTTTGCCTTTATCAACACTACTTTATGTAGGTACACACCCTACATAAGGTGCCAAGTTATACTGTTGGATTCAATAATAGACTTAAATTTAGCAATTTTCTTATTGGAAATAATGCCATTATCTCATATGCCCTTGTACTAACTCCCAAGCTACTGCCTGGTTCTCTTGATAATACTACGTTCAAGTTGCACGTTATCTCCGAGGTCAATGCAAAAGGAAAGGTGTTACACAACCCTGAAGAACAAATCCTCCAAGGAGCTCTCAGTAGGCACAAAAAATGTTATATCCTAATATTGGCACAACATCCGCTGGTTTCTTATGCCCTTTGAGTACACATGGAGTGATCCTTTACCAGGTGTTACTTGTTGCTGAGACATGTTCTTCCTTAGCACACTTGATACGGGCACCTGGATGTCTGCCCATAAAAACAGTAAAGGGCAGTGGACTAATGGACTAAGCTCAGGCAAATCTGAGCTTACTCTGCTCTGTGAGGTTACGTGAAAGTTCCCTGTGAGCAACCTGTGGGGATAAATACCTAAAGACAGCAATATAAATCCAGAAGCTGCTTAGCAAGGTGATGTTGGTTTTGCTTAGGTGCCTACATTGAGGGGGTTGCTCACCCTGTAGACCTAACTTTGCATTTAAATTCTCTGTGGCTTGATTGCTACATCAGACAATTATCTATAATATTCTCCATCACAGAGGGTGTTTTGAAGAGGCAAAGACTAAACTGTACCAGCACAGCAGTCTGCACATAAGTGCAGAGTAACCTAAGGAAAGGAAACTAGACTTAAAGTAGGTTGGGTACCAAAAAATACATCAGTTTGTGCTGAGCACTGTGCTGCTGAGGCGAAACGCCTCTCAGGAAACAAACACACTCGTGTCCCTCTGTACAAGGGTCCAGTCACTTGTGTGACTGCAATGCAGACATAAGTCAAGGTCGATGAAGCACCAGTGACAACAGAGAGGCTGCAAATAATCCACCCATCACCAAGTCAAGGGGTGCTACTGGGAGGCTGGGGCACCTTCGCTCCAAGCCACTAAGTGTGCGGCTCTGAGATTCTTAACGCAGCAAGGAGGCACCGGGGGCTGCAGCACAAAGTGGTGCCCAAAAGCTGCCAAAAGATGGAGATTAAAATATTTGATTAACTGGGGAGGAAATCAAATGACACACTCACTGACACAACCCAGGAATTCTGTCTGGATCTTGTTTACCAGCGAGCGTGCGACTAGAAAGCAATGCACGGAAGGTGCTGTGGCCATGAGGCAGCCTTGCTTGGGGAATAAAATTGCTGAAATCAAGCAATGCCCCAGATCGTGCCTTTACACAGCCCTGGTTTAACACTAGCACTTTCTTTTTGTTCCCTGCACACACCCTCCAAATGACCCTTTTAGACTGAAACATTTATATAGAGTCACTTTAAAATTCTGAGGAAGAAACTAAATTAAAAATATTGGCAGTTCTTTCTAAGAAAGCACCAATAATAGTTTTAATAAAAATGCTGATGAAAAACGTACAGAAAATTCCAAGAAAAAATGTGTGCAAAAAGTCATTTGTGCCACATCTTTAGTGATTTCCTTTAAAGAAGTTTTGATGGGTACACTCTACATTTAATTTTTTTTTTCATCATTTCCTCTCTTAGTCTCTCCTCTCCCCATAAAAATCAATTTCTGGCCATAGCAACATTAAATAGGTAAAAAGATTTTGTTACCAGCACCATGACAGGAGCTATTCTGCAAAAGGGATATAAAGATGATGAAGAGAGAGGCTTTATGAACCTGAGAGATAGCAGGCACGCTCGCGGGAAGGCGTGAAATTGTAGAACAACAGGAGAGATGGGAGCTGGTGCCTGGATTACTAATAGAGCTGGGGAGCTCTGGAAAAGGGACAAGAGTGGGAGCGCGCTGTGCAGCATCAGTAGCTAATAAACTCGGCATCGCTCCCTCCAACATGCTTTTCCTCAGATAAAAGACAGAAAACCCCAAGGCCTGCTCAGATAAATAGGCACAGCTCTGCTGGCTCTGAAGGCAACTGTGGGTAATCGAGGCAAGTGGAAGAAAACAAGCCCCCTAAAAGCAACAAAAGGGAAGATCCACATCCCTCCTGCCTGCGTTGCAAACGGAGAGCCTTGCCGTGGCAAGCGAGAGTGGCCAAGGGGCCACCAGCTCACAGCAGAAACACAGAGCACATATGCTGCATGTTTCTGCAATCGCTTTTTGGGTCCCAATTTGTTTTTGTTTCCCCCCTCCACAGTTTTAGCTCTGGACAGAAATAGCTTCCAGCCAGTGCTAGTTGCAGCTTGGGGGGGGTATTCCATGCATCTGCAGACAGGGGGAAGGAAGCCACAGTCTATATACACACAGTGTTGGCCACTGACCATTCTTTGTGCAGATCTTTCTTTCAGTTAATCCAAAGAAGACTGGGAACAAACTAAAGCCTTTTAGGCTTGACTACAAGTGATTCATGTGCACCCTGCACTTTCAGAAGACAAGATCCCACCCTATCAGCTTTGTTGTTGCACTTCTGGTTGAAGCAAATGCAATTCTTACTTGGAATACTTAAAGAATTCAACTAGTCCTCAAATAAACACTCCTTGCAAATGGCATCAAACAAGTTGCTTTTACTAGAAAAGATCCTGTTGATTAAAGTTATCAGCCTGAAACCATTCAGTGAAAATTAATCTGCTGAAGGGAAAGCCCACACAAAAACATACAGTAAAAAGTGCATGCATACAATTTCAGTAACTGTCATTTACAGCCAGAATGAGCTGCAAAAAAGAGGCTACACTCTAGTGAAGCTCCAACCCCAACCCTCAACTGCTTCCATAGTCTCAGCACAGCTGGAAGTTTTTGCTAAATTTATCAGCAGTAAAGCAGTGAACAATCAGAAAATGCAAAAAACTGCATAATGAGACCTCAGTGTTCGCATCGCAGCGATGAGCACAGAGCAGCTCACCACCCCTTTGAAACCCAGGGCTAAATCCAAGGAGCATTGCAAACCAGGCCAAAGAGATGTCACTGAACGGTTGCATTTCTATTTGAGATAATTAAAAAGGCAGACCCATGCCTAATCATACTTTTGAAAGGGAATAGTACAAGCCAGCTACATTTCTTTTTGACTTGAAACCGAAATCGTTGCATGCTAGTTCGGTTCCTGAATGTCTGCAAATGTTCTACTTCTGGGCAAGTTAAAAAAAATATTGATGAAGTCTAGCAAAGCTTTTCATAACACTTTCAGTTAAGTGGTATCTCTGTGATATTGAGGTTATGGCATATTTTCTGAAGGACAAATTAAGCCATGGGGTAGAACGTTTCAGAGGTGCCAAGTCCTGCTGACATTCTAGATTAATCTACACATGTCTCCCTGCTTTGAGAAAAAATAGTTGATTCTGAAAATCTCACCTATTTGTTCACTTTCTCTAGGAACTGCATATTTAGGGTGATGTGCCTGAAACAGGTATTGAGAATAGTGCTGCGCTGATAAATCCATGGCCATTTTTCATGTGCACTGAGCATCCACCGTTTCTAATGAAATCAATAGCTTGCCCTCACCGTCTCTGAAAATCAAGTTGTAAGTCTTTCTGGCATGCCAGTGTTCCTTCTTTTAATTAAACCATATAGAGCTGATGAACATTGCAAGCTTGTTTTGTTCAACGGTACATCTAGGAAGAACTGGGAGGGGGACTGGCTAGTCATGCAAGTAAAACTTGCAACTCAGCATTAAGATATAGTAAAAAAAAATACAAGCTATCATAGAAGAGAAGGTACGAGGTACATCCTCTTCTCCTTATATTAGCTTTTCTTAGTTGGAAGAATGGGCTCTTCGGATTTAGGTAGCATATTATGTGGTATTCTATTAAATATATATATTATCACCAGAGTACATTTAACATAAATCCTTCCCAAGGAATAATGTAGCTTCACTAAGCAAAGCTTGTTTTATTCAATAAAATAGACTCCTTTTTCCCCTAGCGCAGACAGGGCAACTACCTCTACTGTTTTCATGATTCAGTTGCCACTGCACAAGAGTTCCTTTGTACTCAAGGCGAATGTGGGGCCACCGCGTGTTGCTCCATGCTGGACAAGAGCTCTTGTTCTTACACCTTTGAGAAGGAACAAACACAGACAAGGGCAACTGCCAGACGTATAGAAACCCAGACGACCTCCCACAGACACCCAACCTCTTCCTTTCCCCAGGATTTTCACATGCAGGAGGACATGGCAATAGCATGATTTGGTGCTCTTCTGAGCATCAAATCTTACAGAAGAGATGGAAATATGATAAACCATTGGCCAGATGTTGTCTCATCCTCACTATGGGAAACTTGGCTGCTCTGCTTGTGAAAGACTCAGGTTACTCACGGCCAACTTCTGCTTTCTTTCCCCATGTGGGCAGGTTCCTGGGCAGCCAGGAGCGCCTCTAAGAGCAGGTCTGTGGGCTAGGCACTCGCTAGGCTATTCTCCTGAAAATGCACCACTAGGAAAATGGTAGGAAAAGCACAGGGACCTCACAACTGTTCAGTTACCTACAGCCCACAAAGCCCGGATGGGGACAGCTTTACCCTTCCTCCAAACACGCGTTTCCTCTCATTTATGTGGTGCCAGGGCGAGCGGGATCAACCGGCCAGCCCCTGCTCCAGGGCACGTCGCCCCGTGGGTCGAAGGCAGTGCTCTCTTCCCCATGCCCACGGCGGTGAGAGCTCTTGGGCATGATGGTCAAGGCGGCCTAGAGTAGCACATACGCAGACCGAACAGCCCTTCTCTCAGCATCCCCATGGATGCTGACCTGTTGGCAAGTTGTAGCCCAAAAAACAGGCAGCGGAGCAAGGAACAAGCTGCTGCTCTTCTGCATGCAAGAGCAGCAGTTTAAGGTTTTGCTAGTTGCAATGAAAGCAACTTGGGCCCACAGGAGAGGAGGTACTGAAGATCACGGAGAATCCCCTTCTTGCACAAATTTAGCTGTACACTGCCGAAGATGATATGCAACAGCAATAAGTAATGCAGAAGTAAAGAGCAATAAATACTGGCAGCATCCAGTACACCTACCAGCAGGCAGGCTGGCTACCTACTTATTATTTTTCATGCAGACTGCACTGCTTTACAGCCTTCCTTCAACCCCATCTCCCACATCAGCGGAGTGATTTTTCCAAAAGAGGCTTTCCACCAACCCTGCATCAAAAATGTAAGAGAAGTATGCCTGAAATAGTGATCAGAAACCAAACAGGGAGAGAAATGTAACCTGAGAAACATAACTCAGAATTGTATTACTGCAACACATCTGCTTTTCAGTCCACGATTCTGATCGGCTCATAAATCACACACAGCGAAGAACAACTTCCAGACACTCACTGCTGAATCCCAAATACATATAATACACAGAAGACATAGGAGGTTCCAGGATCTGCATTATGAATTAGAGCTACAGGACATTTCCACTCCTGCAGCTTTAATAACCTCGCTATAATAAAACAAATGGCAGTGCATAGAGCTTACAAGTTATGATCTGGGCTTGTTAAAGGAGAACATGGCAAATAACCGTGCATTGCATTTAGTTCTCTGCATGGAGAGCGCATTACACTATCAAATCCTCCCCTATTTTCTGTAAACAATTATGAGTGAAACACAATAGCAACCTCTCTTAATGCACCCCACAAACAGCCTGTCTCTGATACCCAGTTTTTGAAGGTGCTTAAGTCTGATTTGCAAGCAATGCCTTTCTAATTAGGATTAAAAATTACCCTGTTTTAATCCTGCATTCTGCAAGGGTGGTAAAAAGAAGGGAAAAGAAAATCTGTAGTGAAAGAGCTTCACTAAACAACATTAATGCCAAGATGGCTAAAAAATTGTTTTCTGCTTAGCATCTGTGACCATTTAAGCATCATTTGTGCTTGGGAGATAACACAAGTAGCTGGACACTTTGGGACAAATACTTGTTGAGCTCCCTTCAGAAACCATTTGTGCTATTAAATCATTTTTCTATCCTGTGCTCACCCCAAGATGGATTTCTATCCTGTGCTCACCCCGTATCACCTTATCTCAGAGGCGACTATGTATGAAATTCTTGATCGAACATCACTTCCTTGCCCAGGATTCCTGCACCTTTGTTCTGTCACCAAGACCAACTCACTGGTACAGGAAAACATCCTTTTCTTCAAAGTTGTTAAGCTTCAAGCTATTAATTTCTATTTTCCCCCTAAAAATGCAGACCTACTTTCCTAAAAAACATATATATATAAATAAATAAACTATGATCTTTCCATGCCATCTCACTCTCACGTACACTTTACTTGCTATAATAGTCTTCTTATATAAGAGCCCCAGAAGGGCGAGCAGTTATTTATCAGCTTTTTTATGCCCTCGCTTTCTGCCCAGAGAGCCCTACATTAAGACAAGAAAGCTGAGTCCGATGCGCAGGGGCTGCTGCAGCCGAATGCAGCCCCGTGCCCATGGGATACACGAAGGACGCATGGACACTCATCCTCATCTGTCCTTGGGGTACATTAGTGTGTTTTCCTGCCTCCTTATTTCCAGGTGGCTCCGGGGCCGCCGCGGGATTGCCTTGCTCCCTTGCTGGCTGCCGGCGATGCTGCTGCTGGATTTATGGCAGTAGCTGCGGCTCGGTAGCCGCAAGCGGAGCGCGCGCTGCCTCTGCCCGAGACGTCCCTGGGCATTTAGGCCCTGATCCACTGCAGCACGGGAGCACGCACTTAAGCTTAGGTACAAACAAATATATATATATAGCCTAGCCCCAGCAGTGTAAAGTAAGGCCCTGCTTTTAAGTCTTTAGTGGACTCTCAGGCCTTAAAGCCTCAGCTCGCTGCCCAGGCAGGTCAAACTGCATGGCCTGCAGCACACCCAGATCACGATCTACAGAGCAACTAAAAAAGAAAATTTGCAGCATATAAGTATTCCTGCAGTAAAGAGGCACAGAGGACTTGCTTGGTTTGTTTTGGGGAGGGCTTTTATTAAGGCAACGCATCTACCCTTTTTAATGGGCACTTGGGTCACAAGATTTATGAACATTTCAGCATTATTTTCCCTTTGCAACATGCTAATAGGCAGGAGCTTCTTGCAGAAAGCAGTGATGTGTGCCCTATAAACGCCTGTTAAACACAGTGCTGGGTGCAGAGGCCAGGAGCAGACTGCGGGTGATGGATGCTCTTTTCAAAGCACAGCCACCGATTCCACCCACTCCTTGCCTCGCCTCGGCAGCTCATGCCAAGCTTCTGAAATAAAATTTCCATCGACTTGGTTGTGAAGAGCTACTCTGAGAAGCAGATGAGGCTACTGCTACCCCAAAAAGCCAGGAGGGTTTCTAAAGATACAACCAGAAAAGTGCATCTACAAAAAAAAAAAAAAATCTGATTTGCAAGTAAGTTAATTTTTCCTTTTTAGAGTTAAAAAAAAAAAAAAACTTGTCTTCTGCAAGGACACCACAGCTTGCCATCAAGCAGCAGGCTGCTTGGTGCAGCCCCACAGGGGCTCGATGGCTTCATATCACTGATACCACCCGCCAGCTTCTTCCTGGGGCCAAGCGCTGCTTCTGTGAGATACCAGCCCTGGGCCCGCCACCCTTACGTCCCTCATCTCCCCTTGCTGGCCGTATTCCAGCTCCTTCCCACCCATGAAAAACAACACCCCAACACACACACACAAACACCCTGACCCCTCTTCCCCCCCACACACTCCAAACTTCCAGAGTACAAATCAAGATAAAAGATCTCATTTTTGTAACTTTTACCGCCTGGACAGAATTAGTTTTGCTGACAGGGGAAAACCCCCCGGGCTAGCCCTATCAAAATGCAGGAAGCCGCTGTCTCTGTCTGCAGTAGCAGATACAGCAGTGACTAGAAGTAGCAGCTCTCTGCCTCCACGCTCATCAGTGAGGCAATTTCATAAAATAACCCAAAGAGTTTCCTGATGTTTCCCTGGCTGACTCTCTTTGAGATTCTTGTCCTCCCTCTTTGCCTTGAAAAAGAGGAATACAGGCCCTTTTTACCTTGCTTCTCTTCAAAAATTCTTCAAAAATAACATGGTCTTTAACAGAGATGATGATTGCAAATTTTCTTCAGGATTTTGCTAAATAAAGGGCAGGCTTCCTGATTTTTGCTATTTGCAGTAGCAGATATCTCCAGTAGCAGATCAGCTTATAGCAATAATCAATAAGAGTGAACTTGAAATGTAAAGTAGTCTAGTCTTGTCACAGCATAATTTTTGTTTCAATAATGCTCAGTTTTCCTCTGACCTTTAGAAATCAGTGGATTCAATTACTTGTAGCATTTGTTGAAGATCCTCCAGGGATCTCGCTGTAAATTATACTATATTCTACAAATAGATACGACAACACTAATCAGCAAATTAAATGGCAGTGATCATTCCTGCAGAGATACTTAAACATCTGATTGAGTCGGTGCATCAGACGTACGTAGGCTGCAGCTTCAGCCTTCAAGAGAGACCACTTTCCTGTGGGGAAAGGCTGGCCTTGCTTAGACACCTGTAGGCTAGTTTAGATAAGTAAGAAAGAGAGAATGGGGAAAAAAAGAGGATAAAAAGACTGACGTGCCAGAAAGATGTTGATGCACGACGACTATCCTCCCTCTGTAAGCGTTTTGCCTTTATGTTTCCATCTATTTGACTTTGCACGACCGTTCCCGCTGCTGCCTCCCATCTGAGGTCACGTTTGGCCAGGAAGCTCTGCTGAGTTAGCAGGGGGACCCAGCTCACATTTAGAGGTGAAATCACCTTGGTTTGGACCTGCCTTCAAGCCTTTCCTTATAACCAGGTGCTCACATTTGCAGGGCAGCAAGCAACAGTGAGGTGTGATCACATCCTCTGCCACAAGCTGTTATTTTGACAGCTCTATTACAGTCATATAGAAACAACTCCCAGGAAGTGTAAAACACTGTAAAGAAAAAAAAATGCAGGAAAAATTATCTGGCCTGCAATATGTTAGCTTTCATTAAAGAAGAGAGCTAAATGCAAGTGGGAAGATGTGAGGAATTCATTCTAGGGCCTTTTGTTTTGCCATAGCCGGTTAGAGCTCTCCAGCTAAAAGCAGTGTTTTCTTCCATCTTTGCTGAGTTAGCCCATCTACTACTTATTTGATTGCAGGTCTCTCCTCCAGAAGGATTTTTTTTCATATTAAAAACTCAGCCTCAGTCCTACTTTTCCTGAGATATCTTTCCTGGCAAGGAAGTTGGAGGAGCAGGGGAAAGCTCATCAGAAATCACTAGCTCCACTCAGGTTTGAACCTTTAGCTCTATCTGATCATATTAAATGAAATAGTGCAGTTTGAGAAATGCCTGTGTTTTCTAACCTGTCTTTAGAGGCATGAGACCTGGTCAAGTGAAGGATTTCTGGAGCAGATCTTCTGGTTTTGTGACCAGTAACAGTCACGTTACTTTAACATATCCTATACAAACCTCATCCTATCCCATCCTTAATCTCATCCTATACAAACCAACCCTTATCTCATAAAATTATAGCAGCACCCAAAGGAGCCTGATGCAGACAGCCACAGGTCATTTCTGGCACAGTAAGGAGCAAACCAGCCAGCGTTTTCAGTTGTACTCCTCCTAACACCATGCTCTGCAGACACATACATACAGTTTTCTCTTATTTACCATTCGCCTCCACCTTTGGAAGGCAAGAAACAGAAGTGTTGATGGAGGAGCTCCAATCACACTTCACGTTTCTGATGGCATTTGCTCAACAGTGGCAGTTTATAAGTCAAAACAAATAACTTGCAAATCAGATGTACATTATGGAGCTGTACCCAGAGGAAATGCCTGTCAAATGTGTTAGCACTTTAAAATTCACAGTGACTTTGGTATGTTTTTGTTTGACAAGAGGTATCCTGAAAAATTTAAATTTTGTTCCTCATTATTGCAAATTATTCTCCCAGCTGAAGTGCCTTTTCTCTTAGGCTATACACTGCAAACTGGTGCTGCACTCTGACAGTCAAGGGAGGCTCAATCAACATCTTCCTTCTGTCAAGGGAATGCCTCTAAGGACTTCATTTTGCACCTGGCACTCCTTGTGAAGGGGCCCTTGCAGCAGAAGGGGAGGTTTTTAACCTAAGGAGTAACACCCGAGTGCTGATGGGAGGCATCATCACTGGCAGTTGAAAGAAGTTTTAAAGAACAGTACAAATTGATATATTTACTTATAATCTTTTCTCCACTTTCAAACCAATATTTCTATCAAATGCTTCCCCAGGAAACTGGGCTGCAAAGATTGAACTGCAGGAATTAACACTCCAACAACATAGCAACACCATCTGATAGGGGAAGCTCATGTCAAGTTAAAATAAAACATATTTCACTCATTTACAATCTCTCACCGACTTACCAACACACGCCCAAGAGGATGTTTGGGCGCTGGGGCAGCAGTGTCCAGGTGGCACAGGCAGGATCACTTGCGATGCTGTGGAGGATCAAGGAGGCCACCAATCCCACACAGAACCTCCTCAGAACGCAACTTTGGACCTATCTTTTTGTACCCTTCCGGAGCTAGCAGGGACCAGTCTGTCCGCTCCATCCCTCCTCTGTCAATCATCAGGAATATCTTGGTGTCCTGCGTCTCCTGAAACAGTTATCCCAAGAAACCACATGTAGATGCACACAGGGCTCTTCATAGCCCAGTGACACACCTTCAAAGAGACGGTGCCTGCTCATCACCCTTCTGCTGCTGTTTGCTCCTTCTGGTGCTTTCACACCCAGACCCTCCTGCTCACACCAATCTTAACATTTCCATTATGATTCTCTACAGGTGTGTGAAAAGTCCTCGGTGCAGTTGGCAGCTTCACCTGGTGGTGGTCTGCGCTCTGTCAGCGACTTGTCACTTGCTTGTGGTCTGAGTTATTACCATCTGCTCTAGCACAACGCATATGCAATCGTGCATATCTAAATCTGATCCCTTCTGCATAGTAGCTGAGGTAAGATGTTTTTGCTTCCTATAAAGATGATCTTTTTCACGACCTCACAACCTTCACAATCTCACAAAAAAGGTCACTTCACATTCTCACTGCCCAAACTAATGGGTTTCAGTCACATCAGCAGCTTAGGATTTCAGCTTTGTACTTGTCAAAAAGCCTGGTAGGTAGCCAAACAAAATCCCCAGAACACTGCCAAAATTGGTAAAGATTGAGAACGTACTGGCATTTTAGCACATGGTTACAGACAAAAAAGTTGTCCAGGAAGCTGGGTTTGTGGTCAGCAACCACTCCCAGAGAGAAATTGAAGTTATACTTCCAAATGAAGCTAGACAGCATTTCCATATATTTGAGAGCTTGGTAGATCAAAACCACAAAGAGAATTAGGCGCTACAGAACTTATTTTGGAGCCTAGGGACTGTTTAGTGGCAATCACAACACTGAATTGGGTGCTGAAGTTCATGGGCACAAGAACTGGACATGGCTTTTGTCTTGAAAAAAATCATCTTCTGTGACATAAAACTTTTCCTGTGTCTTGACTGAAGAAAATCATACATTTGAGGTAGAATTATTGCAACAGGAGAGATTGATAATATTGTTAATTCAAAGTATATGACAGCTAGATGCTTAAACAGCACTCAGTACATTGAGGAGATGGTCATATGTCTCTCCAGCAGACGATCATGATTTTGCTCTTAAAGGAGATGTAGTAAAGAATGGTATTTTTGCTGTGGAACACCAAGGACTGAGTTTAATTTGTCATAAGATTAAGTCATTAGAAGTAATTTCTGCATGTCTTGCATGAAGGATTCTAACTTCAGTCAGGACATTAGCTGTGCAAAGTACTTATTTTTATAACTTTGACATAATCCAAAGAATGTGTTCAGGCTTAATTTAACACATTTAACCCAAATGTTCTAAGTCTGTGTAGATAAGTCCATGTCTTCTTTGCTTCCTCACAACGTCCATCCACACACATTGAAGTTGCGGGGCTGCCTGCCCAAGCATTGTAACAAAGTTGTTTAGTGGTACTGATTACAGGAGTGAGGCATCTTTTACAACAGTAATTTTTGACCAGTAATCCCCATTTAGATGCATGTTTTTGCTGTCTTTTGCTCTGCAGAACTGCCTTGGTCATTTGCTTAACATAATAAACCCCTCCCCTAAATTCAGCACAAACAAAAATAAATTCACTGGTTATATTTTTCTCTAGGAAAGTTTAAACTGCCAACGTTGCTGAGCTATGTTCTTCATAGCTTCATAGCGCTTCATTCTTTTTTTGTGGAAGTTTTCTGTCACAAGGAAGTCATTGCAAATTCACATATGAAATTTTCCAGAGGATTTAATATTAATGCACATGCAAGAGACTTGTGAAGTCTTTCTCTTTTTAAATGTTAATATGCTGCCAATAGTTTCTGGAACTGGTATTATTCAGCTTTTGCAACTAGCTGAAAATTAAGTCCATAGAAACAGTCCTGATCTCAGGATAACAGAGCTACATCACTTTTCAGGTCAGTCATTTTCCAGGCACGGACACATGGTCATTGGCTCACTGACATCCCATTTGAGAGCAGTTTCAAATCAATCCATGTTACTGTTATCATTTAACATTGAAGTGAAAGGCCTCTGCATTTCCACTTGCGGCTTCTCTCATCCATGCAGAGACCTATTTAATCACCAATAATAAACTCTTGAGAACTGTAGGGCACATCTCAGACCTCACAGTGAACATGGAAAAGTTATGTTTAGTCTAAGGCATTAGTCAGGAACCAGTTATTACACTGAACAGTAATAAAAAATGCATAGATCCACAAGTTCTATCTCATATGAATAGCCACCTAAGGACAAGATTTTTCATCCATGCAATTCTGGATGTACTTCACCTGCTGTTTAATAGAGCATAACCCTGCTTTGTCCCCACCCTCTATTAGTTGGGACAAAAAGACATCATGAAGATTCAGTTGAGGAGTCATGCACAAGTTTAGCACAAGTAAAGAATGGTAGAAAAGGTAAATCTAGGTTCACTTAAGGACGTTCCCTTCCAAACCCCATCCTGAGATGTGTATTAGAGCCTGCATGCTGTCCCCGGCACTGGGCTACATCAACTGGTTTAGGCCCACTGTGGCATGCCAAATTAAAGACGAGATCCAGCAAGGAAAAAAAAAAAAAGGAATGTTTCCTTCATCATCCACCCTGTGTTTAATGCTATGAAAAGTATACAGAGGACTGTAGGACAAGCAGTCTCACCTGCCAATCTTCACAGCCATTTATAGTAAAACGTAAAGGTGTGATATAGCCACTCATACCCTTAAGTTCAAGCTTGGCTTTAAATAGTAAGTAAAATCCAACTTTCAAAACAATTTAAATGCTGAATATTTAAAGACTGCCTATACAGAAGGGTAACCAAGGCTGCTAAAATGTTGGCTGGAGCAAGCAACTTTGCACAACAGCCTGTTTTATAAAGAGTTTATTTGTTACAAAGAGGATGGTATGAACACTATTTCGTTACTAATGAATATGTTCCTTAACTAACATTTGGCAGAAGTGTACAGGAAGAGGATGGTGCTTAATGAAACTGTTTTTAAAACAGTCTCTGTGCCTTTTCTACTTTTTTTTTTTTGCCTGACAAGTCTCCTGGAGAGAGAACATAGCTTTAGTTTGAATTCAGCAGCAGTGAGCACAAATATCTAGCTGTCAGTAAGCCTGAACAGGCTTCATTTGTAATCAAATCCACAATGTGGTTCAAATGGAAAGTTGCCTGGTAAACTGATGCAATTTATTGTAAGTGTGCCTAGTCCTGTTCCCACTGTAGCTGGTGGCAGATGGCAGTCTTGTCAGGGAAAGCAGGATCAGGCACTGTTGGCTGGTGCTTGTACTTCTGATGTGGTGACGAGTGATAGCAAGAAAAACATCCCTGAATGGTTGTATGGCAACACACCCCATCCCTTTTCCCCATTTCTTCCAAAAATCTTGCACATTTTTAATCATTTACCTGCCTTCTACAGGTGCCTGTGCTGATTTAGACTTGCTAACAAATCTTACTGCAGTTATGACTTTTATCAATTTTTTTTTGGAAGTATCATCTCCTACAGTCATGTGAAAACAGTTTTAATTTCGCAAATTAGGAGCAGTGCCACCTCTGCTGTTTGCAAAGGAAGGTGCAAGAAAGTAACCAGTAACTGTAAAAAGGGACTGGTAATATTACTGGTAATATATGAAAATTCATTAGGAAAAGACATGAAAAAAATCTCTTAGTTAAAAAAATCTCTAACGAGTTTCCCAGTTTGACATAGATTTTGAATGAATGCTAGTATTGAGCAATAAACCAGCTTCTGCCCCCCTCTAACGCTGCTAGTCCAACACCACGCATCATACACTGAGTGCTGAGCCTACAATACTTGTAGTTCTCCACACATTCATGCCACCTGCCTCCACGATGACGCTAGATTGCTAAAAGATGGCCTAGTTTGACCTTGTTTCTCCTCTTGACTTTGGGTGAACACAATAATATCCCTTTTCCCCACTATCTGAAGAAGGCAGACCTGGTGGCAATTTAAGGATTAGATGTTATAACAGGCTCCAGAAGGAAACATTTATGTCCTTGAGCCTTTCTCAGGTCTTCCAGAAAATATAGATGTCTAAAGGCAAAATAGCTCCTTGGAAAGATGTAAGGATTAGTAGCACACCCAAGAGGACTTGGGGTCCAGACAAGAAGGGATTAGGATGATCCACCAGCATGGCTCTGAGCAGTGACAGATCCACGACCGTGCTCTCCAAGTCTCGCAGTGGCCATCTGGAAGGGAAAACCAGGGAGACACGGCGGGGGGAAGTATTTCGTAGCCTCATATGGCTATGAAATGAGCGTCATCTCCTCACTGGAAGCAGCGTTATCTTTAGCTGTCAGGCTGTGCCATGAGATGATGTCTGGCCCTGCTGTGGGCCAGAGGCAGCAATCTCTTGCAAACTGCGCAGACACCGGGCTCCCACGTGCCTGCTCAGGACAGTGGCACCACCAGCTCCTCAGCTTGGAGCATGTTCAAGGCCAGCAGCCCAACAACATTGCTGGAGTCTGAGCGAGACCTGTCAGATGAAACGTTCCTGCTCCGGCTCCCACTACTTCAAGACAGGCTCTAGTCCATCTCGCCACATCCTCCCCCACCTAGGCCTGGCCTTGGAGGCTTGAGAGGAAAGCAGAAATAAATCAGTCATAAACTCCAGGCAAAACTAGGGTTGCGGGTAGGGCAAGGGGCAGAAACACTTTCTGCTCAGTGCCATCCCCTTCGTCCCTGAAGGCGCTGACTCTCTCCTGAGGTGCCATGGAGCAGCTACAGAGGCATACGGTCACTCGTGCCTCTTTCCAAAGTGACGGACAAGTACGCCCCAAGTTGTCTCTCCTATAAGGAAGAGTGCTCTGGAAAATTGTTATTTTCTGCTTGAAATGCCAGGATAAAATGGAAGCCAGACGCTGGCAGTCTCACCTGTGGACACGCTCTCCTTGGCGTTGCCTTCAAAGGGCATGGCGTCACCAGGCAGAGTTAAGGGCGCCTTGATATTGTGTTTCCTGGAAGCCTGAGCTTGGGCAGCTCTTTGTTCGGAGCCACAAGCTGAGCTGCTCCACAATAGGCACAGGACAGCAATGATTAATGATACAACCACTCCTGCCAGCTTTCAGGTGGGTCTCAGGAAACTTGATGAGACTTAACCCTTGCCACATGGCTTTAAATGCTGGGTTTTGAAAAGCAACGGGAAAAAATAGGCAACTACAGTATAAACAAAACTGAGAAAGAATCTGGCATATTACAGTGGCATAGTGACCATTTCTTTTGCCCGTAGGCTGCAGTACACCTTTGCATGCGTAAATCTGAAAGAGGGAAAATACTCCAAAAACATTCCAAATCAATATCATCACAATCATCAAAAATGTTTTTGTATTGACATGGAGTCCTTAGCTCTGTTGATGTTTTTAAGCACTCAAAAACTTTGGAGAAAAAAAAGCCCAGAGTGGTGGCCTCCATAGGATCTTGCTACATCCAGGCATGGAGTAGCTAAGAAAGTTTTGCCTTCTCTTCCACCCAACCTGGTCCTCCGTCCCCTCTATCCCCATTCCCCCCCCCCAAAAAAAAAAAGGATAAAAAGGAATAGTGTAATGCTCAAACCTTTAGTGATTCATTTGCGAAAATAATAATAATTAACTGCACAGGATTCCTGGCTAGACTGTAAGACCTCCATTTGCAGCATCTGGACATATGAAGTCTTCAGAAGATATCTACTTAGAACAGTAATTAGTTGCCCTGAAGAGACCACAGTAACTGATGGAAATTTCCCTGAAACCTGTTATGAAAATATAAAACAGCTCTTTACAACAAATGGTACTGGATTTTCACTGTATGCTCCAAATACATTAACAATCAATTTTAGCATCAGGTAGTGTATCCTGACACTTGAGGAAGCTTGTAGCAAAAACTACACTTGTTGAGGGCCATGAGAGCACCTGTTGCTAGAGAGGCAGGTTCAGCCCTACTTATCCTACATACTGCTACTGCGTGACAGCCAAGTGAGCACCAGTGCTGGACACCAGCCTCTAAAAGAGCATCTCTGAAAAGGGGTCTTCTTTTGGAATAGAAGTTATAAGCATTATTTTTGAAGCCAATTCTCCCACTTCTGGCAATGCCCCAGAGTGCTCAGAAACCTAGTAAATGTGAAGTAAATAGAGTCTATACTGTTTACTGGCATTGAAAATATAGTAGAGTAAAAGCCAGAACATTTTCATGCCCTTTGGGATCAGGGATGAAAACTAGTGAATCAGGCAGAGAAAGCAGAAGAAATCTACTGCTTACTGGCAGATGAAGTCCACAGGACAATGTCTGCTCTGCCTGAAGAATGACCTCTGCTGGGGACAGCAATTATTTTCCATGCCTCATCCACTGTGGATTTCTGATAGAGCCACTGCAGAGCCTCTACTAGCTCCAACGCAGCATTTTTTTTTTTTTAAGTGTAAGAACCTGCCTAAAGTAATCAGTTTGTGGAGCTCAGCTGGATCAAGAACTGCTCCTTTTCATTCTTGTGTGCTGCTTCCATGCAGCTTTTAATACAACTAACTAAGAAAGGGCAACGTGTAGGCACATATGTATACATGTAGCATACAGTATCCATATGCTAGTGGGTGGCCAGATTAAGTAGGCTAATATCAAGCTATATTAATTCCACAAGGCAAGACACTGCAGCTCAGTATACCCTTCATTGTGCCAAATGCACCTTGGCCCATGGGTTCTCCCAGTGAAGCTGGTTCAAGCTAGAAAGCAGCTGTGGATCAAGCCCAGCACAGCTGGCCCATTGGCCCCACAATCAGTGGCCACAGGGCTCAGGCACCACCAGGGCTACAGTCCCAAGCAGGGACCGGCCGCAGCCCCAGAGGAGCTGATCACAGCAATATTTCCACAGAGAGCCAGCTAACTTCTTGTGTCAAAGTAACTAATGAGAGGGAAATTATCATGGCTCCCTGGTCTGTCACCAGGATGACGGAATGGGGATTTTTTTTTAAGCCAGATATGGGTTTAAAATTATGGAAATAGAAGACGGCTTTTCATAGAATAACGCTGGCACAAAGGCAGAGCGTGCCCACAGCCCATGCCCGATTTCCTCGGGGAAAACAGAGCAATTATTTTGTTGCTATCAAGGAGATACTGGGGTGTTTTCTTCCAATTTCTAGGACTCTAATGTAATAAAAGGAGCTAGCAGCAGCAAGGCATCCGAGTCATTATGTGGTGAATATGCCAATGCACTGGTCTAATTTGAGGCCTCTGCAGCAGAGGCAGCGCAGGGTCTCTCTGGAGCATCGGCTGCGGCTCGGCTGTATGGACAATGCGAGCGGGAGGAAGAGCGCGGGGCTGCAGGGAGGAAGGAGGCAGGGACAGGCACTGCCGCACAGCTCGGGTGCCCCACGGAGGTCTCCCTGTTGGATAACCATGGGCTGTTCTCCACCAGGATTCGTTCAGAATAGATGCAATGTATCAGATACCATCACAGGCCCAGGATCTCTTGCAGAGTGACTGCAGGGAGGGACCTCTGTGGTCTTCTCTAACCGAGACGCAGAGACCACAAAGTACCATACAGGCAGTTCAGTGAGTGTCCCGGGCAGCAGAAGCAATGCTTGAAGATCAAAGGGAGCATTTTCGAGTGGAAAAGTGAAAGCGGGGTGCGGTATTTACTTAGAAGGGATGCAGGCTCTCTCCTGTCTGTAGGAGTGCACATGTATCAGGAAAGCCTGGCGTTTTCCCTTAGTGATGCTTGAGGAGCCTCCAGCAAGATCATCGCACCCTTGGGCAGAAACAGCAACACGTGCTGGCCCCATCTGCCCCCATGTTGTCTCTGGCTGCTCCTGAGGCCGAGAGGCCGCAGCATGATGGGCCAGAGACGTTTCTCACCACAGACGTCACACGTTCTTTTAGCCGTCAGCCAGAGCTTGTGTGCTCTGCTCAGCTGCTGGCAAGCTGCTAGAGCACTTGGATTCATTTTCGCCCCTTATCTTCTTGTAAGAACTCCTGAGATGCCAGTTGCTCAGATTTATATCCCTGGAGAAAGGCTGCTTGTTTGCAAGGGTTGTCCCGCCTGGCTGCACCTCAGAGCCCATGCTCAGGTTTACTTTTCTTACCTTGAAAATTAAGAGGACACTGCAAAGCACTTTTCAAGGAAATTGGAGTCCTGAGTGATCACCTTTGAAGTGCCCCAAGAAAAATACCTCTAAGAGAAAGCCCTCGTGCTAAGGGTCATGGAGGATGAGGCCAGGAGAGGAGGTCAGATCTCTCCCCAGTAAGCTGCCCCCCCAGCCCCTGTACCAGCACTACCCTGCATGCAGCCAGGAGAAAGTTTAGGGAAAAAACCAAGGGGCAGGGAGTTGTGCTTCACAGACAGCCACGTCTGCAGCACCCGAACTCAATTTGCAACTAGGGCAGTACTGTCACCGCAGCCACCACCACGGCACTGTCCTCTGCATCAACACCAACAGGTTTAGCCTTGCTTTGACGACATCCTGAGGCCAAAAGTCCAGCTCTTCTTTCAGTACTTACCATTAATCATCTTCAGTGTACTTACACAGAAAGAAAAATGAAAATTGTGCTTTCCTTCTAGCTTGCTTGATGGTGCTTCCACCTAGCAGCCCCTGTTACACCTTGCTCCAGTGGGCCAGGAGTTTTCCTGGGAAAGCCTCACTTTCAGTAGTCACTACACAAGGAAAAAGCATGCTCTGAGCCTTTCTGAAAATACATGCAAAACCTGGACAGCATATTGCACTCCTCTAACCTGCTACCCAGATGAAAGCAAGTCACCTGTTACACTTGCAGGGCCCCACACATCAAAGCATGCATTAGTCTTGTTACCAATGGTAGATTAGATCAACACAGCTACATTTACCAACAGAAAGTCCTGAAAAATAGGGTTTTTTTTGAACTCATTTGATCCCTGTTTCATAGGTTATAATCAGTTATTTGAGCACTCCAATTACCCCATTGCAGTTCAGTAACACTAATTACATTACAGCTTTCAGCAATGGAAGTTTCCAAGCAATCCTCCTCATTAGCCAGGTTCCTACCATTGATATAGCAGCAGGTTTTAAATTTCTTCTCTTCACATTTGTCAAGTTGGTTCCAATTTGTTCCTAATTAGGACTTAGCTCCTCCACTGTTACTTAAAGCCATTCTCCCTGCTCCAGTTAGCATCCAGCCAAGATGATTAGCACCCCCTCACAATAAGACCCAGCATATTCTCTTCACCTCATTTTGTAGCCTGCCAGCCCACAGAACCAAGACCTTTAAAATCACATCAGTTATACAATAGCTAATGGATTTTTCTCCTATATTTCTCCTTTGCCATTTCCATGATTTGCAAACTGAACATTTGGACTTTCATATTTTTCAGCCTCTCAGATCCTTCTTGCTCAGCACATACACACTATTTCTGTGATATTGGCTCCTGAAAAGCTGAAGCTCTAGACCCATATATTTAGAATAAGCATAAGGGAATTACACTTTATAGAAAACTGTAAGTCCCCAGCCTTTCTCCTACCAGCTGCCCTACTACTAATAATACATCCTATTAGGGGACTGCTCTCTTTATAAGTCTTTTTAAAATACCAGAATGCTTTTCAGCAATCAGTTTTAATTTCAACAGTGATAGCCACCTATAGCTTTTTGCACATGGATTTTATTTCCTGCATTGACCCCTTTACTAAGTAGGCATTTCTTGCTTGCATAGGAAGCCTCCCCCTGAAGAATAAAACTAAGGTCATGGGGGAACTAATGATGGTCAAACCACTGTGCGTGTTTAGGGAAATGCTATTCTTGGACAGAGCAAGGAAGAGAGGCAGAGCTAAATAGTCTCAATTCAGTGGGAAATGGCAGCATCAGAGAAGGAATCTCTATGGGCATTTGAGTGTCTCCTATGTGTAATTAAGTTCACATCTGGGAGAGGACTCAGCTGCTTTCAAATTATGCCTGGCTCTTAGGTGCCTGATGGCAGACGTATAAGTCAAACCCAGTGTCAGGATCCTTGACTCCATGTATAGGTATTGGAGTAAGCAGGAGGTCTTTGAAAGACAGCCCGTACAAACCAAGTGGAGCTCTTGTAGCCAGCCATTCATCTGCCCTGAGAAACGCTGATCTGATGTTGGCAGCTGACACTGGTCTCAGCCAGGGTGGTAGATTTAACTTGTGCTCAGAGTGATCCTGGAGTCCAAAGCAGGGTTTAAATGCACAAAACTACAGTGGCTCCCTCAAGGAGAGCCCCTTGCCTCCCAGCGGGGTAGACCTGGTGGCTCTGGTGGGGCTGGTTTGGTTCTGGTCATGCCTGCTGCCCAGCGGCTGCAAAGCTCTGACCCCACTGCCTGGCCCTGCTGGACACCCTCTTCCCCTTGGCCAGCCTCCAAATAGCTCTTCCACACACCCCAGCCTGTCGCCCTCTCTCCGCAGCAGCCCAGCGTTCTCCTGTGGCCCAAACACAGCACGGGCCGAGGCCGCCTGCTCCCTGGACTGTGAGAACTCTGCATCCAGCCCCGGGGGACCCCAGAGCTATTTCCCAGTTCCTCCCAGGGCCTCCTCGGCATTTCCCCCTGTGCTCGCCGTTACCACTCCCCTTTCCCGAGGTCTTCCCCTTTGTCCTCCTGCAGGTTCCCACAGCGCTGCTGTCCTGCCCTGCTCCTCCGTGTTGGGTGCCGTTGCACGGGGCATGGCCCCACTCTGTGTCCCCAACTCCTGCCATCCCTTTAGGCACCCTCCTGCCCCTGCTCCCACTAGCTGCTGCTCCTACCGTCCGCACAAGCTGCTCCAGCCTGGCTCATGCTGCTCCTTCCTGCTCCTGCTGCTGGGAAGGCACTCGGCAAACCTGATCCTTGCTGATTTCACACCCCCTAACTTCCTCCTTTGAAGAGAAGTTATTTGCCATTTATTTATCCACTTTTCTTTTGCTGTCTTCCCCCCACCTCCGTTTCTGACTTATTCCCACTCTCTTCCTCCATTTCATGGCCTTGGCTTCCAGCTTCCTTCCTTCCTTTCTTCCCTCTTTTCACACACTGCCCTCATTTCCCCATGTCTTTGGTAGCGAGCAGTTTGAGTCTAACTACCTAAGGGACGATTTATATGTAATATCTCTCAGTACTATGGATTAATACATCTGCTTATCTCTTCTCCAGAGATTATTTCTTCTCTAGTAAATTAAATAGTAGGAGGCAGGTCAAAAGCCATAGGAATAATTTATTTTCTAAAGCTCTTACTGGAAGGCAAATGCTCATTTCAGAGTATTTACATAACTACATAGGTGATTAGCAAAACAGCTGTGGCAATGGAGGGGAAGTAAAGCTCTCTCCGTTTGTCCGGGTAGCTTACAGGTAGGGCTGAAAACCTTGCAATACCCGCTCTGAAAGAGCCTGCCCTGCAACCCAGACTGGAAAGCTGCAGTGCACTTGCTCTGCTTCCCGTTGTTTCGGGACACCAGCAAGTGTTTCCTGAGAGGGGATGTCCGCGTACGTGCGATTCCCCTTTCCCACTCCCCCGGCCGGGCAGAGCCACGGGCTTCCTGAGCGCTGCCCTTGGTGAGAGCCGGGAGCCCAGCGCGAGTCCACGAGCGCCTGGGAGCTTAGCAACAGAGACAGCCACCACCTTCTGTTAAGAAACTTTTATTTGTCCTTTGGATCTGTAATGTAAGCACATAAAATTACAAGTGGAAGAAACATCATGCCACAAAATTGCATAGAATCTTTACAAAAATGTGAATTATGCCTCTGAAACAATCATAGATCGAGAAACCCAAAAATATGTACATGTTAACTGAAGCATCTCATCCTACTCTGAAAGCAAATCAGCAAAGACTAATCAATCACAGACACTATTAATACAATGTACAAGAGCAACACTGATTTCAAAGAAAGGCAAGCAATGATGTCCCTTTAGTTATATTTCAGTGAATGTTTAGCTAGTACATGAGCATTAATTAACATAATTATGAACATGTTAAATCTAAAATGCCTGGCCTTCATTAGAATTTTTAAAATTCTGTTTATACTGCCAAAACCAAGCTATTTTCAGTAGTGTAAAGATATCTGAAGTGCACAACCTAGTTTAATATAGACAGCTCTATTCTATACAGCAGAAAGTCCACGATACAGCATTTCCACACATTCAACACGGAACAAGGCAAATACATAAAAGGCACAAGACTTGCACATCATAAAGACCCTTTTTCATTATCTTACTCTAGTTCAAGTAATATCAATATTAAATGATATCTGTTTCACTGAAATAGTTTGAACAATGCAAGATGTACAGTATTACACAACTACCTTACACCTGCAGAAAGTGGCACTGTACAGATTTAAAAAAATGTGAGTACAGTAAATGGTCAAATACAAACGTACTGTAAAATGACTACAGCTGATAGTATACTTAACCCAACCAGTATAGCTTTTTTTTTTTTTTTAATATAAATAAAAGATTAATTGGTATTTGCCCAAGATTCTTTGAAGACTGTGGTGAAGTCCTGGCTCCGCTGAAGTCCATGGGAATGTAACGCTGAAATTCAAAGGAGCTAAGAGTTTACCTAAAAGCCTGCACTGTACAATCACTTCCATAATGCATTAGTCTTCAGTTTTATTGTGAACACTGCTATTAGTATATTCCTTTAATAATTTAGACAATATGTAATTTTTACTTTATAAAATGCAGCATTACATCTTGACCCTCTAAGTTTTCAATGAAAGATTAATATTGATTTCAAAGTGCAAAATAATGATTTACAGAGGATTCATCTTCTCTAATATTAAGATGAAAATCAGACTTTTGAATTTTGTGATTACTAATTTTATCATCGTAAATCAGAATAGTTTAATCCAAAATATGATCTCCAAACAATGTGCAATTTTTCTTTCTTTCCGCTCTAAGTTTAGAAAAGAAACACCAAAATACTGTTTTTTTTCCAAGATTTGAACTTATATATATACACAGTTATTTAACTGAAAACTTAAGCTTGATTTGTATTTTATTGCTTAAATTTAAATAAAATAAGCTTGTCAAAGTACTAAAATCCTGAGGGAAAGGAAGTAAAGTAAGTTAAGTGTTACGATGAATTAAAATGCCTGGCTATGTAACTGACTTCTTTCTCTATTTGCTTTTTAATATGAAGTAAGGCCCCGATCTTGCAAACGTGCACGTGAGCACTGGAGAGCTCCACGGCGTCCAGGGCTACTCTGTGTGCGGATAAATCATCTACGGGGTCTGCAGGATCCAGCCTAACTATGAAAATCTATGTACTTTGAGCTAGTTTATCATCTACCCTAAGATGCCTTTTCACAACGCTACTGAGGGAAAGGCCTTTAGTCAATGGCTTGGGTGCAAATGAGAATCCATCTGCAACGTTCCATAATTCCTATTTCTGTTAATACAGGATGCCAGAAAATAACATTTCTTTACCTTTCCAAATATCTTGACTTTGACAGTCTGTTTTTCTATATAAATTTCTGAAAATGTGCTGTTACTTCTCTCATGCATGCCACACGTCATGCCATACAGTCTGATTTTTCTTATTTTCACAAGTCTGTTAAATGGATTAATATACATTTTAAATAACAGTGATCAGGTTTTTATAATTTGCTTTTAAATTTCAGACCTTAGTAAAACTGAACCTCAGTCTTGAAAATAATGGAAGATTCTGTTAAATTTCAAATACTGTAGTCCTAAACATTTTTATAATCCTATGAAATTCAGTAAGCTTAAAATATGATACTTAAAATCAATAACTTTGAGTCTGCAAAATATATATCAAATTTATATTCTAAAACTATTTTGATTTACAACACTAACACCACAAAAAGAATTTCATGATTCAATGATTATTTTATATCAGTATAGCCCAGATGTTAGCTTTCATAAAGGTTCTCTAGTCACGTATCCCTGAAACTTTTCATCTGGCCAAGAGACCATGCTGACTTCAAATAGAAACATGCCGTGCGTGTATATAAATGTGTGTGTGGGCACACATATTTATGTATATTTATATATATACAAACATATATGCACTCACACAGTGTAACAAACACAAACATACACAGACACAATTCCTAGACAAAATTCTTCTCTCCGTTTTCCTCTTGTCTCCACAGTTCCAAGTATTTTCAGCAGCAAATAAACTTCTTTCCACATGATAAACATAACATTGAGAGAGCAAGCCACCGGTGCTTGCAAAGCTAAAAAGGATTAAATGTTTCAGTGCAAACGTAAAAGGGTGGTACAGCTGTCAAGGTGCAGTTATAAAGTAGGAAACAAACATGATTAAGTACAGTTATAATATTCTCTAGGATCTGTACTAGTTTGGAGCACTTTGCACTGGCACTTCGAAAGGAAATCTGCGCACGCTTGTCTCTGCACAACACACTGGTCTTCATTAAACATTCTTAAGAGTGAACGTGGCCAGAAAATTACCCATTGTGAATTGGCCAAAAGAAAAATAAGGAGAGGATGGTTAACATGTTAATTTTCCCATTACGACTGTGCGAGCTTTCGCATAATAATGACATGGAGAATGAGAATGAAGACCTTTGCACAAAGCTTTTATAAAACGTTCCTTTTGGGAAATGTGCACTGGAATACAAATTCCTGCTGCCTTCCAAAGCTCTTCGGCGGCAGCTCATCTCGGGAAGCAGAGATGGGCAGCGTGGGAGTGCTGGGCCCCTGCACATTAAGGGCTGCTGGGGCAATTAAAAAGTAGTATCAAACACTTTTTCTGAATTATCTTCCTCCAATTCCTCTTCACTTTGCAGAGGTTTATGGTTTGATTTTCCACTGTCAGATGCCAGGGAAGAAGGGGCAGAACTGTGGTCTCCATCTTCACTGATTTTCCCTTTCATGGCTTCCTGTACAAACTCCAGAATTTCCAAAGGCAGTCTTTTGAATTTGTCTTGATATTCCTGATCAAGTTCAACCTGCAACTACAACAAAACAAACGCTTTCTTAAATTGTGTCAGATGTGACCAGTGCTACAGTAAGGGGCAAGGAAAGAAATTAACACCTCAATTTTACAAGATTGGAAAATACATTCATTTCTCCTTCATACAAGCACCACACATTGAATATACTTACTAATTACCATGCATTCATTGTGAAGTTGAAAGAAAACGCAGCTATTTGTGCATAAGGCTGTTTTGGAGTACCATGCTCTGGTACCTAAATCTTTAAAATGTAAGTACATTTATCTGTACTGGTGTCCATAGCCCCACTGGCTTTCACGGGATTACTTATTTGAGTGCAGTGAGGAACATGGATACGCCTTTCAAAGAGCAAGTTCTTAGTGCGGGGTCAGGTAGCAAACCACACCGTGTGAATTTTTCACAGCTTTAAATTACAAACATTGCTCTGAGAACAATATAATAACTTCTGCCAAACTTACTGGGTGGGAGAAACCATTAGGAATAATTTGGTTGTCAAAGAGAATCAGAGAGGGTGGGGCAAAAAAAGTTAAATTACATTTTTTTGGGCTAGATCATGGAAAGTTACATTATCTGATTAATGCAGTATGTGTCTTGGACATTACTGGGGAAAAAGTGTCATATCATTAACAGGACGTAAAAGGCATGCAGAAAGAAATCTGGCTATCAGTCTTCAGGAAGTTGTGGGCCTTTCCCAGTATTTATTTGGATAGCTTTTGTTTTCAGTGCCCATATTAGGACTACATGATCCATTATTTAAAAACATTAATGTGTACGAAGGCTTCAACTGAAGACAAAGCCAATTTTTTCATCATGACCAAATCTGATTGTGGCAGGAAGAAAGGGAGCGAGTTCCAAGCAGTGCTAGCTCTCCACCCTCCCACCCCTCTGGAAAAGAGGGAGTCGGATTCTGCTAACTGTAGCTGCAGCAGTTTTGCAAGAGTTTATTTTGTGATTATATTTTGTACTAGATTGTACTTTTTCAGGGCTATATAAATACACCATGAATTCTGATTCTTCAGCTCTATGCCTGAGTCTACCTGAGTTTCATGTCTCCTTCATCCCCACTACAACTCTCCATATAAATAATAATATAAATCTCCATTCAAACTTTAGCACCTGTATTACCCTTCTCACCTGTGACCTGTCCACAGCATGTGGACTATACCTCCCTCTTGAGCCCTTCCAGCCTTGTTCCCCACACTGCTGTCCTGGTTTTCATCCTGCCTTCTCCTCTCCTCCTGATGTGCAAATCAATGTCCCTAGCTCACCTGGTCTAGTTCTACATTCCTTAATTAGACAAATTTTGCAGCTTTTCCTCCTCAAGATCTGGCCTTTTCCTTTTGCTTCTTCTGCAAAAGCTCATTTCCAGTCTTGACTCTGGCAATCCTCCTTCTGTCCCAGCCCCTGTTGCCCACATCTGTGCTGACAAACGCGATGAGTCTGAGGCATAAATGGTGGTATTATATATCCCTTAGCTCTAAAATACACATTCGTATCAATAGTTAGACAGTCACTACCTTAATCACCCTTCTTTTATGGTTTACTCTTTTTTTCTGAACTCTCCCATTTTCTGGCTCCACGTCTAGATACATCTTCTAGGAGGGATCCTCTTTTCCTCCCCATTTTGGTAACACCTCCACAAACGGTGCCGCTGCACAGTCGGCAGGAGACACCCCCAGACAGATACTCATCACTACTCACTGCCCAGTCCACTGCCCAAAGGCCCCCTGCAACGCCCGGTAGCTGCCCAAAACAAACACCAGGGACTGCAGCAGGGAGGTTTGCTAGTAACTGGTTCCCGCTGCAGCGCACCCGTGATGGATGCCTAGAGCCTAACAAGCTCCTCGGCCGCTGAGCGGCTGCCTCTGTCCTGGTTTCTGTCTCAGTGACAGCGAGCCCGGCATTCGCACGGGCCACTTTGCAGATCCGGCCTGCAACAGATGTAGCAAAGATACCACTCGAGACATGTGATACCACTTGAGCAAGCAAGCTGCGCCTTGCCTGTAGGCCGCACAGTCAGGCCTGTCATTCTTTGCTCCACCTACAAGCCCTGCTTGTTGCTCGGCCTTAGTTTCTGCAGCGAGGGACGCAGCAGGACCGCGCGGGTCCGGCTGGCTGCTCTGCGCGTGCCGGGCGCCAGCGGCACTGGGCCCTGCCGCGTCCCTCTGCTCGGCAGCACTTGGAGCTGGCGCTGGGCTGGAGTGCCACGCGGCAGCACGTGGGACACATCCACAAAGGAGCTGACGGCCCCAGCTCTCCCAGCGCGGGCAGCTCTGCACAGAGGGTTTGTTTAGGTTCGGGAGCCACGGGAACGGCTCTGTGGCATCGGGAGGTGAGACCTCTAATCACGGAAGGTTGCGGAGCAGACACCAGCCAAGAGGCTCCATGGGAATGGCAGCGCGGCCGCCCGAGGCACCCAAACCCTCCCCATCTTGGCCACGTTTCTTGTGAACCGCCACTCCTAGCACCACAGTTAACGGCTGCGGGGCCAAGGTAGAGCAACAAGGGCCACTTCTGAGGTCGCTTGCTTCAAGTCAGCTGATTCATCAAGAAAAAATCTGTTTTTCCTTTAAAAGTCTGGTTGTCCCCATGCTACATAGTGCTGCCAAATTCGGGGGATTTGTGCTGCTTTATGGGGATGTAACTGCTGCTTCGCTAGTAAGTGTCAGCACTGCAGTTAGTAGAGCAGGCACATGCCGCTTCTGCTTTGCTTTTACTCCCCCTTGTATTTTAAACTCAGCAAAATGCTGTTTATGACTGAGATAAATCAGTTCCTTTGAGCTCATCCCTTGGTCCTTTGAATATCACCTTTGCTACCATGATGATGTCTCCTTTTTCCAGTCTTACACTTTTCTATCTAAGTCCCTGACTACCATCCCTAGTACTGATGGCAGCATTACTCCTTAATGGAAAAAAACAAGCATTACTGGCTCGAGGGCCGGGAAGCAGGGCCTCTGTCTGCCACCTCTCCCACACAGGAGGAAATGACACGGAGCAGCAGAGCCGCCCACTCTCCAGGAAAGGCAAGGCAGTTCCACGTTTCAGAGCATACGCCTGGCCCAAACTAGAGAAAAAGAGCAAACAAATAAAAAATCCTAAAAAAAAAACAAAATAAAACCACCCCCCACTATGTGTTAGAATCAACAATACACTGCAAAGCCTTGACTGAAAAGCAGAATTCACAGAATAAAATCTGCCTAAAGCAAAGCCAGCCAAGGACATGCTAAAAGCTGCCCTTGCAGAGGGGCTGTGATGTATTTTTGGTAGTTTGTGCGCTCACAGGGCACTAGAGCAGGTAGCAAAGGGCATTCAAACCTCTCTGCATCACCAGCATTTCTACTAGACTCAGGCCTTGCCGTTAGTTTGCTACCTGCTTGGGTTGCCTCCCATCCAAAGCCCCGCTACCCCGACCCCTCTGCTAGTGCAGGCTATAGCTGCTAAACTAAGTCACCTACACTTGCTTTTAGGTGTTTGGAGATAGATGAGGAGGGGAAAATGAGAAGGATAATTAGAAGGGCAGATCATTATCTGGACACCGCTGTTCCCATCACCACTCAACAACCTTCTTCCTTCTGCTATCTCACGTTATCTATCTTCTTATCATCTCTTTACTACCTGAAGAAATGACTGCTTAATGTCACCTCCATACTAATACTCTCAAATCATTCTCCTTTAGTATCCTAGAATGGCCAGAAACAGAATTTCTTGTTCAAGTAAATCACATTTCCATATATTTTACTTAAAAACAATAAGTTAACACTTTAAAACATGCAGCCATCATTACATGTTTGCAATGGGGTCCCTTAGAGACATAAGATAAATTGCATTTGTCACACTTAAAAGCGATAGCCAGAAGCTTTTACTTTTGAATGTATGATTCTATCTAGCTTTTATTTCTTACCCAGTAGCAGCAGTTAAAAACATCACTTAAACACTGTATCAGCTTTACAAAAGGGGTATTTATTATTGCCACCTTACAGATGAAAACACACAGGGCTTTAAATGATTAAGCCTGTACTTCAGCTCACATGTAAGACATAACAGAGGCCCTGGTGGGTAGCAAGTGCCCAGCTGATTTACTCACACCTGCTTTTAAACCGAGGGATCTTCAGTATCCTTGGTTACAACCACTTTCCAAAAGGGGCCATCATTTGACGAGGGGCCTGAGCAACACTCTCTTGAATGCGAGAGATGGAAATCATCAGGGTCATTCAGCTTAAAGCAAGTCAAATGCATGAACGGAAACATGATGTTTTTAAAACTATTTATACCTAGCTGTCATTATTGAACTTACCAAAATAACACAGCACAGCATTAAACAGCAGTAAAACACAGCCGTAAAAATAGTTAACGGTAATCAGCAGTAAAAATAGTAACTGTGATCAATAAGGAATTACAGGAGTAAAAATTGTGGTTTCAGACTATTCTGATCAACCTCCTGTAGACCTTGGCATACTTGCAATGAACTTCTAATGAACTTCTGTTTCCACCAAAAATAAAACGATCACATGAAAAACTCAACATGCTGCCAACACAAGCTACCAGGAACTTAAGTTCACATTGAGTGTGCTTTTTAAAAATAAGGATCCAGCCAGTGATGCTGAATGCCAGGTCTGCACCATGATGACACCTCATCACACAGGTCTCCTGATACCGCTCTACAATCAGAAGGTCCGAACGCAGAGGCAAAGACAGCCCAATTCCACACAGCACCTGGGATTCATTCCACCTCACACTTCCTTTTAGAAAATTTGAATATGTATTTTTCAGAAAATTTGAATATATTTTCGGCTCAAAATAACTGAAAAAGCATCTAAAGAATTCATTTTCAAGCAAAAATATTTTGAGAAAGTTGTGTCTAAACTACAACTGGTCAAAGATTTTGTTGAAAAAAATCTCAAAAATCTGATTTTTTATTGAATCAAAACCTTTCAATAAAGTCATACCTGTTTTCATGAAGTTTTTCTAGAGAAAAATATTCAGAATGACTCAAAATAAACTTTCAAAATTATCTTTCAATTCTGCTTTCAGTTTTTCTATAAAGCTGATTTTTTAAGTTTTGTATTTCATTTAAAAAGTCATCATATGTTGCATTATTCATAAATAGTTTCCCATATCACATCCTTTCTTGCTCTTACTGAAAAATAATCAAAATATTCTGTCTCAACAATCATAGTAAAAATGCACGCTGAGGACTGGAGTTTGGTGTTTCCATCAGTATCTGACATTTCTGACAAGAAAGCCTTTATTCTCAAGTGTGTGAAAAGCTTCTCACAATTTTTGAGTTCCGAATTCAAATGTGAACTATTTGTAACTTATGTTAATTTACCTTGGGAGGTAAACCTTAGGAGAGAGCAAAATATGGCATTTTTAGTAATGTCAAAAAAAAATGACATTCTTTAGAACATACACATTGCACCTATTCATCTGTTGTCACTTGATGCAAATTTCTATCCATAATTACTGTGGCACCACCAGCACACATTAAAATATTTAATTACATATAACTATTGCTTGTTCTTTGTTTTACTGATGATAAAACACAACTGTATTAACTTGATGCAATTTGAATGGCTTTTTTTTTTTTTGTATGAGAGAGAATCCCTGGTTACTACATGATTTATAACCAAAGTGAAGGGCCACCTCAACAGGATTTAAAGAAATGTAACTGTTTCTGTTTAGCAAAGCTACGATTTTCTTTTCTCACATATAACTAGAACTGTGTATTTTCTTAACATGAGCAGCACAGATGTTTTGCTGATTGGTGAAAGGATCCTGCAGCAGGAATACTGGTCTGAGATTATGGCCCCTGTCTCACTCCTCCCGCGTGTCTGTAAATCTGTGAAAACTCCACAAACAACTTCTTCTTGCTGTAAATGTTTGACCCATGTGCTTAAAGATAATTTTGAATAGAGGATTTGGGGCTCTTATGACTGCATCAGACAACAAATATGCATAATGTCAGTGACCTCAATTTAGCTTCCAAAATAGCACATACAGGACTCCCAGATTAAGGGTACAAAGAGCAAGCAAGCTGCTGTTCTGCTGCTTTTCATTCTCAGAGCTTACTTAATTAGATATTCGTTCTGGAGGGATGCAGCTTTAAAAGATATACAGCTAGCAAGAATTGTTAAAAGCAGATGGAGGCTCAATAACAGGGAGAGTGAAATTGAGCAGGAGAGCTTAGGGACCAAGTGATTTATAGGCAGCAATTTTCCTTTATTGGAAACAGGAGGAGTTTCTTATTAAGGCTTGTGTTATTCCCTCCACTAAGCAGATTTCTGCTGGGAAGGCAGAGGAGGAAGGAGCGCTGGGTCCCACTGCAGCACGCAGAGCATAACAGGAGGCAGATGGTAGGTGGCCAGAAGTGATGTTGGTGGCTGCAGAGCCCCAAGAACAACCTCTGTAGGCCCCTCCGCAACGTGCAACTGGGGAGAGGGCCCCAAGAAAGCAGCTGAGAAAGGTGGCTCCTTTGGAAGCCACTTTTCCAGGGAAAGCAAGGACGGGAAGGAGTGTGGAAGCACACTGTGAAAGCAGAGTCCGCATTGTGCAGGGCTTATTACAGTGAACCAAAGAGGTGAAAGAAAGGATTTTGCTGCAAGCTAGTGCATAAAGGAGCGTGCCACAGCGTTAACGTTTGGGTTTAACATTGCTACCCAAGGACAGTACAGAGAAGCATGAAAAGAGAGTGTTCAGGCAGAAGAGGCTTCATCTCAAAAGATGCGGGAGTGCGGAATTGTTAAAGGAAACCTAAGGGCACTGGTAACAAAGGCGGCAGCGGAAACATGCTTTATACCAGCTACGTGACAGATGGTGCAGAAATGGTTTTACGCTGTCCAGAAAGCTTCCTCTCATGATTACTAGCCTCAGACAAGGACACCTCTGTCTCAGTGGATGCTGACTGCCATGTTTAAAAAATGATGGTTAAGTCATGGCAAACAAACAGTACAAAAGCACTCATCATCCTCCTCCTCCTCCTCCTCCACAGGAAGGACAGCAGGACAGGAGAACTGCCTCTCAGGTCTTGTCCTCCCAGTGTCACGTGGGATTTTGCCACGTGAGACCATAACCACCAAAACCAGTCTTCCAACGACAGCCCCCGATGTCTCCAAAGTGAGACGTGGTCAAGCCATAGCTCTCCTGAAACGTGTGTGCTGAGATGCACCACGGAAGCAAGCAGGACCCGCCGGACCCCTCTACTGCCTCACCGAATTACTCTCACAGACACCAGGCTTTTCACACCGTAAGAAACGGGCAACACCGACTCCAGCATGTCCTGAGCTCCAGCTCCCAAGATCCTCTTCTCCCAGGAGCAGCCCCCAGCGGCCTCGCACACCCAGCCAGGCCGCCGGCCCTCGCGAGCGCTCCCGGCGCCTCCTGCAAGCCTGGGGCTCTGGCTAAGCGAGGAGCTGCGCTTTGGGTAGACCTGCACCCGCCCATTCCCTGATAAAAGGTTTTGCACCTACATACTTGGTTTTCTGCTTGCCTCTGCAAAGACCAAAACGGGAGGAACAAACTCTGCTTCCTAAATCACCTCAAGATGTGCTTAAAAATAAAACAAAAAAATCATTGAAACACCTTTATAACAAAACAGTTCAAAAGCCAAGGAGTCTACAAGTTGTACCCTGTGTTATCCTTCCTTACACATACTGCCCCTTCGTCTTCCTCTGAGAGCTATCTTCCATCTTTCAACTTTGTGCCTCTCCCTATTAAAGTGACGGTGATTTGCTATGCCTCCCCCAACATACAGCCAGCTCCAAAACAAAGGAGTCCTCTCATATCTGCTGTCTCAAGGCATCAGACTGTAACCTCAGGGCCTTTGTCACTCGGTGTCTCCCCTTTTATGAACTGCAACCTCAATTAAACCTAGGGAACCCTGAAGACAGCCAGGGCTGTCTCCTCCAGCTGGGCCTCCTGCTGGGCTCCTCCATTCTGATGCTCTCATAAAGAAACTTTTATCTTCTTTGTGTTTAGTAAACAGAAACCTATTCCAAGATTCCAAGACCTAATTAAAAATAGAGGTTTGAATGATAAGATGCCTATCAGCAGGTGCCCAGGTTATGTGTGTTTTATTTATACACATGCCTGCACTGTACCTCTGGTGAAAACTTCTGAGCTAGAGAGGCTGCTTGCAGCCAGAGCCTGAACAGGTGAACTTTTGCTGTGGATACTTGTATTATTGTTGGGAATTTCAGATTACTTTAGGGAAATCACTTGCTCTGAATTCTGTGGGGGGAGCTTTCTTCACAGTATCTTTGTTTCCTGTTTGTTTATTTTTTGCAGTACAGTTTATGCTCATGCAAAGCCCTGCTCCTCCGTGCCTTGTAAGCTGTGTATTTTGAGTCATTCTTTTCCCTGTTGACTCTTTTGTGCAATTGTTTCCTTCTGTGGGTAAAGTGCCTTCTTAAGCTGTCCGGGTTTTTTGATAACTCTATAAATGTGACCTGTGTATCTCATGATGCATATGAGTAAAGATAATTTGACATGGTATTAATGGGAAAAAAAATCCTTGCTCCATGAACATGCAAGACATTTTAGGGCCAGATTCTGTTCTTTTTCATTATCACTGGAGTAACTGAGTTAACTTCACTGCAAGCAAAAGACTGCTCTTTCAGTGCAGTATATCCAGAAAAAAAACCACTGAAGTCGTGGCTGTGGTCAGATACTGCTCTTAGTTTACTGGGGTAGATCCAGCATCCAGTGACATAGCTCAAATTGAGGTTCTTAATCAGCCCTTTTATAAAGTACTGTGCATATTTTGGATACTGTCTTCAAAATCATAGAATCATAGAAAATAAAATAGAAAACAAATAATGGAAAATCAAGAAAAAAATAAAGAAAAAATCTTCAAATGATGGAGATTTTTTCATTCCCATGATGCCCCCAAGGCACTCTGTGAACAGGCAGCCAACTGTCCAACAGCCAAGGCCTTAGAAGAGCAGTATTATTGTAACTCTCAGCTCAAGGGCCATAATAGTCCCTCAGAAACTCCTTTTAAATGACATCTTGAGGTTACCACAGAAATATTCCAGAAATACTTCAAATCCCACGTGTACAACAGAAAACAACAATCTCAAAGCTACGCAACGCTGAGCAGCTGATTGGGATGTCCCAAAGGTGCAGTGGAATCCACACAGCCCATTATATAACGTGTTTTGCCTAAAAAGTGGTGCTGCCCTGCAGAGTCAGTGTTTCTGGTTGTTTTTGAAGGAGCAGAGAGAAATGAAAGCCCCAACTCTCGAGCCTGTGTAGAGTAGTAAGAGCTCCTAATACACACTGAGGTTTTTGTTTTTCGTCAACACCTCTGGAAGAGGATGTTTCTTAAGAGACTCTCAGCGTAATTTCTATGCTACTGATTAATGCCAGGGTACTGTATAGAGTTTTAAATGTAAGCCATCATTAGTTCAAAAAACAAGCATGCCAGTAAAGCCTTATAGAGCACTTTGAAGTTTTTCTTGCACTGACTAGACCTCTCCACATCATAAAGACTCTGCAGCATCAAACTTTGCCGAAAAGTCTGCTTGGAAAATTACTGAGCACTCCTTCTGCTAATACCTCGTTAAAAATGAATGCTTTTAGACTAGAAAGCAACCACTCACTGAATAAAGATCAAAGGAATAGACTGTTTTCTTGAAAATCTTTTCAAGTAGTTGCTGTTTTGTAATGCCTTGCAACGATGAAGGCTGTTCCAAAATACTTACTATCTCCCTAACAACATGCATCTAGCTTCATTTTTACTATTAGGAGGCATGTACATTGAATCTCCCCAACCAATTTATTCATATGAGACAATTTAGTGACCATGCATTATTTTCTCACATAAAAACCTAATGCAAAAATCTATTCAGAATGTAAAACCAAAGTGCCTGAGATGCACACACTAATGAATGTAGTTGAATGTGCATATGCTATTTACATTAGGCAAACACTGGTGAGTACTTCCAGCATTTACAGCAATGACACAGTTCTAGCAGTGCTCTTGGCTTTCTTTAGAATTTGGCAGCAGGGAGAACTGAGATTGAGTAAAGAAAAGAAATAACTATAACATTACAAATTACAAATTCCAGATATCCTATTCAACCACAGCAGGAATATATAAATTTTTTTCCAGAAGACAAGCAGAGATTATTTGGAGAAATGAACAAATGTTAGTGTACTTTTCTTTAGAAATCTATGTCTTAATCTATTTGGAACATATTTTAAAAAATAAATTAGAAATAGCTGATTTTAAAGAATAAGATGTAGATGCCCAAGCCATTTAATCCATATTATCTTTGCAGCTCACTAATTCCACCATTATTTCATCCATATATCCAACAAGCACTTTTTGACTTCGGAAGCAAAATTAGTATGCAAAATTAGCAGCTCTTAAAAACTTTGTAGCTTAATGCAAGAGCCACACTACCCAGAGGTTCTCAGAGGTTCTACCTAATTAAAAATACCCTGAAGGTTTTTACTTCCTAATACTACAATGAACTTAAAAGGAAAAAAGAAAACCCTCTTCTTGTCTCTGTACTGCTATTACTGCATTTAGGAGTACTATGCAATGGGAGGTTAATGAAGCCATTCTCATGATGAAGTTCAAGGGATTAATGTTTCAGTTCAGTTTTTTATTTAAACATCTTTTTTTCCTCAAAGGTCACATTAACACTGACTATTGCAAATAACCCTTCAAGTTTAAATGAACCTTACAGGAAACTTTATTTTGATCATCGTCAGTAAGCATTCCACAATACAAAAATTGACATATAAGGTAGTTAAAAACACTAGATAAATAATAGTCTGTCCCACTGTTAGAGTAGCTTGAACTCATGCCTGTTTAAAGAGCTCACTCAAAGTTCACTCAAGTCAACAAGAAAACAGTGATTGACTTCAAAGGCTTTTGGATCTGACAGCACTGGCAACCATGTAAGTACAGACAAAAACTAACTAGGTCAAATTAAGAACCACTTGCACAAAATACACAAAATAGCATCGAGTGCACGCTCCTTTGTGAGCAGAGATCTGCAGCTAATCTGAATCAGAAAGAAAGACTGCAAATGAGGTAAGACCAGTTCCCTTACTGCCCTGTTTCAGAGGCTCAGCATTTTCCTTGCCTTAGCATAGGATTTCTTTGCATTTCCAAGCATTTCCTTGCCTTGCTTTAGCAATTAAAGGAAGCTGCAAAGCAGGAAGGGAAAATGACTGGGACACAGGATCAAGGTGCCACTTAAAAATCTGATTCTGTTTCACAAGACAGGCCCAGACAACAAATTCACATTGAGAAGATCCAGACCTGCCTGCCTCTTGTCTCTTTGCATGCACCCAACGTGAGTTTCTGCTGAGTCCATGAAGAAGGGAGATGTCTGACCATGGCTTGCCCTCTTCCCATGTAGCATGCATGAAGGAATCCACTGCAACCCAACCGAGCAGAGGTCAGCTCCTCCTGAATACGGTGGCACATGTAGGGCCTGGGCTAGCACTGACCCTAGGTGTGCACATCACAGTGCTTGGCAGGTTTCAGTCTGCCCTGCTGGACATCTTAGAGTCCTCCTTAACAGGTCTCTTTATGGTATTCTCACTAGTACAATTTGGTTTTGTGGTCTGACCTTCTGCCATGAAAAGGAATACGCAAATTCCCTAGCAACTTTTCCAACACTAGCAGAGACGGGAAATGAAGGGATACAATCACTTATAATTAGAGAATTCTTACGTCCAGAGAACTTCTGTACACCAGGAATCTTAGAGAGAAAAACTCTGCTTGAATGGACTTATTTTCATCAAGTTACCAGGAACTTGAGCTCTACAGATAATCAGACATGTTTTTCTGATTCAGCTGCATAGGAACAGACAAGACATCCTCCTTAAATCTGTAGTCCACATTCAGCAATATGATTGTTTCCCACTCAATTTTTGAGAAACTACTGTGAAGTTTCATGTGAGAAGGTTAGTCTGTCAGATGTTTAGGTACCTTCATAGCTGATGATGCTTTGATTTGTCTCTGCACACAGTCTTTTCATGCTTATTAAAGAAATGCTCTAAGAATATCGAGCACATGGTTAAAAGAGATGGCAAGTAATGTTATTCTATCTTCACTATTTGTCAGGTAAGCCATGCCTCCCTGGATTAAAGTAATCACCACCTTATGATTATTTTTATAATTAGCCTAACAATACATATCTCTTGACAAAATCTTAATGAAAGCAAATCAGAAAAAAAAAAGAAATGCCATTTAACATTAAGGGACTGTGGTAATTCACCGTATTAAATTTTACAGGTATAGTCTTAGTTTTTAAAAAGAGAATTATTCTTCCTCAAACTAATCTCAGTGGAATTACTCAGCTCAGTGACAAATTTGGATGAAAAAAAAAGTGAGCTCCCCCACCATTGCCATACCCTCCTCTCCTCTAGGAGTTAACTATGAACTGCAGCACTTACTTATTTCTGTTACAGTAGCTACCAGAGGTCCCAGCTGAGGTAGAAATGAAATTCCTTTGGAAAGCTGCTCAAGGAAAAATAATCAAATGCTAGCCAGGATGCACTGCCCCTGCTTGCTCAGAAGTTGCCTAGGAGCCGTGCCTGCTTCCTCCAGACTCTGTTAGGTTTGGATTGTGCTAATTGCTGCTAATTGGAATCCCTCAACAAAATCACCTTATAATTAATGTATAGCACTGCCAGGGCTGGTTTTCCAACCAGCACAACTCCCCTGAGTTGAAGTGAGTTGTTTTGGGCCTGTGTCAGGTCTGAAAGTGCTGGAGCTGGTCACTGGTGCAGTCGTTACTGCCTCAGAGGATCCCTGAATGTCTCTCAAAATCGCTGCTCTAATTCCCTGAGGAAGAAGCATAAATTCACCAATTCACCATAGTGAGGTAACCACTGGTGGGGAGACGAAAGAACCAGTAATGATACACAGCCAAACCTTGAAAGGAGTAACTGCGAGTTGGGCACATGCTGCATCCACATTAATCATGTGCTTCACAGCATGTTGTTATCCTTGTCCTGCATGAGGATGTGAAATCTTACAGACAGCACCTTTTTTTTTTTAAAAAAAAAAAAAAGATCACCACATATAAAAAATAGGTGTATGCTGCTTTTTCCAACAGCATCATATAATAACTTACAAAAGCTCCTTTAAGGTGGCAATGTCAAAAATGACAAGAACCGATGACAGGAACACTGCAATCCAAAAGTTTCCTCCAGTTATAGAAAACCTCTACAGGGAGCTGCTCTAATGCTGGTGGCAGTGCTCTCATAGCTCAATGACTCTGCCTGAAGGAGAGAAGGAATATCTAGATCTATCCTTACGATCAGGTAAGATCCCTAAATAATTCACATTAGTTTGCGAGTAGTTCTTGCAGGGACAAGAATCTGTTTCCCAGCAATTTATTATATTCAGTTGTTTGAAGGCGAGTGATGACTCTTATTTTGGGGGTCTTTGCAAAAACAAACAGGAACAGTGGATGTAACTGTATCAGATGTCCGCTAGATTAATCAGTAATACATTATCCCTTCTAGTTATTACAATAATTTTGTCTATATTTAAGTGTTCAGTATCTAATCCTTACCAGATCAATACTTGAGAAACTATTCTTTTTTTCTCTCCAAGCAGATCTAATGGCTCTAATCATATGCTACAGCCTTATCTCCAACTCTTAGATAGTCGGAGAAGTAAAAATTAATTTTTTTTTCTCACAATTACTTCTCACATACTAGTGTTTTGGAGAGGTTGAGAGCAGGTTAATTTGCTGCTACACATGGAGAAGAGCATTAAACAAAATCATACCCTATGGTACAATTACTATCTTGTCCAGTTCCTTTGAACTTGAGCAAGCTTTTCTACTGACTTTAGTATGTGCTGGATTTGGTCCCTGGCCTTTCTCTCATGGAAGTTAATATAACTCATACAAGTCTAGTTCATCAGAGGGTCAAGCATAAACTGAGGTAGATCTCATGAAAATTCAGTAAGTCTTTGGCTTTATGTCTACTGAGATACATGCCATCAAAATGTATAACAAAGTCCAATTTGTTTTTAACCTTATTTCTGCTATGTTTCTCACTATTGACAGCTTCTATCTTGAAAGACTTTTCTTCTGTGCAAAATGTTATTTTAGAAAAAAAATGCAAGCAGAGCCAAACCTCTTTTCATAAAAAGCAATTTTTAATGCCCTATCACTGTTTTACTACAGTACTTGACATCTTCCAAATGCATTAAAAAGTCCTTGAGAGGTCTTACAACTTTACAGTGTATTTTGTGCTGCCAATTCTGATCACTATCTAGTTGAAAATAAGTTTAATGAGCTCTACAGAATACAGGCCTCTTGTGATAAGTGATCAAGCTACTTCTGGAAGCAACAGAATACATTAAAAACATTGCCTGCTTGGTTTAAAGTTCTATTTAAAATATGTTTTTGTTAAGGATATCAGAGACTAATCTTGGACTTTGGGAGCATTTGAAATGATGGTAGGAAAATATCAGATATGAGTGAGATTAACTTGCAGAAAATATTTCTAGAACAATGACATCAAAATGCCATCTTTTATCCACTTCATGTAAATGTTTTAACAACTGTAGAAACACTTAAAGCATTAGATTTAGTAGAGATGATTGAATAAAGTCAACTGCAACTCTATATAACAGTGATAAGATTATCCTGAATTAGTTACAGAAGTTACACCTAAAAATTCTTAGCCCTTATGTTATTTAAACTTTTTCAGAGATCAATTAGGTTGAAATAGTAAGTCTTTAGGCTATCCATTAATTGCAGCACTGTAGACACAATCTGTATTTAACGTTTTGCAATGAAAATTAAGCTGAAGCACCAAGCAGCCTTGGCTAACAAAAAAAGTGTCTTCAGCCCTTCGGTTAAAGGAGGAGAGAGAACGGGGGCACTGAATTCACAAGAGAACACCTTCTCAGCTTACTATTCTCTGCTTGACATGTTGTAATACAGACTACCAAAGCCACACTAATTTGAAGTGTTGTATTTGCAGCGCACTAATTTTCTGAACCTACGGTAAAATTGTTCTTAGACAATAAAGAAAAGAATACCAATGGTTAAAATAAAGGAAGGTGAGCAACATACATAACTCCAAGAATACTGAATTATGAAGATCCCGATGTTTGGAAGACAAAGCAGGGGCTTGTTGTGCAGAAGCATAGCCTACACATAACAGCATCACAGAATGCTTAAGGTTGGAAGGGACCTCTAGAGCTCATCTAGTCCAACCCCCCTGCACACACAGGGTCACCTAGAGCACGTGGCACAGGACTGCGTCCAAGCCGGTTTTGAAGATCTCCAGAGAAGGAGGCTCCACAACATCATGAGGAGTCTCCACTTTCAGTTCGCATCTCCGTGACTGTCAGGGCTCTAGTCTCTTGAGGAGGGCTCAGACCATTCTTTCAAACTTGCTACCTGTGTAGAGTAGATCTTAGGACAACAGAGGCTCCCTTGTCTGGTCATTTTTTTGCTTCCTGGCTATACTGAAGCTATAACTGGCATCCTTACCAGCACGGCTGGCTCACGCTGGCAAGTGCCAGAGGCTGCATCAGACAGCAGCTGGTGACTGCCACAGCCATCCTCAGCACTAGCAATGCTGGGCAGGGGAATTATTTTTAAAAATGCAACCACTTAATTGCGAAGTGAGGGTCTTTTCTTGAGTCTTCCATGCCCACAGGGCCAGTGAGGAGTCAAGGAGAGCATGCAGGTGATTCATAGGTCCTGGGAGCGCCTTCCTGTCCAGGAATTAACAACGAGCTGCAGCTGTGCTGAAATACTCTGTGTTGCCAAGCACACCTGATGGAGAGCCTCTGAAAGCAGGTCTCACAGTGGGACTTCGTTAAAGTCAAACTGAGCCAGCCCTCTCAGCTTGCAGTCCTCTCTGCATGCTAGACCACTAGGGCTGTTCCACCTTACTGCTTTGTCTGTCCTAAACTTAACTGCACTTGTACTTACAAAGAAAAGGCAGAGTCACCATATGTGTGTAATTCAGCTCTTTCAACCCTCAGACATTACATTTCCATGCAAGAAAAAGAGATCTCCTCCACTCAGCCTAGCCACTGTGACATTTTCTAATGCATGTATCCTGCACTGGATTCATATATTGACTCTCTGTTACAAAAGATATGCCACATATTCCAACATGTTCTCTATATATCCAGAGATGTTCTCTACTATATGCATGTTTGTTTAAAAAGAAAAAAAAAAAAAAAAAGAAAATGTTTCCTTTTGACATTCATCAAATGGCTGGGCAGAGAGGATGGACACTGAGTTAATCCACTTATAGCATTACTGTGTGTTTGTAAGCTCACAAAAATTTGGAGAAAAAAAAGGGAGAGATAGAAAAGGGTATCTGAAACATTTTAAATAAATCAAAATAATGACCTAGGTGGTAGAAACAGGGATTTTCCAGAAAAAAAAAAGTCATTAGTGATATTCATACATGACCTAGCTTGTTCAGGGAGCACAGGTAAAGCAACAGGCCCATGGTGAGATATTTATCAATGATATTTATGTCCATGCTCATCTCCGGCATGTAGGAAGAGAAACACTTCTGTCATGTCTCTGAGTAATGGTAAAACCAGGAAATAACACGGATGCTGTCATGGTTGGTCCCTACAAGAGATTATCGTCACAGCAGGGAGATCGGGCAGGGAGGATTACTCACCTAAGCAAGGCTACCCGGAAAACTTCTGCAAAAGGAATACAGCAGGGTACAGACTAATCTCAAGTTCTTAGCAGGCAAAATTCGTATTTGCAACATATATCTCTGCTCTACTGGCAACAGTATGGAACTTGGAAAGCTTGTGAACAAGCTTATTGCTTTTTTCACACTGCATTACACTGTATTAATCTCTGCAGCTGCCAACAGAGAAGACCTTTGCCTACATCAACCCCTCAAACATGGTTTATGTACTGAACTAAATCTATTCCTGTGGGAACAGCAGCCATTAAGCAGCCGCTGATATGACTGGAAACAAATTCCATTCTTAAAACAAAAGGAAAAGGAAAAAAAATCACTTAAGAGTAAAAAGCCAAGTAATAATTAAAAAAAGAATTAATTTTCAATCAATTAGTATTTTCCACGCATGAGCCACATTAGTGCCTGTCTGTCTGAATATAAATGAGAATGAAGGGTCTTCCAGATCAAGAGGAGAAATTATCCCTGACACGGAATTCAGAAGTCACTGCAGAATTTATTTCATTATGCTATGGAAAGCACAAGATCCTGCTCAGAATTACAATGGTTGCCTCGTAGGCTGAGAAAATGACTGGCAGCAAGTTATCATCCTCAGGAGCTTCTGTAATTTCAATGCTGCTCAGCATTACAGACTGTAACATCCAGTCTGCCTCAAATCCAGCAGTAGTATCCAAGCCACTCGGTATATGGTATATTACTGAAGAAATAGGGGAGAGCTTAATTGCCACCAGACCATCAGTTCTATCAGTAGTAATGATTGCTGAAACCTGAACTCTGCTCTGAAAACTGAGCCTGCAGAATTTTCAGCCGAAAGGAGCCTTTTAAGAGCAGGAATATTACACCGAAGTCTCTCTGCTGCATATGCCACATCTTCATTAAGGTCTGTGTAACACCCTGCAGAACAAAACTCTGATCCTAACAGCTGCTTCGAAAGATGCTAATATAAATATTTAATTTCAAGAAGGACCACAGGAGATAATTTATTCCAGTTTTAAAGTTTCTAGAAATACTCAAGCTCAGTATTAGCTGTTTGCAGTCTGCTACATGCACGTTATATTTTATTTAGGCACTGGCACCCATTATTAACCATGCCACACTGTGAGCTACCATACGCAATGTCATGCACACATGCCACGCAGCGGCGACTGGTATTGCACCAGGCCACATTCTTAGCTGCCTTGCTTGTATCCAACAGGAAAATGGAGGTTCTCATGAAATCAGGGATCCACCTAGCAATTTAAATCTATGACCCTACCACAATGAGCGAATGAAACAGTACTTAGAATTAACTGTATTCTTTTTTTTAAAAAAAGTGCTAGAAAAATGATAACTTTTTTTGGCAGAAACATTGAAGTAAATCATAACCATGTAATGGTATGTATAGATACATGAAGAATATAACATGGTCCATGTGGACAGAGACAGGGATTCACAGCAAAAGTGCCAAACAAATCAAGTCGTAGTCACACTTTATACATTGGTCAAAAAAAAAAAAAAAAGGCATTTGCATTTCACCAGTGTTTAGTGTTTCACCAGTGAGTTGTGCAAGGTACTGAGCAAACACACACAGCTGCTTCCTTCTTTCTTACCAATACAAGTCCAAAGAACTGCAAGTGGTAAATAAGGCTGTTAAACCACCCCTGTAGTCAACGTAATGATGCCAGCAAGGAGCAGAGCAGAGAGCACATGAACAGGTTCCTTCAGCCCCGCCGCCGGTGCCTCGCTGCTAACACTGGTGCTGACATCGCACAGACCAGAACAGGAGTAGTTCCCAAACCAGAGCCCCAGGACTGCGAGTTACAGAGCGGTCACTTGTGTGCGTGACGAGCGGAGTCCTTCCTTCTGCCATGACCGCCTGCTCCGCGGGTCTCCACCACCCCCTGCACTCACCTGTATGCTCCAGAGCAGGAAACCCGGATTTTTACACCACAACCCCAACAAATGGAAGCAGCCCTGCAACTTCCTGTGTTTTAAAAAATATAATGAAAACCACAACTTTGCCAGCACTCCCCGCAAAGGGCAGCAGGGATGCTGTGATGAAGGAATCGGTGCCTCTTCCTGGCTCCCTCCCTCTCTCCCAAGGCCAGAGGGTCACATGAGTGCCCAGGGTGCCAGCACAAACTGTTTCACCCCTTGGCAGGCTGAGGGATGGTGAGAAGCCAGACGAGGATGTCCCCTAGGGATGAGGAGCTGCAGGGCTCTGGAGAAGGCTGCTTCTGTCACCCCTGCACCGTGTGCTAGATGGGCCAGCAGACACCAAAATCAAATGCTGCTCGTAGATGGCTGCTTGGCAAGTAACCCAAATCCTCTACAGCCAGGTAACTATAGCAAAAAGGCAGGTGGTGATCCCAAACACAGTCCTCACAGAGAAGCCATGCTGCTTCCCTCATCAAAGAGAAGCAAAGCATACCAGGAGGGAGCAACACAAGAAGGATTAAAACACAGAGAAAACAGGAATCACTGGTTCACTGACAAAAATGTGTGGTTTATTCCCACTCCCTTGCCAGTGAAGTGCAAGACATCCTGACACAACCATATTTACAGGAGGCTTCAGGAAGCTTCTATATATTTGTCTCCTGATAGCAGAGATATCCCTGAAATACTAGTTAATTCCATTAGCATGTTATAATCATTAGTGTTTCCATAAACCAATCAAAATAAAAAATATACTTTTAATCTACCTTCATCTTTCTTCCAGGCTAGACTGTCTTTTCCCGGCTGTCTTCTGTTCCCTTCCTCTTTCCCGAAAAACTCATTCTTCCCTCCAGATCTTCCCCTCTAGGCTTTACTAATCCCATTTTTTTTCTTCCTGTGCTGATGTCCTGGATTTTATCCTTTCTCTCCTTATCCCATATACTGGTGTCACAGATGACAAATGGTTAATTTAGCTGCTTTTCACCCAGCTTGCTTAATCCCACAGAGACACCCAGCATTCCTACACCTATACCCTTCCTCTATCTTCTAGCACTCCAACCACTTCTTTCTTCCACATTTCTTCCCCTTCTCACCCGCTCCCTTCCATCCCCAAATCTTTTTTACCTCTTTAGAGGTTTAGGTTTCTGATCTGAGGGTACTGCAGCTACTGTGAGCAGAGATTAGAGAATATTCTGATGACCCAAAGGGCTGTGGAAAGAAAGCTTGTATGATAACCACGCTGCTCCAGACAGCTCCTGACTGCTGCACTGAGGTGGGGCAAAAGCAGCAATAAATAAAACAGGCAGGCAGACGATGGGGTGGGGTATGGTCTGAAGAAGCCACAAATTGCTTTCCTGGGATAAAAAGAATGTAATGGCCAGTGGCAACATATGTTATGCAGCTAGCAGATAATCACCAAGGCTGTAAAATGCCCAAAGCTTTCAGAAGAACCACCAGGCAGTTGTGGACACTCCTGACTCGAGTTTTGACATGTAAAATAAAAACAACATTAGCATTACTAGATAAAAAGGGGAACGTTTCACTCACTTTCACTATAGTCACATATTCCATTTCTACTTCTGTTTTTCCTCTACTTCTTGTTCTTCTATGCTCTTTAAAACAAAACCAAGGATCATTTCAATTTGAGATGATTAACAGTTACTCTAAGCTGAAATGACATAATTCTGTGCATTACAGTAACATAACATCTCTTTAATCTATGCGCTTAATAAAAAACAAAAGATCACTTCATGCTTTTGTGTGCTGGCTCATTAATTTTTGGCTACTTGGCAGGAACATGTTAGGCAGAGAAACCAGTCTATTTATTACAACCCGTCCCTCTGTATTAAGATAGCACAATATTTCAACTGTGTTATGTGAGAGATTTGAGTTTAGCTGAAGTTGGAGCTCAGGAACAACACAAGAAGTGACACCCTTTTTTTCCAGAGAGGGGAAGGAAGGATGTTTCTGAAGGAAAATGAGCGTAAGCCATGCCACGTGAAGTCTGTCTATAATGACATGTCTTAGACTAGGCCTCAGACTAGGCCTGCACTCAGGCCTAGTCGCATTAAGTCAGTGCAGATGGACAGAAAATTTCCAAGGACAACACCAGGGGCTTACAAAAGTGGTGCTGCTGCATCACGAGATGGCCAATTCCCTTTGCGTCAGGCGTGCGTGAGCGCCTGAGCGGGAAGAGCTGCTGGACACAGCGTTGCTGGGGATGCTCCTGCTGCCCCCTTGCCTTCCTCCTGGAGCTGAAACTTCTGCTTGATAGTCTGAAAGAGCGGCAGGAGTTTCACGTGGTCCTGTCAGCCTAGGAGACCCTGAAGTGCTGCACTATCCAGTGCCGACTCGCACCTTAAGTTAAACTCTCTTAAAGAGGTGTAATGCTGGAGATACTCCAGCAGCAACCAAAAGGTCCCAAGGTTTTTAGCTTTTCTAGAAAATGGCTATAAAATTATAGAGCTAACTATAAAGAAGGGTGACTTTTTGGTTCTTCCTAAGTGCAGCATTCAATCGAAATTACCATGACATTTTCAAGTAGTTGCAGCACTTCTCATTCTCTGTTGTGCTAAATTATTGTGCTGTCTTGTTTTAGTCTAAAATAAAATGTTATTTCTATACTAAGAGATTTACTGCTTCATATGAGTAAGTAACTGCCTGAGTATATTGCGGGGCTTGGTTCTGCTTGGACAAGTTAAATAATTGCTGTTTTATGAACAGTTGGTGCCTCTAAAGTCTTGATACTTCTATGTCATGTACTTTATACTCCACCATATATTAAAAGTGGTGAGTACCAAATATACTATTGTGTTTACAATGTCCAAGAGCTAGAATTATAACTGCAGCTAATGTAATATAGTGGTATTAGGTCAGACTCAGCCCTGCAATAATTGCATGCAAGTTCATTAAGGTCATTTGTACTTCCATCTTAGCTCTTGGCTGTCAGGTTTGCTATAAATGAAACTGAAAGCTGAAACCTTTAAAAAGAAACAAAACAATAGCACAAATAATGTTTTCTGGTTCAATGTCTTAAGTAGCTTAATAATTGAAGCAGTGCATTTAATTTTCCACGAAAACACTTCCTCTCAAAGCTTTTTTTTGTAAATTGAATATAATTATTGACTCACTTCCTTGGTAATGGTAAAGAAGCAGAATGATATATTTGAGCACTGTGTCCTCATTTTACATTCATACAGATTCATAAATGTCTTATAATTGAATCACAATGGCAGGCAAAAATGGTAACAGCTAACTTAAAGTGGCTGGATTTGGTTGAAGTTCGATGCAAGGGAATTTAGGCCATCTTCTGTGTTGCTATGAATTAATGAAACCATTCTATCAATTTTCTCCTTGAACTCCTTCTCACCTTGGTAGCAGTGGGCTGTAAAACTACTGCATTAGCACTGACACAAACAGTGTTGTAAGATACATGTTGGGAATGAGACAGTCAGGAAATGGGTGCCAGTGATAGTGGTAGCTTGCACCATTTTGACATGCAAAATGAATCTAAAATATTAGCTGAGGAAGCAGAAGGTGACAGTTTGTAGCAGAAAAAAGTATAGCAGAAAGAAGGTGAAACGCAAAGTGGAAAAATAAAACCGCCTTGTTTTGCACACTTCCTTGTCACTTCTCCTGATGCACTTCATTTTTCTGTCCCTTTGCTCTGTACAATTCACTGTTTTTTGTGTTCCCACTGACGGACAGATCAGGTAAAGTGCCTTACTTATACAGGCCATTTATGGAACAAGACTCCATGTATATTTGCAGCACACAAACATTTTGTTATTGTGCATGTTGGCATAATTACGTCAATGAGGCTCATACCTACTAAAGCCAGGTTAGGATTTGACTAGAAATTCCCCTAAAACCAATCGTGGAGAACACTAATAAGCCTCCTCTTGCTCACTTCCTTATTTTGTCTAACACTCTTGCTTTTTTCTCCTTATGACACCATTTTTAGCCAGCCTCCCTGTTAAGGAAACATTTGTATTTGTGAAAATGTGCATCTCCTTTGCATGCAGGTGATTGCAGGCATGTACGGGTTAGTGCTCACACACCAGGATTTTAGCGTGCAGAGTAGGCACACATTTGCAACTGTGCAGATTTTACCTACCTGCAGGGCAAACATCGGGATCAAAGAAGTAAACATTTCAAAAAAGCAACATCCATAATGATAGCAAAACAACTCCACTTAACCAAGCTGAGGATTTTCCCTTTGATTATTTAACAAGTATTCAAAACACAGTCCACTAAATGTAACAGAGATATCTGGATAGCATGAATTCCACAAAATTCCACAATTATAAGTTTACAACTCTTTTGTTGTAAGGAAGGTACACATCATTCAAATCCTAGTTTATGTACTTTTTAATAATACAGTCTGTGCGTTTGCACCACTAGGATTCTCTCAATCCAAATGACATTAGTGTAGCAGACGTATATCACGTATTACACATACATATTTACCACAGACTGCTTGTTAGTTATGAAGCTCCAGTATTGACTTGCAGCGTAAGCAGGAGAAAGCCAGACTGAAAAACATGTATTAAAACAAACATTGAATTTGAAGCTGTTTCTCATTCTGATGATCGGGATTGTATTGGCTGCAATTACATGATGCTGGTTTCAATTCCCCAAGCAACCTCCTGCTTCCAGTGTGAGAATTATCTTTCTGTATGTACAGACGTCGTGTGAAGTAGCTTTTTGTGAAAACTTTGATGGGTAGATAATGCTACACAGACACAGTGTGTGCTTTCCCAAATCATAACTAAGCAGCCAAATAATGATTTCATTTGTTAATGCTGGGACAATATCCTAGAGAGAAGACGCATGTGGGAACTAGATGGTGGAAGAATACTAATGATGGGGAACTGTTAAAACATGATCTGCTATTCACAGTCAACATGTAAGGGTGTTTTCCCAGAAGTTTTCTGGAGACATCTTCTAAAACAGAAAGCCCAGAAATAACTCAGTGCAAGTTTAAGATTTTAGATTACTAAACTGAACATAGTCTGTTTTATCTGATAATCCTGAATGCATCCTCACTTGTACAAAGGATCTCAAAAAAAATGGTGCATTTATATTTCTGGTTTCTAAGCTGTCAGGAGTCGTGCTGTCTTTTCATTCATTGTGACATGACTATAAAGAAATTCTGCCTTATTCAGTTTAGATTTATATTCTTGCAAGTCTGTAGAAATGTAGCCAGAATCTGGTCATGCACTGCAATAAATTGTGCTGATCTTAAACCCCAAATCAAATGCTGTTAATGTGAATGCATTCTTCTTGACAATTATCTTTTATGAACATTTTAAAATATGATGAAGAAAAATGTATTATATTAGGGGAAATAAAAAGACAATACTGCTTACCCACAAGGGCTGTCATGGCACTCCTGTTAGTTCTAATAAAAGTTACCCTTTTCTCAGTTATTCAGCTGGCAACTTAGATGTGTTGCTATTGGCTCTGCCTCTGGCTTACACCTACATTATTTTCATAGACCACAGGAACACAAAACCACTATATTAAAGAAAGAAGAAATGATTTTCAAAAGCGCCTTGCATGCAAATTGAAAGGTTTTAAGTCAATGGTGCAACCCAAGTGACTTCAGATTTTTAGAAAAAAAAAAAAAAAACATCCCAGCCTAGTGTCTGCTCCCTGTACATCTGTACTGTAACATGTCTATCAATGTTAATTGGTTGGCAATACGAGGAACACACTTCTGCTGAAGCCTTGGCCTGCTGACTAAGATGCAAGCACTGCTCACTAGCCACTAAATTGGGGAAAAAAATAATGTACCACTCGGAACAGAGCAGATACTGTTTGTTAGTATCCATTTGTTAGTCCCTCCATGGTTGTTAGTCCACCACTGGGCCAAGCAAACTTGTCTTGGGCTTTATGGAAGCTCTAGTCTAAATTATTATTAAATCATGATTCCTTTAAAATTTGTTTGCAGATGTGCTGTTGAGTTCATCTTCAAACAGATGTGTTTTGAATAAGATCATCCTTTATGCAGACATCAGAAGAATGAATTTGCAAAACAAAAGCTTGAATTGTGAAACAAAAAAATAAAGGCAAAGGACGATAAGGGAAGAGAGGATAACGGGCATGCTTTCCCATGGATGTTATCTACAGCAAAGTTGTACAAACAGACACTTAGGACAAGACCTAGCTTGCGGTAACACAGAAACAGTACAGAACGCTTAAGAGTAGCAATCTGTAACCTTATACTAAAAGAGACTGTGAAACTCTGATCTCACTCCATGAAAAGATATTATCATTAATTAATCAGATTGCATGTCAATGAAAATCACTAGTTCAACAATAGTATAAGTGAAATCAATCTCTTTGCAATTTCACACTTAGGTTTTACATACATAATCCAACCGCAGCAAGAATAGTCTTAATAATAATCTGTCTGATTTCTCTTCCTGGACAAGAAAAGTAGCTTTCTACTCCTGCTTCTTGATGATTATACCATTAAAAAATAAATTACTATTATCTAACAATTCCATAAAGGGCAAAAGATGAAGTCTGTATTTTTTTTTCAATTAAAAACATCACAAATCTCCTTTCAAGATCCAAGCAAAACGGAAATTCTGCATGTACAAAACCCCGTGTCACTTCTCCCATCTGTAGAAGAACATTTATTAACTTGCAAGCTAAACAAAGATCAAGGAGATGTCATTTATTTCTCAGAAGTATACTTCCATTAATATAATAAATGAAAGTCATATATGTAAAATCCAATGCAGGATTTTTACTCAGCAGTGTATCTTTCCTACAGGGCTCTTGTTCATCTGGTTAAGCAAGAACGGTTAATGTAATGTGGCCATGAGATCAGTAAGACTCTGTGAATGTCTCAGTGGACACTTTTAAATGAAAGTCTCAAGGTCTTACTCATTTAGGACATGGTCTTGCTCCACTGAAGTCAATCTGAATTTCGCTATTGATATCAGTTAGAGTAAATTAAAGTTCACTGCTCATTCCACAGATGTATTTGGCATATTACCATAGTCTGAAAGGTAATCAGGCAACGCCTATGAATCAACTACTTATCAGCAAAAGTCAAAATTACTTTAAAAAATTGAAAAAATGCTAAGGAAGTTGGCATTACTATCGCTAGTCCAGAACAATAGCTTGATGAGGTATTCTTTCTGGGTTACAAAAAGGGAGATCCAACCCTGCCAATGAAAGGGAAATAGTGACTTAAAGAGACTGATTCTCATTGAGAGTGGGATAAGCAAAGGATAGAAATTGAGCCATATATTATATTTTTAGTGAGATTTTGTTGTTGTTGTTACAGCTATTCAGGAGGCACTAAACGAACTGAAGTCAGAAGTTTCACTTGCTATGGTAGCACTAGCCTTTTCAGTTGTCGTACACTGCTCTCGTTACCAGAAAAATGGTTTTATGGTGTGGGTACCATGGCTTCCACACTGAAAACCATCACTATTTACAAAATCTGTTATTCCATAGAAGGACAGTAAGAAGACTGCAGAGTCTTTATACATGAATGTGGATTGTTGAGGACACTTTTCCTTTCTTACAGACTTACAGTCTATCTAAATTAAACCTTAGACCTTTAATATAATTAGGCATCTCAGTATTTCATGCTAAGCAATGCTGTATTCTCACTCACCCTCTAACTCAAGTATACAAAGATGATTATGTACACATACACAAGCAGCAGGAAGGATCCCCTGCCTCTAAGGTGAACCATAGAACCAAGAGAAATCATCCAAACTCCATCTTAAAAACACCTAGATTTTCTGCCTGAAGAATATGTAATTTTAAAATAAGGTATATAGTACTTTAAAATAGAACTACTTGTCTGATGCCTAGTTAAGCATCAGCTAACCTAGTTATTTTTTAAGAGCTTGCAGGCTGCAACACTATTCTAAGATGGCTCAAGCTTCCCTCTGCCCTGACAGTAAACAGACTAAAGAGAGTGAAGTCCAAAAAGTTTTCAGTGAAGTTTACTCATTCCCTCAATTTAGCAAATGTACCACATCGTTTGATTGCTTTACCTGTGAAGTGCTGTATGGCTCTCGTATGGATGGTTTTCTCGTTACTTAAACTACTGAAGTTCCTGGGTGAGCCAAAGACAGAGGGAATTCTCCTCTTATTTTCATCACTGCATGATTTAAACATGTTTTTTTTCCACTAGCCAGTAAAATAGGCTCAACTTATAGGCTCAACTTCTCTAAAACTCTAATTTCTCTCCCTGTCGTATCTCCTTTTTGCCATCGGACAATGTATTTTTCTCTGCACTGAGGCAGGTTTTCAGAAGGCCGTTCCCTGGAGCCTGTCACCTCCTGCTTCTTTGCCCCTTCTTTGGATGCCTCTGTGTTCTGACATTGGGACCAGCCACAATCTGTCTTTAAATCCCCAAGTTTACTGACCTGGATGACATTCCCCTTGTTGCCGTAGGAAATCTGAATGTCTGCTAGAGCCCACTTGTGGCAAAGGAGAACTGGGTTCCAGCACAAGGGACAGGCACAGGAAGCATCGGGGTCTTATCTCTTTCCATAGCCACCTTTGAACAGTTTTTTTTTTTGTTGTTCCCCCCTACCTCGCCTTCAGAGCAAGCACATTCTAGTTCTTTTACAACTGCAACTTAGTTTATATTCAGCTTTGTCTCAGTTTATCGACAAGCACAGTGGACAAAAACAGCAAATTTTGTATTTGGCTTTCCCAGCTAGCGGCATATGAGAGAAGAAAAGAGAAAAAAGAACAAAAAAAGGAGCTGTTTCTGAAACAGCTGCTCTTTCTTCTCTCAGTGGCTCATATGTTATCTTATCTCCAGGGGATGTAAAGAATCAAGTCCTCTGATCTTGATGAGGAGACAGGCACTCTTGTACTGTAAATTATACTTGAAATTTGGAAAATTTCAAACTAAAGAAAATCCTTCCCCTAACCCAAAATTCTTTTCTACTGGTGATACCAGTAATAACAGTGAAATGGTTATGAACAAATGCCAGTGGAACTGAGATGAGATTCAGCCAAAATGACGTCTCATTGATACAATGCCTCAAATAAATGGAAGTTTAACATTCTTGTCTATTTAACTGATTTCCTTTGTGACTTTCCATAAATCATTTCACTCCTATGACCTCAATTCTCCCATCTGCAAATGGTATGAAATACAATTTACTGGTCAAATTTAATGCTATTAAAAACTGAAAGCAAGAGCTAGCATGACAGCTTAGGCAATTTTGGATCCTCCTTTGCATTAAATACACCAGATTGCGCAGCTTTCCCTGTAGTGAAGGATTTATTTCATAAGAATGTTCAAAATCTAAATCCTCTTCCTAATGAAGTGTTAGATAAAAGGATCTTTTAGTCAAACACCAGTTAAGGAAAATGTCAAGTCTCCTTAAATTTCATTAAGCATTAAATGATGGTGAAATAAACAAACAGAAATCTTGTTTTTCAATAAATCATTATTAGTTCCTTTAATTTTGTAACATGCAATACACATGCCAATTAGTTCTTCAGATGACTGCATGGGTGAAGTCCCTTCTCTCCCTGTGCTCAAGACTGTATATTAAGCTAATTTGTTTGTGTCTAAGAACAGATTTTCACTTCACTCTTTTCTGAAACCAAAGTTAGTTTCAAACAGATAAATAGCTGCTGCTGATAAACTCAAGATGCCTTAATATCAATTTACTGAATGGAAAATCCTGCTTATTTTGCACTAATTTAGTACAGCAGTACCTGTTTAAGATCAATTCACAGCAGACTATTTCCTATTTACAGTTAATTAAAATCATGGATTTCCTGTTTCAAACAGCATATAACCGTGAAGAATTAGCTACAAACCCAGCATATTATTGACCCAGCTGGTGGACTGTCAGTCTACACCTACTGAATCTGGTGGTTCACAAAAACAACTGATCTAAGCAATGACAAAATGGCCAAAGTGGGGCTAAGAGAAAAGGAAAAAAAATAGGATGCAATTTCTGAAATTTATCTTCTCAGCATCACAGAACAGTAGAATGGCTCAAGTGTGATTTCTATCTGCAGTCTGAGGAACTGAGAGTACAGGACACTGGAGATCTTTCTTGGCAAACTTTCTTGCACCGCCCTACTTTGCTGTCTCAATTCCAGTCCTTTCCGGACCCAAAGAGAATAATACCCTAATTCTGTGCCAAGGGGATATCTGCAGGTGGCATCTGGGTTTGACCACATCCACCCACACCTTTGATGTCAGGTTTATACAAATTCATTTTCAACTGATTGTATTCTGTAGATAGAGGCCAACTCTTTAATTTTTTTGGAACACTGTTTAGTCAAGAAAGTAAAAAGGCTTGGGAACAGTTGAGGAAAATGCATTAGTAGAGTGATAGGGAGTTAAGGAGGCATCCACCTATTCATTTCTGTACATTGATTCTGAGCATTCGTGTTTGTGGTGTTTAAACTTTTAATGCCAGAGTTGCCAGGAAAGCACTCCCAACTTGGTCCAGAAAAAGTCTTCATCATGATACCAAATTCCAAGCAATCAAAAGAAAAGTTGTTCAGTCTCTCTCTTTTCTTAAACCTCATAAATGAAAGAAGATGCAAGTACACGAAGAGTGTGTGTTACTTGTGCTTACTAGTGAGTGAACTTCTTTTTCTTCCTTACCTCACCAGAAAAAAGCTAAAATCTGCTCAGCTTCATCTAAGCAACCACAGCTTGCTGAACTGCATTTTCCCAGGAAGCGTGAGTTCAAAATGCAAAGACAAGAATGATATACAAATGTAAATCTCTTCTAGGCAACAACCTTGCAGATTTCTGAACGGACATTTCCTTAGAGCTTTCTCAAATCACGTGCCAGCAAATCTTATCTCTTCATTTGCACCAAATCTTGAATAGCTTGGTGTTTCCCACCCAATTTGCCAGCAGAAGACAAGAGACAATGTATACATCTCTTTTAGAGTCTCCTCTAAAGCGTATTTTTTATTATTTTTGTATAATGAACCCAAATAAGCCAGTTGTCTGAGCACCATATATCTGGGTCATTTCAGAATTTATACTTTAGCTGGTTAGTGCTGTGAAAGATAAGATTAACAGCTTTCAGTCTGGAAGACTCCGTGTTCCCAAAAGCCCCAGAGATGCTTTTCTCAGAGCAGCACCACTCAGAAACAATCATAAGATCCAAACCAAAACTATCAATTGTGGGCCAGCAAAATAAATAGAAGACCTCTGTATTCCCCAGACCAAACACCAAGTGAGGACTGACTCTAGGCTGCCATATTTTAAAATGTTTCACTGAGGTTTAAGAGATTCACGAGACTTAAAAGGCAAACAAAAAATTTCAGTTTACAAAACCAGGTCTGAAAAATCAGAGTTTACATAATGTAGAGATTTTAGACAGTGTCCCACTTCGTTACTAGCATTTTCTTTGACACACAAAAAATTCTCATGCGACTTCCCTGCAGGTAGGGAGCTGTGTGCAATCCCAGGTGTTGGGTTACGGTTCCTATTTGGCATATGAGCTGTTGAAGGATCCTGCCTTCCCCCTCGCTGCAAGGCCGAGGGGATGCTGCTGGTGTGGCAGGCAGCCCTCGTCCCCGACACCGAGGGCACCTTTGGCAAAGCGCTGCCTCGTGACGGGCAGCAGCCACGGCTACCTGCCCTGCTGGCCTAGGGCACTCGTCCGCATCTCCCTCTGCTGAAATGATTCCTGTGTCACTAAGATGTCATTTTACTTATATCCTTTTATAGCCAGCAATAAAGCTTCCTTTTCTTCACCACCCCCCATCCCAAGCAGTGTTAAACTCTCCCCAGGTTGACATTTAAATAATTCTGCTTTTCCTGGGATAAAGATTTATTTGAACATCTATACCCACCTGTCTCATATTCACTTCTTCGTTTGACACTAACAGTGCTTGAAGATATTAACTGCACTGAATGATAAGTATATAATTAATGTAATAATCACAGTGAATGTACATTCACTAGGTTTAAAAAGAAGTATCTGCAGTCATCTTTCACAACAGAAATTCTTAATTCATGCACAAATATTAGTTCATGTGGTTTAAGATTATGTTCAGAAGGCATCTTTTTGTGAGAGCCCCATACAGAATTAAGCATCGTAAGGGTTCTGTTCTGCACTGAGCTATTGAAAATTCATTAACACTATAATCTCTCGGGGGCATGGGGTTGTATTATTTCTGAAGAAATAGAGACTAAAGTAAGCTTGTTGTGTTTTAAAATTACTTAAAAATCCCTAGATTTTTTTTTCAGCATGAGGGCTTCAATTCACATTCATGGGTAAATTACTTGGTGTAGCTAAAGCAGATAGTATCCCCACCATTCCCCTTATCTCGCATGCAGACTATGCCTTCCTCACAGGCACGGCTGGACAAGTTCTGTATCTGCTTGCTAGCTACGTAGCTTAAATTAATTGAGTGCATTTATATAATCTGCTGCCAACTGGAGTTCACATGAAGAGGCAGGACTGCAGCTGGGGTAGAGCAGTGGGGGTTGCGTATCTCATTCGGCCGTCCCGGTGCGGGCAGAGAGCCGGGGCTGCTCGGGGTTGTAGGTGTCTGGGCTAGCGGGACGGCAACCCAGCAACAGCAGCTGCTGCCCGTGAGCTCTGCTCCAACACAAGTGGGTTTTTTGGTTCTGCTCAAGCTCATTTGTGCTGGCAGTTCGACACACCTGGCAAAGCAATAAAACCCGTGGCACAAAAATGCCCTACGAGAAGAGGTGGCTGAGAGGCAGTGGCCAGATCCCCTGCTGCTGGGATATGCCTGAGCTCAGGCAGGAGAAGGGCAGTTCTCCAAGGCTCTTTAATTGCCTTAATAATTATCAGCGCTCTGATGAACTAGCTCAGCTTAGGTCAGTTTTGAGGCAGCTCTACAGCACTAGCCAATGGGCAAATTCAAACATAATGGAAAGGGATATGGATACAAGGAATTTGCCATAGTGCCTATTTTCCCTGTGTATCTTATTAAAAGAATGCAATTAAACTAATAAATGTATATAAACATCAATGCATATGCTGATATTTAGATGACGTAACATACTTCAGTGTAGAGGACTACCCTGTTTTTGTTCTTTGAGAGCTTGAAACTACTTCATTTATCTCTACCTTGTTTTCCAACATAACTTATTTATTTAAAGTATGTCAGGGGAGAAACCTCATTTGTAAGGACATTTTCCAATTAACTTCCTTAATTAAAAGTAAAAGTTAGACTCAATTGAATTGTAAAGTTTTATTATTTAAAACTGCAAAAGTCATAGCTTTTGGGAAACAAGCTAGAAGAGAGCTAGGCAAGCGCTATTAGAAATGATCTCCAAGGGCTGCAGAATAGTTTTTGGCATTCTGAATACTGGCTTATTTTTGCAGGACTATTTTGTTTGCTCCAAAAAGTTTTTTACGCTGCTAGGGACTTACTGCTCCCTTTGGGTTCTATTTGTGCTATAAGTAAGTGCTTACATGCTCTTACAATACATACACTTAAAACCATTGGCTTTAATGAGTTTTCAGTTCTGTTTGGAATGTGAATCTTTAACAAGAGTTTCTGCGTTGATCCAACTTTGTGCACTTGTGCTAGAATCCACTAGGATCATAGTACCTGCTGCTGCAGCACTAATTCCAATGTCTGTCATTCAGGAAGGTATCTTTTGAAATCAGTGTCAAAACCCACAATCTCAGGAGCAACCATGACTTCATTTCAAGTCCAAAGAAATCCTTAATTAAATTATTATGAGTCCTCAAAGTTGTATTTTTGAAATTAAACTAGACTCATGAGTAAGAACATAGAAATCTCAGTGCATTGTGTCTGACTTGGTGATCAATTAGAAACAGATTTCTCTAACTGAATAGTTCACAAGTGCCAGAGAAATGTTTAAATCTGAGTACGCACAAAAAGATGATTGCAAGCTACTTAAAGCAGTAAAATTCTTATTTCCCTAACACATTTATTCCAAGTGAGTGATTGGACTCTTTGTGGGTGCAGTTATTGTGGATGTAGGATGTGCTGAGTTATTGCAAACTTTCTCTGAGAAGCATCAGCGCTTTATATGAGTGTACCTCAATATTGGCAGTGCTAAAACAGAGTTCAGCCCTTATGTTGAAAAGGTGATGTCCAGTGGACTATAATGCCCTTAAGGCATGGAATTACACTTTATATTTCAACATTTGTTATTTTTCCTTTTGTATTTGGAAGCTGCATTCCACAAGCCAAATCCTAATCCTCAGACACATGCAGATAAAAGTCTACTGGAAGTAGTGTGACTTTTATCATCTGCCATATGTGTAAACATATGCCTAACTCCAAATTGCATCCTAACCATCTCATAACAGCTTCACACAAATTTTAAGCAGCAGTTTTCTCTCCTTTAGTATTCTGCTCATAATATTTAGCTAATTTAGTGTAAAGATTATTTCTGTATTTAGCATCATAAGAGAGAAACAGAAATAAGCATATGTGGCTCAATACATTTACTGTATAAAGGGTAATTTCTATGTTCATATAAAATGCTTTTAGAAATAATTAAAAAGAAAAGCTGGAAAGTCGGATAGGGCCTCGCTGTAACTGAAGAAACAAAATAAACACAAATTTTGAAGACAGCTAGTTCACAGTACGTGAACATAGATTTTCAATTAGCATGCTTGTGCACAGACAACAGCATCGCACTCTCATGTTGTAGCAGCGGCGCTAACCGCGCGAGTCACCCTGGGAGGAAGGCGGGATGAGGAGACCTGGTGGCCTCCACACTTGGTAATGGTTTAGAATGAAAATGTTTCCTCCGGCCAGGACAACAGGAGAGTGAAGTTCTTTGCTAGACCCATTCTGTAGATAACATGGAACCTGGAATCCATAAAACTGCTGCTCCACTTATTTTGTTTTCCATGCAAGGGAAACTCTGACTTCATTGCTAGTGCAGTCAACTAGGAAAACTTGAGTAGACCACAAAACTCCGTGGGATTAGTGGTTTCAAAGCAGGACTGGGAATCATCAGACTGGGATTCTAAATCTGTCATGCAGACATGTCATTCCGCAAGATGCTTAAGCCAAAGACTTCAAGCACTGACACCTAAAGTACGTAATGCTGTGAAATACCGAGTTAACTACGCACGCGGGCAAGTCTTTAAGTACATGAACAATGCTGTAATGTTTGAGTTGGAAGCAACACAGGGAAATTTTATTATACATTGTTTTTCTTTCGGAATTTTCTATTCATTTCACATTTTAGACCCACAGTTTTAAAACTTGTGGCCACACTTGACTTGACATTTCAACTTACTTACAAGTATTCTCTGTTTGCTGGGTTAGGCTTCAGAGGCTTTTAAAGGTGAATGCTTCAAGGTGTAAGTTTCCTCAAAACACATGCTTGGATAATACCCAGAATCTCTCTTTTTTAACAGCTATTGACCACAATGGAGCATTTTCATTTTATTTGGTGTCTTCAGCCTCATTTATTCAGCCACCCTGAATCTCAGTGAATCCTTAGTTATTGAAATTTAGATTATACATAGAGATTTAAAAAATCCCTGATTTGTAACTAAATCTAGCTATCACTGAAATCCAGCAGATTACCTAACTGGCAATTGTGTCCATACAGATTTCCCGGAATTAAAAAAAAAAACCAAACTTTCAGATTTTCCCGTAAAATATACTTGCAAATGCAGGTAACCCTCCTGTAGTCTCTGCTCAGTGGACCAACACTGTTACCAAGGTCACCTTTACAGAGTTATATTTGCATCCAGCTGACGTTGATTCATGTTGCCAGATGGCTAAGGACAAAGCACAATCGCTCAACACAATGTGTGACCTACTTACACGCCTAACAATCTGCTCCTTAATTCTTTGTAAAAGCATGGAGACTTTGATTAAAATTTTAATTTTGCTTCATAGTTAGTCCACATGTGGTATGTACATTTTGCATACCAAATACATCTGGTCCAACAGGGCAGGAGGGTATGATGCCTCCAACTTATTCCTAAAACAGGGCATAGGAATGCGTGTCATTTTCTTATTTCCTAAAGGCTCTCTCAAAAGTAATTACAAGTTATTGCTTTACATATCAACAAATAATGAAGTGCCCAACACTCTCATGCTGGCACCATATAGACAAATAATGACAGCAACGTAAGTCAGTTATAAAAAAGAAGAATGAAAACACGACACAAAAGAAATTCATGTAGGGTTTCCAATCAACTATATGCAAAGTTGTAGGAAGGTTCTCAGTTTGTGCTCACAGGCTCATATGTATGTCTACATGATAAGCAATTTTTTGCCTTAACTACTATGTGAAGATACTCAAGAATATTAGATATGGCACTTGGTCAGCATAAGAGAGATTCCCCAAAGAGCCCCAGGCGTAACGAACACACTAACTATCTGACTGAACCAGACCCACGGTCTACTAAAGGCCTGCACTCTGTCCTTGCCCTTGGCTAGGACCAGATGCAGTATAAGAGATAAGAGCTCCAGAGGAGACACAAAATAATCTTCCCCTTCAAACAGTTCATCCTTTTTCTGATCTCTAAGAGTTTAACACTAACCTAAGTCGTGCAGTTACAGTTTTGATATCTCTTTCAAAGCATTTGCCAGCAACAATTTCAACTCAGAAATTTTTCATTTCCCCATCAGTCTCCAAACTCCTCCTGACTCCTCTTGGCCTTGACAGCTTTTCAAGGGCTTAGCACCTACAGATGAACTCACACTGCTAAAAGGACTGAGCAGGCAGCATCTCCTGCTGCAAAAGCTCCCGGCCGGGCCCTCAGGAGGATTTAGCACAGTTTACACATAACTTGATGTCTAAATGAGAATCCTTGCTGAAAACTAAATGCTTTTCTCCAGACAATGGGAAAGGAAAGCAGAAACCAGAAAGCCCTCAGAGAAACAGGTCTAATGTGATGTTACAGATTGAGGAGGAGGTGATAAGACTACTTGGGAAATCCCATCACATATCAATATTACACATGGAGGGGAATGTGAGAAGGCAAAGCCAAACATGGGAAAAGCACTTTTATCACCCAAACGCAGACAGTGCTGTAAGGTGATTTTAGATAACAAAGTAAAGACATTGCCTAGCAAAAAAATTTACTGATAAGTTATTAGTGAACAAAGATCTGAAGAGTTAGACCCAGGCAAATCCTTACTTACATTATATAAAAATAAACACTAAGAACTCAGGCTAAAGCATGCTGAATACAGGAGGGATTGCTGCCTAAGTTTATTTTCCATTTATAGCTCTTGTGAGTCTAATTTTGTTTAGCGCAGGGGATTCCCTCCCTCTCTCCATGGCTCTGCAAAGTTTTCTTGCCAGCAGCATCACAGCAGTCACAGCAGGGAGCACAGGAATGTTGTGACCATGCGCAGCGACTGCCATGTGCACAGCATTGCTTGTACCAAGAGGTTCCCAGACTGGACAAATTCCAGGTCTGAGTGAAAGACAACAGTATGTATCTCATAAAAAAAAAAAAAATTACCTAGACAACACGCCTTAGCATTCTGCTCCTCTGCTTTAACTGAAATCTTGAGAAAGAAAATAGTGTATAGATATGGAATCTTAAGGAAGCACAGCGTTAAAAAAAAAAGGATTTCTCTAATTCCTGAGGAAAGCTCATCAGTTCTGGAAAAATTATTCGTCATCCCTTTTTAAAATTAAATATCACAGAAATCCTCTTTCTCTTTTTAAATCAAAGGAAGCCAACCTTCAGATTTTTAAGCCAAATCTTCAGGTGTAAATTGGAACTTTTACTATCCCTAGAAGAGTAATTTGATTTTAAAATACTTATTAATCTGTAGCAATTACACTACCATGATTATGATTATTTTAATGAGAGTTCTTCCCTCACACAAAGCACAAGTATCCTTGTCCTGAGCACTGTGGCAGCAGCATCTAGTAGAAGCCGATGTTTTGTGGTGCAGGTCTAGATCCCGTCATTATGTCCATCTGGGTGGACCCAATTTCAGGATTTCTGTGCTTTTTATACAGAGTGCCTTCAATTACAGGCAGCAAATGCACAGTAGAATGCCTGTTTTAGTTGTGGCCAGTGACCTAGTTACAACTTTAAGGTTGCATATTGACCTTGATGCTAGCAAGGCTCCCACAGCTTTACATAGCCAGAGACCTGCGCATCCTTCTCCTTTGCCCTGTCATATATATATTTTTTTAACTTAAGAATCTGCGGGGAGACAGAAGTGCCTGTTTGACTTGCTGTTGTGGAGGGAAGAGGCAAAGGTGTCCAGGAGGGCTGTGCTCTGCCTGGCAATGGTTTGCTCTTGGTATAGCCCACAATTTTAAGCGAGATGCCACAAAAAACAAAACATAACTTAATAGAAGCTCCTTCAATAAGAACAGAGGAAACAGAGATACATCCCTCTGACCTTACTTTTGCTGTCAAGTCCATTGATTTTTTTTTCTGTTTGGCTTAACTTAAAAATATTACTATCTTGGAGAGAAAATAATTTTTTTTTGTGATTATGCTAACAATACTTTGAAGAAAATAAAGGCTTCTTTGGGGAAGTGTGTATTTAAGAAAACAAATCCATTTAGCGACAGTATACTTGCTCTTCAGAGCCTTCAGACAGTAATTTGCAACTGCTTTGTGTGCTCTGTAGCTCAGTGTTTATATATGGACTATACTCACACATTTACATGGAGTTACATGCAACTCCAAACTTGAAGAATTCTCATCACGGCACAAGACATCTGTCAGTGTGTCAGGTCTCCCTGGCAGATACACACTTCTTATGTTCTTTTAAAATGGTGAAGTGATGGAATACTTTTCAATCACAGAGAAAGCAAAGAAAGCAGCCTAGATAAAAAAAAACCCTAAATTTAAAGAAGCAGAACCACTGATTCAAAATGTTCGGATTTTGTCCCTGTCATTTGTAGGAAATAATAACAAAAATAAAGTAGCAACCTTGAACTCTTTATGGTGGGTGATTTTTAATGAAGCTGTAGACTACCTGATGTAGATACAACCATTTATTTTTAAAACTCCACTTGCATTTAGAATTTAACATCAGAGCTCTGATTGTCCTTGACTGTTCTATTTGAGTTGAAAATATAGATAGCAATGACAATTTGAGGTTACTTGATGGGCATTAGGTATTATGTTTTAATCGTATACTCTAAAGTGCAGAGAATGTTACAAAATACCATTAGTTTTACTACTCAGCTGTGGTTTGAGACAATCACGAAGCAATCACAGAAGGGAAAAGTGTCTTAAATAGCATGGAAGTGGGCTAAACCCAGAACAGCAATACAATCGAGCAGTTTTGTCTGCTTTAGTGTTCTGCTTTCTTTTGTTTTCTTGGAAGAGTGGATGGATCATATTCAGGATAGGTCTTTATTTAAGGAACACAGCACACATCATAAATTAGAAAGTGTAAATATTTAAGGTTTTGTTGAAAGTGTACACAACCAATCCATTATGCCTCAACTCCTTTTTCTAGGCAATGGCTACAATAGATGTCCTTAAAAATGATCACTTTATATAATACTGGCCAGAGACCAAGAGAAAGTCAGTTTCCATAATGCTGCCCTGCAGAATCCTTTATTTCAAAGTGCCACATGGAACATCTAAATTAAGTCACAGAAGCAAAAAAATCTGTGGCATTCCAACCCTTTGCTTGGGCATACACTTCATGGCCACACTTTGTTAATCATACTGGAGCTAAACAGAGCTATTCACCAATCACTAAATCAAATGATCAGTTGCTTCAAGCTGCCCACCCTGATGCCAGCTCTCTTCAGAACTGCACTCTTGACCACAAGTCTAGATGTGCTTTTAGGGTTATAATGAGGAGTATGCCAGAAGAAAAAAAACTGCCCAAGTTTCATAGCCAACTAGCAGAAATTTCCAAGAGCTCCCAATTTGGACATGGCTCAGAGTAGAGCAAAAACACAATCAAAACCAGTCTCTGGATGCAGCAAGAAAGTGCCTGAAGCAAACTATAGGTCAGAGAGTCTACAAACAAACCACAAAAGGACAGTAAAGTACGAAGGTAAAGGGGAGAGATCCAGCATATAACATCATCAAAACCAACAAAAACCCTGAAAAGACCTTTTTTTCTTCTCTCTCTCTACAGAATGAATTTCCGAATTAAGAATCATGGTGTGTCTACCCTGTGTTATTACCAGTGTATACATATAGTACATAAGTAGTATAAGTTTTCAGATTTTTGTTTTTTTTCCCTCCAGTGTCTGTGAAGCTGCTCCTGGGCACTTGAAAGCACTGCGATGGTTTTCTCAGAGGTGCAAGTGCTGATCCATCCCGATCACCCACCCATAAAATGCTTTCCTCTGCTTTCATATCTTGTCATTTACTGGCAGCTGTGAACTTGATGTATCATCTCTGTGAAACTCTACTTGGGGAAGCAATAACACTTGTTTTTTGAAGTGACGGGGAATTATCTTAATTTGTTTCCTCACACATCCAGAAAGCTGAGTATGGGAGACGGTTGCACCTGCGCTGTGGATTGTAGAGCTGTCCAATGCACTATCATCCTGCCTTTAAACACCTCTTTAGCCATCATCTTAATGCAAACAAAGGGAAACTCTAAAACCTGTACCATGGTCTAGGTCAATCTTTTCTATGGAAAGCTCATGAGGGAAGGCCTGAAAGTTCTCTGCAAAAACTGCTGTACAAAAACCATCTTCTCAGGTGTGTCTTCAGAAGTGAGTGGCTATGTATTATGACTTTTTAAGCTTATGTGGAATTGCAAACTCTGCGTTCATATGGAGGGCCTTTTCTGTTTGGAACCTGAAACTCTCACTGGTTCCAGAATTTGTGATCAAATTTCTAGAGAACGTGCCATCTTGAACCTTGATACTCCAGCCTTTCTCATTTCTCTTTCAGTAAAGCAATGCTGTATAACCTTCTGTGGATCATCAGCAGCAGTAGCTGAAACTTTGTTCCTGCTTAAAACACTTTTGAAGGCTAATCAGCTACTCAGAAGCAAAACACACAACTTTTGTTATTATTGTATTAAACAGCACCCAAACAGATCCATTTAATATATTATTTTTTCAGCTGTGTAAAAGATGTTCCATAAGAACATGCATAATATCATAATTGAAAGTGGAGAGAAAAACTTGATTTATACCTCTGATTGTAAGTTCTGCACCATAATAAATCAAAAGACTGATGAAATAGCATTCTTCTTCGTAATAAAACCCTTTCTTATTTAAACATCCACATTACTTTTTTAGATTCCAACTCTTCGTAATTTTTGAAAGGAAATGGAATACCTCAAATGATAACAACACTTAACTGTCCCATGCTGAGGATACACAATGGAAATGGCTCAGATATGAACTGATCAATTTATGTTTGCTTCACAAGTTGCCAGCCAGAATATATACCAATGTGTGCAAAATAGACATTGTAAGATTCACTTCTGCTCTCTGTGGATAAGACAGACCAAGGAAGCAGAAGCAATATATGCTTATTGCAAGGTACAACTTAAAGAGTTACCAGCATGTTAATTTCCATACTTTCCTAACATGGCTGGCTTTAGCTTAAGCTAAATTCAGGTCCAAATTTCTGGTTTTAAACTTCAGATTTTTTTTTTGTTTTTTGGAACAGTACTAAATTAATGAGATGAAAACTTAAAACATTTAATCTTTTATTTTTTCTTCTTTTTTTAATTATTATTAAAAATACTGTATGTACAGCAGGAATTCAAAGAATTCAACTGCTATTTCTACTGATTTGAAAGCATGCAATTTAAACCATATATTTTGTTTTATATTTTAACTCAGATTCCTCAGTATATTTGGGTACTTTAAGCTTCTCTGGAACAGCATGAAATACTCAGGGCACATTGGTCCTGCTTTGTAATCTCAGGCAAACAAGCAGCTGAACATGCCTTCCAAATTTCATCTTATTTTTGCATGTTTGTGCATTCCCTTCCACAACAAGACCTACCAGCTGTCAACATCCTTGCTTTCTAGTACATTCTCTACTATTTTCTTCTTTCTATTCTTAATGTTTTCTGCTCCCTAGGAGCGGAAGAATATTTTCTAATGAAGCTAATCTTTTTTTTCAAACTCATTGTCTACCCTCACTACTAAAACAGAAATAAAAACTTTGGCTGCCTTAGCAAAGATGATGCTTCCTTTGCTGGTTGTCTGCCCATTATGAAGGAAAGGAAGATAACTGAGGACATGTGAAAGGAAATGTCTTAAGAGGACCTCATTTGGCTCTTTCCTGAATGGTTTTGCTGAATGCATCTCTTTTGCAAAAACCCATGCAAAAATAGCAGCAGGTAGAAGAAGAGTACAAAAAGGCTGAATATTCCCTAGCTAACAATATGCTTTTGTACTGATAGGTATCAACAGTATCAAACTTTTAAAAACGAACTACAGAATAAACTGTATTTCCACGAGTCAGTTGTGACTGAGATCCAAAAAAAAAAAAAAAAAAAAACACGAAAAAGTGAAAATTACTTATATGCCACTACTTGATCTGACCCTGTTTGTGTATTTTCTCTCAGTATGCTGGAAGTATCATTGATATAGAAGGCCAAATAAAGAAGCAGTTTAAAAATACTGTTATGTTTAGCAATGCCCTAGTAATGAGGAATGCTGAAAAAAAAGCAGCAACAGTGTGATTTCAGCTATTGAATAAAATTTAATAAAACCTCTTAGACATGCACAACTAGAATGATTACAGACACATTGCCTGCTGTTTATGGCACCAGATAAATTTCAAACGATAAAAAAGGCTAATATTCAACACTTACCACGATGCATGTGGTAATGCTGCATGCAAACATCTGGCTGTGAATATACGTAACATTTTCAAAAGGGCATTGCTCAAGTATTTTAAAATGGCATTTGTGTTCATAATTTTACCTATATCTATTTAGTAACTCTGTAATCTTGCATGCAATGGTCAATTCATTAGGAAAGTGATGTACAGTATTTAATCTTCTGGCGATAGAATTACCTACACACCACACTCCTTGATGTATGTGTTAGGAGATGAAGCCCCCAGTCTAAATCAGCACAACTGTCTGAGCTATTCTAAAAACCTTGATCTGATGAGTTGGATATTTTTAAGTGCAATAACCAAAACCAATAAATATAAAACTTAGAATTTACACAAATTTCAGCAATATATCATAAGTTATAAAATAGGAAAGGATACAAGTTTGTAATTTATGCTTCTTATCAGTAATTTTTAGTAAAATAACAAAACCTTCCATCTCCAAAGAAATAAAAAGCCTCCAATCCATTCTTACCACTGCTTCCTGAATTCACTGAGGCTCTGCAGACTCTTTCCAGAGGGAAATCCAACACAGAGCACTAGTGTCGAAGCTGCAAGTCTCCTACTACTGCTCTGAGTGCATACATAGTTAATTACAGACTCACCTTGGCTTAACGAAACCACTTCCATCGTGGCACATGATATGTTTCCAAAACCCTTAATACCACTGTTTGAGAAACCAATACTGCCTGTACAGTAATTTGTCTGCTGTAAAATGTGACAGCGGGGACAACAAATCACTTCACAGGACCTTTCCTTTGCAGTAGCAGAGAAAGTCTAGTCAACTGCACCTCAGCTTGCATTGCCAAATTTGGGCTATAAAAGGGTACAGGAAAGAACCATGAGAACATGGAAGCTGGTGAAGGTCTGACTTCCAGCAATGAGGAAGAGAAAGTGCTTCATCTGGTGGGGACTAAGATCCAGGGAAATCTCAGTTGTGGGTTACTGAGGAAGGAACAGGACACTCCTGTGTCTAGAGACAGGAATCTCCCAAGAGCAGAAACCTGATTTTAGAAAAATATAATTCACAGTTTATATGGCATAATTGTGGTATATTGTATAGAATATACAGATTATCCTAACAAAGGTACTTAGATAAAGAGGGTAGATGAAGTGGTATCAAGTAATGCTTTGAGGGCATCTTTCATAAAAGAAAAACCAAAAAACAACAAAACAAAACAAACAAAAAACTAAACCCAAATTGTCACTATTTGTATAACATGGATAATACATTTATCATATGACATAAAGTATTATTAATACTGCATGTAGTCATGGGCTTATGCCCCAGACAATAACTTTGCACGGATATCTGAAGGAAAAACAGAAGCCTTGCCCTGAAAAGCCATCATAAAGCTTAATGGAGAACATTGCTTCTAGTGGAAGCTGTGCAAGGCCATTTACCATCAGGAAAACAATCAGTAAGTGACCACAGAAAGGACATTTGTAAGTACCTTCTGCATAGGGAGTAACTCTGCAAGTCACAATAAAGTTAACAAACCGATACAAGATACTGGAGATTTTTTTCACCATATTTTATCCACTCCAAATGCAAAACGTTTTATGCATCTTGTGAACTAGCTATAGTGGTAGCAGATTGTTTTTCTGAGATACCATTCGACAACAATAAATCTGAGAAGGGTTTAAGAAAGGGGCTAATCAGATGAACACTAAAGACAGCAGCATTAGCATCAAGGTGCTAATTAAGAAAATCTTGCACTTTGTGGGCAAAGAACATTCAAAGTGCTCATAGTCCTTCAGCAAAAGATGGAAATCAAAGTAAAAAATGGAGTTCACATCACACAATCTCAATTAGCCTCGATTAGTTACTGTAAATGTAGCAGCACAACTACAGGAAAACACAAGTATGGTGCATGTACAGTAATTACATAGGTAGGAAAACAAGAACTCGAACATATTTTGTCTTCATGAGCAAAAATGGACTATCATCAGAGTCCAACAGAAAAAAAAAAAAACCCTCAATGTAAAAAGCAGAAAACGTGTTTCACTGCTGTAAAAACCAACACGTGTAAGGAAAGTCAAATAAAGAACTTATCACTATCAATGTGAACTTTGCTAGAAGATGTTCTCAGTTCAAGAGTGTTGGGCAGTGTGATCTTGGAAGAGCAGCGAAAAGGGCTTGAAAGGCAGGACAGTGACTGTACCTGAAAGTCTGGGAAGCAGAAGCCTGTCAGGGAATAGCTGGTTAGAAGATCTGGTGGAGACAAAAGAGCAGGGACAGAGACGGAGGATTTGGAAGAACTGACCAGCACTGTGCTGGTGAGAAACAGAACAGAGGCAACTAAAACAGTTATTTACCACTCTGACAAGAACAGCATCCTCTTCTCTAGGAACACACTCTGTATGCCTCTTCTGGACCCCAGGATAAAAAGTGTTGGAGGAGGATGGTCTATTGCTCACAAATATAGGCAGGAGTAAACCTGGGGTTGTGGGACAGTTGTTTCTACCTTAGGTTTGACCCAAACAAATTAGACTGCTGCCAGGGCTCCAAAGAAGCTTCCTGACACTCTCTTTTATCCATTTTCTCTTTATTGGGCCTTCATTCTCAAGATAAAGCTTGCTGATGTCTACCTCTTTTCTTTTTAACTGTTATATATTAATTTCCAGATTATAATGAAAATAAGTTATCAAACAGAAATGGAGGAAGCAGGAAAACCCAATTCAGAAATGACAGGTACAAATCATTTATTTAAGAAGTGACTTTTGAAAAGCTGCATTACAGAAACCGAAGGGAGAGGAGACAGCCATATCTGTAAAGGCACTGGTTAACTGTACTGCAAGGAACCACATGCTGATTTTTATTATAACTCTGTTAGGGCACTTAGATAATCCCAGGAAGCAGGAATTGCAGATTGATAAAGCAAATGAAAAATACCATTTCCAATTAGAAAATTGAAAAACAAAGTGATTGGAAGGGAAGAATACATGACATGAATACATGAAAAAGTAATGTTAGGCAGTATGGCTTAGGTAGATATAGTAATGCAGATTTCTTCCATTACTGAATGGACAGAGTCTATGCATTAACTGCGAAGTCATGGAGATAATGAGTTCATCATAAAATTTTGATATTTCACCCACCTTTTCCTCTCCCATTCCATCTCTCTGGTTTGCGACCTGCTATTATTCAGCAGGTATTAAGCTTTGGGATGAGGATGGAACTACATCTCCTTCTGTGTGAGAGGATTCAGAAGGAAAGAGGTATTGCAAAGGCTCTCTCCCCGGGGTAAACAGTCACTGCAGTCAGCTGTCTGAAAACACAATTTAGCTAAAAGCTAGTTCACACTAAATCCCTCTCCTCAACCTTTCTCTTTCCTGTGTATTTATTGTCATTTTTACATTTTTATACAGCTTATCTAAATACCTCGTAATCTTGAATGCACTTATCCTAACAATTCCCTGCAAAACCAAGAAGTGTTTATAGCGTAAGTATGGCTGAAGGTTATTTATATGGTCTAACTTAGACACTGGAGCTAAAAGTTTTATTTTTATGTTTCCTACTGAACTAAAAGAAAAAAAAAGGGGGAAGAGGGGAGGACAGGTTTTGCTTAATAAGCTGATTTGCTTATTAGTTGGACACGTTCAAGCAGAGGCTCCTTTCTTAGCAGTGAGGAACATGGGCTCCTTTCTTAGCAGTGAGGAACATGTACTGATCTTAGTGCCGGGTGGTGGCCCGTCTCGGGTACATCAGTCTAGATCAATGTGACATTGCACCTTTAACTCCTATCTGCACATGGCCTGAGGTCTCCCTCCTTCTGCAATTCTTTCCCCATGGTCTCCCCTTCTTATCTTTTCAGAAGGGAACCACACTAGGAAGTAGGCAAATTCAGAGGACAGAAAATAATCTAGGCATTGAATCCTACTATAATTGACAGAAAGGTGATCATGATGGTTTTAAAATAACTAATACAATTTCATGATACTGCATTTTACAAACTGCAAGTTGTTCCAAGCTAAATTTTTAATGTTTTCTAAAATAATATAATAAATAGGTAGGGTGCTGGTGAAAAGAACAGGCTGTGAATAACTGTAATTTAGTAGACGCAGCCAGAATGGATACATCAAAATAATCTCTTCAAACACAGCATGTGCATGTTCTTAACATACCTAGTGTGCACATATGTGTATGCATAAACAGATATTTACTTTTAGATATATATGAACTCCAACACATATATTCTTGAACATAGACAAATGAACTGTATCTATTCTATATAAAATGTTCTTTCCCTTTGACTTCAATTTGTAACAGCTAGGTGAGTATAAATGAAGTTGGGGTAGCAGCATGACTCATTAGCAATGCTTCAGCTTTCAATCATCAGAATGATGCAAGGAAGACATCTTTGTGACATCAGGTCACCAATCCATGGCCCATTCGGCTATCTCAGAACAGCTGTGCTGATCTACTAAAATTTAAGCATCACACATGGAGGAAATTGCATATATTTCAATTATTTATAGACCACCCACAGCTATGGCATCCGTCCTTGCTCCCAAACCTTTGAAGATGTGAATCTCAGTGTAACCAGATATCAGATGCACTGTAAATATTATAATTGTATTCTCCTATAGGATACATTATTATATGCATGTTGTTTGTTCTATGATCCGTATTTGCAGAATATGTTTTGCAAAGAGGGGGTAATACTACTGTATCACATGAATTAGCTTTCCTTTTTTTATCTCATCTTAACTAAGGTCCTTTTCTTCTGTCAAGCAAGGTTTAGTAGGTTTTAAAAATCAAGGTTTCCCGGATTTATATACCAAGAGTATTTTTTTAACAATAACTAGCATTTACTTGTTTGTCTGCCATCTCCTCTTCTTTAAGAAAAGGATAAAAGAAACCAAATAAAATGCAAAATATTACTGGAAGCTCTCTTTGTCTGAATAATAAATAGCATGGTGTGAATAACTGATCAGGTCCCACAGCAAAAAACAGGGATGGATTTTGACATAGAGAGGTTTAGATTTATTCATGCTGAAAACACAAAGAGTTTTCATGTTGTATCTTGTGAATTGCAATCTCTAACTCCAAAACACTGTATCTTTTTGGCCCCTTCACACAATAGCATGGCAAAGGAGATGGTATATGGGCTATTCATGAGGGAAAGAGGGAAATTCATGCTATGAGCCTTCTATCAGCACTCCTGCACTCAGCGTGTGTAGCTTGTGCTCTGCCTGCAAAGATTCAGATGCATTTTGCATAGCAGGGAATGCCCCAGCCTCTCAGAGGTGCTAGCACTGTTCCAAAGCAATATGCAAGGGGCCAAAGAGGAAGAGTGAAGGAAATGCTGTGGGCATTGATGTAAGTGTTAGGCTGCGAGGGCTTCAGAGTGCATTTCAAGAAAAGAAAAATCAACTATTTTGACTAAAAAAGAGCAGAAGCAACCAACTGCAAGAAATCTTCCCTGTGATCTACATTATGGTGATTAGGGCTGTCTGGGGGGTAGGGCAGCTCAAACCCCTCAGTCTGAGAAAGAGAGTGAGTTCAGGATCCTGCATCTCAGGTAAACAATTTACTCCCCCGGTTTCTATTAGTTCTTTTTCTCTTTCTCTCTCTCCACTTCTTCCCCTGAATATCAGATCATTTCCCTCTGTCCAGAGGACACTATTTTTCAAATTCATCTGGATGTACTGGAACCACATTTTGGATGTGGGGAACACATTATTTACCAAAAATAGATTTCTAAGACTTAGTTTTGGCACTACAAGGCTGCACAATTGAGCACAACCTTCCCACTCTGCAGACTTTTTATTGCAGGAATATCCTTCCAGCTCTGGGGAGCTGGCGCATGTGAAACATGACAAAGGGGGATGAACACAACAGAGAACCCAAAATCTGACAAATTAATGACTCTCATTCTGGTGGTGGGGGGGGGGAGGAATTAACTCTGACCCAAAACAGCGAGGACATCTCGCTGGGAGCAGCGGTGCTTGGTAGACACCATGCCCTAATTGAGGGGTTGTCACAGTGACCCTAGGCCCCACCAACGCTCTACAGTAATGAATTGTGTTCAGCCGACACCCCTGACTTCCCTTTGGAGGCCGACTTGGGAGCGCCCTGAGGGCAGCACTCTGAGCTCCCTGGTGTCACTGGTTGTGTGCGCGCCCACGTTGCCACGGGGAAGGCGCACGGCCACCTCCTGTGATACAGGCCGCTTCCCAGGCCTCTGGTTTCTCTCTCCTGATATCAAACTTGCCGCTTAGCTCCATGCTGGGGACAGCAGCTCTCACAGGGGTGAAGCAATCTGCATGTGCTCCACCATCACTCCTTGACCTTCACCTCAAAAGCAAAGCTATAGCTTGCAGACATGAGGAGCATGTCAGTTCTTCAGCAGCTCCTCCCTTTGGAACTGCCTTTTATTTGAAAGAAACACTATTGAGCGGAATGCTCAAGTTTCTGTATTCATCAATAAGGGGGTTTCTCCACAGTTTGGCTGAAGAGCAGGACAAAGGGAGGGGAGACTGAGTGGAGCCATGAGCCCAGAAGGACAAAAAGAGCCATCTGCAAGGAGATGGGGGCCTTTACAAAGGAGGGAAATAGGGCAATTGCCCCACATTCTTCAGCAAGGGGGACAAAGGAGTTGGTGAGCTCAGGTGAGAACAGATGGCGGGAGGCCGGAGTTCGGTGTAGGCGGGCCGGGAAGGCTGCAACTTCTGAGTACCTTGGCCAATGGGGAAAAGGAGAGGGCGTCCCTCGGTCGGGAAATTAGGATAAAAGGGGGGCTGTGTCCCCCAGCAATTTGAGAGACCCCACAGGGATATGCCCGGTGGACTCTCCCTTTATTCGAATAAAGTTTTAGGACTCCTCTGTCTCCTTTTGGACATTCAGTTCTTGACAGCGAGATTTTCCGCACACTATCCCTAAAGGTATTTGCAGGTACCCCTTGTTGAAGAGCAATGCTGGGAAAAGCATATAAGAACAGAAATGTAAGTAAAGGAAGTCTAAGAAAAGAGGATAAGAAAGAAATAACATACTGTAATACTGTGAAAGTCCAAGACAGTAGGAGAGTTGGTAAAACTGAGAAAGTGGAAAAGCAGAGAAACAAACAAACAAAAAATCTACTAAGATAACCCTTCCTATCATTACCAGTACTGTACAACTGATAACACTTCTGTACATGTCCTCAATCATTTCTGCAAACTGGAGGCCAACTCCTCAGAACTGCAAAATGACAGAATGAATCCATGCTGAGACTCCTTCCCTATATTCATGAAAAGGACATATTTCCATCAGATGAACACAGTACATGCTTTCCTTCTTAGGGGGCAGAGGGAAAAGGACTTTACTGACTTGGCAAGGTCAATGTTACAAGTTTAAAAATTCACCTCGTTCATTTGTGAGCAGGCCTCCTATCTAACCATCTCCAGTAAGCTTCCCTTTCCTTGGCACAGCCACTTCTTCCACACAAAGTTCACAAATCTCTAGGACTCCGTAAAAGCTCATTTACAGGATCATAACTGTAGTTTACGTGCCTGCTTACACTCCACAACATCTTAAATAGAACCTCCCACTGCCATCAAATGGCTGAATAATAGGAAATGCACTGAGTCACTGTAGTTAAACCTAGATAAAACACCCACAGCTCAGATGTTTCTGTCAGAAAGTGCCAATTTAGTTTAGTGCATGGCCAAGTCTTGCTTCCACACAGGCCTTGAAGAGTTGGATTAGCAGGTGCCAGCAAGACCTAAAAATGGCACCCTTAGAACTTCAGTGTTCTTGTGAAGTTTGAACTTCAGTATTAGGCTCATAACCTCCTGGCCCATCAACAACTCAATGTACCCAAACTACTGGGGAAGATATTGACCATCAAAAGATTTTCTTGTTGCAGGATATATAATAATCACAGACTCCTTCCTCTAGAAAAAAATAGAGATTTTTAAAAAATGATTGTAAGTATACTTTTTAATGCATGTATTCCTTCAAAACTCACACGTTACGTTTGGAAGCTCTGTTACTCCTTCTACTAGTATATTTATCTTCCCGAAGTGTCTCAGTGCAAAACAGATAAACACAACATGCATCTTATCAGGAGTACACTAACAACAGCAACCAGTATCGTGAATGTTTTCTTAACTGTGTACTACAATTACTCCATGAATGAGGTCATTCTTGGAAAGGCAGTAGTATTTCCTCTATTTGCAGACTAATTCTGCACAGAGACATAAGCACTGCCTTGATGAACCACTTGCTGATGTAAAGCAGTGCATATACAATCACTGCAGGACAAGTGACTTCACTGTTCATTAAGAAACATATTTTCCCCCATTTCATGCATTTTTTAAAAGCTCTCTAATGAGTTTACAGTAATAAGCATTATTATTTCTTTTAACATCTTTCCATCAGCTGGGTCAAACTGAATTATCATCATCTGTCATGTTCCAGCTTTTCTTCTGCATTGAGATCTTACAGTTAACAAATATATTGCTGCTGTTTTGGAGTTCTGCAAAAGATACCATGTAAAGTGCTATATTTGGAATGTGTTTGTGTGTGTATGTGCAAATATATATACACAAATATATGTTATCACGTATTTTATATATATTATATATAAACACTATGCATCTATAAAACTTGTTTTTGAAAATATACGTATTTGTTAAAGTAACTACTCTAGCTTAGAAAGAGATGAGCAGGAGTCAAGAGCTTGTTGGTGCCCTTTGGCTCCCTTAAGCTTAGCCCAGAAAGCACCTGCCCCTGCGCAATCACTGTTTCTTTTCTAGCAGAGATTTTGCTTGTCCTGGTTAAGTGCTGCATGGTCTTGGCTGGAACACATTCTGACCAAAACACTTGCCACCCTGTGCCTCTTAACTTTTTGATATATTTTAAGTGCTTTTTCTTCAGAGATAATAGTTTTAACATTTGAGTTAGCTTACCGCACTTTTTTTTTCCCAGCAGCTTGCTAGCTTGCAGCTTGCTAGTCATCTGCTCACATCTTGGGAAAGGTTGGCTATGCAGAGCTCAAGAAATGGTGAAACGAGGTGAGTGTGGGCTGGGAACCCGCGGTGCCCTGCGCAGGGTGCCCTGGGCAGCACCTCGGCCAGGGTTTCCCCTCCCTGCTGAGCAGGCAGGAACGTGAGAGACTGGAGAGAAATTGGAGCCCATCTGCTCTGGATGGGCACAGATGTCCAGGGCTTTGCTTTAAGCTCAACAGCAAGCTACAGCTTAGCAGAAAATGGGATCCTGCAGATAAAAGCGCTTTGAGGGGTGAGCGAGAAGAGACAGGGGCTCTTCTTAGCGCACCTCTCCTCACTCTGGGGCAGTGTTTTCTTGCCATCCTTGGCAACCTGCAGCACGCAGAGCGTGTGCCCCTGCACACTGGGGCTCTCCTCGTCTCCTCACCTGGCCCTGGTAATGGGAGCTGTGTGTTCCCTTCCACATATTCCTGTGGTTCTCTACTCAGCCTATGGAAAACCTCTCTGCCCACTCCTCTTCCCTGCCTGGGAATATTGCTTGGTTTAAGAAGAATTAACTATGCACAAATGTTAAAATCAGAGGTTGGATTTGCTTTGGCAATTCATGTTACCAAAAGAAAATGGGTAATTTAAATCCAGATCCAGTAGGGGAATGGAAGGGAGCACAGGAAGGTCTGAGCACTGGATTTTGTCTTTCCTGAGTCTCTCAGGCAGCCTTATTGAGTAGGTACCCATGGTGGGCTGAGACATGAAGTATCTCCTTATTGAAGGTAGATGAAGGAACAGATTGACTTACATAAATAAGAAGAAAGAATCACAGTGCTGATTTGCTAGCATGTCACCCAGGAAAATCTCACCAACACTCACAGATCAGATCTGTCTGCCTCCTGACTCCCTTTATGGACCATATTCAGCTTTCGCTCATGCCAGTTTAAAACACCAGCAACTCTGCTAGCTTTAGAATGTTGCTTCTGATTTACAAGAGTATAAACTGCAAAACAGTCTAGCCTTTCAAGTAATTTATTTTCTTTTTCATGTAGCTCCATATACACCCAGCATTTTTTTCTGCTTTCCAACAGAATAATACGTGTGAGGAAAATAACATTCTTGTGTTATTGTGTGAGAAAAATAACACACTATAAACACCAACCTGAATTTCTTTTATGTTTCTCATTAAAATACTTCTTTACATTCATATTATTCCTACAAAGGCTCTGTGACATCTTTATTTAAAAGAAATGATACCAGAATTCATTAAAATAAATTTTAAAAGCATTTTGCATATTCTCAGGGGAGATGTGATGCCATTTGATTTGAAAGTGAGTATTCTCTAGCGTTTTCAAGACATATGTGTATGCACGATTCCAACACAGGAAGAGATTTAATTACCACAATAAAATTGTGTTGCATGTGTTCCATGTATCTTTTGTGACCTGATATCCATTGTTCACACTGTGGTATACCTTGCTGTAAAAATAAACAATTATTAAAAATGGGGAATTTTGTGTAGAAAAAATGCATAGAAAATATATAGGCATGCAAGCAAGAAATTTGTGATCCCAGTTACTTAGTCTCAAGTCTTTTGATCTCTGATCTAGTGACAAGCCAAAGGCACTTCAGGGAGGTTTTGGGGTATAAAACTGCCATAATATAAAGGTCAGTCTTTTTCATACTAACGAGCATTTACTATTTGATAGCATTTACTATTCAATTTACAGGCTTCAAGTGCATTTTCCAATGCTTACCCATTGAGAGAAACAGAGAAAAAAAAAAAAAAAGAGTCAATCCTAGTTTTCTGAAGAAATAGCCTGCACTAGGGACTACCTAACACTTGCACAAACATAACATTTAAGCAAACACCAGAGTTTAAGCTACTCAAAGCTTATTAGATAATTAGGATGAGTGTTGATTAGGGCTTAAATGCTGGCAGGTACTGAGCAAAGTGCTTAAGTCCTCAAGTGAATAGTCCATAGGACGTGCACCCTTCAATTTAAATGCATACCATGAGATACAAAGTGTGGAGATGACAGATGCTAAAAGATCAAGTCAAAGTGAGAGTTTGTAATCTGTGTGGAAAATGTTGGTTTTGTAAAAACATTCTTTTAAAACATTTGTTGCTCATTGAGACTAAGTAAATTCCACTCATTTCTTCACATTATTGCCCATTTAATGAGGCAGAACAGCATTTTATTATTCCCCTCTGAATAACATGCAAGTACCAAAACCCAAAGCTGAACAGTGAAAGGAATAGTAAATTATTTCCAGTCCTCTTATTTCTGTACTTCTTTGGCAGATACTGCTATAACTCTTTTTAGCTTAACAGACACAGACACAGATTCAAGGGAGATTTATCTATAAACTTTGGAGATGGTAAAACTAGTAGAAGATGCTAGTAGAAGAAGAAAATTTTTACCTAAGCATGGGGAAAACAAAATGAGACCTTCTGAAATAATACAGTGGCTACCAGCTGACTTACTTTTTTCAGGCCTTTCTGTACTTAGTCTGAATACTATTTTAGGAGGAAAATGCCCCTCATTCAATCCAAACCCATGTAGTGCAAAGTGTCATGCAATTCAGGAAGCTGAAATAACCTCTTCTCCAAACTCTTTCCCCAGAATTCTTGAATAGCTGCCTGTGGTTAAACTGGAAAGCATTTGGAAATTTTTGAGCTGAAATGCAGCTAACTTAAAAGAAAGCTTGGCTTCCTACAGAGGTGTAAAGGGTGTAAAGGAGATTGCAGTGCACACTGTATTGGTACTGTGAGAGAGTTGGGTCCTGTGCAGTTAGGTGAAATGGCACTGGAAGCACCAAAGCTCCTAAGAATTGCGTCCTTGCAGATGAGTGGTTCTGTGCTCCGTGCTTTACTGAAATCTAATCTAAAGCTACTGCAAAAGACACTTGCTTTCAAAGTTAGAGAGGTGATTCTGGAGGCCTTTCAGTAGCAGTTCTGCTGAACTCAGTAACTTTATCTGCATAAGATGGACACAATACTTTATCTAAAGCACTTATGAGAAGCTGTAACTTTCACAGAGATCAATATATTTTTAGATATTCCAGGAAACCAAAATGTATGGATTTGAAATGTATGAAATCGCTCATTAGGTCTTCAAATATTTAAGTAATATTGTCTGGTATTGCTTTATTAATAAGTTTACATGAATAGTGATTTTCTTGTAAAAACAGATAAACCAGATACAAAAGACCCTGGGGGTCCCTTCCAGCCCTACATAATGAAAAGATGACACTGGAGATATATGAGGCTTGCTACTGCAAAGGATCAGCATCTCAGTAATTTGTTCTTTAAGTCCTTGAATATGTGTCATTTTATGTCCTCATAAATTTTTCAGGTACAGAGCTCATATTAATTATTGATTGACAGATAAGTGTTGACTCCCATTGCATGCAATTAATAATGCATGTCATGTTGTGAGATGATAAATGTATTCTATGAAAGTGAATTTAGTATGCCTCAGATGCTTATACTTTCCATCATCATGAACCAAGTTTCATATATATATATATATATATATATATATAAATTATTTCCATTATACTTTTTGAGGGGGGAAAAAAAAGAATTTCATACTTTAGAGTTGTACTCAATTCATGTGGGAAAAAAAAGGAGACAGGCACCACTGAGAAGAGAGTTTGCACAGTTTATGGCTTCCCTACAGAACTAATGCACCCCTTGCTTGGGTGAAGCGCCTTACTTTGAAGAGTGTGAGGCTTCCCCATCCCTGTGGGAGCACAAACCATCTGGCAGGACTTGGCTAAGGCAGGATTGTGGACAGTAGAGTAGGTGTGAGCGGAAAAATGAACACAGGCTACAGAACCAGGAGCCACCTGACAACTCCCTCAACAGCTCTGACTGCAAAAACATGGTCCAAAAGAGCCCAGTTAGTTTGAATGGGAGCTGGGGCTGTTTTCAATAGCACAGGAGTTTCAGCTAATAGCTTGATATTTGCATGAGTTACACCCATTCAAAGTGAGGCCCATGGGCCTCAATAACAAAACTCATTGATTTCAATTAGAGGGGGCCTGGGTCTATTTACTGTAAGTGAGTCAATTCTCAGAAAAATAATTAATTCCTTGTCATGTCTCATGTGTATTGATTTTTGTAATTACACTAAAATGGGAGGAAAGAGGGGAGGGGGAGGAAACGCACTTGATTTATGTTTAATTCGATGCACAGTCTGTCAAGAACAAAGAACCCGAGACGCAGTGGCCATGCCCATCCTCAAAGCAGCCCGTTGTGCTTGCTCAGGGACTGCCAGAGGCACCCCGCGTGGATAAACTAAAATCACAGCCTGCTCTAATGTACAGAATTCAGTACTGAGGGGTAAAGAGCTGTGCTTCTAGAGCAGCTTTCAGAGTACATGGAAGAGATGCTCAGGGGAAAGCAGATAAGGGCAGGACAAGCTTAATGTGTGTTCGGAAATAAGAGAAAATGACAAAGAGGTAGAATAGGGAAGAAAATAAGCATAGGCTGTTGCTGATAATAAAGCTGCAAAAATATAATTTAAAAAAACAAAGGAGAAGAGAAAAAAATATATGGGTTTGTATAATGATGATGGTGTTATGAAAAAAGACAGTAGCATGCAAGCATTTAAATTTGTTTCCACTAAACTTTCCCTAAAATGACCCTCAAGCTAGAAATTTCTTGGCATACGGTCAGTCAGTCTTTGACTTCTTAAGAAGGTGAGATGTTCCTTTTCCAAACATGGTTGTGGAAGTGGTTGGCCTGCTCCCATACACAAACAGGGATTTGACGATTTCTAGTTTCTACAGCATCAGAGAGAATTTTGTAATTAAGGTATCCTCACGATCTTGGTAGATACAGTATGAATTTTGGGTCCATAAAGCCAGTCCTTGCATTAACTTCAATGGGATCACAACAGGCAGAATAATTCTTTCCAACTTTTTTCCTCACAGCATCAGTTCAGGAACTAAAACTCTCTTTTATATGAGAGAAAGGCATCTTTTATACGAGTGTCATGCAAACAAAAGCTGAAACATGATCTCACAACTAAATGTTATAAAGAAATGAGGGAAATTGAGAGTTTAAAAGGTATAAATTAATTCAGAGTTAGGTGCCTCCATCTAGAAACCTGATTTTTTAAGCAAAGCAAAAAAGCAAGCCCTCTGCCTTCAGCACACAGAGCTACTTTGCATGGGGATTTAGCAGTTTTTACAAGTTGTTGTCTAACGTCAGCACCCTGAGGCAAATTATCCTCTGGTGGCCTACCCACACTGCGCCAAAGGAGGCTGCAAACTCCCACTTCGACAAAGACTAATCTCATGGCTCTGGCAGCCTGTTGCCCAAGCCCTGTGAAGCAATGTTCCTGCTGGCTATCGCAGAGCTCTCTACACCGAGTCATAACACAACCAACTCTTAGTCACTGATAAATAACCAAATTACAGTGATAAATGATGGCACATCTGTCTCCGGTAGCTTCATTGGAAAGAATATGAAAGTAGGAATCCTTTTCCCCTTAAAATATGAACATTTTTCTTTAGAGGTTGAGTTGATCCTGCCAGAAAACCCTTTTGACAGACCTGGCATTAATTTTAGTGGGAGTAAGGATATAGAAGCATGAGGCCAGCCCATTAAAAAAGTTACTCTTCAAAGGGCTGATATTTGCATTAAACACATTGGTTCTTCTCAAGTGGGAAGATACTTGCTCTATAACATATACCATGTCACTACGGAAGGTTATGAAGCAAATATTAATATGGAATATGAACCAAAAGATAAAAAGGGACTAATAAAATGAGCAATTATGTTTTGCCTAAATGCTCTCATGCCAATAAGAGGCATACACCATCATATACTCCCCAGAGGCCATGCATTTCAGCATGTGGGAAACACAGGAAAGCAGCCAGTCCCTGGGAGACAAGATACTTCAGAGGATTTTTCCCTGATTGCTGCTGATGGCCGGATGCAGGGACAGATGAGGGATCTGCAGTTGCCATGGTTCAACTTTTGGCATGGCGACAGCTTAAGGAAGAGTCTAATACTACTCATCCAGCAGAGTCCTTCCAAATGCAACCCAGGTACTTAGGGACAATTTTTCAGTACAGATCTGCTATATATTAATAGATCAGCAAATGAAAAAAATCAAAAGAAAATAATACAGGCACAAAGAAGTAATTAAGTGTCCAAATATTTGTGAAAAACTGATATTAGAAGTACTGACTGATTTTCTTTGAATTACATTCAGCATTTTTAGAATTCATATGCCTGAGAAGCTCATGATCATGATTTGAATAATCAAATTCTTAACGTATCAAGAACTTTGTTTGACCCAAATGCTCAGAACATTGAAAAGTTCTGATTTATTTACAAAATGAGTGTTAAAATCAGAGTAGAAAATCAGAAATCCAAATATGCTTCTTTTTTTAAACTACTGCAAACTGCTATCTACTCACACGTTAGACTGAGTCTCTTGCTATTACAGAAATGAGATGACAACATTGATTAGCTGACACCAATACTAGAATTCCAGCTCTAATGCAAGCAGGGAAACATTAGGACTGTGGACATAGACAAGAAATTAAAAGTGAAGCCTAGAACACATATTTGAGCTAGTGCAGAAAACATGAAAGCAGAGATGATACAAAAGGCTATGAAGAATCATACTTGGATATGAGATCTCATGAAAACATGTCTGTTAACAACAGTGTGATTACATAGTTACGGAGGTTTTCCCACAGAAAAATCATATCCAAATGAAGAATTCTGATTTTTTTCCACTGAAGTCAATGGTAAAACTACCACTAGTTTCAATAACAGCAAGATTCAGCCCACTGTCTTTAGAATCAAAAAAAATGTTTGTGCTCCAGGATATTGCACACAGGCGCAATGCACAAAATCAAATAAGAGAAAATCCAGCTCATAATATATAATATTAAGTACTAATATTATGAAAATTGCTCACTGTTTTCCATAAAAATATATCTTCCATTATCATAAATATCTGAGGAAGCATGCTAAAAAGATATCTCTCTTTTTTTTTTCCTATGTAAACTGTGTTTTGTTTTTGTACAGCTAGAGCACCTTAGAGCGAAGGGCACACTCTGCTGGCCAGAAGCAGCATTTACACTGAAGACTTTTTAACGATATGGAAGTACTAAAAAATAAACCTCCTTATGTGGTATCTAGACTGGTGGCAGTACTCCTTGCTGATTACAATGAATCTGTTTTATCTTCAACATCAGAAAAAGCAGCTATGCTTTATGTATGGACTGTCATATTTGAGCATCAGTCTACCTGACGCACAGAACACTTTATTTTCTGGAGAACATTTTAAAGCAATGTAATGTTGTTCAAAACTCTTTACCTTCGGTTTTTCATCCAGTATTTGCTGACGAATCTCCTTGTGTTTTTCAACAAGTTTCTCCTGTCTTTTACTTTGAGCATCTTCTAGCTACAAGAAAATACAGAGTCCTGTTTCAGGCATTGCACATCCCTTCCTTTCCCACTCTCTCCCCACCAAGTTTTTAATGTACCAAAATTAAAATGTGATCATCAAAATTGTGACTATTTCTAATATAAGCTTACACACCACGCTCATAAGCATCACCGAACTCCACAGCCGTAGTAGTTTTATGTGTATAATATATATAAAATTTCACACATAGGATTTTAAAATCAGGCATGTCTAAAATTTTTACTGTAGACTGTAATGCTTCTAAAAGCATACTTCTGTCTCCAGAAGCAGAGGACCTACAGCCCCAGCGTCCTGAGTGAGCATGCTGATAAATTTTGGATCTCATTTAATAGAGGAGAAACATGTGCCTGATTCCAGCAGGAATTAAACCTATTTAAACACATTCTTTAGGTTGATTCCTGAAACAAAGCATTTTTGAGCAAAAAATGGGCCAACACTTGAATCAAAATTTCCCTGCACTGAAATCAAGGAAAATAAATCAGCAGTGGTACATTTTGCTGCAATTTCACAGCAAAACACTGCAGTGCTTACATTTAGCCCAGAGTAAATCACCTATAGGTAGAGACAACCTTTCACCTGTAATTAAATTATTTGACTTGTATTTACAGCACTCTTAGAAACTGTACATATGTAATGAATGTTAAAATATACTTTGCAATTAAATGTTTAGTAGCTCTAGTTCTTATGCTACCATTACAGTCATGAGCCAGCAAACCAATTAAAAAAATGGCAAAACAAACAAAACCTTTCTCAGTATCTGAAAGCAACCATAGGTAAATTTCCATGAATAAACACAGAACATTCAGTGATCAAATCACTGTATTAACTCTATTAAAAATTGCCCTCTCGCCATCATATACCCAAAGACTGATTAGCGATTACTCAAGAACTACATGAAATTCAAGTTTTGCTTTAAGTAGAATGACAGTTGTAGTCTACACAGTATCTGCTAAAAACTTGCACTTGCATGAACTACACCTCAGAAGCTTTTAATCTTCGGGTTGGACTAGATGACCTCCAGAGGTCCCTTCCAATCTTAAACATGCTATTTTTTTTTTTTCAGTGTAAAAAGACCAAAATGTGCAGGTTGACATTGCCTCCCACCCCCAAATGGAAAATAAACACATGCAATGGTCTGACATACCCTTTTTATGTACTGCACCACCTCCTGGATATACGATCGAATCATTTCAGTCTTCTCTCTGGGGAGGAGCAATCATGATGTTATTGCAGTCAGTAAGACCATATCAATGTATTTTCATCTGCCACAGCTCCCCACGGAAGGAGCAAGGTTATGTGGGGGACGTATGGGTCTGCCTTGCTAACATTCATCTGCTTTCTGCGTGTGCCATTCACAAGAGGGTGCATCTCAATTGCATTCCGCCATGACCAACCACAACAGGTTATCCCCACAGGGTCTTTGGGGATGTACGTGCAAGGTGATGGCTGCATTTTTTCAAGTCCTTAAATGGACTTCCAAGAGAATGCACAAATACAGGTTGATGCACAGAGTCACTCTGTGGCACATGATATTGTAGAGAAGTAGTCTTTACCAGCAAGCAGACCCTACTGGCGACGTCGTGGAGGCAATGGCAAAACTCCTGCTAAGCTCAGAGCAGACTCCATTTTAATACACATCTTTGCTGTTTGTACCACAGAAAGCTGAACCTCGATGAAATATCTGAATTTTAAGTGACTCAGTGAGATTGTTGTTAGGCAGCTTTTGGAGAAAGGCTGAAGAAGAGATCCCCCCAAAGGATGAAGGCACATGAAATAATAATTCCTGGAAACCTGAGTTGACCAGATCCAGGACAGTACTCTAAAACCTAAGTCCAGAACAGTGAATTGTTATTCAGGTGGCACTAAAATCTGATGTCTTTGGGTAATTATAAAAGCCCTGAGCACATGCATAAAAAAAAAAAAGTAATATATCATATATATACACTCACATATATATAACACATATACAAAAAATACATATATATATATATATACACACACACACATTATGTGTGTGTGTGTATAGATGTATACACATATATATGTGTATTAATATAATATATTGTGTGTTAGGGGTCTTTCCTAAATATGTGTAAGAAAATCCAATTAAACAGTTGCCACAGATGACTCAGGTGGAATTCACCAGCAGGTCTCCTACACCCTGTCCTACTTTACGGGCGAGGACAAACTGCTGCTCCAGACAAAAGCACCCTTTCCCAAGCAGTTCCTATCTCACCTTTCCCACGGGCTCTTTCAAAATCTTGGCAAAGGAAAGCCCTTGGGAAACATGAGGAAAAAATAAAAGGAAAATAAAAGAAAAATACTTTTATCTTGCCTGTTTTCAAACCTTTCTTTCTGGTGTCTCATCAACATCTCAGCTGGCAAATCATTCTCTACTGCAATCAATAGTACAACAATGGCCAACTTTCTAGTATGATTTTCATGCCTTTTTAACAATGGTAGCCATCTTAAATAATTCACCCCCTTTTTATAATCAAACATTCTCATTTTGTTACCTTTTCTCTAAGATGCTAAACAAAACTCTCTTAATCTCTGTTCTTAAAGCAGCTTTGTGTGTGTGCCCTTGTGTGTGTGCATATACATGTCTGCTTGTGACTGTGTATTTTGGGCTTTTAGTGTCCCTCCTGTATTGTTAACTGCTCTTACATTTTACTAAAATAAACACAGTTAACAAATAACTTAAGATTAAATGTTTCATTTTCTTTCTCAGCTGTTTGCCACAACAGATGAAGGATAAACAAACCTGGATACCCTTGGGAAGAATATAATCAACTTGCACAACTTCAATTTGCATTGTCTTGTGGTTCATAGATAAATTTGAATTAATATTTCTGTCCCTGCTCACAGAAGCTGCACCCTCAGAGATCAATTCTCTTTTGCTGGAAGTAACTGTATAAAATTCTCACTGGAGGAGAATCAGTAGCACAGCATCTGGGGGAAACACATCACAAAAGTAGAGCAAACCCTCCGATAAATTGCTGCTATTTAGAGAGCAGCTTCAACAGATTTAAGAAGAAAAGACAACTCACAAGTGAAAACCTATGCTAAGGTGGGATTCAAAGTTGCAGGAACTGAAGCCCCTAAGTCTATTTATAGCCTTATTCAGAGCAGCAGTGTTTGGAAGGAAGTATTTGGAACAGACTCCTGGTGAATCGTTCTGTCCCCAAAGCTCTTCTCTTATGCCAGACACAAACATGTGCCCAAACCAAGCAGCGGCCCCTTCGCAGCAGGCCCAGACTCTCAGTGCTTGCAGAACAGGAGATTAGATTTGTCCCAAGAAATTAAATTAGATAGGACTGCACTTTTCTAGTCAGCTATTACTGTCTGACTAAAAGCTACCCTGTATTTAGGGTTGAGACTTTTTGATTTTCCAGTTTTGAAAAACCTTGAATCTCTTCATAACATGTAAGGATATGCATTCAAGGATACACTTACTCTTCCATTTGATTTTTATCCTTAGATTTTGCTTCTGTGATCTTCTCCTGCCTCTTCTTGTCCATTTTTTTCTTCAATTCTTTCTTTTCTCTAAAGAGTAAGGAAAATAAAGGTAAGTTCAGAATGTATCCAGACATAACATAGGAAGCTGTGATCAGTTATAAGGGAATGGCACCTTACTTTTCACAGGTTTCTTTCAGTTTCTTTAGCTGGCTGTTCTGACACTCCTCTGCTACATCTGTCAACTTCTGAATAAGCTAAAAAAAAAAAAAAAGTATCATCAGCTAAGCATCATGAGTGAATCTAAATTTCCTTAAAAGTGTGTGGCAGACATGTAAAAGTATTATATTATTAAAAAGAAAAAAAAGGAAAAAAAAGAAGTTCTAGTTGACTAAGCTGTCAACAAGCCAAGATTCCTAATTTATCTGTGCCTCAATGCTCAATGTTCCCTACAGTGAAAATAAACATGCATGAACACTGAGGGGAGAGTGTTGCCCTTCCATAGGCAGGGCTTACCTTTAAATTTAAAGAATGATGATTAAAGCAGAAAAGTGAACAATTAGACTTGATCACCTCTGCAGTTTAAATCTCATCCTGTAAAAGACCCTCAGAAGTAGGAATTGGGGAATGTATAGAAATGCTTAACTAGTCAGATTCTGCTTTTTTTTCCTTTTGTAAAAGAACAAAAATATTGATGATAAACTTCCCTCTAAACATAAGAAGTCAGAATGAATCTCTCATCTGTAGGACAAATTTTAATCAGAACAAATATTAATTCCAACATCTCAGAGGGAAAACTGTCTAAATGTTCTGGGTTAAAGAATTCATTTATCATGATGCTACCTGAGCAACGCAGAAAACCTGACTAGGCTTTGGGAACTGCCACTTTCCATTTTGAAATTGGAAAGGAGTTAACTTACAAAGCGAACCCTCACAACTATGTGGGTCTAAAATGATTTATTTTTCTAGAAATTAAAAATACTTTACTACAGCAAACTAAAAAAAAAAAAAAGGTACATATAATACTAGAGTGCTTCCACTAATGTAAACTTTCTGAGCAAACATGTGAACATGGGCTAGATGTTGAAGGAGCTTTTCAAGCTGTTCCTGGGCAGCCAAGTGATTCACACCCTGAGCAGCTCCTGGGAGCTGTCCTATAGGAAATACTGCAAGGTACAATCCTCTGGAGTTGGACACAGTTCGCACTCCCACGGCACCCTGTAAAAATACCCCTTTAAGCTGCAGAACATCCATCAGCATCAGCTGCCATCTGCTGAAGCTCCTCTATTTCAGCTCAGAGGGCCTGGGATCCCAACATAGCTGTCAGCCAAACTCCAGCTGTAAAAACACAAGCTGCCTTGGCCTGATACATGCAAAATATTTCTTTACCAGATACAGATGATACCCTGCCTCCCTGAAAGCATTCAGTCTGCAAGAAGACTATTTGCAGGCACCACTTGGTGCCCTGGGGAATGTTTGAAGCTATTTCTGTTTATTTATTTTCACGGTGTTTGGTTCAATTTGTTTTCCAGCTACTCCTGCCTCCTCAAGCACTGTGTGTCTAAAAAGGTGACATAACTGAAGGACTCAGTGTTAATAATCATCATTCCAAGGGCCTTCTTTCCAAAGCCCTTGGTGTGTGCTTGGAGCACCGAAACCCTTGGAGTGGCTGAGGGGAAATCAAGCCCTGATCTGGTCTCCAAGCAGGGGGAAACACCGCTCCATCAGACCATCTCCCCACCTTCACTTCCCACAGAGGGAGGGCTAAGGAAAGGCAGACGCCGTGGCACACGTACCAGCTTAATGTGCTCCCGCTTCTGGTACTTCTCGCTGTAATACTGCTCCTGCCGGAGGTTTAGCAGCTGCTGCTGTTGCTTCTCCTTCAGCTCCACCAGCTTCTGGGTCATTTCCGAGTCAAGCGCGGCCAGCTCCTGTTCAATGGTCGAAGAGCTGTGGTCTGGGCTCCCCGCTTCGGATCTGCAACGACACACGGACACGCGCCGGCCCCGCGTCACGGTGTGGGTACGCGCCGCCTCAGACTTCATCGCCGCTTCTAAAGCACTTGAGTTATATACAGCCCATCAAGTTTTGCAGTCGCAGCTCAGATACCACAAAGCTGCATTCATCAGTTTTTACACCGGTAAAATACAAGCATATAAATAAATAGCCCCCAAACATCAACTTCATCAAACCTTGGCTGAATTTCAGACATGAGGCATAAAGCATTGATTGCTGCTGATCACAGAAAATGCATTTTTATGACAATCTGACACACAGATTCCTGATAAAGTAGTGATTTGTACTCGAGTTACAGGCAAATAGCTGCAGTAATACTGTAAAAGATAAAAATTGTCTTTTTGCTGGGAAGCAGTATTCTATTAAAAGTTTTCTTTTTGAGATAATATGTACTTGCAAGTTTCACCCTAAACACCCTAAATAGACATGTCTGCCTTTTGAAACTCAACATCTATTTTTTAACCTTCAGATTTCCTATCACATAAAACTTCACATCTCTGAAATTACTGTGACAGCTTGGCATAATGAAAGGGAGTGGAGTGTTTTATTGCCTGATTATCATGAATGATTTATGGTCAGATCAAAATGAAATAGATATAAAAAAAATCCTTTTCACGCAGAGATGAATGAGTCATTTTATTTACTCAGTTTGTTTTCCTGCTTAAATTGAGCAGGATATGCTAGAGAAAAGAAAGAAACCTGAAATTATTTTGTCTGGCACTATCTGTCCCACAAATCAATGTTGGAAAATTCAGCATATAAAACGTCACAATATATGCAGTTGACAACCAGTCATTAAGGGAGTTTAGAAAACTTGAAGGCAGTATCTCCAAGCCTGAAAACTGGCTACAGTTAGGGGCAGCTGAACACAGATGTACCACGAGCTAAATGAGGCAAGCAAAAATGAATAAGCTCCTTGCTAGAGAAAGCTTATGGCCTGAATCCCAGTTACTTATAATATGTTTAGCAGCCAGAGAATGCTTGTAGCTGTCTTCTCTGATAGTCTCCTCCCAGAAAGTTTCAAGAAATGTTCTTATTGCTTGTATAATATTTTCTTCTTTAGGAATAGCAGCTGAACAATTTTATGCAAAAATTAAAGGGCTTCTGTGATTACCTAATTGCTTTAAGAAATAAATTGTTAAAATCAGAATGCTGCCCTGATGAGAGAGGAATCTAGGAGGGCACACCTGTCTGATTAAACACTCCATTTTGAAAATGTTAGATGCTGATTGTACTTGTTTGTGTGTAAGTTTTGCCTGGAGTTAAGAATGAGCTTATTAACAGAAAGACCCCTACTATATAAACAAGATGATAGTTGTGAAAAGATGAAAGAATCACATTAGCCTTTGTATTTCAAACTGGTAATCAAAAATGCAATGCGTCCTCATTACTATCTAAACAAAAAGAGTAAAAATGACAAGAGCAAGAAAAAACGATAGGGCCAAGTAAGACTGAGGAAGAGTTATGACACAGAAGGGGGATGTACTCAGCAACAAAATCAAGTAATCATTATGGAGGCCTAAGGTGATCTAGATGGTTCATCATTTAATCTGTAGTCAGATGTTAATAACTCTTATCAAGTGTTTCTTTCATGTAAATATATTAGATGCTTTGTACTCCACAACCAGGTTTTTGTCAGGGTTCTAACCTGGAGATGATGCTTTCCATCAACAAATTCAGAATATTCACGCTATCCAAAAATAATCACATCACAGAGGACTAAATTATGTTTCTTTTGATACTGAGGTCTTGCTTTGCCTCCAGAAAGCATTACTCCGATGGCCTGGAGTAAACTGATTCCTCAGTATGGACAAGATACTGAGATACTTGATGACAAGACACTGGCTGCTGTTGTCAGTACAGCTGAGTTACCCACCAGTATCAGAGCTGAAAGTCTCTAGACACAAACATTGTGCGTCCTCATTTATAAGGAAGGAGGTATGAAGTCATGAAAACCTTAACTACTTTCCAGAGAGTGGCAGCATATCATGAGGAAGGTTTTGTTGGATGATCCACATTGATTTCTCTATACCAAAGTCTTTGACTTTATTTTGATTTTTATCTGTACCCTAATGTCACCTCCATAGTATTTGTCTACCATAAAACAAGACTGAGTAAGATCTTTAGTATTAACGTCAGGAAAGCTGCATTCAACATACCTTTTCTTACTATCTCTTTTTGCCGTTTTTTCTAAAACTGCTCTTCGTCGCAGGTAGTCATTTTGGATTTCATTATACTTCGCAGTGTGCTCTTTGATAAGATCAGTGGTTTTCTTGTGATGCCTCTTTACAAGGTCCTTCATTTCCTTGTAGTGCTTCTTCTGAAGCTTGACAAATGACTTCTGTTGTTTCAGTTCCTCAATAGTCTGTGCTTCCACTTCTGCAATGGTAATAGCAAAAGCCACTTCAATTTTCCCTGACTGAAATCACACATTATCAGCACACAGAGATTGCCATCAGCAGGATCTGGGAAAGCCAAGGCGAAGTCCGTTCCCAGACCTCTCTGCAGAACAGGTGTATGAGACCAGGTTTGCTCATGCTCAGGGCCAGTCTCTCCATACTGCCTTTCAGGGAGACTGCAAGGCAAACAACATGCTGACTTGCATGTGTTTCATCTGTTCTCCACACCTCAATCTAGGCCTACACAACATGGCCTTGGACATGGAGTGAGTTCTAAGTCAGGGGAATGACTACAAAATAAACTGAATTTGAAATCTAAAATCTCGTTCTGTGTTTGAAGACATGACTGCCAGCGATTCAACAGGACACTAGCTGATTGGCAGCCAGTTTGCTTAGCGTAACAGAGCAGTTCCAATTCTGCAGGAGTGCTGCAAAGCCAATGGAGACAAAATAATTCCACTTCTATTCACAATATCTGGAGCAGCTTAGCTTCAATTTTGATAATAACGCATTCTTTCACCTGTGTGAAATGGTAACATAGTGTTGTGCCTATAAGATTGTAAAACCAGGACATTTAAAAAAAGATTTCCTACAGGGATGCAATACTGAAATGGGTGCTCAGACATTTCATGCCTCAAAGCCAAGGAAGAAGAGCTGGTTCTATGACTTACTGCAATCACAATCATTGAAAGAAATATATAAGCCAGATGGCCCATTTCACAAAAGTATGTGTTTCTTGCGTATTTATTACCTGTGAGGACACTCTGAATAAGATCTTCTGTCTTTGCAGGTGCTTTCATCGAACCTAGAGATGAGAGAGATCACTGAGTCTGACTCTTTTAAAACCACAGCCACTGCTGTGTTGCTTGATTGTATTTTGAAACACGCGAGTGACACAAAACATGTGCTGATATAAACATTTATTAATCATTTGAGAAAACACATCCCTTCAACAGAAAATGTAGCAACATGGAAATCAACACAAGGCCTGAGAACAAACACTAACAACCCACCTGAGCTTCCATTTTTTACTAATGAGAAGGATGTTACTGAACTCACTGATACCACTCATCTGAGTCATTTACGTTAGGCTGATGGTTAGCACGACTGCTTTATATTACGAAGACAGTGCAAAAATTCTGAACATAAGATCAATCCAGCTCCTTAGAAGTTAGTTAGATCAAGCCTATGAAGACTGCAGTTATAAAATTATAAACACTGTGGGTTAGCAAATATTTATTAAAGAGAAAGTATAAGAGAAAGTATACAGAACTTATAAGTATCTAAAAATGTATTGTGTATGTAGAATAAGATCTAACAACATGCTCGAATTAGGCAAAATGTAAAAGTTAAAGAGATTTCCACACTTGCAGTAACAATAAAGAACAAACATTGAGCAAACATTGCTCATAATGATCTTCAATTTCAGACCAAAGGCAACTTTCTTAGGTAGAAGATATTTGTGTATTTGAAAAAGACTGGTGGAAAAACGCCTACCTGTTTATACATACAAAAAAATCCTTTTACTCTTTAAAGCACATGAAAAAATCTTCAGGCAGGTTTATTTTACAAAGACCTTGCTATTAATTTACCTGGCGCTGGTTGGCTATGGACAACCTGAGTTGCTGGTTTCGGTGTAAGGGAGGCAGTGCAATTCACTCCATTTTCTGCTGGTGTTGACCTGGGTTCACTGTTGGCTTCCGATGGTGCATCTCCATGGTCAACCTGAAAATACATCATGATTTACATCACTCTTCTTAAGTAACAAAATCAAAATTGTTTATTTTCAGATCCAGTTTAGTCCCTTTTTATTAATATTAAATAAATTAATATTAAATAATTAATATTAAATATTAATTATTTTCAAAGAGAAGAAAAAAAAGTATCTTTAAGGGCCATGGTAAACCAGATGGCTCATTTTTGCAGGGTAAATTTCAAAAAGAAATAGAGCATGTATTATTCTGTAACAGTATTTTTATTCTAAGCAGATATAGCTCAACAGGGACGTTTTCCAGTTCAGTATATATTAGCTGTACCAGATGTGAAATCTGTATTTTATGGGAAAGCGTTGTTCATCACTATAGTACTGTTTTAGAAATAATGCAGACGCTGGCATGAAAATATTGCTCAAATCCCTGCTGCGAGTAAAACATGTAGACAAAATTGCCCTTAAATTTCAGAGATACACACAGCACTATCGTTATTCACCATTTCTTACAGCACAGAGACATCCTTCTGATTCCCAAGATCGCACATTCTTCTAATTAAACTCCAAGGACAATATGTAAACAGTACCTCCATCTTGCTGCATAAAAAAACATCTGTGGTATCCAAATATTTAAGCATTTTCCGCAATCTTTTCTCTTTCTCTGGTTTCCTGAAGGTTTACTGCGTGCATCGCACCATGCACTGAGCACCACAGACCACCCCGTGGCCACCGGGTTTGTCAGTGACAAGCAAGTGGCTGGTGCTCAGCAAACCCAAGTCATTCACAGCAATTCTCCTCTGGAAACGGCCACCCCGGCCTCTCCGTGGTGGCTGCAGGGCCAGTTGCCATGGTGTCTGAGGGGAGTCCTGCATTTGTTCCTTCCTGCTCCCATTTCATTCCTCGATGCTAATCAAATTGCACGCAGAGGCAGGATACTGCACGTGTTTTGTTTTTTTTCCCCCTTGATTACGCCACGCGTGCAAAATATCAGCCTGCCACTGCATCGACAGAGTCAAAACGCAGTGTGACCTAACTGCTCTGTGCTGCTCCTGCTGCTGATTTCCTTCCTCTCGGCCCTAACATCACTCTGCATTTCTCTCTCAATAGCCTATTTCTCTCAAAATTATAGCTGAGAAATACTGTAGTTGGGAGCATTATGCAACTGAAAACCATGCCAAGCTTCATTTATCTAAAACAGGAATAACTGCAATAAAAGAAAAGACCTCCCCAGCATTCCTGATAGTGGAATGACTGGCAAGAGCTGTGGTGGTATAAATCTATACTCCTCACAGGAGGTAATTCATTAATTTAGCAAAAAGAACATTTGCCACCCTGATTGCCAACATTTGATACAAAATAAAACTAGAATTTCTAACTTCTGGCAAGCTTGTACCCTAAAACTACTGCACGTGAATGTGGGTATCATCATCTTTGTGACTAGGTTTGTAAGGGGCGAGATGCTACATCACGGCCTGTTGAGAAACTACTAGTACAGCCTGTCAGTTTTGGACAGAAAACATCTGTTTTCAGTAACTGAAGCAGAAATACGAGACAGGATCAGGAAGTGAATAAAGAGTAATTTTCAGTGCATCATACGATCTAATTTAATTACAAAGCACTTTCTCCTCTCATAATTAATCACCCACAATGCTAAAGTAAACATGATTTTTCCCTTAATGGAGAGTACTGGAGGCTCTTTTCTTCTTCTTCTATGTTTTGTAATATGTGCTATAATCTAACTTCATATTTTTTAGTTTTAATATTTATGGAAAATAGTTTCTATTCTGTTCAGTGCCATGTCTTTTTAGCCATGGTATATTTACTCTTAAAATAGACTGATACTGTACAAGTACATGCTTACATAGTTGGCATTTCTATTTTTACAACAAAAGGGGCTGATGAATGTGTAGGGTGGGAGATCATACTCAGATGGGGGCAGTTAAATGTGCAAGCCCTACAGTGCAGGTATTTCGGTGCTTTTGTTCTGTGAAGCCCTCACTGCAGAACAGTTACTCTAAAGCCAGGCTGAAATTAAGTATTGGTCAGAAATCTAAAGCTAGCACTTCATGTCATATTCAAGATAAGAATACCACAAAATAACACAGAATAGTTGCTCTAAGTTTTATCAGTTCTTCAGTTCAGTTCAGTTATGTTATTACACTGATAATTAACAGACAATGTAATTCTAAGCATACAGAAAGGCTAAATTTATTTGTTCAAAATAGTTCATTATTAAGTAGCTTATTTGGCTGCTCTTTTGCAAGAAGCCTGAGGAACGTCTTACAAAAAATGCAGTTTACAGTGTAATACAGCAAAGAAAAAATATCTTAATTTCTTTTGACAGCTGCAAGAATCCAGCTCAGATAAACACATGTCCATGAGTAGAGGGAAAGGGGCTTGTGGCAGGGATCAGAGCTAACAGCTTTGGACACAAGAATATTAGTAGTGTGCAATATCTGGCAAACATACTTGCAATTATTTAACTACATTGCTAGTGATAATAACTTGCAACTATTAAGCAATGTGCTTCTCGCATGCCTCTGCAAGTGAATGAAACCAAACACTGATGAAAAAAATGTTATTTTGGAAGTCAGGAAATTTGAGATTTCCAAGTGCAGCCCAGCTGCCACAAATCTTACCTAGCATGTATGTTTGTAATTGCGAGGTGGGAAAGGTAGACCTAGACAGAGACATAAAGTGGCAATTTTGCACATGTCCTCCCTCTGCTGCTGCCTCTACTTGAATGACTATATATTTTTAGGAAATATGTGACCACAATCATTACAGTTTCCTTTAAAGGTATTTTTTGGTACTTCTAAAGTAGGTCTGTTATTCTGTGAGTTTTCAAGCTCCTTGACATTTGGTAACATTACCTAAGCCTCGTACTGCAATTCATCTTCCCCTCTTCCTAGTTGCTTTAAAAATTATTCTGTGGCAGAATTTTTCTTAAACTAACAAATAGGCCTGTACAGACAAGGGAAATCTGTACTTTTTCAAAAGTAAAAACGACCTCTAGAGGTATTTAAAGCATTATGTTAAAAAAAGACTTTGCTATTAAAATAGAATCTCATATGTCAAGCGTCCTAGATAAATGTCTAAGATACTATTGAGCATTTTACAGTGCCCTCATTCAGCCAAACTTGTGGCACAAAGAGTAGATTGTTGGCCACTGAATTGTAATGACTTTCACTCATCTGGTCTGCTTTGGGAATGTATTCTTGGTTACAAAATCTAGTTCAGATGAGTTTTGCACATCTGAGATTTGAAGAAAGATGCTACAGCTAAGAGCAGTTTAGGATTACGGAGCATTTCTCCATGTTTGCTAGGGATCTGCATCTTTTGATTCACATGACATGCCTAACACCTGACAAAAGCAAGCCTTAAAATACAAGGCAGATCTTCTCAAACACTGCTAGAAAATGTCCAAATGATAATGACTGAAGCTGAGGGAAACTGAATCTTTTTAATTGCTTTGAATTCCTCACGATATATAAATATACATCATAGACTATATAGAAAACAAAAGCTAAACTGTCAGTACTCTCAAGTATGCTCAAAATGACATTTCTCTATTTGTATGCACAGTATCTGCATTTATACAGAAAAAAAGGATTTAAAGGCTCTTCCTTAGGTAAACAAATGTATCCAACCACACACCAAACCACTGAAAAACTGTCTCCAACAGCTTTCAACTAAGCTACAGAAATATGTGGCCTCAACATGTGGTCACACCATGCTCTCCTCCTCCATCTCTCTAAGACTTACGAGAGGTTGACCTGCAGAGGTGCTTTTCCACCTAAACTATTATTTGGTAGTATAAGGTTTCTTAAGTGCTTCTTTGCTCATGAGAAATGTGTAGAGGCATCAGGATTTGCAAGATATGAATGCTTCTTAACAGAATACTCTCTCCAGAAACGAATTAATATAAACAGCCTTTCGAATTCTGGAATATCTGCACTATTTTCAGGAAAAGCTACCAATACAGAGTTATCATTTCTACAAGGGTGACTCCTGCATCAGACTGGTAAGCACCAAAAAAATAACTCGTGGTGATCTTTGTTTATTAAATAGCAAAACTGAAAATCATCAAACACCTAGCATGGTTCTTCACTGAGCTTTTTGGTGTCTCCTTATGTCTTAATGTACTCTACAATGTGCTGATTTCAGTGGAAATGCATACACAGTGCTAAGTTCCTCAGTTAAAAAAGTATATCCAAGCCTAGTTCTGGGTAGGAATTTTAAAGCTGTTTAAGTAATCAATAAATATATTTCCTAGAGACTTTGAAAATTTGGCTTTCTAGGCAATATAGAAGCGTTCACATACTGTAACATAATTCACAGAGACTCCGAAAACTCCCTTACCTCTTTCTTCACCTCTTCCTCATCTTCCAGTGTCAATGCTGCCAACTGCTTAGCTCTCTGCTCCATCAGGTTTACATATCTAATCGGATTGGATAAGGCCTCTATCACATCTAAGAAATAAAGCAAATACTTCAGTTGCAAGGCCCATAGGTTACAGTTCTAGTGTTCCTCAGGCTTGAAGAAAAAGACATGCTTTCTCTGAAGATCTCTTCTTTAGAGGTATTCTTAGGCTCTAAAAACAACAGTGGAAGAGAGCATGCTATCATGTGCAAGTTCTCTAAGATCAAACTCCAGCAAAAGGAGCACATGTGCTGGCAGTATTTTTTCACTGACCCTGCTCACCATGTTTGTAACCGAGAGCTAAGAGAAAAATGGGGCAGACAAAAGATTCTGTTTTAGCTGAGCTTTTCACTATGTCTTTGAGTTTGTGCTTGGGTGATATGGATGTGCATTTTTATAAATATGGTGTTTTATGATGGATTTTCATAGGCTTTCAGCAGTGGCCACCTTGGTTCCTGCTCCAAGATGTAGGGCACAACAAGGTGCATTCCACTATAGCCCAGCACTCCCTCCTTCTTAGGAGCACCTACACACAACTGTGTCATGGAAACAAAGTCTCAATGATAAATGCCTCCTTTGGAGTCACATGAAGTCTGCTCGAAATTAGTTTGTGCTGATCCTAAACCACAGGTAGATGGCTACAAATTGAGCTGTTCTGCATGAGTGATGAGAAAAAATGATCCATCAGATGCAGTGCTTTGTTCAAACACTGCTATCCTACTACGTCGGGTCACTGACATGCCATCCATTCTGCATTTCAATTAACCTTTATATTTCCCAATAGGAAAAAAATCACAAAATTACCTGCATAAGTATCGGGTACATAGTCTTTGACCTCGATGTACACAAAGAGAGCTGGCAGTGTCAAAGGTTGGTTCCTTTCATTCCTCAAACAGATGTAGTGATAGCCTGCACAACAAGAATCACCGAGGTTACAGCATACATGGGGTATTTCCAGTGTAATCTTGTTATCATTTGTCATTGACAATGTGGCTCTAACTGAGCCAGCAACTCCAGGAACTTTCGATAGAGCAGGATTTACCTTAAGGTTTTCAAAGATAAGCATACAGACAAGGGGCTGTTAGAAAAGCACAGGAATACTAAAGTTTAGAAGAGTATTTCTGCTTTATTTTTAAGCCCCTGAAGGATGTTAAATTGCCATTTACACTATTTTTGATATATTCTATTTTATTCCTTCTGATTAGATTTTTTTTTAGTTTTGGAGCTCTTGTTTTATTTTCAAAACTAACTTTCATCATATTCAGGAATCTCAATTGCTGATAAAACTGAGATGTCCTAGTTCATCCAGAACACAGCATTTAATTAAACAACCAAGGCAACGCAGCACTTCTCCTCTAAAGACTGCGTCAGAACAAACCCTATCATGTAACCAGCCTTAGGAATGTACTTGAAAAAACATAATTTGCAGATGTTTAGCCAGCTATCCTGCAAGAGTAAGGGCACAACACCACAACGCAGATGAGCCAAGTTAATGGTCAGCTCCCAGCACCCACTCCTGTGCCTGCTGTTGTGCATTGACACTTGTCTGACATTGTAGGTAGACACTTCGGCAAGCTCAACTTCCAAAAAAGCAAATTCTGGAAACTGTGAGAAGTTTTCTATCCGTTAGAGCTGCATCCTCTGCCTCAGAAACTGCAGCTCTTATCCTAAGGCAGGACTATGGAGCTGTACATACATGTAGTGGAAGAATACGTCAGCAGCAGGATGTCCTTCTCTGGGACAAACTGTTACATACTCAGGAATATGTACTGGTTCAAACCTTGCTTTGGGAATAATGGTAATTCTGTGGATTTCTGCAAAAGTATAATAGTTTTCAATAATGTATAATAGTTTTCAATAATGTCTCATTCAGGTGTGGGTATTCTCCCAGAAATTAAAACAGAAAAAGAAATTACCTATTACAAAGATGTCTCGGTTCCCCTGAGCTGTATTTCAGCATGTCTGGAAACTAAAATCACCCCACTGTTCTCCATCACATGGTGTAAGCAAATAACCATGAAGTCAGCAGGACAGAAGACTGTCCTGTGGGTAGGAGCTCTCAGAAGTGCTTGTATGCTCTAACATAGTGGCCTTTGTTCTAAGAAGCGCAAACTTAAAAGGAGGTACATGAGGGAGTGCCCTTCTGAATAGGCTCTGTGCTGCTCAAAGGGACAGGCATCCTACAAGCTGAAGAGTTCCCTTCCACCAGGAGAGGGAAATCTTCCTCCTGCTCCTCCTCTCCCATCACCTCCCTTGCTCTGGCACTCTCCAACCTGCCACCAGGCAGTTTGATCTATGAACTCCGCAGAGAAGTGTAGCGAGGTGAGTGCGGACGCAGTCATCCTTCCTGCTCCACTGCGGCTGAGGCTGGGAACACATCTATGGCCTGCATGCTTGTCCTGTCTTGGGCTCCTAGCCACCCATCGCTGGAAAACTGGTGTTGAAATCTAACATTTCCCTTGCTCGAAATGCCAGGGTCACCATGTACTTCTGAAGGATACCTAACAAGTACAGCCCTTGCCTGGAAACTCACTGGGGCTGAGTTCTCAAACAAGACAACTTTCAGTTAAGTGGCCATGCTAATTCTAATAACAGTAGCAATATGATTTGGAAGAGATCAGAAAAGATCTTTAAAATTTTCAACAATGATGATAAAATAATTTTTGGTTCACTTAAAGGTTTTGCAGAGATACAACAGCTTGCATATCCACTGTCAGTCGTTGCACGCAGGCCTGTAAACATTGCACCACAGCAGCAGGATTTGCTTTCGTTCCCAGCGCTCTTCCATTCGCACGAAGACGACATACCAAAACTGCCTGCTGCTGCCCTCTTTCCTCTCAAAAGAGTATAATTGTGCTTACCAGCATAAACCTGTGAACAAGCAGTTGATCTACTGTAGACCAGCAAGTGCCAACCATGTCTCCAATTCTTAACTCTATGGGTTTTCCTGGTTTGTTTAAATGAGAAAACCAGATTTAAGTGCAAATCAGATTTGAATTTCTGGTGAAATACAGTATATTCCTGCTTGAAAATAAGCTATATTACTCAAATTCCCAGTTGTTACAAATCTGCAGAACTGCTGTTGATCTACAGTAGTTGAAATTCTGGCCTGTTGTTTCCTTTTAATATGCAGTGTGAGTCTCAAAAGAGAAAAAAGTTTACCTGGCCGAATTGCTGAGACGGGCAATATCCGATGACCAATAAATTTCCCTCCTTCTTCATACACTGCTAGCCTCAAACATGCCAGGGAAGGTAAAACCACCTAGTAGGAAATAACGTTGCATTATTAATGCTCTGCTTGGAACGAAGCAGTTGCTTCCAGATACAGGATATACTGCAGACAGAAGGAGACGGTTCTGTCCAGCAGATAGCAGCATCTGCTGCACATTTGCAGTAAATTTTAAACATTTCAAGAAACAGTGCAAGGCACTTGAGCAGCTCTGTTTTTACCACATTTGAACATGCTCTGTTCCCACACCCCACGTTTGATTATTATCCCTTTATGTGTGTGCCAGCGGGATTACTTATTTCTGAGACAAGTCGCTGATAGATATACTAGTGTTGAAAACTCAATAAGCAACTCAACATGTTTTGCAGAGTGTTGAAGTATGAGTTACGTGCACATGTCAACCCCAGGGAGCTTTCCAGAGCTGTAGTCCATTTACTGGCCAGGCTAAAGAGCTTTAGTCAGGCAGGATGCTTGCTAGTATTGGTGACATGGTGTAGTTAACTGTGTAAAAAAGAACAAACAGCAAAAAAAAAAAAAAAAAAAAAAAAAAAAAAGGCAAGACAGTTTTCTACACTACCCCACAACTTGAATCACTTGGATATACTCTTAAGTCACAGAAGTAAAAAAAAAAACTTAAATTTTATCCCTGCCCTGCCGATAAGACCTTAAAGAATGCACAGCATAATTTATCTCATTGTCTCGTCAATGGAAAAAAATGTACAAGTACATGTATTTTGACCCTTAATGCATATTTTTTGTAAAAAAAATTATCTAAAGTAAAAAAAAAAACAACAATCCAAAACTAAGAGTTTTCATCAGTTGTTTTCAACATGACTAAAAATAGTAATCCATGCTCCTTCTGGGCATAGAGGCAGTCAAGCACAATCATAACTAAATAGAGAAATGAAGTACTCTAATTAGAAGTTCCTTGCAGAAGAAGAATGCTAGTGATGCTTCCGAAGCTGAGCTCTGGCAGACTGCCCAAAGAAAGTCATTCAGAAAGCAAAATATTCAGGGAAGAGGGCTGCGCTCCCTATAAAGCAGGGCTGCACACTGTGTGTAAGCATCCCCCCGTGAACTACCTGTGCCTATAGACACGTGAGAGAAGCTGCTGCTCCTCCAATACTGGGACTCAAAATGCACTAAACACACTGTCCAATAAACAAAATCTCAATAACAGCAGAGCTCCTGTCAGAAAAGTGGCTGTGAGTATACTTCTAAAACACAGTAAGACAGCCGCGCTGCATGATGCTGAAACAGGCTTAGCTTTTCTGCTCCCTGCGAGTTTGGAGATTTGAGTCTGACTAATACTGCTGAGAGTGCATGAGTAACTCAGGGGCCTACGTCTCATTTCAGTTGGATGGCATTTAGGCTATTTCACCACCTAGGTTAGATTTCTGCAGCACGACCTAGTGCTAAGCGGAGATAACACTGCTTTGAATGTGCCAGCTTGGACAGCCTAATTGGTACAGCTACGGACACAGGGTGTTGCTTGCAGGTGAACAGGCTCTGCTTTTCCGCAAGGCTGTTCAGGCCAGGCAGAATGCCACAGAAACTCAACAGAACCAGTGCTGGGCTCTGTGCTGGCTTGTTCGCTCAGTACAGCACTGCACTGTGTCACAGAGATCTGGCTATTGACGTGTTTGCTGTTTCCAGCTGTGTCAGTGACACAAACAAGGTCACTTTTAACCTGACCTATTTTAGTAGAGCCTGGCATGGCTACAGTAGAGATGTTATACCAGAAGTGGTTGACAATGAACAGGCAAAGGAAAGGAAAAAAAAAAAAAGCCCTAACATTTGGAATCTCTTTATATTCTTTCTGGCAAATGCAAAGTTTCTGAAAACAGGGAATTATCCTCCTAGACAGAGATCAAACAGACGGGACGCGAGCGTTACACCAACCTTCTTGAACACTATGGTTTCCTCTTCCCACACAGGATTAACTGCATTGCCTTGAGAGGTCTTAGTCTTCAGAGCTTTTCTTCGTGTATCCACAGGCAGGCCAAACATGTCAACTTCTACGTAGGTACCAACTTTTTTATCAGAAAGAAACTGACCTGAAATTATCTAAAAACAAAATAAAGCAGGATCACTAGAGATAATCTTGGTTGATGAGGAAATGAGTGATTGAAAGTCAGATGGGTAATTCTCATTAATGATAAGACAGCATGTGTTCTTAAAAACAACCTCCCCCAAACAATAAACAAGCCACTAACACTGCAGAGAGCAAAACAACTTAGGAGGCCTGCTTTTCTGGGACCTTGTGACCCTGTATTCCCCTGTGAGTAATAATGTGGTTAAAATCATGCTGCTGGCCTTCCCTCGGCAGGAACACTAATTTGGGTCTCATTTCTCAATCTGCCTGCCTATTTTCACAAGACATTATCTCTGAGACCTGCAATTTCTAGCTAGTTTCAGCCACAGGTTGAGAAGATAATGCTGGACAAAAAGAGGTGTGAACAGCAAGGAAACTGTGTGTGCCTTTTATTGCGAGGGAGAAGCTAAGCTAAAGAAAACATGTATTCTAATAGTAAGGCTCTTCACAGAGATAAAGTTTTGCTACAAGTTTAAGACAATTACAAAACAGCTGATGTTTACTACATCTTACTTTAAACCTGAAACCAGGTTTACTAAAAACTTAACCAAACTACTCTTAAATTCAGTAACTTCCTGATTAGTTGTCTTAAAGAGAATATATACAATAAAATACTCTAACCTGCAATATGAAACACAGGACAAGATCCTCCACACCTTAAAAAAAACAAATGTCACTCCCCGAAAGTAAATGCATTTTATTTTCCTCAATTAGTATGGTCGTTTGCTAGGCCACTGCAAAACTGATATGGATGTTCTGACCCAGTCAAGAGAGCATTTCCATGGGTTGCATACATACCTTGACAGACAAGGTATTAGCTACTATTCCATCCACTATACTTTCAGTAAATGGGTCAAAATGTTTGTCTGGTCTCCTCATGAATTCTGGCTTTAACCTGTATCCGCTTTTGCCATTGTACTCATACATTCCCATGTTTATTTGCATAGACAAATCTAGGTGGTAAAAATATTGATAAAGATTAGTTCTGAGTAGATCTCAATCATCAACAAGCAATAAAATAACATTATAATATTGCATAATAATAATATTGCATTGTAACTTCAAATATATAATGCAAACAGCCATTTATGGAATACTGCTATTTGTTAAAAGAGGTTTCAGATTTGATTGCAGCCACCCTCCTAGATTCTTTCCATAAGAAAAGAGACATCTTTCAGGTCCTACTTTCTCCATAACACTTTCACATTTAGAAGGTGCGTTTATACTTGGTCGTCTGTTCCTGAGCGTTGCACTAATTCAGGTCCAGACCTAGCAGAGTACTCATGTCTCTAACCCCTTCCAAAATGAGGATCTACATGCCCAACACTTGGCTGAAAGGGACCTAAAGAGGTTTCCAATAGTCCATAGACTATGTCGACACTGTGGTGTGGTGTTCCTTGATAGTCCTGCCTCCCTGCTCGCCCGTGTAAAGATTCTGTGGAACATGTCACAGCTCCCTTGTGGGCTGCGTGGGGCTTTCCTTTCCATGCAGAGGCAGCACCACGTGGCTTGGCCTGAGAAAGGAACAGGGCAGTGACACCAGCCTGGAGACAAGGCGGCCGGGATATGCACTGGGATGCAGCTGCCGCAGTACCTGCACATCTCTAGAACAGTCAGGGCCCTGGAAGACAACACACCCTATTTCAACAGTGACCTGTGCATCTAGGTGCCTAAATCTCTTTGTTTTTAAACCCCTCACTTTTAAAATGGAATATCTCACTTTGGTCTTGATATACTGAGGCTTCCATAGACACAGGAAAGAAAGTCATTGCCAGATCTCAAATGCTGCTCAACAGCTACCAATTATAAATGATGCTAACATGAAGATCATTATGTGTGTACATTGTACAAGCTACAGCATGTTAATTACGAATGTTCTTTGGATCTGGTTAAAAACATGATATTAAGCAATTAATTAATTAATATTAATTAATTAATTATTAAGCAATTAATTAATTAATATTAATTAATTAAGTAATATTAAGCATTATTCAATTGCAGACAATCTTTTGGTGAATAAAGCCTTTCCTATTTCCCCGCAAAAACCTGCAGAGAAGTGGAAAAGTACAGCTTACTAAATCAAACAACCATCACAACTTACCTACAGTCTGGAAGTTAAGAGCCACCATCTGGCAGCCGGCGTTCCAGAAGACTTGCGGCATGTAGTTGGAAGAATCTACACGCGTTCCCTTTGGATAAATTCGGCTTAGCTGCATTTTGTTGTATCTAAAGTGGGAGTAGTTAAGACTTGGTTCACGTGATAAAAACTACCTTGAAGAGAGGTTACACAATTCCATTATTCAAATGCAGTTGATCTTTGCAGAATGCCACGGTTTTGCTTTTTAAATTCCTGTAACCAGAATGTTTTCAGAGGTCCATAATTTTGTTGAAGACATGATAAACACAGCATGTTTAAAGGTGCCATTTGTTCCTGTACAGAGTGCATGGAGTAAGCAAGGAAACGCGTAGGCATATTCATCAAAAAGATAGTGTTCATAAAACTCTATGCATCATCACAGTTACTAATTTGTGATTTTCCTAAGATTGGGTTTATAGAGACTAATTAGCTGCAACCAGCAAACCACTAATGGGGAAAGAGGTGCTCAGCTTAAAAGTCAGAGTTCTTCTGAAATAAGCATTAGAATTAGTGTCCACATACAGACAGAAAGTATGAGTATGTACTTATGGCCAAATCTATAAATCTCAGACACCAGAACATGCTGCAGGTTATCTCTGTCCATTAATCTTCTTTAAGGCATTACTTTATATTGATCATTCTTTCTGAAGCGCTGCCATGAAAACAGACAGTGAGAAACACTGAAAGCTCTAGAGAGACCCTTAGCTTTTCTCTGCAAGTTACAAAAGAAAAACTAAAAAGGAAGCGGCTGCTGATAAAAGATGCTCTTGGGACCAGAGGAAGAAGAGTTGGAGCACACTCTCTTGTATGCACTTGCAAAAACCCACGTTATCCCCATCTTGACAATTTTGTCCCCATAACTCCTACCATCTCCATGGGATGACAAGTTCAACAAAGAGACTAAAGCAGCAGGTCTTCAGTATGGAGTCTATTCCTTCTGCTGTTAGGCCACATGGTCAAGCCTACACATTTTATTAGGGTTCCCATTTTCCCAGCTCCTCTCCCCAAATTCCAGTAAGTAAGATATAGAAAGGCTAGAAAAGTGATTTTCTGAAAGTTAAGGATACTCCACAAATTCCACAGGAGACTTTGTAAGTTGCTCGAGCCCTTTGGTTTCCACGAAGGAAGACATTTCGAAACTCTTGTTGCGTTCTGTAATTTTAAAGAGGAAAGAAAACAGTGACATACTAGAGCATGAAATCATAGGCTGCACATGAGCTGCAAACAGCTGGTTTAGTTTCAGTCCCTCTAACCCACCTACTGTTCACCAGCTCGTTTCACAGCAATCTGAAAGGATTTGTCCACGCAGTTGCTTGCTGAGAGCACTGAGCTCACTCCGCACGTGCTCGAGGGCCCTGTCAACCCCACACATTGGTGCTTACCTGGTGCACCGGCTGCAAGTCCCCAGAAATGCAGTGCACGGGCAGAGGCATCTCATAGAACATCATGTTGATATATTCAGGGAGGCAGAGCCCCAAGCTCATAGCTGAGGAGTAGAGGTGACACGCTTGCTATTGCGGGGAACACAGAGGGTCCTGGGGGATCTCTGTGCTCTCTTTGCATGTGGATACAAAGGGTCTGAGACAATGTGAAGCTGCAATAACTAATGTCCTATCAGATTAAACTAAGCCCTGTGCTAGCTGTGCCTGCAGTGTTTCTCGTTACCTTCAGTATGGCTAGGGAAGCTCCCAACCGCCTCGAACAGTGTCTGAAACATTCTTATCTAATCATGACCAAAGGTGCACTTCTGTGTCCCAGCACGTCCCCAGACCGAAACAGAGAATTATCTGGAGCTTCTATGAGCTCTTCAGTTTGGTTCAGCTTTGTGAGCTGGCATTAATAGCCCACACGAAGCTTGTAAGTTAGTGGGCTAAACATTCATTTGTATATCATTTGTTACTCAACCTTGCCTGATGTGTGCATAGCTTTCCAATGCACCCATGCTTTTGCAAAAACCCTGTAGTCAAAACTTTTTACTCAAAGTATTTTTTCTTTTAAATTTTTGCACAGGAAGTAAGGATTCCTGTAGAAAAGAGCTTCTGATGTCATCACATCATCAGCTGTGTATAATGCCTAGAAGGGGCCACAGCACTGAGAGATTACGCTCATTAAATGTGTCAGCACCGCTCTCCCTAAATAAGGTAAATGCTACACGTTACAACATGAGCTCTCTAGCCTCACCACTCCACTGAAAGCAAACAATAAGCCAGAGAAAGAGCTTGCCCTTATCTGCCTTTAGAAATAATCGGACTGCAGAAATCCAGGGATGGTCAGGGGGCCAGCTCCTTGAAATTAAACGGTGAAGCCACAGGAGACAGACAAAACTGAAGAAAAGCACTTGTCTTGGAGGGAGCAGCAGGACAGAAACAGGTGGGCTATTTCCTTAGAGGATGCCAAAAGGGAAGCAGAGGCTCCAAAGCGAGGAGCTACATTATTTTGGCCGGCATGGGAGGAAGAAGGCAAAAGTGCTGCCAGACAGTGATCTCCAGACTCAGGATTTGCTTAAAGAACCAGAGGATCCCTCAGTGTACTGAAAGTGATTACCTCCCACCAGGAGGGCTGGGACTAGTATTGCCTTGCAGTCCCTCTTCCCCAGCCTTACTCTAGTTTTTGTGTTCTTTTATATCCAAAATGAATGCTTGGTTTGGTATTTCATTGTTGTTTCATTCCAAAAGCATTTTCTTACCATTTTCCTCTTTTTTAGGAAGTTTGAGAACTGCTTGCTAGTTAGCAACCACCTTGCTACTCCCACTCGTTATAGAAAGATTTCTGCCTTCTCTGGGGGCCACTCCTTCCTTTCCAACAAGCTATGGCCTCTCTGTCTGCAGACCTGGTTCCAGCCAGCTCACTCCCACCTGAGCTCTTTATAAAAAAAGCTGATTCCTCTCCCTCCCTTCCCTGTGCGACAGGGACAGCACTAGCAACACATGGACAGCACTAATGGTGACCACCAGTGTATCACTTAGGTCACAAAGCAGTTTGCCGATGAAAAGCCATGCTCACTTTTTGCTAAATGAATACAGAGTTTCTTATGAATCACCTAGAAATGAACAATTGAGTCACATTCCAGGAGGGGAAGCTTCCCCGGAGCCTCTAACAAGCACATTAGCTTGCTTGCATCATGTGAAGGAAACATTTCAGCTGATGGCTACCCAGAGAAAAAAGAATTAAGTGAAATCTTATAAAATTACATTGCTGATTTTCTGTTTGACCTGTCCTAGTCTTCCTCTGCTTCACTCATCATTACTTATTTACTTTAAATCACAGTTATTTACTTTAAATTCTCGCCTACTAAGAAATAGTGACTGGATCTGTTGTACCTCCATGGTTATTTTACTACAGTATGACTACTTTGTAAAGCATGAAAAACAATTTTCTATTAACCCAGGGAAAAAAAGAGCATGTTTTTTAGGCTATTTTGAATACAAGTGCTATAATTTTTTGCAGTGATATACTGTGTCTCTCAATTCTGTATTAAAATAGAGGAGTATCCATTGAAAAACAGAATTTGCTGTTCTTAAATGATTCAGCTACTGCATGTCCATGAATTAATCAAACTCCTAATTAAAATAAGAGCAATTATTATCTTATAGGATCTAGAAAGGACTTAGAAACCCGTTTGAAGAAGAAGCTGTCCAGGAAGGATATTTTTCTCGCTAGTGATGCACAACCTCATCAAAAGGAAGTCACTATAGAGTAGACAAACTCATTGAAAAACTTGGAAAATGACCTCTAAATATTTATCAGTTATGTACTGTCAGAGCGAACATAACTAGCACGGGTCTGTGGTAGACCCAGTTCTATTCAGTGCTTTCATTAACAACGTGGTTGAAAGATTACAAAATACATTTCTCAAATGTGGCAGGTCTCAGATGTGTCCAGTGATGGGAGCAGTGAAGTGCTGCAAACACTATGGAGGCCAGGATCACAAACCAAACCAAGTTTTGAATTAGAAACTTATTTATTAGTAAAATGCTGTAACGTTGGAGAGATGACATGACACTTACGAAAAACAAGCCAGGTGAACAAAAATACAAACTGGGCAACAAGTGGATAGGTGGCAAAATGGCAGATGAAGTTTTTTGTGGTGATAATGTGCTACTAAGTGATATTTACAAATAATAATAACAATTTTTTAAAAAAGTTTCAGATTCTGCAGCTAGGTAATTGTATTTGAATAGCCTTTCTGTTTCCAGTGAAACTACATTTATGGTCGTACTTACGCATGTATGAAACTACCTGCATTAAAGGGTAAATTCTTTTGAATCACTTTGATCTTAGCTGTTTTAAACCCATGGCATTTCAACACAAAGGTCTTTTACTGAGACAAAAGAAAAGCTTAGTCTTCTGAATGCATTTTTAACATGTTGACTACATTCATACTACTCATAGTCTTAGATGCCCAATACTAGGAACAATTAATGCACATATACAGATACATCCAAGCCACTTTGAAGCACAGCTGGCGAAATGCAAACAGCAAAAGAGGAGTCAAAATACAGCTATTTTGTTGACCTACAAAATTTTAATACACTTATGCATGATGCCAGTTTCAAGGATCTATGATATTTGCTTAGTAATGGCATGTCTCAATTAGAAGGCAACCAGAAAAAAAGCTTCTTTGAAAAACTGAAACTTTACTAGCCATGGGGAATTAAACCAAAGAAACAAGTACAAATAAAACATTTTAGTAACTGGAGAGGAATTAAAGACTAGCACCAAGCAAACAAAACTTAGTTTTCTGTAATTTTAAATAGAGAAAATACTTATCTAGTTCCTTTTTATTCATCTGATGTTCAGTGAATTTAATGAAGTGGATGTTCAGCAGGAAGCCAGGGCCACAAGTAAGAGCAAAACCCAGAAGTCATGCTATAAAGGCCACTGCTTCGACCAACCAGCAAGATTTACTACTACTTCTTTTTTTTTTTTTTCTCTACACAAACATCAGAAATATGTACTGCTTAAGAATGAGTTCACAAGGCCACATCAAAACTTAGAGTAGAAAATCCGGACATGAATAGTTCTTTACAATGTATATACCTCAAAAAGGCATGGGCATGTGATATAGAAGACACCTACACATGATAATGTTACAACAGCTGCACCAACTCACTAGGATTCACATGACTTCCTTGCCAGAAGGAGCATTTCCGTCCCACTGTGAACTTGTAACACTCATTAGAGCTAATGGAAATTATAAACATCCAAGGGACACTATTATAAAGGACTAGTATAGCACTCTTTAAGATTATGTGGAGTTTTATGTATATGTCTGTATAAACATACTCATATATATAAATAGGTAGAAAACTTTTTAACATATTTTTAGTAGTTCTTTTCTGGGATGTATTAACACTATCCTAATTAGGCAGTTGTGATCATATTGTCTGTTATTTTTCTAAAGAAATAAATGGAAAATCTTGTATATAGATATGGACCTAGGAACCCACTGCTTGTCCTTTGCCAAGGCTTCCATAAATCCGTAATAAATTAAACAGTCACATGCTTTAACTAAAAAGCTCCAAGAACATATTGTAACCTGTCAAAACAAAGTGAAAAAGGGCAGGCAAACAGTAGGGGGTTCTGCTCCAAGGAAGCAAAAGATGCCGCAGTGTTCATTAAGGATACCATAGAGTGCATTCCCAGCAAGGCATCTTCTGTAAAAGACGGCAGGGGATGAAGTTATGGCCTTTTCTATACAATACATAGAGGCAGGAAAAATGGAATTTGCATATGGGAAGGGCAAAGTCTCTGCTAAATCCTTTATACAAGTAGCGCAGGCAAAATATAAATGCTCTCCCACAAGCTGAAGGAATATTTACAATCCCCTCCTTCAAGTTCCTTTAGTTGCTCTTCAGTCATGGACACGAAACACAATGTAGGGATAGCATTTTCAGAAATGTCTTTGAGCCTGCAATTACTGTTGATGAAGCCTGATATCTAGACTAATGCATGTCTCAAGGCAGATGTGGAACTATTAGGCTTAATACCAAGAGAATATTTTCTATCATTGGGTCGGCATCTAACTGAGGGGGTGCAGAGCTAGCATTTCTCCAGAACTTTCTTCCCTTATCTGCGGTTATTTTCAGCAATTTTCCACAAGATATTGCTCATGCTTAACTTACTTACTTTTTGATATTTCGAATGATTCAAACTTCACTGGCTGTATGTAGTTCACCAGATTAGACATCTCTTCTGTGGCCATAGCTTCACTTCCAGCAGTTCCCTGAGACAGAGAAAGGAAAACATTGCAGATTTAGCCTACCAAAACCCAGGGTGCCTGTCAATGCAGTAACCACAAATACCAACGCTCATGATTTCTTCTACTAATACTGGCTAAGTCAAGTCAATGCTTCATACAAGAAGCTGCATATACTAATGAAGAGAATTTGCTACACATTTTAAGGTCAAATTAAACTGATGCTGTATTCTTTCTGTCTACAGGGCTCCTAGGGAAGGGAGGGCATTACCTTGGTACTGACAGGCTGCTGAGTATGTGTATCAACACTGTGGAATAAATACCCTGCTCTAGTTTTTCAATATCCATTTTTTATTTCCAACGGTGTTAAAAACACCACAAGCAGTTGTCTAAAACAGATCTGCCATGGTGTTATGAAGTCTTATTATTCAAAAAAGTAAAATATGAATGAATAAAGCACAAATGTGCTTCCGAGCCTATTAGTAACCAACTCCAGAAGGCTGCTGTAGCAGGTTTCCCAGTGCTCTGCTTCCTTCCTCCACTAGATGGTAGTCCAAGTTCTGGTAAGACTCAAAACAACTCAAAATTGTTTGAACGGACCCATCAAGATAAAACAAATATACAGGCTTACTTCATCCATCGAGGACTTTTTACAATCATCATCATAGTCATCATCATCATCGCTCTCAATCTCTGCTTCTCCTGAAATGTTTTAAGCACAGGATTATTATTGGTTGAAGCAATAGTTATAAATTTATCAGGCATATACTTGAAAAATATAGAACTGGTTTAAGGATACCATATTATATATGTACTGTTTGTCATAAGACAAAGCAAACACACAGTCTGGAGGGATTTATCTGCGTTCTTACCATCCCAAACAACAAAACCTTCCTTGTAGCAGCTGGACGGTCATTATTTGGACATCACGGAGTGGGTATCGGAACTGAGAAGAGAGTCCTCAGTGTGCATAGTTTGCTGAAAAGACAGTCCTATCCCTAGGTCACCACCCTCGGGTTAGGAAGCCAAGTTCTAACTTCCTCTGTGCCACAGGATCCGTTTATGCCCTTGAATGACTCCTCCACCCCAGCCGCAAGTGGGCAGGGAACAGCGTTCACAGGGTGAACAAATCTTACATGAACATCGATGAGACTCCTAGGTACTGTGGTGACAAGGACTGTACAGACAAATCCACCTCTCTTAGTCTTAGTACCCTGTGTGCACCAAGGGGGCATAGCTGGCATGGGCTGGCACCAGAACATCCAGTTTCAGCAGCATGACTTCAGCTACGTTCATTGAGACTGGCTTGCTGTAGTTTCCTACTCGAACTGAGCAGATCTCAAATTGACCAGCTGAGGGCAGTGCTAATCAAATAATGTGAAAAAGATATAAATCTCATCTTTTCCTTGAAAATGAACTGAAGACATAAATGGGATCAAATAAAACACATTTAGACCTTGTTCACCATAGCAGGATACTCATCAGACTCCTATGGGATAGACTCATTTTTTTATTGTTAATTAAAAAATGTCTCCCTCCCTCCAACAAAATATTTTGCTTCAGTTGCCCCAGGATTCAGTTAATCCATTAAGTAGTATTCTTTTTCTTTCTCTCCTATCTTTTCTATCTTTCTCTTTACTATTTCCTATCATAGCTTTGGCTCTCATACAGTATACACCATGAGTATTAAGAAGACTCTGAAAACCAAAGTTTAACTTATACTGCAATCACCCATTTGCACCTATGAGATTAACAACTCTCCTTAAAGACCTTATTGCCCATAGCTTTCAGCTTTCTTCAGCAGTAGCAATTTTATTTTGGTAGCACAAAAATCTAACCACTGTGCAGCATTCCCAAATTCTCAAGGGAATGGTAATTCCCTCTCTGTTCCTTATGTCAACTTAGGGCCTAAGCCAAAGCTTACTGAACCCATAAAGAAACTCCTCTTTATTCCAACAGGTCTTGAATCATGCCCAGCAGGCCTCTTCAGAACATGCAGAGCACATATGATTTAAATAACGAGTGCTCCTTTCACAACCAAAGGATGACTACCCAGGCTGAATTTCCTTCCAGATGCAGATGTTGAAATGTCATGCTTTTTATTCATGAACATATTTCTTCCCGAACATTTCATTGAAGAAAATAACATGATTGCTCAAGAGGCTCAAGGGATGGCTCAGGGAACTTCAACGAGAGCCAGCGGTGCTCTCACAGGATTTGCAGCGACAGTCTTTGCATGGGAAGCCCTCACTCTATTTATCCAGACTGGCAAAATAACACTTCTCATAATGCACAGAGTGGGAGACAAGGGCAGACGTCAGCCAGCTTGCACCGCTGCGCTACCAAGAAGATGATAGCTCGTTCCTACTAAAAGTGGCCAGAGAAGAAAATATGCAACACATTATCCATTTATTTAAAAAAAAAAAAAACACAAACAAACCAAAAAAATGAGGATAACTTCCAAGGAGATCAAATCTTATTTTCAAGTTCTCCCTCCTACAGCAGATCCGACACAAGTAACAGTAATGATGCAAACAGACTAAAAATTACTAGTTTTAGACACTTGCTACATCCACATTGCCTTTTACCCAATGGCACAGTCCTGTGCTCAAGATCAAACTTCTTCTGCTATCACACTGCTGAGAGGCAAACTCAGAGCAAGCCTTGGCCAGCGTGAGGAGCTCCTTGAGCCCCTGACCCTGTTTCTCACCTGGGCCAGGTGTCACCCTCCATGGACCTTCCTGGGAGGATACAGACAGGGTTTGTCACCAAAGCTCGGGGGATCTGCTGACAGCTGTGGCTGCGCTACCGTTCAAGTGCAACGCGGTGGTAGGGAGCTCTACCAGGCAGCATATTAGACCTTTGGAGGACAGTCTTTCCATCAGCTACATGAACATGCTTCAAGCCATACTGCAGACTTTTGCTTCAGAAGCTTTTAAAGTAATTGCTGCTATATCACAATCATCTAGCCTTCCTAAAGTATGTTTTACAAACATAAGAGAGCTAAGGGTTTAATTTAAATCTGACCTCAAGCAGTACAAGGCACAGAATAGCTTGCTATCAACTGGAGTATGGAAACTCATAATTTTGGCACTGCTGTGAAAAAAAATACTTAAAATCTCTCAGAAAGTTCAATCTGCACAATCGGAGATCAGCTGTAATTCTGGCAGGTCCAATACAGTAAAATAGAATTATTTGAATATAACACCTAACCTCCTAATTGTAAAAGAGTATATTAAGGCAGCAGAATCAAAACATTTAATGTTAAGAAATATTAGAATTAGGCTTCTTTTACTGAGTCTTTAATTACTTTGTTCTTCTCATGCTACAGAAGTAAATTGGGACTGAGTCTGCTCCCTTGCAGAGGAGCAGAATGTCTGCACAGCTTCAGCTTTATATGCTGCAGATATTGAGATGCAGGTAAGGAATGAGGCCATGAAGAGAAGGGTGTCATGATTACTGTACTTGAGTACAGCCCCATGGAGCCAGGCTCTACACTTGATCTTGACACAGTTTTCTTGTGAACTGGTGGGTGATTTAAAAAAATTATTCACAAACAGAAATCTGGCATCTGATTTCCAGAAATGCAGAGTGCTCATAGCTGCAGCTGAAGTCCCTGGAGCTGTGCACTAAATACTTAAAAATTCAAAATATTCTTAAAAATCAGATTGTGCTAGAGCAAACATTTGACTGATTGCCTTTTTCTGTAAGTCTTTAGTCCTAAAATAAAACAATGACCAACAGAGTGACTGTGTGTAATGCATCTTGGCAGTCTCACATGAACAAAGCTACCGAATTAATTCTCCATTCTCAGTTCCAGCATTTTCTAAGTGCTTATTTTTACAACCTATGATAATCATAGATTCTTAGACAGATGAGTAATATAAACATAATATTCACAGATAATTTTTAAACTTAGGTACCCTAGTACAGGACTGATCTTCTTTATATCATCATCAACATCTGGATTCACAACCCACGCCTCTTCCTAACAGGGCTAATGGATAAGTTCCTGAAGCACCAAGCTGTTACTTTCTAGGCACACAGGCCACTCAGAAAAAAAACAGCAGACATGCACTTTGCCACTGGTTTTCCAGTATGTGCTGATAATAAGAATAGAGAGCCTTAGGTCAATCTCAAGTTTTGGAAAGAGGTGGGTTGGCATATGCACACTTATTTTTCTGATGCTTGCAATCTGCTAAAGCAAATCATGAAAATGGAATTAAAACATTCCTGACACCAGGGTAAATGTTCCTTTGAAATTCAAGACCTGTTCCAGAGCATGACCTTCTTAAAATTTCTTAAACAATAGTTGAAAATTCTTTCTTTATTTGCTTCTAATAGGATAAACAATGACATCCACAAATATAGCAGGACCATTTAAAAAAATTAGCTTGAGGGAAACAGCGTGAAATCTTTCAGTCCAATTAATCAGAGTTTAGAGAAAAAAAAAAGTGTAAGCAATAGAATAACAGAATTTCTTATAGCAAATGGTAATGGACTTGTTTTCTAGTGGAGATTTCAATCTTACACTGTTCTTACTTACACAAGTATTCTAAAACTAGGGCATAAATGCATATGCTCTTAGTAATTCTGAAATCCAGTCTTAAGAGCAAAAAGGAACTCTGATGGGGGGAATGGGCCCCAGGCTGGGAATTATGATAACCAAATATCATTGCTTTTTCTGCTACTGATCTGCTTTTGTGAATTAAATACTTTCTCTTGGCAATTTGTTTCTTTCCTATTTATGTTTTAAGCTTTTCACGGCAAAGACCATCTCTTCTGTACTTTTGCACACCAGCAGCCACACCTGACCCCTGCAGATCCTATAAACATTACCAGAATTGACCTATTAAGTTAAAGCAACCTTTCTATTTAATTTCTGATTTTGAAAAGTCCTATGTAGCAGGGCTCTGAAGGGACACCAAATGCAGGCATGCCTCAGAAACAACAAACAATGTTTGCATTTGGTACGGGGCACCCGGCAAAGGCATCTGAAGGTGCAGCAGCTGTCAGCTTGCTCAGCTTCCTAAGCAGTGCAGATAAATGTTAGTAAACATCACTGGGCTCTGGGTCACCCTGTGAGTGATTCTTTAGCCTCAAGCTCTCCTCGTCTTCTGGAACAAAGCCGGGTATCCTTTTTTCCTACAGAGTAAGGCCCACACTGCTAGAGCAATGCAAAAGGGTTGCAAAGCACAACTTTAATTAAGCATTTCTGTTTAAAGGAGGAGAAATGAGAAGTCAATTATTACCTGCTCCAGGGGAGGAAGGTTCAAACATACTAGATGTATCACTGCATGTGTTAGAAGCTTGCTCAGAGAGTTTCTTTTTTGCACTTCCATCTGCAGACTTATGTGACTTCTTTTTATTCTTCACCAGGATTTTGTACATTAAATCCGTAGGGCTGGGGAGCGGAACCCCAGGTTCAAGCTTGCAGGAAAGGAAGAGAAATTTTTAGCAACAAGAACATATACAAGCTTACAGCAATTTCTTAGGGCCTGCTAGGTGCAAGACAATTTTGTAACCTCTATGAGCCTTTTTAAAATGAAATGTGTTTTCCACAAGAGGTAACCACCCTACTAAAAGAAACAAGGCTACTGGGGACACTCAAAAAGAAAAGAAAAATGCCTTATGAAATGTCTACAGTAATGACTGCAATAAGTATTAGTTCAGATATGAAAGCCTCCATTATCAAATGGCCGCTATGAGAATGAATTGTAATGAGAGGACTACAATTCAGAATATCAGAATAACATTTGCATCAGAAATCATCTGCTTAAGTCACCAGCAGCACATGTTGCTTAAACTTCATCTTCAAAATGGGAAGGGTTTGTATGACAAACGACACAGAACTAGAACACTTATTTAAGAATTCACAGAGATATTTGTGATCTGATAAATACCAAGCCATATTACCGGATATTTTTCCAATGGATCCATAAGCAATGCATCTCCAAATATTAATCTGCAGTATTCTGCCATTTTTGCCTGCTGTTTAGGGCTAAAGGAGGAAAAAGAAAGAAATAATTGAGATTTGTTCACGCTACAAACTGAAAACAGCAGCAGTAGAGTATCTAACATCCCTAAACTAGATAAAATTTTCGGATCCTACCATTGTGAATTGTTCGCAGAGATGCAAATATATCATGCAATTACTTGAATTCTCTGCTAGAGCCTATCAAAAGGAATATACTTGAGGTAAAGGCACTGTTCACTTGAATACTAGCAAAACAAACTCATAAGATTGAGGTGTATTTTCATCTTGATGGAACATAAAAAATGAGTATGTTAGTTGTTAGTGCATGGAAATAACTATCACATGAACTTGCTTCCTTCAGGCAACTTCTGTATTTGAAATCTAAATATTTTCTCCCTTCTGTCACTTTTATGGTCCAGACATTCTTTCCCCCCACACTCACCCCATTTAGATTTCTTTCTCTCTTTCTCATACATAACCTGGGGGCATTAACACCAAGACGGTTACACCGAGAAACGTCTCATGTGTATGTATCTCCCTTTCAAACTTCCCAAACCAGGGGAGCCTATTACCTGACCTAGCACGTCCAGATGGCACAGCCACATGGAGGAAGGGTCAGAAGAGATTGCTTGGCTGGCAAAAACAGTCAAATTGCATGAGGAACATGCAGCTCGCTCAGGCCCGGCAAGGTTTGAGGGCGGATTTTGTTGCAGTGGCACTTTCTGCCCTACTTGTGCCCACCTCGTCCGCCAGGCTCACAGCGGAGCTGTTTGCGGGTCTGACCAGCTCAGCCCGGAGCTGGGATATCCTCATCAGCAAAAGGCACAGGGGAGATGTCATTATACTGCCACTAGGTGATACTATGTTGTGGTGGAGAACAACAAGTACTGGCATAGCCATATTCCATACGCACAGCCAGCATTTCAAACCATGTGCATGTAATATGCCTATAACCAGGACAAACTCACCACAAAACCCTTCCTAGCCAAGACCTGGATTTAACAAACTGCTAGGTGGAGCTGCTGGATGATAATTTTATCTCACTGCTTGGATCAGTGGCGAGATTCCTTTTTTACCAGATACCGTGCCAAATTTTACCATAGTAAATTACTTCGGTGTTTTTCGTGACATCCTCTGAGGGAGAAGCCAAACCTCAGCAAACTTTACTTATAATCAGTTTGCCCAAAATACAACCCAAGAGTAAAGTAATTCCTGCATATCACAGTGATGGGAGTTTTAGGACTGAAGATAGGTTAAACTGCTTAGAAATACCAGCATCATAAATTCAGCTGAGTGCTACAGTCACTCCCTTCCTACTTTCAAACAACCATGTGTTTTTGTTCTATACGCCTGTTTAAGAGCTGAAACATCTGAGCTTAGGTCTCTCTGAAAGTTTCTATTTTTGATATCCTGATGGGAAGTTTCAATTAAAAAAGGACAGCTTTATGTTGCTTAACATAACTTCCTCAACTGATTTCTAATTATATCATGAAAGCTACATGAATGGTACAAGCAATTATGGTACTATGGAGTTATTTTTCAGGACAAAACAGTTGGGTATATATGAAGAGAAGTACTCATCTTTTTTTTTTTTATAGTAGACAAACAGTAAAACCCTGTGTGTTCAGAAAATTTGAAAAATCCAACACTTACTGTTGCATTTTATCAGATTCAAATAAGAAATTCCTCTCCCTGAAAACTGTTTTAGCATATGTGACTAATCTTCTACACAAAAAAGTTTAAAGATATAATGGTGGGTTCCTTTTAAAGGCTTTCTACATTATCGGAACAGTAAAAAAGCTCTTCAGGAGGGAAAATCTTCCCCAAATTGTTCTCCTTTCACACCTGCCCCACTATTTCATATTATGACCACTTCATATCAGGTGGCCTGGGAGTGTCTGACACAGGAGCAGCTCCTGGGGTCGGCAAGGCCAAACAGGAGCTGAGATACAGCTGGATGGCATTTGAATCCCCAAACACAAGTTTCCTGAGTTCAGCATTCTGGATGGCACTCGGTGCCAGTACAGGGTAAACTGGTTGCCAGCTCAGTCAACTACAAACCATTTTGCGAGCAGGTTTTCAATGATTCCACAAAGCTACGCAAGGGCTGCATGCAGTCTAAAGCACAACACTATTTCATTAATTCTCTCCTCTACATGCAGCTGATTCTGCAAAAAAGAGCCACTTTCAACTTAAGTTGTAAAATTCAGAGAAGAACGAGCAAGCCAGTAGAACTAAGAACTCACAAGTAAGATGATGGAAAGAATAAATCAAGTAATGATAATATTTACTTGCCAGCTACCAAGCAAAATAAAGGCATGCCATTTTACTTTAATAAGAGAGCTGACTGGGTATTTGCTAACACTTTTACCTCCGAGAGATAAATTATAAGGAAATGTATCTCAATCTTCTCCACTGGTGTATATTTTGAATGGATCCATGCTCCCCGCACCCAGGAAGTTCAAAGGATATATCCCCAAATCCAAAGAGCACAATTATTTAAAACTCAGTACACACATGAGATCAGACATCAGCTTCTTTAAACGGGCACATCAACTCCAAAAAGAATTGAGAACAGAATAGAGAACAGAAAGCACCATAGAAAAGCTGAATCTAATAATTTTCATGAGATCACCACAGTTAGAAGAAATTCTAGGATGTGCCCTCGTGGCCAAGAAGGCCAATGGGATCCTGGCTGCATCAGGAGGAGCGTTACCAGCAGGTCAAGGGAGGGGATCCTGCCTCTCTGCTCAGCTCTGGTGAGGCTACACCTGGAGTATTGGGGGCAGTTCTGGGCTCCCCAGGACAAGAGGGACATGGAGCTTCTAGAGAGGGTCCAGCACAGGGCCATGAAGATGATTAAGGGCCTGGAACATCTATCTTATGAGGACAGACTAAGCGAGCTGGGCCTGTTTAGTCTGGAGAAAAGAAGACTAGGAAATTCTGATCAACATGTACAAGTACCTGAGAGGTGAATGTAGGGAGGATGGGGCCAAACTCTTCTCAGTGGTGGCCAGTGACAGGACGAGGGGTAACAGGTGCAAGTTGAAACACAGGAAGTTCCACTTCCATGTGAGGAAGAACTTCTTTAATGTGTGAGTGACAGAGCCCTGGAACAGGCTGCCCAGAGAGGTTGTGGAGTCTCCTTCTCTGGAGATCTTCAAAACCCGCCTGGATGCAGCCCTGTGCCACATGGTCTAGGTGTCCCTGCTGGAGCAGGGGGTTGGACTAGATGATCTCTAGAGGTCCCTTCCCAACTCAAATGTTCTGTGATTTTTTTCATCTTCCATGTTTCACTACATATTTATCTCAAAGACAGCACACTGAGTGCTTTCATTTTGGAAAAAAAATAATTTCATGCAGCATATTTTGGCTTAGCAAATAAATTCCAAAGTCAGTACTTCCCAAAAGGAGGAGAAACAGGAAAATTACATAAACACCTAGAAGGCCTCACTGACTTATTCATCCAGACTGGGGGCCTGTAGCAGACACCCAAAGCAGAGTCTCCCATGTTGGCCTGCCCTTCAGTCCTTACCCACAAGTTCTCAACTTATTCCTCATCCAACCCTAGGCAGAGCTTCATGCACTCCAGTTGCTCTTCCACATGAAGAGCTACTCCTCTATTCCGCCTTCCTGGCCTGTCTTCCCTAAAAATCACGTAGCCATCCACAGCAGAGCTCCAGCTGCACGAGCCACTCCTGCGTGTCTCTGTAACTGCAACGGGATCGTGGCCCTGAGACCCCACGCAGATCCCCTGTTCCTCCTGTTTCTTTCCCATGCTGCGGGCAAATGACTTTTCATTGTGAGCTGGACTGTATATACAGATATTTTAAAAATCTCTTGAGAAAGGAACTGAGAAATTTGGGAGATACAAAATATTTAGGAGTATAAGCATTCCACTGAGTGGTATTTTTTGTGTGTTCCCTACTTATATATTGTTTCAAGAGATACATTGTTATTAGCAGTATAGATCCCACATCACCATTAGCATTTTAAGCTAGAATGTTACTTTTTTCCTTTCTTTTCAAAATTATGAACCAGAACAACTAATTGAGATATCTACTTTTCTACATCCTGATGTTCTACATCGACATAATTCCTCATTTATGTTGTTATGAAACAGAAAAACAGGTATTTCCTAAAGTACAAGGCAAGTCCTCAATGACTGCTATGAAAAACAGTCTCAAGATTCATGCAATTTACTGAAAATTGATTTTCTTCCCTGACTTTGTCTACTCAGACTTTCACTGTGTGTATCTGGAATGGTAGCACATAGAGCAAATACATATCCCCCAAAGGATGTCAGGGCAAGACAAGATTACGTGGGGACATGGTATTTAGAGAAATGGAAATATATAGCATATGAACAAAAATATTAACTTTATTGTTTATACTTTGTTTTACAATGCTTGCATTATGCCTATGATAAAGGTCAGTCCCAGAGGCTCTTTGGCATTACTGCAGGACTTCTCCTCCTAACTTTGTCTTACAACTTTTGCAGAGATCATTCTTCTGTGTAAGAGACATATAAAGACACAGATCCTTCCCAGAAGTGTCTAAAATGATTTAAAGTGTAGGAAGAAGAAGTGATAAAAACCCTGTTAATCTTTGAAATAATAATTCCAGCAAGAAAGCAGCAATATGAATAACTGTAATTAAATTTAATCTTGGAAGCAATCTTATATGGATACTGCTCAAGGATCACTTAACCTTTTGCTATGTCATCAGTGCATTTCTAATTATAGAGTGTCTGCTTTCAGATTTGCAGATAGCTTATCTTCTTGCAAGCCCAATTTCAAACATCAAGGTCTTCTCGAGGTCTTTCCAGCATTTCCAGGGCACTTTAATTTTTTGACAGATCTATGCCTTTTCTTAGTACTGTCTTTTTTTAGCATGCACACTGTGGCTTCAGTCAAAACAACTGATATTACCCATAATATTTTATATATTCTGAACACTCACCTCTATTTCTGAACTTCTTACTATCTAGTAACAACTTGCAAGTTACTTGTATAGTCACTTAAAGAAGAATGAACCTACTACATACCGGAATTACAGTAAAGAAAGTAAAAATTATTCACATGCTATAAAACCATTTCAGAAGAATCCTAGGTAAAACACTGAAAGAAAACAAAATGTGATGATTAAGACTAAGTGCTAAAAAGTAATTTGTTCACTAGGCAGACAAGAAAAAATGTGCTAAAAAATATTCTCATGAACACAAAGCAAAAGGAAGAAAAAATGCAATTAAACCATAATGGAGATTAACAGTGTCGTATCTAACAAGACGATTTAAAACACATTTACCTCTGAAAACCACAGTCTTTTAAAAAAGATGTGAATACAGAACACAGGTAAAACCATATTTGTACTTAGGTAAATGGTAAGATTTCTACTGATTCACAGGATACCAGCACTTCACTCATGAATATTGACCCTCTTAACTTGAAAATCATAAGAAAAATTCATCACCCAAAAGAAATGAGAACTGATGTTTGGGAACTTGTTTGACAGCAGTTCTATAAAAAACATTCATAGCTTTGTTTATAGTACTCATGGCCAAAAACATCTTTCAAATCTAGAAGAAAAACAACATTCCAAGTAAATGAAAAGACAAAAGGAGCATTCCATGAAATTAGGTGAAGGTTTCTTTGAGTGGCATGACTAATTGCAGATTTCTTTAACAACTAGTGAAGAAATGAAGGGATAATTGTAGCAGTCAGTAAAATAACTAGAAATTATTTTCAACCAAAGCAAAATTAGAAATCACATACATTAAATCTGATGATTTACTGCAGAAAAAAAAATAAGGCTCATAAAGAAAAAATATTAGATATTGTCTTAACAAAACTGCTTTACTAAAAACATTGCTAATGTCAGAGTAACACATAAAAAAAGCTATCAGATAATATAGTTACGAATGATTGATTTTTCCATGGCTAGATTTTTCTGAAGAGAAAGGTTCGCTGATTTCTGTGGGGTATATTACAAAGATGAGAGTAATGCAGCAGGAATTTTTCTCCCTCTTTGCGATGTTCCTGTAGTCTCACAACACCTTCAGTTTTGACAAGAGTTTTATCCTACAGTTTTAGAGCCACTTTTATAGATAACATATCTGATATGAATTTATTTACTTCTTTACTTTCCTAAAATCAGATCATGCTAGAGCAGCTGAAGATTTAACTCTTAATTTTTAAAAATGGAAAATGTACTCTTAGCCAAAATAAATCAGATGCCAATTTTTCTCATCTTCCTTACAGAAACACAGTCAATATAAATACAGAAGAAGATACTTGAAAGAAGGACAATTGGACTGTGAAAAACATAAAACCTATAGCTGTAAGTGAGCTTAAGTGAGTCTAAGGATATAACACCTTTCAAAAGAGAAGAGGGAGGGAATTTCTTGGAGAAAAGAATTAAATACAACATCTTTGTGTCTTGCACAGGAGTCAGAACTGATTAAACAGGATTTAACGGTTAGGTTGCCATTTCAGTCCTAACCATGTGGCCTCAAAGGGTGAGCAGAGCTAGCACTTATTTGCCTACAAAGTTAATGTAAAATAATACCGTAAAGTATAAAGGTGGAATATCTCACATCTCAGATTTTTTCTATCATTTACATCATTTTTGATATAGTCACATCTGTTCTCAAAACCACTCTTACATAGCCCCTTCTACCAGTTCCTTCTTTTGTGATGAGAATGTTCTTCCTGAAACAATGGAGAATCCTCACACTTGGCTGTCTTTGAGGAGAAAATGTGAAAATATCTTTTCTGATTTGCATTGTATCATTAATAGCTGCCCAAAAGATTTTTTTTTCTATTTTAAATTAAAAAGGCCTCATTTTAAAAAATGTCCATGTTGACCCTTTTGTAATCCTGGCTAGTATATGGCTCTGGGCTCTAAATCACTAGAATAACAGATCAAACTCTGAACACAGAATATGTCTATAGCGCAACATGGGGTTGTGAGTGAAATACTGCTTCTTTTTCTCTGGTGAAGTACTGCCCCACTCAAGCAGTGTCTCTTGTGACCACAAATTTGGCAGAATTTCACTCACAATTATCCAAACACTCATTTTCACATGAAAGATTCTAGTTCAGAAATGCGTTCAAGAACATGCACAATTTATTCTGGTTATTTAGGCTGGTATAAGTTTTTGGGTAAGAGCTATTGATAATGTCAGGTAATAAAACTACCACAAACATATACATAATCCTGTGCTTATTTGAAAAAATATAATCCTAAAAAAGGAAACATGGCAATTACTTACGAATCCACGTGATTTTCAAAGGAAAGGAGGATTGGAAAAGGTGATGTTTTAAATGCACACTCAGCAATAGCTTCTATTACTTCCTGAAGAATTAAAATGCATACAGTTACAAATCTGTGTGCCTAAAAGAATGGTATCTTGGTCTTTGTTAAACAAACAGAAAATAACCCAAAGATAGGTGATATCATACCCAGACTGCCTGAAATCTGAATGTTCCAGAAAGCTCTGGATATGCTTTTGCAGCCACCAAATTTTTCAGTTCGAACTGTATCAGACCTCAACAATGTTTTAATAGTCTCTAGTGCTATATTACTCCATAAATGTCTTACATCCAACTAAATCGATAGTTTAAATGTAAAACTCCATCTTTGCATGGAATTGTTCCATGCCTGAAGCCACGGTTTGTGTGAATTCTTTTGCATAATAGTAGAAATGCTTTGATAGCTTACATTTTCTACACATCATCTCTACAAGCACTCATCTGTAAAATCCTTAGTTTCTCTGACCCCCAAGTTTTCCTTTCCACTTTTTGATATAACAAATGAAACTCTCAAAGGCATAAAAAGAAAGAAAAAGTGTGTCTCGGTTGCAGGAGTTGACCGTAATAGTCATCTGATACAGGGTTCAGAACATGGAGCTTTTGTAGAAGCTTCTTTTCAGCTTTGATGGAAGACGGCAACTGTAAATCTGGCAGAGGAATCATCAAACTAATTTTAGGTAGGTGCACAATATATCCTCTAGCAATGCATCACTGTTGGAAGTTACTCAGATTTCTTCTCAGTGGAACTTGTGCACCAAAGACTTCACATATTCATTGCTATCAACATCTGTAGTGTGAAAGACCTCATGAGCCTGCTCCCTCTCAAATCTCAAGGATGACTAAAAGTTGCAAGATTTATTTACTTTAATCAAGCCCCCTGGAGTTCTTGTTTGTCTTTTGTACTTTTTGAAGTTCAATTCAGAAGCGTAACTGTTAGAAATGCCCTTCCTAAAGTGACAGCTGTGCCTCTGGCACATTCTTACAATTTCAGAGTGGAGAAGTTGAGCTTGAAGAAAAGCACAAGCTCTCTCAGAGCTGCTGATACGAGCTAGGATATACCAGAATTTGTGGCCTTAACACAAGCAGGAGACAGTTTCACACGTAAGCTTCACACAAGCAGAAACACAGCTCAGGCACAAATTGCAGTAGTATCCCTTAGAAGATGAGAAACCAGCTCTTCCAGCACACTCCATCACATGATGAATGACTGTATTTAATAAACTGCAATTGCCAAATGTTGAAGCACTTCACATATCACTAACCATTTGTAAGCTTCAACTAAGATCACTTCTAGCCTCTGGAGAGAAAAGAAAGGCAAAGCATTTACCCAAAGAGCAGGGAATGGCACAGGAGGCTGGATGCAGACAGGCAGGGAGCTGCACTTTCCTAGCAATCATCCTCCTGCTGAGGGACAAGACCTACGGGTGTCCTCTAGAGTCATGTCTGCCTTTCACTTGCTCTCCAGCTCCAGGAAATCTCTAAGTGCTGCTTCTACCTCGGACTGGTCATTGTGGGCAGGATTTTTAAAGCAAGCTTGCCACCGCAGGTGAAAAACAGGGTGGAAAGTGGGGTTACAAATACTAAATCCTCTCACTCTGATGCTTTCCACCCACTGTACGGGCATTAGCTTGGTTCCACCTACCAGCACCTCACACTGGTTACAGATCATCATCCAGTGCTTAGGAAGATGTGAGCCTAGACATAAGCGGTACTGCAGAGAGGAATCCTCAAGTCTTTCTGGACTATTCAGTTGTGATGATCTGCTTGTGGGCTGGGCCTGACGGTTCTCTAGGGTTCATCTATCCAAAGTGAATACAAGACAGCTCAAAGGAGGTGCGTGCCCTCATACCTCTAAAGGCATCTCTAAGTGAAAGCTGGGGCATTAGCACCACAGCTGATGTTCAGGCAGGTCTAGTCCTCACAGAGGGCTTGGACTGACATCAACATGGTCATACTGCAATGACTTGGGAACATGAAAGCACAATTGGGACTTCCATGTCTTTGAGCCACTCTGAGTATCTTGCTCAAGCGTGTTCTGATGTTTCTGAGATTTAGTGGCTATTTTCCTCCCCTTCAAAATGTTGGACTCCTCAGTCCTACCATTTAGAGAAATCTATGACATTGGAAATCTATTGTCATTGGAAATCTATGACAAGCTGTTTCTAAAGGACCAACAGCTTATGTTCAGAGAAAGATACAACATATGCCACACTTTTAACATTGCTTTGATAACATGAGCAAATTCTACTCTTGGATTTATACAACAGAGCTGAACCAAGACAGCAGCAGCGTTCCACGTAAGAGCAAAACTATGCTATTATACGTGCATGTAGAAGCTCTCTTGCTCTAGTTATGGAAAATAACTTGCTTAACTTATTTTCAATTGCATTCTCAACTAGGAAAAAAATGGTAAAATTCAGCATACGTGGGGGAAAATAGCTTTAAAGACTAAAGCCAGGCTGAGACAAAATCTGGGAATACAAAGCTCAGACATTGGTTCATTGGAGAAATAGGCATATTGGTGATTCAGTCTTGCAGTGTCTTCTAATACGCATGGAAATCTTTATGGACAGGAAAGAACAAACTGGTAAGTTTTGCGTCTTACTTCAGTGGCAGAATGACTCACCTGAAACAGTTCTCCAAGGTATATACCAAGTACACACACAGACTCCTGCTTACGGCATGAAAAATGTTTTTGTTTCTCTACAGATTCACATGCTTGCTGCCACTGACAAAACTTCACAAATTGCTGTGTGTCATAAGGGAAGGTAAAAAACCCACCAACAGACAGCAAGATACAAATCTGAGGCAGTGAAAACTGGCAGCCTGAACAGCAGTGTTGTGTGGTATGGTCATTCCACACTGCTGCATGCAGGATTCTCTTCCTGTACTGAGAAATGTAGCTCTGCGACATACTAGCCCTTCCTCCCAGTCTTCCTAGCTCCATATCTACTCTTAGATCCACTTCACACTTGCCCTTTTGGTGTGCAAAACCGGTTGTTGCAGCAATACTTGGTCTTCCAGCTCTAACTGCACGGGCCTGTTTTCTCCCCCTCCATGAGTTGCTGTGCATACACGTGCACTGGGGCACAGATCTGGGCGGGCCCTGGAAATGACCCTGAGTCAGGTCCACTGATACCACAGGCAATGATCTCATATAATCCCTTTTCCTCAGATTTCCACGGTCACCAGTAATCTCATCCCGTGAAAGACAGGAACACCACAATCTCCTTCCTCTTCCAGTGATCCCGCACATGTCCTGAAATCTCTTATGAAAATGTCCTTTTACTCCCACATCATTCTTCCCATCTCCCTTTGCATTAACCATCTCTGAGTGCGTTTTTCCAAGCTTAGCAATGTACTTCTCAAGCACTCAATGCAAAAGACACGGCCCAGGCTGAAGCGAACTACCCCACGTGCTGCACTGTTGTACCTTGAAGGATATTTCGGTTGTCATGGTGAATCCGTGGGTAATGACCGGCTCCTCTTCCGCTGTCCGTCCTTTCCAGCAGTCGAGCTCCACACAGCGGCAGCCGGACAAAAGCACTTGCCGGTACATCTCTACTGAGGAGTTCCCAGCCAGCTGCCCAGCTGCAGCGACACAGCAAGACCATGAGAAAAGGGAAGTCGGTTTGGGCCTCAGGAATAAATACAAATAATCTAATAAAAATTAAGACTAACAGCATCTTTTATCCTCAGCTGACAGCAGGAACACTCAAAAGCACAAAAAAAAACCCTAATGGAAATGACTTAGGCTGAGTCAATGTCATGGTTTGCATTCTGCCTTCAGTCAAGCTACTGTGAGTAAGAAGGAATAACAGAATAGAAACCCATATGGTTTTCCTGATATAAAAGTTTTGTGAAACAGCATCAATTAAATAGAATAAAATGGCTATCTCAGTTCTTAAAAACTTTGCTATCCTTGGACAAGCAATGTAAAATGTAGAGGCAACTAAACCCAGCAAAATTATGTTTTCTCATCACATGTGATATAGTTTAACACAAGATAGAACAAACTCCTGCACAGTTACTAATGGTACCACTAGTAGGTCTCCCATCAATATTTAACACAGCAATCACCACACTGAATTGGTCAGTTAAATTTATTCATGTGAAGAATTATGTAGTGAGAAATTTAACTAGAGACTACAAATTTCCAAATACAAATCTAAAAATAAACAGGAAAAACTCAGCTCTTTCCATAGTCACAAACTGTTCAAAAAAACTAAATAAAACAGGTTGTTACATTCATGAAAGGATTTGCAGCCAGGCTGTCTTCACCTGCTATAGCAGACTTGGTTCAAGTAATACTGATACAGATTTCTTGCAACAGAGAGGTAAAGATAATAAAAGGATGGCTTGGCAAGTGTTTTGGATATGGAGAGAACAAGATGCAATTTCCTGCTTTGTAGCAGACTTCCTGAATAGGCATTTCTGGATTTGCTGAATAGAATTCACTTGTTTTTGAAGCAGGCAGGGAGCTCATTTATTCTACAGATTCTTCACGGATGGATGTCACATAAATGCTTGAGGTACACTAACAGAATATAATGCAGATTACTCTAATCCTCATTTATGATCTCTTTGGCTCAGTGTTCAAATTTCATTTTGGGAACGACGTGTTTTGGTTTACTTCACTAAATATCATCATCTGCCTTCTCTATGTTTTTACCCTCCACTACAAATCCTAACTAAAAAACCCTTCTGTTTGAAAATTCCTGCTTAATGTGTGTGTCCAACACATGATCTGGAACCACCACAAATGTTTCACAATAAATTCACGTTACTTCTACTGAAATCCAAAGGAATTCTTAGCTCCTGTCGGAATCCATGGGAAATATGTGTTAATAACAGAAGTCAGACAGTGCTGGATGATTCTGAAAATCCAAAGAAAGAGCTAGTAAAGGGACAACATGTTTCTTTTTTTACTTCAGTTGCCTTCTGTGTATCTCCTTTGATTATGGCAGGTTGTCTTTACTCACATCAATGCTTTTTCTTGGTGCAAACACAATGTGTAGGGTAAGCAGTTGCTGTTTCATGCAGGATGCAAATAAGCACAAGCATGTATCAAGGTCCAACACCACGAGTTTTTGTACACTCATCCTAATAATCTGGTTTTAAAAACAGCTCTGATTATATGGATCCTCTGAACTGTGCTTCCTGAGCAACTGCATTTGTTTAAAAACTGTTTGCTTTCATTTCTCTCTGTTCTCTTTCTTTCCCCTTAAAGGATATTGAATTTTGATTAACAAAATATTTTATGATTAACAAACTCTACTGTATTTCCTCAGAAACTACTGTCTTGGACTATGTGATCTTTGACCTTCAAAGTCCTTAAGTAAATTATGACATGGATGACTTGCCATATGACACTTCTCCACACTGCCTTATTAATAAAACTCAGCCCTTTTGGAAGGATTCCTGCTAAGGATGAGTGGATATTCAATCTCCATAACATTCAATCTTCAGAAAGCTCCCAGGCAGAGCGCAAAATGGTAGCAAATATTTCAATAGTCTAAATATGCAGTAAGAATATTAGAAATATGAAACAGCAGAAATTTTCTCTCAAATATTTTTTACATGTTTTTATAAAATCCTGCTGCGTGAATCTCAATCTGCAGCTCTTCCAAGCTATCCCTTTAATAGATACATTTTAAATGTGCTCACACAGACACTAAAGGGAATACTTGCAGTATATTTTTAATATCCTGTGTGCAGATCGTAGTTTCAATGCTAGAAACTGAAAGTATTTTTTATTCCTTTCTATAATACACAGGGCACCTACGGTGACACAGTAGCATATTTATCACCTTATGTTGCATCAGATAAGAGAAACAGATCTCGATAAAAATTAGCTTTTCTAAAATATACTGGGCCAAATCATACCTGACATAAACCAGAACAGACACTAAATTCAATGGGCTTGTGCTAATTTCTTTAACCTGAGAATCTGACCCCTCTTTTCCCATATACATCAATTCTAGAGCTTTAAGCTACTTGCTTCTCAGCAAATGCATCCTTCTTGGATTTATTCACTGCTGGCTTCCCAAATTTTCTACTATGTCCCTGTGTACATTCTGACCCCCCAAAAGGACTGATTTAAGAGAAGCAAAACCCAGATTTCAAATATGCTCCTGCTATTCTGATTTGCAAGTACATGCTCAGGGCATGGAGAAGTGCCTGTGTTGCCTCCTGCCCGGGCGATCCTAACCCTCATCTCCTAAGGGAAGTCCTGGGAAAGCAATGAGTGCTCTGGATCATACATGACATTGCAACACGCAAACGCAGAGCCCTGCACTGCTGCACGTCAGGCTCTTGGCTCCAGCAGTGAGAGGAGGTGCTAGCGGCCGCGTGTCTTGGACACGCTGCATTCATCTGAACTAATTCTCCTTGCAAGCTATTTTGCCATGCACAGGACAAGTGAATTGGACAGTGCTATGGGACCTGCTCAGGCTGCTGAGACTCACTCTGCTAGTCCCCTTGTGACCCACCTGCATAGCCCTGGCAAGGCCCTCAAACAGGGCACCACGGCGCATGCAGACCTACACAGGCAGCCCTTCTCTTGATGATGGCTCTCTGTATCTTCATGTTACAGATCTCAGCTGTAAGAAGATCACTAGATGCTGCTGTTACATTGAGATAGGCTACCTGACCATCAGCAGAGTTTAATCCTCTCTGAAGAAAGGGTTTCAGAAAACAACAGTTCTGTTATTTCAGCGTGCTTCAACTAGTTGGCCTTAAAACACTAAAAAGGATAATAAGAACAGACACTAAATATCTTCAAAAGTCACTATTAAGAAATAGTGAATATTCCTTAAAGGGAACTAAATGGTTTAAAGAACTGGACTTCTTTTTTCTTCCCAAGAATCTAGCAACCCAGATCTGACCAAACAGTAACTGTTTTTGTATGCTTTATATTAACCTTGGTTGCTAATAGAGATGAATCTTCTCTGAAAATTTTATTGCCAACTGCTGATAAGAATTAGAGTAATTAACTGCTTTGAAGACACAATCTATATGATTGTTTCCCTCCTTTTCAAGATGTTTCTGTTCACTTCTAAAACTGGAGACTTACTTTGAGTATGACTTTGGAAAGAGGGAATTGGTGTGAGGGAAGATGTTAAGGGGAGAGCAGGCACCGTAAATAAAATTAAAAGATAAACTGAGGTTTAATAGCGCTAGTATCAACACTCAGGCACCAAAACTGGAGCAATGATATAGAAATTTGAGTGACCGAAGTCCTGTCTACACAGAGGTCTGCTTAATTTCACAGCTATCTTCCCACAAAACAAACCAAAAAAAAAACAAAAAAGAAGAGGAAGATATTAAAGAGAGGGAAGATAGGAATCATTTGCAGTACTGCAGAAAGATGAATATATCAATGTATGGATAGTCCATATAGTCTTAATCCTAGTTAATCTGACTCCATATGGTGTTGTATCATCATTAAAAACATCTGTCCATCTTGGATACAATCTTCATTAGTATAATGGCTAAGTATTCAAATTCTGAGCATTTTTTTCCACCACATCTTGGAGCTGGGAAATGAGTGAGCAGCATCCACGACCCCCGTTCTTTTCTCCGCACCTTGGTTCCTCCCCAGCCCACCCTTCCTGCCTCCTTCCTTCCTGAGGGACTGACAGGGTTTCGGGGAGGCAGTGTCCTCCTCGAGGAGGCACAGGAAATTTTTCTGGGGCAGGGGACAGAACTGGGGTTCCCAAAAGCTCCACTTGAGACCACACAGAGCATCTTTTTACTTTATAAAGCACAACAGCTTTCCCTCAACTGATTTATTTTTTAATAAAGAGTCACTTCAACAAGACAACTGGGAAACTGTAGCTGCTTCCACAGTTGCCCTGAGTAGGCCATTGGGAACAGAGAGCCTGCAGCTTCCTTGCTATGAGGTGAAATTACCATGTTCAAATTCATTTAATTGCTGAAAACTCAGCCCTTTTTCCTTGTCACATGGACCTTTATGATACTCTGAAGGTGAATTGTGAAAAATAGTGAGAGTCGTAAAGTAAAAAATGCCTCCCAAAGCTGCTGACTGATGGAAGGGGACAACCAACACTACTCCTTCTCATCCCCCCACCCTCATGCTTCATCCATGTTGCCCAGCACAGTTCCCAAATCCTGCAGGAACCTCACGACTCTACCTCAGGTTTGTGGGAATGGATTAACTCAAGCTCCTGGTATGGACGGTGATGGCTCCTCCTTAGCTCAGCTCCTACCTGCTGGGTGAGCTCCGGGTTCTGGAGCTCCTACCCTGCAGCCCAGAGAGGCAGAAGGCCGCGGACAGGGGAGGTGTTGGGTCTTGCTGGATGCTCATTTCAGCTTGGCTCGAGGAGCATGAAGCAGCAGCCAGCCACAAACTGCTCTTAGGGGTGTTATTAAACCCACATGTGGAACTGGTATTGCCCAGCCCTTCTCCCTTCCACACGGCACTGTGATCTCTAAAACTGTGGAGATACTGTTAGGGAGAGTGAAGAAAGCTTTGGGGACGTGCCAAAAGCAGATAATAAGCAAAAACAGCTATGACTGAGGAATAACTGAGAGCAGAAAAGCTGCAGGATGGCACACGAGAGGCCTGGAATAGCAGCAGTAAAGGAGAAGAGAACAGGTCCCATCACCACAGATATTTTGGAAATAACTGAGAGCACTGGCCTGCAAGCAGGGCAGGGTGGGACAGTCCCACGGTGGTGAGACGCTCTGAGCTCTATAATGAGAGCTCTGCAACCTCCTGCTGCGTTCTGATTCAGAGACAAGATCTATGTTAAAGGCCTAAGATTTTCATACTTAGCATTTCACATTTTTTTCTCCTCTGAACAAAAGAAAGAAAGAAATGCAACAGTAATGATGTAAAATCATTATTTATCTTTGACTTTGCTGGTGCTGCTGAGAGAAATGCTGCAAAGTCACTCTCAACTGTGACCAGAGCAATAACTTGAGGGAAGATAGGTGAGAAACTGCACATTAAGGATTTGAAGGATTAAATAAAGAAATAAATATGATAGTGACACAGTAACAAGAAAAAAAAAAAGGAAAAGAAAGAAAAAAAAGGGAAAAAAAAGAAAAAGAAAGAAAGAAAAAGATAAAAAGGAGAGAGGAAAAGAAAATTTCCAGAAAGATGCCAGCCTTGGATCACCGTAAATCTCTTCTTTCCTGATGGATTTTTACCTTTGTTCTATAAAATTACATTTCCCTTAGAAAAAGAAAGCAGTAATACTTCTAAATAAATAATCAGGACTTGATGTACTGCCAAGGGTTTCCACTAAAGTCTAGGAAAATGATCAGGGTAATTAAAAATAAATTCAGAATGTGCACATGTTTCTTTTTACATTATAATTTTATTTCTTTGTGGATCTTTTTTCTGTGTTAAAAAAAATAACAAATGGACAGGTAATTGCTAGGACCATAAACACAGTAATAATAAGGTATTACTAGTGAATGGTTTTCTTACTGTCCTAATAATTATCACACAAGTAGTTGCCATTTCTTAACTCAAATGAGGGCAGAGGCGTTACTGAAGCTTCCCCTCCAATGGTATGAGCACTTTAGCAGGCTCCTAGAAATCCTCTTGGGTGAGAGAACAGTTTAATACCATTCATTTTACAAGTTTCAGATGAATGAAGTCCTGGTGGGAAGAAGGCTAATGGCAACATGGTAGTTTTATCTTGTCTAGCCTGAAAGCAAAATCTAAGGCAGGCAGGTTTTGTAATACAGAGATAAAAATCAAATCATTAATCTCATTGCCTGCCAGCTGTCACACATTTGCTGAACATAATGAATCCACTAAAAGGCAAGGGCATGTGTTTTGTGCCACTAAATGTTAAAATACACACTCTCAAATGGAATTTGAAAGTAGTCCCAGCTTAATTTGTCCTCCCTTACAATTCACTCTGAATTACTCTCCCCAATTTTCTTAGGATTTTTATGTTAAAATAATACTGAAGAACACACAGATACTACCTCTAAATGAAGTTTCTCAAATTATTTAAAAATGTAGACCAAATAATTTTTAGATGCAATCTGAGATGGAGACTTTCACATAAAAAGCAAAGCAAAACTGTTTCAAAATTTGAAACAGTTTCATGGTAAACTTTCATTCTGTTAAAATAATTAAGTATGTTATGTCACATATAGTGCAGAGATGCTGAAAAAGCCTAGAAAGGTTTGAGCTAAATTGCTTCCTCAATTCACTATGCTTTGGCCTTTAGATCTTTAGAGCATGACTGTCCTGATCAGATGTGAGCAAAATCTGAGGTGTGGTACTTGCTACAAATTCATGTTTGCATAGGAGAGAGTTCTCTCTTATGTCTTTAAACCAACTTTTAAGCAGACCATGTGTTCTGCCCTCTCTGTGGACGATGCTTCCTACATTTGTAGAACTCTGTAGGCAACAGCTTTGCTGTTGAACCAAATTCCTCCAGGAATTCTGCCTAGTGCTGCAGCGTTCTGCTAAAGTGGGTCCTAATCCTCACTAACAGAACAGAGTCCGCACCAGAGGTAAGAGGCCTGTAAAATATCATAATTAAAAATTGCTTTTGCTTAGAAAATGTCTGCGCTCTTCCAAAGAGCATGAATTTCTGCATATTGGAATCATAACTTGAAAGTGGTCATACCGATTTCCATTTCTTTTAAATCAAAGAAACAAAGTAGCTATCAAGTGGAATATTTATATGTGTTTTAGAACAAAACACATTTTACAGCCAAGATATAAACTTCTGAAAAATGGATGTCTAATGGAAACAATGACAGTTCATTCACTTAATGAAAGTACTAGGAGGAGCTGTAGAAAGTAGGAGCTATCACAAACACAAAACAGACTCAACTGCCACATGTTCTGTTTAAACAGGGCATCGCCACTGCATGGTTATGTTTGGATTACTGCATACTGGCATTCTGCGGTCTCACTGACTCAGTCAGTCAAGGCAAGTCTGCTAATTAAATAACATTAAAAGACTACAATTGTACAAGAAAAACATTTTTAGCACATGGCATCGCACTACTTTCCTTATGCAATACAAAACAAAGAAACATGAAATCATATGCAAGAAGAAAATACCTTGTACACATCTGTCAGAAATACTTGCTGTTACATAAATCAAACCAACATGAAGTTGTGTATTTTCTCACAGCAACACATCTTAAGATTATAAAAGGAGTGCTGGAAGTTCTATTCCTAAACTGTGCCTTTCTGTTTTTATGAGTTTTGCTTACTTTGGTGCACAAAGGACACAGTTTAGACTTGTTAACTAATTCAAAACTCGCAGGAGCGTCTGGGTGGTAAAATATGACAGCACTTAAACATCACAACTCAGGCAGTAGATATGGTCAGACACCAGATTTCCACTCGTTGCTGACAGGAATGTAGCATCAGAGAGCTGTGTGCCATTTTGGGAACTCACTCTCAACTCCAAATCAAAGAAAATTTCATTGAATTCCTGACCTCAAAAAAAGTCAAATTTGATGTTCAGGGGCAGATTTATTAGCCTGAACAACCTTACCTGCTTCTAGCCTGTCAATAAAAGTATCTTTGATATATGTGTGAAGCCGTTCAAACAACAATCAGAAGAACTGATTGCTTCTCTGGAGCCTAAGTTCTGGCATCATTTGGCACTGATGATTTTGCTTTATCTTTTTGTAACCCCACAAATATGCTACAAATTTTTGTAAAGTAAGAAATGAGATATCTCTAACACTGTACCTGTGAGGTAGGTGTTGTGTGAGGAATTGATGAAATAGTGTGACAGTGGTTGAGACATATCTTCATTCAAATCCAGTTTCTCGGGTGGAACGACGCCATTCTCTTCTCCACTCAGATATCGCATAAATCCATCCACTGATATCTGTCCTAAGAGAAACACAGATCCAGGGAAAGCACCAATTAATCTCAAGAACAGATTTTGAGTCATGACGATTTTTATATTCAACATACGCTTGGCAATTAAGATACACGAAAGACTATATAATCATTACAGAATCACGGAATGGTTGAGGTTGGAGGGGACCTCTAGAGATCATCTACTCCAACTTTACCCTCACCCTACTCCTGCTCAGTAGATATTCAGAGGAATACATGGCAAGATGACTTACAGTTTGACTTTGTGTGCTTTCTACATATCACTGTCAATACACTGCCAAGCCGCAAAAAGAGAAGCAGCAACTTCAGTACCCCAAAACAGAACCCACCATTCTTGAAAGCAAACTGTACAGAGAGGGGTAAATTTTTATCTCATGTGTGAAAAGTCATAGAATTAAGTGGCCTTAATTTAGCCTCCATCATATGTTGGAAATAATTTCTCTTAATATGCCAGTTCCAAGGATTAAAATACCACCTTCATGTTCTGTAGATCCTCCTTACATAGGTATATACGCAGCTGAATTTAACAATTTATATTTTTACATTTAATTTCCTAGAAATTCGACATCATTAGAGACCCACCAAGAGATGCACCATTTATTTCAAAAGCCAATACCTGAATAACCACAGAAATGCATTAACCCACCACAGTGGACACCTACAGGGAATTTTCTTCCCAAATAAAGATCGATTGGGCAAACCTCTCTCGAGAGGAGTTAAACTTATTAAAGTAGTTATTAAAAACTTTTAAGTGAAGGGATCATTTCATCATTTACATATCTTTTTCAGATCCCCACTAACCATTCTGATTCAATAAATACCGTATGGCAGGAACTTTCACAACCCAAGAGCACACTGAGCACCTCTGCAAGATTCCTGCACTTAGGAAATTAAAACAGGATCATATGGAACATTTGTGGGGAGCATGAGGAGCCTAAAGTCAGGTTTCCAAAAGGCTTTTTTGTTTTAAAGGAACTTTTACCACCAGGAAGCAGTACAAATGAGCATTTACCCCACAGTAAGCAATTGCTTAGAAGAACTGGAGGTTTTCCTTTTAATTTAGCTGGCTCAGTACAGAGGCCAAATAGAATGAACTTGTCAACTTTTTGGCATAAAAATTGCATTTTGCACAATGCAACAGATTTATCATTCCAAATACCATTTGTTAAGGACCATTTTACATCAAGTTTTTAATGTATTAAGAACAAATACTCAATTAAAGACACAAATGGTAGTTTGTTTCAATTGGACTTTTATCTCCCCCTCTTTTTCAAACCCATTCATATGTAGCAGGGACTTGAGAATAAATTTTTGAGTCAACAAATCTTCCTTCAGATAAAAATATGAATACTCTTCACCTGGCATTATAAAGAAATAAAACAACCAATCCAAATTAGAGAAGGGTTCAGGCTGCAAAAAGCCAGTCTATATTTTTCTTGTTTGTACACATCTTCTGTACATACAGAATCAATGGCCTGGTTACTGTCTGTACATTTACAACAGTGTGCCAAACAGTTTGGAACAGGTTGAAGTGATTTAAAGAATTATTTTAACAGTGTGATTACTTAAAAATCACAAACAGAAACATTTAAAATAACAAAGTAAACTTTCTATTTTATGAAAGCACTGTTAATAATTGCAAAGAAAAAAGACATTTAAATTTGTAATTAAATATGAGGTTTACACTGAGTCAATTCTTTTTTTGCTAACTAGAACACACTACCTACACTACTGTGCACATTTGAAGAAGAAAATAAGTTCTTCTTGCTTTCCCTCACTTAACTGTGAATGAGCTACGTTATAACATTGTACTGAATAAACTGGAGCAAAGAAAGATTGTTTCTGTTCCTGCAAAAGTTGTTATGGTCATCAGAAACTAGTTTATCCAGATACCAAAACAATTTTGAAGTGCTTACATAGGGATTTCTTCCACTTCAAATGTTTAAATTTCTTGAAAACATCAAAGAGGAGTGCTAAAAAGAATAATGTTACCTAAGTAAGAAAATAGGTTGCCACAATTTTAAACAGGTTAATTTTGCATAACAAGAATTTTGAAGCCAATTTAAGCAGCAAATTGAGCATATTTTCATCCTTCTGGGAAGTCAGTTAATGCAGTATTTCTTACAGTAAATTTCAGCTGTGAAATCATGAGGTCTTGCTATTTATTCTATGATTTATGCAACGCAGGACTTTTTCTGCCCAAGCCTGCACAAAGTTCACAAAAAATCTGACCTGAAGAGACTGCATCTCCAGTGGCAAACAGGTATGCAATCTTTGTGACCCTTTGGGTTTACCATTTCTGACAAGAACTTTAAAAAAGGCACTAACTGAACATCAAAGATGAAAGAGTGGCCATGCAAGGTAAAAGCAGCACTGTGTAGAGATACCCTGGCTGGCAGCATAGCTTCATCATGACAAAACTCAGATTTCTTGGTACTCCTAACTAGCTGAGTAGACTAGCCCTGGCACAGTTATATCCAAATGCACCTAGAGGGACATTAAAATCAGAGTTAGTTTACTCCATCACACTTAAAGCTGTTTATTGTACATACATTAAGACTTGCTTCTTGTACAATGTCTATGTAGAAAATTAACTGAGTTTTAAAAGTATTTACAACAGCTAGACATTTTTATAATAAAAATAATATTTATATATACCCAAACTACAACAAAAATCTTCAAGTAGGGTTTAAGGACACACTACTTCTCCCATTCCATTCCAAATTACGGCCTTCAGGATTCAAGTTAAAGCTCCATTTTTGCACCTAAAAGCATACATCAACTAAGATATTGTGTATTATTGCTTCAGCAAAGTCTCTTGCAACCCAATTCCTTTGGAAAGTGGAGGTGACTCTTGCAACTTTTTCAGATAGCAAGAAAAATTGAATTTTTTAAAAAAACCATATTTCAAATTGTCTCTTTCTGACTTACTGTTCAAAGGCTCTTTTTTTCCAGACTGGAAAGAAAGCAAACTGCATTCTCTCAGGAACTGTTCTGAAATAAGCTTCTGCCCTCTGTCTGGATCCAGCTTTGCAGTATACGACGTTCTCTGATACCTTTACCATTGGCACTTAACCATGCTGATAAAACGCTGCCTGCAAAAGTTATCCCAGTTATTTCTACCAAAGTTCCAGTTCTTTAAGGCCTTATGGGTTTGTGCTGTTAAATCATTGCCAGGAGACCTCTCCCCAGTCTGAAGGTAGGTGCTATTCAATTTGGTCAATGCTTTCACTAGTTAGAGGAAGAAGAATACAGAAACATGGCTTGATTTTTCTGTCACTTCAGAAAATCTGCAACAATCTATGATGCAACTAATAGTAAGGCATTCACAGAGTATCTCTTAATCGAAAATGATCCAGAATCTCCACAAATGAGAATTATTCTCTACATGTAAGCAAACTGAAGTGTGAACTGCCTAATGACACAAAACAACGCAGCAATAAAACCAAATAAAATCCATCCCTCTTGGTTCATATCCCTTTCTACTTCTAGTAAATAACTCTCCTGTCCTCAAAAGCGATCCTCTGGCTTGGCTTTTATCCTTATTGATGTAGCATATAAAAGCATTTTCTAGGTAGAAAGAACAAAAAAAAAGGATGTCCTCAACAGGATATGTATATGGACAGCTACATTGTTTATGAGCTAGCATTTGGGTACACTGCGTTTTGGACCATAAAGCCAAGCTATTGAGAGGGTTTTTTTTTAATGTTTTCCTGAATTCTTTTCCGTGCTCGGTAACATCCTGTAGAGATGGCACTTCAGCATGTACTGTCCTGGTGGGAATGATCAGCAGGTGGTGGGACCAGTGGCTCCCTACCAGGAAACTTGACTTGTCTGGAGACATAAGACCACCACTTGGTTGGCATAAGGCTGAGCTCGGACTGTCACCTTTATTAATTTACTCACAGCTTCTTGAAGGTACAAGCAGTGGCAACAGGACCAGGCCAAGCTTTTCCTCTGCCTGTCCTCTGCCCGAAACAAAGAAGGAAAAAGCCCTTTTCCTTCTTGCCTTCTCTTTACAGCAATCCTAGGCCTCCAATGCAGTCATCTTTCACGTGCACAGCCTCAGCTCCTGAGCCTCTCTCCTTCCTGTGCTGAAGGAAAAAGCAAAAAGGAGCAGAAAGAGCAGCAGAAATGGCTGGGTAGCTTCCTCTCTCTCTTCCAAATAACCTGATGATCCAAATATAAGGCATTCCTGTGAAGGTGATGTGAAAGAATCTCGTTCTAGCAGGCAGCAGTCAGAAGGCCTTCATCTAGTTATTAACATAGCCTTCTTATCACAGCCTCCTCATTTTCAGCCATGTAAGCCGTGGACATCCCTTTAAGATAAGTCATTTCATAGCAAGTATCAGCATATAACCAAAGGCACAGAGCAACTGGAGATACAAAGGGCTAAAAGAACTATCAAAATAAACTATGGAGTACCAAGGAAGAGGTTCTTCAGGGACAGGAGAAAGCATTCCTGCCATAGGAGACCAGAAAACCAGTAAACAGAGTGCCACGTGAAAAAAAAAAAAAAAAAAAAAAAATCACTCTCTTTTGAATCTGATCCCGGGTGCATATCTAAATGGAAATAAACTGAAAAGCAAGCGGGAACTTAACTTTCTTTTGTAATTTTCACTTGTGTTCCAATGCCAACACAAATGAACACTTTATATGCTACAAGCAATGTAAAAAGCCAACTTCCATTCTCAGCCCAAACACAACCATCTCAATGGAGATGTGTTTATTACATCAGGACAAATTTCTCCTATCAACTGTTTTGCCTGAATGTTGACTTTAGGATTGGTGTTGATCTGCACATTGACATAAATAAATAAATAAATCAGCCTATTGAAGCTCTATTGAATCAAATTGGGACATTTTCCTCTGCTGATTTGCTCAATTGCTTAGTTGGACTTAATTCAGTTCCTTCCTACAGTAGAACAGAACTTCTGTATCTTTGAAGAACCATGAACTGGCTACATGTTCGGTGTCTCTCAACAATGAGAATTTCTTATCTCTTGCCCCGATCCCACAATATTCTGCACAGTATCTCTATGCAAAAACGCTGGTCAATAGACTACGATCTGAAAAATGGGGAGACCTCAGTCTAGTAACTGTATTATTCTCAGTTATCTTTGGCTTTAGGTTCAACTATTTTTAAGATTTTTATATAAACTTTTTTTTTTAATTTCAAAACTTACAATCTTACACTCATTTTTTTTTAATATATGGAAGAGAAAGGGTCAACCTTCTACCACTTTTGTAAAGCTCCTTGCATACAAATGATGCAAATGTAGCATGTGAACTATTTACTTAAAACCTGTACTAGGACCTTGGTATTTGGCTCTTGATCAAAGAAGAAAAGATGTGACAGTATTAAGTTCTGATGCCACATTTTGGAAAGAACTCCTGACAGTAGCACTAAATAAACCTATTCATATTAGAAAAAATATAGTGATAATACAGAGCAACACAATTATCATTCATTCTTATCACAACAACTGTAAGATGGAAGGAAAAGCATCAAGCATCACTATTTTAAGACTGTAGCCTGAGTGCAATCTTGTCAGGCTCCACAGCTGCTTTGTTACAGAGTAATTAATCATCCAGACAGAGCCTACATACTTTTCCTTTCACTAGAAAAATCTACAAGACAGAAAATGAGGAAGCAAACACTACTGAGGTTTCTCAGGACGTGAAGATTTACGAACAGTCAGTCAGCTGCGTGAATCAACCAAATACAGACTGTAAGTGTAAAAGTGTTAGGCACTATCAAGGAGTTAGCTTGAGCTAAATCCATATACAGAAGCATCCTGCACTGACACCCCACAGAAGTACTGAAAAATGGGCTTGATCTGAATGGGATAGCTGCAACCCGGGGCACTAGGCAAGCCAGGGCATTACAGTATTTTCTCCGGCTGTGTGAGAGCGCTCAACTGGGTAGGTCTTGCTGGGCAATTCCGTGTTGTTTTGAGTGTTTTCAGTGGGGGTGGGAGCCTTAAGGAGATTCCGGCATTCCTACTCCAGCCTCAAATGAAAGAAAGTGGCTGTCACATCTCCTTTAAGGAGGCATCAAAAAACTGTTCAGCAAGAAAAGGCTTCTATTTTGCTCTACACGCACTCATGTGGACTCATATAGGCCAAGTATCCAAGCGTCTCCATGTGGTCTCCGTTTTTAATCCTCAGAGCACACCTGAAACATAGGGACTCTGCAGCTCTTGTTTTACAGATGGAAACTTGAAGCTACGGATAAACTGACTGGCCAATATTCCACAGAAAATCTGCAGGTGAAGCTGGCAATTGAAATGCACAATCTTCTGAGCCCTAGTTGAGTTTCTGACTCAGCTGAACCTCTTCAGAATAAAAGAAAGCAATGCTGAGGCCTGCATTTCCCTCCTTCCTATTTTGTGGTTCATCCAGCTTCTTTGCTCCCTTCCGCATTGCAGAAAGTCGAAATAACACAAGCTCTGCAGAGTGGTCCTTTTGCACATTACCGCTGATATTAACATAAATCACAGCAAGTATTATTCACATTTATAATTACATAGTTTCTGAGTTACACAGTTACCTGATCTTATGGCTGTAGAATGCTATTTTCCCCATCATAATTAAGCAGTCACCATTTCAGAACCTGAAGCAATTTGCAAGTTCAATTACAGCCCATATCACACTGGTGAGAGTTTGACTGTGGAATAGAGATGGCAGATGTCAAAGACATTTTGCATCCTGGATATTAAGGAGTGGATTGTTTGTGACCAATGTCAATGATATTCTGAGGCCAGCTGCAGAGAGAGACAATCCTCTGTGGATAGTCATACAAAATGAAATAGCCTCAATTTATTGTAAGATTTGCTCTCTATTTTCTTAAGTATATTAGAAATTTACTTCAGACAATTCCAAGAAAAAATCATTTCTGATCCATTCTTTCAATAACAGCTGTCACCTTTTATCTTCACACACGTATTAGGAAGATTTAATGATATGATTAGAAATAAAATATGAGAGGGGAAAGAAACATACCAGACAAACACATAGCAACAAGGTAGATTCATGCTAAAATGCTCTTCTGTGAAAAGAAGAAACCAGCACAAAGATGAGCATGGGGCAGATGGCTCAGCCCTACAGAAGTAGGCAGGTCATAATTCCCACTTGATTTCTGCTGTAGCCCAATATTTTGGCTCCATATATTCCTCTACACAAACACAGTCATAATTGTGCTAAGATTATCTGAACTTTATGTCTTTGATATAATTTTCAATATAGTTAACATACTCTATATACTTATATCTGGGATTAAACTGGCTTCTCTTCTTCTTTTCACTCACTCTTGCCTCACGTGAATTTGATCAGATGTCATGTATTAGAAAAAGGCAGATCTAAAGCACACTTTGGTTTCTTGAAATGCTACTGTTAATTTCAACCATTTTTGGCCCAAAACCTTAATAAATAATGCTAAAGGCAATGCAAAGGGAGACAAGAGTGCAGATCATTCTCTCCTAGTTCTGTTGGCAATGTTGGAGCAAGAAGAACAAACTCTAAGATGTGACCATACCAGAATGTATGTTAACAGAACTCAGTTAAGAAACTTTCCTCTACTGGTTTCAGAGCTTACTGGTACAAGGATTTTGTATTTTTCCTCAAATACTTCCTTTAAATTTATGTGGTTAATTAGAATCTCCCTATGGAATCACAGAGTGGTACTTTACTTTAAAAAAGCTCAGTAGAAATGTAAAAATTCTTCCCTTTCCTTGTGGTTTCTGGCCCGTTTAAATGCTCAACACTTAACTCCTGCCTACAGTGCTTCTGGAACACCTTCTGCTAAATATTCAACCTACTTAAGAAAAAAAGAAAAAGTACAAACAAAGATCTAACTGTTGATCGTGAAGGTAACCTTGATGCCATTCATATCACAGTGATCCTTTTTCATTATCTAAGTTTACTGTAGCCATGAACAAGAAGATGAAGCATATTCTAATCAATCTTTCAGATTTCATCTCAATTCAAATTCACTTCTGCTCAAAAGACAACTACCATCTCAGCACATCTTTTCAAGAAGCAACTGCACAATGTGCCACAGCTGGGTTACTTGCAGGCTGTCGTAACTATCTAATTGCTACAGAGAAGGAGAGATGCTCGTGCAGTTTTATTCTATGATTAACATCTGGATACTTTTTCTTCATGGAACATACTGTATCGAAGCAATTTAACTGATGAGGAAGCATATACAGAGGACTCCAAAAATGTCCCTGGGCTCAGTGCTTCACCTGCACTGTGAGGCTGCCGCTTGAGCAAGTGATTGCACTGGACACCTTGAATGAATGCCCCGAAAGACCTGCTTGGTGGTGGAATTCATGGAGAGATCAAAGAAGGATCACCAGGTCCTCAGCCAAATTTGTTATTTTTTTCTGGAAAATTTGGTGTGAAGGGGAAATAATTTCCTAATGAAAGGATAATATATTTAATAGGGACTCTGAAATATTCTGTTGAGTTTCTCAGGCTGTGAACAGCTATATTAATTGAAACATGCAAAGTGTCTGTGCAACAGCTTTATCTGTTTCTGCATTGCTGGCTCCCCTCTCCTTGACTGCTCCAAAATGGTTACAAGGGAGAAAAAAGACTATAAATGTAGTAGCAAGCTCAGAGTATTTCAAATAATTTCCACACAAGCTACAACAGAGTGATCAAATATCTTTCAAGATCTGTTAAATTTGGAAAGAAGATGTAAATGTTCATGGGTAACAGTTTAAAGAAAAGCATACAGAAATGTAGCTGTGACTTTCTGTGTAAGACACGTCTCCTTTGTGGTCAGCATTTGCCAGTGCTAAAAGGCAACAGAAGTCACTTCTGTCATCCCAAATCCTTTTTCTTGGCAGCTGTCTTCAGGCAGGTGGCATGTTTCTAACCAATGCTCTACTGAAAATCACAAAATCTATGGAAGAAATGAAGTGAATCCATTAATTCATTTCTTTCCTTCCTCTTCATGTGTTCTTCTCAGATATTGGTAGTATTCACCAGGGAAACTTTGCTTGTCTGCAGTTGATCAGACCTGGAATCTCCCCATTCCCTGGAGATGGTGCATGCAAAGTTGTTCTGAAACAGGAATTCCAGCCAGTCAATTAAACGGGTTGATAGGATCGGGCACACTTCACACATCCACTCCTCAAAGTGACTAGGTGGCTCCATTTAAAGACTCACAGTGTTGCCATAGGCTCTTAAAAATACTCTTGGCCTAGGACTAGACAAACACAGAATATTTTTTATAGTCAGAGCGCTGTGACAGTCCTTGAGCTCAGCAAGGGCACTGTGCAGTACCCTGTGCAAGCCTAAACATAGATAATATTCTCACGCTCATGCAATTTCCAGGGCTGGCAAAAGTACACACAAAAACCTCTCTCTAGTTGAGACATACGAAACAAATAACTGCAAATTCCTGCTTTCTCAACCTTATTAGTGTGCCAGTATGACAGGCACATCGGTTTGGATATGGAAGTGCTTTTGGATCCTCGAGATTTTGACAACTCATCAACCACAGGATGTAAACCAACCCCTGGGCTCTCAACACTGCCACTGCCACGCTGAACATAAGCTAACAGACATGAGATGTGAGTAGGGCCGAGCATCTACACAAAAAGAAGCTTCTTCCCCTGCAGTCCATATCCTCTGTAGGAGCCTAAGACAGCATCAAAAACCCAGAATGTAGGAATCTGGAGAAAATATAACTGCATAGCTCATCCTGCAAATTTCTCAGCCTTCTGGAGACCTTTTTTTCGCCAAAGTCTTGTCATAGAGTAGGACAGAAAGCAAGATGGGCAAAAACAGACAGCAGAAGGACCACTGATGTGCTCACTTTTCTTACTATTTTCATCTTGGAACCTTAATGTTGCTTGTCCCTTCAGATTTGTGGATTTTTCTGCAGGATAGTTAAAAATGCATATTTGCTTATATGATGTCAACATGCTTGGGTGCATGGATCTTAAACATTTCCTTCTGTGTATTTGCACATTTAATAGCATCTTCCATTTGCCTAAGCCCTGCTGTTCCTCACTCCGTCACAAGGTATCTGCAAGGCGTGATTGTGCCAACAGGTTTTGTTAGACTAAAACAGAAAACAAATAAAAAAGGAAGAGAGACAATTGATTGGCACCTCTTATCTCTCAGTCAGCAACACTGGATGACATTTTTATTTGATAGGGAAATCAGGCCTATTTCAATACGATGTGTAACATTAATCACGTTCATTGTAATTCCACACAACTAAGCAGTCCTCCAATCTCAAAGATTAAAATTTCCCATGTATCTCAGATATTTCATAATCCTGTAAAATATCTATACAATACGTTCCACTGGGAAATCTATTGCACAAACCAGCACATTTTCACAGATGGTGCAGACTAAGAGGCACGCATCCCCCCTGTCTCTCCTGACACCGGCTGCACATCAGGCTGCACGGGGGTTTTCTAGGCAGGGGAGCCAGCAGAGAAGATCACAAGGCCCAACACACAATGTGCCCACAGCCTTTCTGATGACACTTGCAACATCTGCATCCCAGCATTTTTCTGTGATGCTAAATTGCACTTGGCTTTCCAGACAAGCGTTCTGCTGCTATATTGCTATGGTGTAACTGGGCTTTCTGGCTGTATTCACCTTTGTAACCTAGGACAGGAGAGTAAAACATTATCTAGATAGCATCCTCTTACCAGCAAAGTCAACACAAGAAAGGAATATGGTGTAAGGTTGTCCTAGACTGAAAGTGTTCCCTAAAGCTATGAACAACTGCAATAAAGTCAGTGCTACTCTATGTCACAAAAAATACTGGGGACATACAGAGAAGACTTTCAGGTCAGATCCTCATGTCAGGATCTGTAGATGCCTCCAAATATCTTTGGACCAACCATATGCTACTTATATAACAAGAGGAAGAAGGTTCCAACTTCTTCATTTTAGCAATTTCCACAGTTATCAGCAAAGTGAAAAATTCATGCTAGTCACACAGTTGATCATTGATCAATCTAATGCAATTGCCAGGATATCTGCCTATCAAGTCATTGATGAAAGAGCTAAACATGCATGGCATCAAATATACCAATGTACATATGCATGATAAACCCTATTTAAAGGGGCAGTCTCACAGGTTTAATGGACATAATATTATGCTTAACTTAAAATTAACTATCAATGGTCCCAAGGATTTCACAGGACTGACACTGACACTACACTCAGTCTCATGAATATAATTTTCATTACTTAATATCTGAAATGCGTCCGGCTAGAGAAGACTATTTAGATAAGTGCAGTAACTAATAACATATGCCATAATACATGCCAAAACAGGAAAGAAATGAAATATATTAAAGCCTGAGTGGAAATAATATAATGGTCATCAAATGTTTTAAGTGAAAAAGAGAAGGATGAAGAATGGTTAAGGTGACCAGGGCAGAATAATGCACTGAAATCAGAGTAAATAACAGAAAACTTGAGGTGAATGAATATTTTAAAAAGCTTTGCAATACTACAGTACAAAAGAGTCTTGAATTAGATTTATAGGTTGTCTGTTTAAATCACTTCAAACCAAACCTGGAATACTCCAGAAGAAAATGTTCAAATCTCAGTTCAGATGTTCATATTAGGAAAAAAAAAAAAAAAAAAAAAGTGTTCTCAGTTGTATTTGCTCAACTATTCTCTGTAGAATGAGAGCAACTCTGCCACAAACCAAAACCAAAGCTAAACAAACTTTGTTTGGTAACAGATTCTGGGAAAAGAAACAACAACAACAAAAAGCAGTAAGAAAGGAATACAGCAAGATTCACCGCAACAGAGCATGGCAAAATCTGACTATAATCAGCGAATGGTATCTTCTCTATAATATCCAAATCAAACGCACACTGAATGACAAGCAGTCAGGTACAGAAAGCATCAGAAACGTGTTGTGCTTAGATAGCATTCATACAACCTACACAGAAACATCACGTGCCAAGACCAGTAAGATCTAGACCATTTTGCAGAGAAAGGACAAACAAATAAAGTAGAATTAAATATGTTTGAATCAGAAATGTCATTCTAATGAAGCTATTACTTACATTTTATATCTGTACGGACGCACAAAGAAAACTAACACTGGATAGCTCAAGAAAAAGAGTGTAAAATAAAAAAACAATTTATTGACAGGGTTCAGAAGAGGCACTTTATCTCAAGACATCTTGTCATCTTTTAGGGATGGCCACATTTATTACAAGGTTTCAGAAAAGGCATGTTAAGCGGCAAAACTCGTATCTCTCTAATAAACAGCTTTTTCAATGAAAACCAAAATTTTGGAAGCCCTCCAAGGATGCTTAACTGCAAAGGCAAGTGGAGTTTCACCTATGAAGAACAGCAGCAGTTTTCGAATCTCCTTGGAGTCTTTTGTTATGAGCCATCTCTAATGAGATCTTGAAGCAGCTGCACCATGTTGAGCAAGCTGTTTATTTTATCAGAAGTTACAAGGTGTTTAAGTCCTTTTCAAATTCCCAGAAAAAGAGAGCTGCGACATACAGGGACTACAGACTCACTGCATTCTTCTCTAGTAACACTAGAAAACAGCAATATTTATGTCTGTGTGTGTATATATATATATATGCATGTAACATGACTATCTCCTAATGGTCATGATCCTCTACTTTGTGTCTACCACGAACTTTTTTATATCTCACTTTATTAGTACAGAGTTTACCATGAACTTTCTTATATTTCACTTTGTTAGTACACAAAGCACAAACATAGATTCCAAATATTGCTGGTATCAATGTTATCTTCATTGAGGTGGTTATGGATAATGAGGTGGTACTTCAGTATCTTCAGTTTTAGTGCTACATCTGGTTATTTCCCATTCTGTACATACTTCCATACAATATCCAATGAGCTCGCTATAGTCCTTTGATGTCCTCTGGGTATCCTGTTTATTAGCTAAGGATCTCTCCTCTGTCAAACTCTCCAAGTTCTCATTACTTTATCTACAAAGCTGCAGTAATGGTTTAGGCTTTCCCTGACACTCAGTTTCGCTCCACTGTTTTCACCTCAGTCAGACAGCTCTCTCTTTAAGCCAAAACAGGTTCTGAATCATTAACACATACATACAGAGGCATTTCTGAAGACGTATTAGTAATTTTTAAGGAACAAGGAAGAATTGCATTCGGGAGTAGATGAGCAAGCACTTTCGTTAAGCCAGACTCATGTATGATGATCAACGTCATCTTCAAGTTGGACACTTATAAAATGCTGCATCTAAAGTTAGCTATCAAATCACAAGGAACTGCAGCATATTTCTTGGCAGCATTAAGTTTTCTGCTTTTTACTTTTTTTGTCTCCTGGCCAAATCTAATTTTGCTTAAAAGTGTTGGCCTGATTTATGCAGTCTTTACATTAGCAAGCCTCCACTGCTGTCTTCCAGGTTCTCTTCCAAGAGCGGGACCTTGGCCCTGAAAAATCAGAATGAACCTCTGTCCTGGTGATTTCAGCTCGTATTGTAAGGCAATGCAGAGCAACACACTGAGGTAAAATATGCTCCCACAGTGTCAGCTAAATAGAGGGCAGAATCTGTTTTCAAGACCCACTTTCCTACCATCACTGTTATATACACGGCAATGTGCCTGCTGCTGGATGGACTTTGGTTGAGGCCTGGTGTGTGACCCAGGAAGAGGTGCTAAAACCCTCAGCACATCTCACTCGAGGTGTCGCTCGTTATATTAAGACAGATTAAGCAAAATGCAGTGAGTTACACCCTAACCTCCTAGTTGGTATCTTGAGCTTGGCTATTCCTGAATGCTCTAAGCTCAAACTACAACCATCTGCAGTGATTACCGTGGACAGAAGCCCTGTGGGTTGTTAGCTGCTCTAAACTTTTCAGCACAGATGTTGTAGGAGGGAATTTCTGAGAGGATAAATAATCCTTTAGAGGATATGACAAGGTAGATAGGTTAAGTTCAATTGAATCTACAGATACACTATGGAGACACCTTCATACTTGTTCCTTGCTAGCAGGGGAACAAGCGTGTTATGACACAAGGGATTTCTAAGGCAGGCAGACAAATAGATAATTGGAAAGATTTTAAATCAGACAGATAAAAACACCATTAATCCCAGCAATACATGATTTATTTCAGACAGAATCTTGAATGAGTGCCACTACTGGAATATATCACTGTCTTTCCAAGCCTCAGAAAAATATGTTCTGTAGAAGGCCTACTAGTAATCCTTGAAAAGGTAATAATGTTATATGCTGGCTTACTTCCAATGGCTAAATTGCATTAAAAGATATCTAAAAATACCTTTTTTTTTTCTGTAAAGTGATACTTCTCTACACAAACTATTGCAGCACTTGCCAAAATCCAAAGTATCTATTTTGAGGTATAATGGTAAGAAAGAAGAGTGGAGCATGAGCCCTCTACAGGTGTGAGGAAAAACTGGGAGCAGCCTTTGGCTGGCGTTCATGCAATAACTTCCCAAAACTCCTTTACTTGAAGGAACCCATATTAAGAAGTGGAAAAGAGAAACGTCAGGGTTTTGCGAAGACAATCCAAATAAACAAAAAAGATAACCTTGGCGGGGATTTCCTTGTCTCATCCTCAAGGTTGGCCCTGCAGCTGCAGGCGCTGCATTATACCATCTCTTTTCACAAACAAACCAAGCTCCATCTTCATAATTGCCTTTTTTGCCCTTCTTACTACCTCTGGGAGGCTGTGCCAGAACTATAATGTTAGGAAACTGCTTTTAATTTCCAGTCTAAGCAATTATCCAAGGCAAATTTATACTCCTTGTGTTCGTATGACAGCACTGTCTTTTAGCTTACTACTACTTACTCTCTTCCCAGTGTTTAACCCTTGAGTATTTACAGACAACTAAGCTAAGCACACTGCCACAACAGGCAATTACGTCTGATATTATAAGCGAAATTTCCTCATATGGTAGTTGCATTATAGGAACACCCAGGCTCCAACTAAGTTTGTAGCCCTGTTACGACAGTTCCCGTACATACCAAAAGACTCAGAGACTGTTAGCTCCTCAGGGCAGAGACTGACTATTTATTTAGAAATTCAACCAAAGGATGAGGCAAGAAAATGAAGAGGTGCACTAAAAGGAACTGACAAATGTCATTCAGCTCATTGGTGCCAAGAAAACTGCACTCTCCTGCCTCCAGCTCTAGATTTCCTCCATGGGATCACAAGAGTCTTTAGTCCTTTTGTCCTTACAGGCCCTCTGCAGCTGCAAAGCACTGCATTTGCAGCAGTCATAATGAAGAGGCAACGTTCACTCCAAGTTTATCTACATTTCTTTCCTTCAGCGCCTGAGCTGGCCCTCTCTGTGCTGCGGTATGTTTTCAGAAGCAGACTCTACCTGATATTCATCTTCAATAAATGCTGCTACTAAAATTGAATACTTCCCTGTGTTTCATAAAAGAGCCAGTACAACAGCAACAGCAAAAAGAAATTGTTTTACTTTTAAAGCAACTTTTCTATTTATGGGTTCAGACAGTCTGAGGCAAAGTCAAGCACAATAAAGGCCAGCAGCAGCAGCAGCGACTTTCTCTGTAACCCCTGAAATGCAGTATTCATGTAAAACTTTCCCAAGAGAGATCTATCCCAAATGCTCCAGTGGAAAGGAATGGTGCAGCCACGTGTACTCCAAAATCTCCACCCATGTTCCCTCTGCAGCTCTGTCGCCCTAGGTCCGTTTCCCAGGGTCTGTCACCCACTTTCAGAGCCAGGACATTGGATAGTCCCTGGGGAGATCCAGGCTGGGAGGCCATCAGGCTTCCAGGATGCAGGATAGCAGTTACCTATGAGGGTCAGCTTAAACATTAGCACAGGTCTGATTCATCTAATGTATACCTTGGAAGAAGAGTGGGATATCCTGGAAGAGGGCTGGGAAAGCTGCAGAAGATCAGTTTAGTGAGCATTTAGAATGCAGCAAAGCAGGTTATTAGACCTCAGGGTACTGGGGATCTCTGTGACATGCAGCTCCAAATAGCTCTGAGCCATTGCCCCATGTGCACAGACAAAAACCCAAACAAACAAACAAAAATGCTGATGAAAAAAAAAATCACGATACCAGACAGAATAAGTCAGCCTTCTCCCACCAAGCCTTGCAAACACCCCATCAAAAACCTCCATTCTTCCAAGGCAAAAGAAGACTGAGACGAGAAGAGGGAGGAGGAATTTGAGCAATCAAGTGTACTGAGATAAGAATTTCTTATTGGCTATTACTACACCAAAATTTAATAGCAGGAGAATCTCCTACTTCCTCTGGACAAAGAAGGTTTCATTTGTTTTGATTATTTCCAGTGCATATCCGTTTCTATGGCAAGTAGCTAGTGCTTCCCCAACCAAAACAAGCATTTTTTTCTCTTTGATAAAACCTTATAATAATCTGACTGATTATTCTATATTATCGGCATTATTTTTTTGCCCTGGAGATCTTAAGACATAAATTCCACCTTATGTCTCTGTTTAGGGATTGTCATGAATAAGGCAAACAGAATCTCACATCTACAAGAAACTGTTAAATCTAGACCTGGCACTATTCCTGGTACCGGATAGCAGAATTAATCCCAGAATATATTTCTGGAAACTTCATGCTTTTTTCAAAGCATTTTATAGTATCTTACATCTTATTATACACAGAAGTAGGAAACTTTCCCTTCCTGGGATCCTAAACATTTTGAGTATGAATGCAACAGCACATCAGCAACAGCAAAATCTAACTCTGTGGGTAAGCACATAGGTCTCAGATCCAATCCAGGTCTCATCTTCTAAAAAGCCATCAAAGTATAAAGTTAAAAACAATCTTGCTTTGTTACTAAGCCCGATAAAGATATCTTGTCATCCCTATGCCTTTTTTTTCCCACTCTTGCAAAACCCATTATTACTAGTCCACATCATCATTCCACTTTATGTTCTTTATCAACTTCTTACAGTTAAATTAGAAAGATGATATACTTCACCTCTAATAGAGATGCAAAAAAAGTTACAGGATATGATAATTGAGGCTTTTACATTCTGAACCATTTTAAGAATGTAACATTTTATCTGAGATATTATCTTCTGGACAACTGGAACATCTCAAGTGAATTTACAGCATGGTAACTCGAAAACAAACAATTAAAAAGAAAAGATAATGTATTACAGAAGCATATTTTGCTCATTTATTTTGACAAGAGAAGTTTCTACAAACTCATTTATGATGATATACTAATAATCATGGTGCACACTAATACTTGCTGCATATATATTTTTAAAAATAAAAAGAACTTTCTGGCAAGCTAACTTACTTAGAACTAACAGCTGAGATCATGAAGAAGACTAGGACTTCTATGCCTTATAAATTACAGACTTAAAAATTTCAGAGAGTAATAAACTTGGATTTGCCTGGGATCTATTTTTCTGTCTTCATTCAAGAGTAAGACCCAACCCTGAGTGGTCTTCTGCTGGAACGATGGAACACTGGAACACACTGAGAACCACACAGTCAGTGGGCTTTCTGAGAAATATTCTTAATTTCCAATGTAAAAGCTAGCAGGCCAAAGCATTTTGACATTTGCTAACACTTCCTACAAATGCTTTAGTGACAGAAAGCCTCTCCATTTGACTGAATGGCTTATACACTATACACCAGAGCTCACATTTTAAATAGAACTGTATTTTAAAGGGTGTCTTAAAAGTGCTCGTCTGTGACAACAAAATCTGTTGCCTAGGAAATAACCCTTTTCTGTCATCAAAAGACTCTCATGTGTAACTATTCTTAGGCAGTTAATAAAGGTGAATTTAATGTAATGAGACCACAGTGATTTGAATGTGTTGATGTTTAATAGAGGAAAGATACATTTGTATTTGAGTGGATACCACTTGGTGTTAGTGCTGCCATGGGAAAAAAAAACACATGTAGTAAATATAGAATAAAATTAATTATATTTTTAATCTAATGCTAATTGCTTATTTTATTACCTGAAGAAGCCCAGCACAACAAGTGCCAATAAATCTGCACCAGCAAAGCAGAATTAATACTGAAATTCAAAGTGGATCATGAAATAGGCTCCCTTAGAATCTTTCTATGGACATGCCTGTCTACAACGAAAAAGGGTATTTATGCATAGGTACAGTTGAGAAAATCTGGAAAAGAAACACTTAACGTCAGAAGAAAAGTTCTTCTATGGAGATGTAAAGATTTTGTCCTTGTGGACCAACTAATTAACTTTTCAGTTGATGCCACACAACCCAATCCTGAATACCTTAAAATAGAGATATCATTTATGCATATTAAAGAGACAGAAAAAAATGTTTATTCCATTACTTGTCTCAAAGATGTATTCTAAGTAAGTATAAGCTGGTGAACTGATCCACTGGACAGGAAAATCTCCAAGCTCCATCTTTAAAGCTTAGGTTACAGTCAAATAATCTCTCAATAAAAAAAAACAAGCACTACCAAAATACTAGCTGGTAATAACCTACCTCTTTTCTTGCTCCCACCAACCAGGACTGAAGAAGCATGTCCTCCGGCAATAAGAAGAACTCTAGCTTTTTCATGTGTCCTCTCTCAAGCAAGCACTGAAGCAATTGTCTTCATTCCTAGCCTGGTACATGAGTAGAATTTTTGTTCTTACATGAGTAAAGTCTTTAGGAGACAAGAGGATATGCCTGGACTCAAGGCTCTGCTAGTGATTTTCCAAACACTTTCTGCTTTCGGAAGCACAGCTTTAAATTGAGGCAACAGGATTTGAGCTCTTTGAGCCCTTGGGTCCTTTTGAATTTAGGAACGTTTGGAAATGTATTGCACCAGAAAGCCAAGAAGAACTACCACATTTCTGCCTGAATTCCTGTGCAATGTATATGCTGAATTTCACAGAATTTGTGAAACAAGGGACCTTCCCCTGCTTGCACATTCTAGAGCAAAGACACTGGAAATTTGCACTGCTGTCCTATCTCTGACCCATAATGCAACAAGATCCTGAACAACATATTTTGATGTAAGCCTTCTTAAAAATTAAAGCAAGTAAGGACATTTTCAACCAATCAGTTGGCAATTCATTTATCAGTATTCGCCCTATAGCCAGCGCATTAACTTGAAAGGGAGTACAGTTAAGCAACCATGACATCCACACAACGTAAGTATTTTCCCCCACAAATTTGGGGACATTACTCAACCAGGCCTAACAGGCACGGAGCATGTTTCTGCTGACAGTGAGAGCCTGCCCAGCTTTACCAGGAGCTTCCTTGTGCCTCCACCTGATAAGGGAGCATGCTACCCACAGCACATCCATCTCCTTCACTGTGTGACACAAAGCATTAATCACAACAGTTTGCTTCAGCCACAATAAAACACTACTCCATATGCTTAACCTATGGAGATGTCAAGACCCTGTATCTGCTGATGCTGCAAAAGCTCAATCACACCCCAACAACGTGGCAAACACGTTAGCAATGCAGAGCAGCACGGGGCAGCCTTTTCATTCAAAACTGTACAATCTATGGTCTGGTAAACACAGAGGCATATGATTTTTTACCAGGAACTTGAATAGCCATATCATAAAAATATTGTGTACAGCTCTTGCTTTCTATGTTCAAAGCACAGCAATTTATCTGGAACAGGTGCAGAAAAAGAGCTGTTAGGGTGATCAGAGGCCCTAGACAAAACAGTTCTTACTGTAGTGCTATGGAAGTTGAGAGGCAACATGACTATTCTATATAAATTCATGCAATTAACTACTAGAGAAGAATTACATTAAAATAGAGTATTGACATAAAGAAGGTGTACACAGATCATAAAAGTCAGAAAGGAAATTAGAATAATCATCAGATGAGTGAAAATCTAGAATGATTTTCCAAACAGGCTGATGGGGTCAATGAGTTTAAGTTGTTGGTAGAAGGGACTCAGCTGAGTAAAGGCAAGGCTGGTGTAACAGTGAAAGGTGTTAGAAATTAAAAATTCTCACTGAAAACAATACAAGGAAAATAAAGTGATGCCCATATAATTCCTGTTTTTAAAAGAAAAAAAAATCCTTATTCTATTTAAAAGAACTTTTCATGCATCAGATTTTATTTGCTATGAAGTACATTCATCACTCTCTTTGAAGTGACACTGGTACCTGTGACTTTGCACAGAATTGCCTTGAAAATTCACTTTGACAAAGTTGGGAAATAGGTAATTACGGAATTGAGCTTCAGTAAAGAATTAATAGGATGTTCCAGCAAATGGAGCATAACAGATTTTATATCCCCTCTTCCCACACCATCCGTAAACAAAAACATATGCTTAAGTGATTTGCTATATTGAGGCCAGGATATTTTCCATGTGGCAAACATGAAATCTTGCTTCCTCAACATAACTGCTTTCAGCAAATGCTTTTTAATTCCCAAGAATGCAAAGGTTTGGTTTAAGTTTGTATCTCCACATGTGCATTACTGCGCACAAAATAACAGACAACATTTTGTCTTTGTGAGAAATGATTAAAGTCTAGACCTTGTGTCTTCAGAGAATACCTGAAAAATAAGGGCATTTGTCACTGACTTTGTTTCAGGCGTTTATAAAAGTAATTTTCTTGGGCAATTTAAAAAACAGCTACAGAGGCTTTAAAGTTAGAACGCAACAGAAGAGCTCAGCTTTTTCATGAAGATGTTGAACATTAATCAGTGTTTTTCAGTTGGAAGTCTGAACATTGAATCAGATGTTAAAATAATTAAATGCAGAAATGCTACAGAAATGAACATGCAAGTGGACAGCTCTTCATCATTTACACATATGTTCGTATTTAACTTCTGTTGCAATATACTCAATTCCCTCAATAATGAGTCAACCTGAAACACAACAACGAGCAGAGGCTGTTGGAAAGAACACGCACTGACACCCAATGCACCCATGCACCCAATTGCGTGTACACACACACACATGTACATGTTCACACTATGCAACAATCTGAAAAAAAGAGCATCTACTTTGCACAAAAGCTGCAAAGAAGCACAATTTATATCATCTAATGTGTGCAAACCACCATGCTGGTCTCTACCACCATGAAGTATTTTAAATTGCTCAGCATGCCAAGGAATACTGTGTTTAAATCACAGCTTCTAAAAGAGCTTTCCGTTTCTTCATGGTATTTCTTTTGTTCTGTATCTTCATCCATGATTCACATTAAAGGGGTGACTTTGTAGTGCCAGGGAAGAACAAATACAAATACGATGTTGTCGATCCCTCCAGCTTGCTTCTCACACCCAACCTCTGCAAAACTTGCTGTGCCCCTTCTCTCTCTTCTGCTTCAAAAGTCCAATTAGTTTAATTGCATTGTGCTGGTACAACAGTGAGAAGCTCATTAAGCCACCTGTATGTCATTCTCCCATGCTGCAGCTCATCACTTTTCTCACATTTTTACCTTTCCCTGGTGTACCTTGTTCCATCACTCATGTCCTCCCTGTGCTTCTCCTCTATTTCTTGTTACACCCCATTAATTCTAAGGAGCTTTTTATCTGGGATCCCTTCCAACCCACTCTGAAATGCAGGAGCACGCAGAGACCAACCCCCTAAGCCCATCTCACCTCATGGTGCTCCTGAGCTTGCTTTCCAAGAGCCATGCTGGATGAAGGCTACCGTCCTCTTCCTATTTTACCTGAGAGTCTGGGTACCCTCAGGTTTCTACCTGCTCTTACTGTTTTAACTGATGATACATCAGCCATTAGAAACACCTCCTGCTTCCATCCTTACCTCTCACATTACTTTGGCCACAGAAATGAAGAGGCTTTGATCACCACCACAAGGAACATGGCAGAGTGTCTAAGCAGCAGAGTTTGGAAGTTATGGCAAGTTTGTGGCTGTGTAACAGTGGATGACAAGCAAGTGCAGCTTGAACATCAGCAGGTCTACTGAAAACAGCACCTCTGCTCAGCGGTCCAGGTAAGCACAGCTTTTAGTCAGCCCTTCACTCTGCCTTCCCTATATTCCCACATGTGCACAATCCTCTGTGACAGCAGTGGAGCCTGAGTGACAATCCCGTTTAAAACACCATATTAGGAGGTTAAATCATTATTTTGAATGTGCACTGTTATATTTTGGTGACATTGTACAGACATGCAGCATTTGTTTGCAATTATCCTACGAGTGTAGGATTGAGCACACACCTACACTTCATTTAATATACGCTGAACTGGCATCCCCAAATTAAAGCAGATGTACAGAAAATATCGTGTCCCCATGTTCTTCCTGATTAGCCAATTCTTATAATTCTAACACAGTATGTTGCAGATACGCATTGGGGTATGGTTGGCAGAATTTTTATATGCATTCTGTCTCAACTGCCAGAAGATCTAGGGGAGAAAGACCACAGTCTTTACAACCAGGTACCCTTAACATTGCTGCTCTTTTCAGCACAGAAATGCATAAATGTGTTTGCAATATAGACCAAAGAACAAAACCTCTTAACTCTTCTCTCTCTGCAGAATACAGCTATTCTACTTGCTTATCCTTCATCAATCATTTTCAAGATTTGGGGAATCCAAAAAACAAACAAACAAGTTAATAGGTGATTAAAAAATGCAAAGACTTTGAAAAGCAGCGCTAGTTCTTCTTCTGTGTAGTGCATAGCTCTGGACTTTGGGGAAAGCTCAGACCGGGCTCTAACTATAGATTAATTTACTAGAGATGGAACTTAACTGGCAGCTGGAACTCCTTGGCTCTGTGGCTACATGTTTCCCATTTTCCGTATGGTACTGATGAATACACGCAGGCAGAGAGATTGTCAGAGTGTATCTACACTCCATCTTGCACTGGCCAAAGTTAAGCTGTGATTATAAACAGAGCAACCACATTTAGATGCTCTTACTTTGCTTAAAACTGTTTGTACAAAGCTCATTAGAAATGGTTTTAAGCTACATACTTACTAGTCACTCTGAAAGTCCATACAGGCTATAGGCACATGACAGTTTATGGCAGCTACTACTCCTTATCATCTAACAACGCATCATCTGAAACACACTAATCATCTCTAGGCACCTTGTTGTCCTGTCGCAGCTGTAAGTTAAAATGCATTCACTTAGATCTTAAAAATGTCAGCTTAAACTAACAGACATACATTTTGACCCGGACAGGCTAAGAGAATGTGCCAGTTGCCACAGCTCAGCTTGCAGGGCGCTCATCAAGAGGTGCTGGCAGCAGCACGGAAGTGGCCTGCAGGTTTTATCACCTTAGTGCCAGCTTGACGGAAATCAGTGCACAAGTTTGAACAGAAAAATACTGCAAGAATTAGCTGTAACCTGACCTTCCTTTCTAAACTCTCTTCTGTGAGAATTGGCTCTGTAAGAATAACTTAAATACCCAGGAGGAGAGGCTCCTAAGGAAGAACAACTGCCTGCAGCAAATGTGTGCCACAAATCGCACTTGGAGCGTGCCAACAACAGCAAATACCATCACAGGACCCTTCTCTCTGAGGCTGGTTTCATGCTTCCTCTTATTGCTAAGAGAACGCAATTTCATTCTGTCTGCACACTAGCACACCTTCTTCTAATAAATCTTTTATTTGGTTTATATGAAGTGCCAATATTTGGGTAGTAAGAATGATCTTTTATGTACCAGACTTTGCTGTGGCTGATGTGAAATAAGGTAAGCAAAGAGCTTAATATTTGCAAAGATGAGAGAGAAGGCTACACCCTTTCATCTACCCGTGCTACTATTCTCACTGATATTAAAAGAAAAACATGCATGAGTAGGATAAACAAGCAGGATTTAGTCCTTAATTACAATCTCTGGAAGCACTGAAGTTATTTGAACTAAAAAAAAATTAATAAGCCTTTTCCAAAAAAGTGGAAATATTTTGGTTTGAGATGATGATCGATAAATCAAGAGTCACAACTTACCTACAAGGAGACATCTAGGTCAAGCTTCCAGGGAGTAGAGTGGGGGTACCAGGGGAGTGGGAAGAGATACCACGATCAATGCCCTCGGATAAGCTCCAGAGACTTTTGGAAAAGATGCCTTTTGTTTTTGTTTTGTTTGTTTCTTAAGGACTCCTATGGGTTAGATTTAGCAAGCCATAACAGAATATTTTTGTTCTGCAGACATCTGGATCACTGCCTGAGACACACTGCTGAGACCCTCTTCCAAACACAGGTTTTGAGAGGCAAAATACACAGTGGTTTGCAAAAGACTCCCCAGCAGCTAGAGACTTCAGCTGATGACCTTCCTGCCCCACCTCCACTCCCAGTCCTGCTAGTATTACACACTGCATGTTGTTTCTGTGTGCAGAAGGCATCTATTTATGTGTAAGGGGCAGCCCTCTACACACACAGTGAATGGGGAGGCCTTGGAACGCACTCCAGACACAGAGGAGGACAGCTTCTCCTGCCTCCGAAACCCTCACTGCCTGGGACAGAGTCCTGCACTTGCACCAGCAAGGAGGGATTTCATCCAACTCATGAATTGCATCTGTGTCAGTCTACACTACAAGCACAAAGGCCTCCATTTAATTAATCTGGCTACAAGCTGCTGGCAATATTTTATCACACCGTCATTTACATCAGCAGTCTTTCTGTTTATAATGTGCCACTGACAGGACCTTGATAGTTTTATTTAACTGGAGATTCAAGGGCTTTGTCTCTTTGAGGCTATTTTGACCCTGATTCTTCAAAGGACCGAGGACGTGGAGTCCAGGTTGCCCAGGAGCTCTCAGCGGATGCTGAGCAACTCCTGAGGCTGGGTCCAAAGTCTCTGAACTAAAACAGATTTTTCCTATCAGCTCTGTTTTTCCAGATATTTCCATGCCCCTAAAATTTCTGAGGTATAAACACATTAAAAGCACAGGTAGTCATTATGATATGTGGATTGGAATAAAACAGAAGGCAAACACAAATTCAGTGCAATTTTAAGACTTGTGGTGGTAGTAAAAACCTATGTGCAGAGATCTGAGCAGGAGTTCGCTCACTGTTTTTGGCAAAATGCCCAGTAAAGCCCCGGCAACCCTTAAGATTTTCAAAAAGGAATTTTCTGTGATTATAGCATGAAACTCTCTCACATCTCACTTTATCAGAAAGCAGAGGGCTGGACCTACTAGTGTTATTAAATGACTATTATTTTTTGCTCGTTTCATTGCCACTGATTATTTCGTTAAATTTTACATTTCAGATGTCAGTAAACAGCAACTGGTATAGTAAAGTTTATGCTTAAATTTGTCTACCATACAACTGTTATAAACCACCAGTTATACATATTGCAAACTACACAGTTAACTAGTACATCCTTCCTACATTGATTCCAACAAAACATACTTAAAAATTAACCACATGATATCTCACAGGCTTGTATGATCCAAAAGCAGATAGTTGGAAATGCAATTTGATTCTGAACCAGTTTGCTTTAGCTTATGCTGTAAAATAATGGATCTATTGTTTCAAATCAGAAACCGAGTAGAGTAAGAATATAAAAACCACTGACCTTTCTTTGCTAGATTACTGTTGGGTTCATATTTCTCAATCAGTTGTTGAACTTGTTCTTGTTTTAATGGTGGATAAAGGATTTCATTTAATCGTGGATCACGTTGCTTAAAATTTATAAATTCCATCATCTGATCAACAGTAAGGTATGGTTTGCTCTTGGCACCACTAGGGAAAAATTGAAGCAACAGCAAAGTGATTACAATATGTTTCTTTAAAATCCTGTTCAATATTCTGTAATTTCCCAGTTTGAGGACCTTCAAACTTCCCAGTATGAAACTGAAGCAAGACTCAAACTATTACACAGCAAAAACTACACCCTGCTCTGTTTCCAGAATAATTTAACTTATCAGCATGTAATGACAAACATTCTCCATTAAACATCGAAGAGTTAAGATTTTTAGAAGTGTTCAGCATTACTGGCCTCAATGGGAAGAGCTAGACCAAATCTAAAAGCTTATCACTACTAAATTGCTCCCACACAGCTTTTTTAAAAAGAGAACACATGGAATGCAATACTGTTCTTGCCACAAATGCTCCACTGGCATTCCAGGCTTAACTACTATGTTTTACTATAGAGCAACAGCAGCCCTGATTTTATTATTCTAGTATTTGCTTGTTTTATAGAGATGCAAAAAAACAAAATGTTAGGCACTTTACAGAGCAAGCAGAATGATGCCTACTTGCAGATTTTTCAAAAAGAGTACAGATTTTGAGCACAATTTGCACCCAGATGGAGATCTGGGAAGTCTTCTCAACAGGGGATGTACTTAGGATTTTCTTCAGTGCTTGTCGCTGGCCTAGCTCCATTCTGAGAGGAAGAAGTAGAAAGTCTGCTGTTCAGTGGGAGCAAATTAAATCAAGACTAAGTTCTGCTAAAATCCCACCCTTACAGAAAAAAAGGCATGAAAGGGGTAGGTTTGCACACTCAGGTTGCAAATATGCATTCATCTGGTAGTCTTGGGATGTATTTTCTGAATTACTGTGCCTTTATATTGCTTCAACTTCTGATTCCATTGATTAGGTTCTGCCGAAATTGGGAAGCACAGTGAATTGCTGCAAGGAGCAGCAGCAGCATGAAATAGTGCAACAGAAGTTTTATAGCTTGCAACTGAATGTATGAACCAACTTTAGCTGGTTGCTATTTTAATTTCATAGTGTAAATTCATGATGAGCAAATCCTAAATGTTCCTACATTTTTTACGGCTCCTAATTAAGCTTTTGGGAGTGATTCTACATATTCTCATGCCTAATGCATGTTCTTATTGCTTATCGTTCTTCCTCCACTTTCATGGAGGCCTAAACTATCATAACCCATACAGAAATGAAGGCTTGGCAGTTCTGTTCCTCTAGGAACAAATTATTGTAAAACTCTGCTCATGAAAAGGGGAGGCAAAAGCTTGGGTAAAAAGGACCTCTTGTTCCTAGGTTAAATGACAGTCCCTTTTTGACACTGAAATTGTCCTTGGCAATCACTGCATGGTGCTGTAGAGGCTCAGTAACCTGCTCTGCCATCCCTAGCACAGAAAATCAGTGAAGAGGAAAAAAAAAAACCAAGGGTCTTTTCTTACAACTCAGAAAAGATGTGGTCGATTTCTGGGCGAGGGCAGAGGTTGTTTAAGAACACCCTGTACACGTCAGGCGTGAAGTCGTCTTGAGGGATTGAATCATTCTGTGAAAAGGAAAGACACAGTGAATGAAAGGAACAGCACGTTTATCCTCAGTCTGCAAACAGAGCCCTTCCTACTGTGCTGCTTTGGATTTCCTTCCTGTCACTCCGAGGGGCACGGATTTCTCAGAGTAGCAAATTCTCCCAAGTAACACAGCAGCGCAAAGAATGCATCTTTCAAAAATATAAATTCTTTCATCAGCTTCCATATGAAAAGTTATCTCTTTCTCTGAGCACATATGAAGGAGAAAGGACATCCCCCATGTAAACAGGTAAGTTAGCTAAGCACAAATATTAAGCAATCCTGGTGCTGCTTCTAACTGTACTCCCAGCAGGAGCAAAGGGGATCTGGCCAGGCAGAGGTGCAGGAAATAAAGCGACGGTGCTGAGAGGAAGAGCAGATCACTTGTCTTCCTAAAGCTTTCAAAGAACTGGGAATGAACTGGGTCACTGAGTCATTATTAATAACCTTGCTCTCCGAGAGGAGCAGCAGTTTCCCCTGCTCCTTCCTGCAGATGCACGCTGAGGACGCGGCCGTTACGGGAAAGCCACACGCGATGCCACTTTTCCGTGCGTCTTTGTGCTGAGCATTCACGGCACTCATGAGGAGGCCGGGCTGCTTTACCGAAACTGGGAGCCATGTTTCCCTATATAAGAGATAGTAGTTTTGTGGGGTTTTTTCCATTATCTAAAATTTAGAACACTTTTCTTTCAATCTTGCTTCCAGCTTGCACTAATATCACCCCCATTACACTTGACAGCATTTTTTCCCCAAAAAGCTGAAACTGTGAGTCTGACTGGAGGGGATATTGGAATGGAAAAGATCCCCTGTGCTTTGCAGAGAACTCGGGAGCTCTCCTTGCAGCTCCTCGAGCCCCAGAGGTCTCTGAGCAGACAGCACTGACAGCTGCTTCCATGGGGCTGGGGGGAAAGGAGGGCCCTAGGGAAGGCGCAGGCCAAGCAGCCCCCCGGGTGCCGTGGGGCGCCCCCGGCTCTGCCTTTGCCAGGGCACCCCCAAAATGGAAGGTGGCTCCTATTCTGTGCAGAGGAGACCTTATCAAAAAAAAGAAAAACGAAAACACAAGAACAGGGAGTATGCACATATAGAAGCCTGGATACTGAATTTCCACTGCTTGAGCTCATTTTATCAAAAGCTGTGAAATCCAGTCGCTGGAAGCAGAATAGAATCATATTCTGCTTCTCCACGGCTCGATTCTTGCGAACCAGAGAAGAATAACTGAATGGAATCTGGGCACAAAGCTGCTTCCCTTGAAACGCTCTTGAACCCCCTCGTGTTGGAAGAAAGCCACTGATGGAGGAAATCGTTGTTTTTATTTATTCCGCCTGTTTAACGCAGTTGCCAAGGGAACCGGAAGTGCCTATTCCAGCCTTCGGCAGCAGGAAGGAAACTTTCCAATATTTTTCCTGCCCTGGCTAACGAAATGCCACGGACGCCTCTCCATCTCTCCTTCCCTCTCTGAAAGCCGCAGGAGCCCGACAGGGGTTTGTACCGTGCCCGGGCTGGCCCTGCTCCACTCCGGGCATCCAGCTGCTCCTCCCCAGGGATCTCAGGGAGCCCATGGACAGCAGCTCTGAGCTCACCTTCCTTCCCTCTATTTTCGCACACGGGTGCTACACCAGGTTGTGCCCAGCAAAGCTCGCTCACAGGCTTTGCTGAGCATCCCAACACCCTTGAGACCTGAGCTGAACAGCAGCGAGGCCCATCTTGGGGTTATCCGACCCCAAGGCCCCCTCGTGCACAGCTGGGATGCGTAGCCTGAAGCCAAGCTGGAGCAGGCAAGGCCTCGTGCGGGTTTCGGTGCTGCCAAGAGTTTTGCCTCCTGATGAAGAAGGGACCCAGCCGCAGCCTGCTGTGGTCGTAAGTCTGGGGAAGATCATGGCCAAAACGGGATTGCTGCTGATGCACCGGGCACACGTACACTACACAAAATGTCTTGAGAGCCTTTCCTGCTTTGCTTCGTACTGTTCTTAACCAGAAAAAGCCTCCAAATTAAAATTGAGGACAAAACGTTTAATGATGACTCTCAGCATGCCTGGGTGACATATGTTGCTCTAATTACATTCCTTTTTTAACCCAAACCAAAGACAGTTACTAATGTATCTATTTCTCTCTTTAAATGTAGCTACACCTGTTTAAGCACATTATTTACAAATTACGCTAAATACTACGAGTCACAACACATTATAACCAAAATAGTTCCTGAGAACTAATTTTACACAGCTGAGTTAAAAAAAAAAATGAAAATACAGAAAGCTTTTTGATTTGTTTGGCACCTGCAACCACGGTTTGCTTGTGTGGGCACAGTCTGCAAGCAGCAGCTTTACGAACACAGCAGCCTCAGAGGGGATCGAGCTGAAGGGGCTGTCGCAGCGACACCTTGGGCATCCACAAAGCTCCGAGTCATGCTTGAAAAGGGGCATTTCTGCAGCACGGGGCATCCGGCTGCACCAAAGGGAGAAGCTCCCAGCGACCCCCAGCTACCCAGGCTTTGCCCTGGCACTACGCTGTGGCAACTGTGTTTTTCCTCATTCGTCATTTCTGCCTCTGTTATGAACCTCTGACTAGAGCGGACAGATAAAGAGGCCGTGGAGCAAAGCAGGAGCTGCCAAAGCCGAGAGCTGCCTCCTCCGACCCGGCCCTGGAGCAGAGGCACCACCAGAGCAGGCGCCCCGCTTTGTCCCCTTCAGCGTGTCCATAATCACTACGCAGCAGGCGACTGTTCCTCAGCCAGTGTTTCTCCTCAGGGCATTGTAGACATTGATTCTCTAATTACCACAGAATTACAATCACCCTCCGACCTTATATATTTTTTTTCCCCTTTTAAGGGAATTTGAAGGTACTCAATATCGTACAAAATGTGGATCCTTTCTGATAACCTAGGATTCAGGCTTTGGTACACTTTTATTTGTCATTTCATTCTGATTTAAAGATATCCTTCAGTTCCCAACCTCTTACCATGCGTATCCATGAAAAGGATAAGCAGTACAAGTCTTTGGGCAGACATACAGGATCCATTAATAATTACTTACTTCCTACCAGTAATATAATCAGTGAGCTACAAAACACAAAGTTACAGATGGAAGACAAAGCCTTGCTGTATATTTTTGCCACCCCAGGCACAGCTTCAGACAACTTCTATATTTGGATTGCAAAATCCTGCCAAAAGGGATTAAAATATACTGCCCCTTTCAACCTCCTGGTCTAAGCCATCCTCGTATCAGTGGAAACACCCACACACCTTATGTGTTAATCTTTTTTTAAGACCAATGAGCAAATTGCAAACTTTCTGTAACATAAAAAGGCATCTATTTTTTTGCTTAGCAGCATACTGGCATTCATTTTTTTTTTGTGATTAAGACTCTCTATTACTTTCAAGCACTGTTGATTTACAATTTGTCCGGTAACCTGCCTGCTTTTGTAACATCTGTATCCATCCTCTTACTCATTGATATCCATCCTCTTACTCATTCAATAGTGTAACAGTTATTTAGATTATTTGCACAGAAAGGACTCAATAGCTGGTTGGGTTTTTTTGAGATACCAGTCACCCTCACCAGCAGTTGACTGAAAACCTCTATACTAACCAGAGACCAGAAACCAGTGTCTTTATAGCCAGACAAGTGACTAAAACAAAGCTCTTAATTCTATTTAAGTGGCATTTTTCAGAGTTCATTTAAACATCACTTAAACATTCACCTAGTTTGAGATCAGTTGGGCAATGAATGCTTTGCAAAATAAGATCACAGAAGGTGAGTTGCTGCAAGGCTTTAAGCATCCCAGGTCCAATCCAGAAAATAAATTAAATCCACGCTTAACTTAAAACGTGCTTAACTTGAAGTCCATGAGTCATGCCACTGCAGTCATGCTGAACAGCTTGGCTGAATTAGGGCTGGAGTGCTCAACACTGCAGAGAATCAATCCCTTAGTAAGGTTTCAAAATATGAATTAAGGAGTTGATTTGAGGCACCGCAGGGGGATCTCCTTGGTGCTACTCTTCTAGAGCAGGAGGAGTGGAAACTTCACAGCAATGTGAATTCCTCCTCCCCTTCCACTCCTGCCATGGTACATGTTGTCCCCAGAGGCGACGCTGGGCACCCCCAAGGAGAAGAGCTAACCGGTGCTGACGTGCACAGTGCCCCAAACAAGGCCACGCGGTGGAAACCCCCCTGGCAGCGCAGCTCAGTTCATGGCTTGCCATGAAGGTCTACGGGGGACTGTTTCAATCCTCAAGTTATGAGTCAGGAGGAGGTAGGACTGATCCATGCTGTCCTGGCATCCACTTACTTCTGACTATGAAATTCATCTTGTGGCTTAGAGTTTTCGAGTGTATCTGCCCTACGAGGAGAGGCTGAGGGAGCTGGGCCTGTTCAGCCTGGAGAAGAGAAGGCTGAGAGGGGATCTAATCAGTGTCTAGAAGTACCTCAAGGGAGGGAGTGCAGAGGATGGTGCTGGCCTCTTTTCAGTGGTGGCCACTGATAGGACTAGAGGAAATGGCCGGAAACTGAAACACCAAAAATTCCATAGGAACTTAAGGAAAAATTTCTTGACAGTGAGGGTGACAGAGCACTGGAACAGGCTGCCCAGAGAGGTTGTGGAGTCTCCTTCTCTGGAGATCTTCAAAACCCGCTTGGACACAGTCCTGTGCCACGTGCTCTAGGTGTCCCTGCGTGTGCAGGGGGGTTGGACTAGATGATCTCTAGAGGTCCCTTCCAACCCTAAGCATTCTATGATTCTATGTTTCACAGTTTATAAGAGGTGCAGCAAAGAATCAAGGGATGCCCAAGGCCAGCAAGTCCCACATATTTCTAATGCATCGGAAAAATGTTTTTTATATCATGCTTAATGAAAAACAAAACAACTTCTTTAGAGGTATTTTTCACAACACATGAGTACTAATAAACATAAAGCATAAACTGTCAATGTCCTTGGGTATATTCTGGATAATTCTGCTTGATCCAGTTGAAGGAGATTCCCTGACACTCATGGGGCTTCCACTGCTGGAGCCCAGCGTCCTGCAGGGCTTTAGAGGAATTCCCCTTGTCCTGTGGTACAAGGGGGCAGGAACCTGCAAGTTGAAGCTAGGGGTTTTGTTGTTGTTCACATAAACAGGAACGCAAAGGAAGAGAAGTGTAGTCAAAGCCCTGACTTTCTCCCAACCCATTACTTCTGTGAAATTCCCAGTTCTGTGCTTTTCAAGCACTTAGCTTCTAAAATATTCTCCTTCCAAGATAATCAACAAAGATTTCTTTGAGGGGATGAAGCATATTTCTCTTTTGTCCCAAACAAAGAAAGTATCGACTTCGTATTATGAATAATTTTCAAGATAGTATCCCGGCAACAAGTATCCAGCCATGTCTATGTAAAATTGACTCTGCTTAAATAAATAACTGCAAAATGTTGTGGTTTCTTTCAAGGACTCCAGTGATTGTGGGTTTTTTTGGTGAGAGGTAAGATTTTTTTTTTTTTTTAAATCTTCACTGAAATTCAATAAACAGAAGCAAGAAATGAACTCAGTTAAAAAACAATGCTTCAGTGATTTTTGACATCTCTTGTGTCAAGCAACTAAATGAAACCCAATGCATCTTTTCAGGTTTCTAACCTCATAACATTTTTAACTAGTCAAACACCTATTTAACACAGTAAAATGTTAGATACCTTATTTTAGCTGAGATCTTTATAATTTTTGCATGTATCTTACAAACATTCCCTGGAATTTTATACAATAAAGCTCCCAAATGATATGGAAGGCCTGACTGGTGAGGAGTGTCTGTGGTTTGGATTGTGAAGATTTTGCTCCATCACTCTTCTGAAGGGCTAGGACCACCTCGATTAAGAAATGACCTTTGAAGCAAAGGCTGGGTGAACATCACAGTACAAAGTTTTCTACAAAAATCTAAGGATTAGGAGATACAGGCTCTCCTCCGCTATAGAGGGCTCTGCCCCATCTCTTGGACCTCCATGGGTATTCCATTGCCTGGAAGAAGCTTCTGGGAGGGGAAATTTGCACTTTAGAGGAAAGGCCATGGGCAGTGTCTTCTCTACAGTATTAATTAAAATCATCTGCTCATTCCACTTTAATGAACCTTCTTGAGGGAGTGGTAGACCCTCGACAGCAGCAGCATCCAATGGCAGCATGCCCACAGCTTTGGTATATAAGTATGGCTTTTGAATATTCACTCACTGAATCTTTTAGACAAACTGAACTGGGTTTAAATTGTCACTTAACTCAAAATATAAATTTTCCTGTGAGCAGGAAACAGACCACATTTTTAGTTACACCTTAAGCTGATCTTCCTCTGGAGTCATGCCTTGACAATTGTATAATGGTCACTGCATGTTAAAATTTTCTTGTAGGGTTCCTCCAGGACTGGACCCAAAACCCTCTGCCCCTTCCTTTAATCCATTCACGCTCCTTTCAGGCACTTCTGTTCCCTACACAATTTCAAAGCAAAGACACTTGATCTGCATATGGATATCAAAAATTCTGTGTGATAAAACTACTGAGAATGGGCGCAGTATTCAGCACTTTGTGGGGGCCAGGAATAAATTCAGATGCTTACCCTGGAAGATGGAAGATTACAGGCTTCTAACGCAGTTTCTACCCGTTTTCTGTCAGCGGAAAACAAGCGGTATATGCTGCAAAATGGAAAGGAACAACGGGTTGGCTCAAAGACACCATGCTCTCCATGTGGCTGAAAGATTCACCAACATTTCCAAGTTGATCATGTCTTCAGCTATTTAAATTAGTTATTTAAATATTTAAATAGCTAAGTTAGCTATTTAGCTATTATTCCCGGTGTCCTGTTCAGACACAGACCGAATTAGCAGTGACCAACATGCATTCCCATTTGTTTGCTGCTCATTTTTGCAAATGAGTTTAACTATGCCCTCAGCAAGTTTAATGCCACTGCACACAGGCCCCTATTGCCCTGAATAGTCATATCAGAAAATCACCACTGCTCTCTTCACTGCATTACCTGAGCAGCACATAATGTGAATACATTTATCCCCACAATATGTGTCCAAGGCAAAAAAAAAAAAAAAAAGTTGTTTTCTTATTTTATACAACTGGAACAAGAGCAGAGGGGCTGTCTGGCCCAAGATCACTAAGGCATTCCATGCCCAGAGGTTATTTGCACACTGGCACCTGAGTGTCACCAACCCTGTGTTCGGCTGGGTCCCTGGCCAGGTACCCCTCGCTCTGACAGCGCTGCTGAGGCCTGTGGAACAGACACTGCAGAACTGCCTCGTGAGGGAGACCGGGGGTGCAGTGACCCAGCAGTGAAGCTGTAGTGACCTCTTCAAAGCGTGTTAGAAACAATCGATACGTGATTATTTCAGACATAAGGATTCCATCCCCAAAACATATTTATCCAAAAAAAAAAAAAAAAAATAGAACTTACTTCTTCAGAGGAATACGCCCTTCTGGAGTGACCTGCAGCTTCAGTTTTGTGTAACTGTGGAGAGAAAAGCATTCTGTTTTATTTTTTGTAGCATTTAAAATATTTCTCCACACAGTCCCAAAGTCCAACCCTACCGCTCTGATCACTTCCTAAGTTTCAGTCGGTTCTTTTTCACTATATGAAAACCTATCGTGATATCGTCAACGAGTAATCAACTTTTCCAATACGGCTAAGGCAGCTGGTGTGTCAAGTAACATCCACCTTGTAATACAATATTGCATAAGCTACTTCATAGTCCCTGCGAGCTCCCTCTTGCACTCACACAAGGGCCCAAGTCTAAGCCACATAACATCACAGAGGACAGACACAGAGGGGCCCAGGCTACCAGCCAGCCCACTCTTTTGCCAAAGGAGGCTGCTTCCTTTCTGCCAGGCCCAGGGCAGCATAACCAGTGTTTCAGCTCCATCTCCTCCAGATCCACCTCCCAGCGGATTTCACTGCTGGGAGACGCTCGCTGCTATGACTGGAAGCTTGCTCTGCATCACGCCTTGTCGGTATTCCCAGCTGTTATTCTTCCTGTGGGCAGCTTCAAGAAAACATTATTTTTTCCTGGTGGTTGAACACAGGCATGAAAGGTGCAGCCCAGGGGCGTTCTGAGCACGCCCTGTCTCCTCCCAGCTCACTAACATCCCTTACGTGCCCGTGCGAGGCTGCGCTCGGGACCGGAATCACCCCTGGATGCCGCATGCGAGCGGCCCGGCCTCCCCCAGGCCTCGCCGCTCGACACCTGCGAGCGCTCCGCGGACACTGACCCGAAACCTTGTCAGCCCTCCACTGAAAACATGGCAAATCCCTGCCAGCTCAGATGGCTCCAGGCCACCAAGAGCCTAAATGTGTACAGCAAGCTCCAGACCTTAGAAGTCCTAAGCAATATAAAAATTACAAGCGGAAACTGTCTACAGTCAGGCAATTACACAACTTCTGAACTAAGTATTTAGAGTATCCCCATACCTTTGGGCCTGTGATTCCTTTCACATGCTCATTAGTGTAGTAGGGTGACGATGTAGCGCGCTCTGTTCAAATCCTTTAGCATCCTGGCTCCAAGTCTAATAGGAGTCATCCAGGAGCTTTAATGAGCAGTTTGGACCTACAGCTATTACGTGCTGATTCTCCTTGTACGTGAGGACTAAAAAGCAGCCTCAGAAGAGCTGAACTTTTTGCAACATATTTTCTGTTCCACTAGAATGTGTTTAAAACTATAAATGAGATTTATGGTAACATGATTTGGTGAAAACTGTGGTGACACTGAAAAGTTTCAGAGATGTTTTTACTTTTTTGTTTAACCCACCGGTCATGGTTCTAATAAACACTCCTTTTCTCCCTCTGCTCACAATGCCTGCAATGGCACCAAAAACAAAGCACATGCTATAACCTCTAACTAGCTTAGGAAGGTGTTCTCCAATTCTTGTCTCTTCCTGTGCCTCCTGTGGAAACTGGAATCTCCTGTGCTACTGTGTCACCAAAGAGAAGTATTTAGGAAAAAATAATCAAACTGAGATTACAAAAAATCACAGTGATTAGAAAAGGGTTTCTTTTTATTTATTCTTTTTTTTTTTTTAACTTTGAAGTACTGCACAATTTAATGTCTTCCTCTATAACTGAGAAGGCTAGAAATAGGAATAAAGCAAAAATACACAAATCCTGAGGTCCTGAGCAATAGTGAAAGCAAAACCAAAACATTTGTGCCAGAAGAATAGCCACACTCCAGCAGCACTAGCCACCTTTTTCTCCCTCAAAGTCTTTGATGCCATGGAGCCCTAGTTGCTGCCCCCACAGTCACATCCACCCCATGAAGCCAGACCTGCCACTCTGGCTACAAAGTTGGCTGCTGAGGGATACACCCAGCAGCAGCTAAATGGACTCATTCCAACAGTGACTGCCTGACTCCAAAACTGACACCCTTCGGACATAACACTGCCCCAAGGTTACCCACATGGACTCATCCTTTGCTAATCGCTTCAGTAGTTACTATTCCAGCAGTACTGCACTTCAGGGTTAATTTCTGTACCCACACAAAAAATAGGCTGCACAATTACAAGAGATTAATGAGCACTTTGTATCCAAAATGCCAGTTTTTATTAGCACCGTCCAGCCCCCGAATTAACCCTATTTTTCTCATCTGACTAAATCACAGTAAATCTGCTCAAACTTGTTATGAATGCACTTCCAATACTGCAAGGGACTGAATGCTACAGAGAGAAATGCCTTTCTAATTCTGCTTTCAGGCAAGTGGTTTTTTATTTCAACAAAAGGCTTCTGACAGGACTGCGGCCAACCTTTTGCTCAGTACAGTAATTACAAGAGGCAAGTATTTTTAAACTTCAAAGTCAAAGATTACTTAACTGAATCTGATTTGGCATCTGTGCAAATGACCCTGGAAACCCAACAGTTCCCAAGTGATTTATTAATTAGTGGAAAAAGAAAAGACACAGGGATACCACGCTTGCCTGCTATTCAGTCTACTCAATGTGTCCAGTGACTTCATCTTTAATTAATATTGCTTGAATAATCATAGAAAAATGCTATACTGTAGGATAAAATGTTCTTTCTTTGAATGCTCTATGAAAATGTGTGTAGTCCTCCCCATTGTGCCCCCATCAGCCAAGTCTACCGGTCACCTGGGAATTTGAGTGGTAAAGGAGCAAAGAAATAGCGACATCAAAGCACTCCTGTAACTCACCTACAACGAGTGGAGGTGACTGCAGGAATCTCTGTCCTTGTTCTCACACAGAGCTGCATGGAAATCTAATCTGGGGTTAGCAGGTAGTTTAGGAATCCGATGTAAGCACTGCCTAGCTGGCATTTTATGCCCATGTTCCTGACGGGGAAAGCAAAGAGAGTAACCTAATCCTTCCAAAGGACGGAACAGGCACTTCTGCATAATGGTGTGGGACTGCAGTTAAGCAGCCAGGGAACCTTCTGTCTAAATATGGATGCAGCTAACGAAGGCAGGCAGGCATCATCTTAGCCCAGAAAACTTGCTTCTTATATGGAGGCACGTTTTAGGAACCCAAGCCTACACTTAGTGGAAAGATTCTCCTTCTATGAGCAGAAACCATAAGCTGTTCAAGGGAAAATAAAAAGCTGAGCATAGCCACTCATCCTGTAAGCCAGGGACAATATATCTTCCCTTTTGTAACAGTACAAGGCTATTGAACACTCCAGTCATCCGCTTCGCCATGCTGTCTCCATATCATTTGAGGAAAACCATCTCAGCCTGTGCATTTATCCTTCCTTAGATACTCGCTAATCTTAGATTTAGTTCTCTCATTTCTGAGGTGCCTGCTCTTTTTACACCCCAAATTTGCCATAACAGTTTCTGCACTTTGCTGAAAGTAGCTAGAAATCTGTGTACTATGCAAACCAACCTAGATCAGCACATTTACAGCTTCTCTGTAAATCAGAGATATTGAACTCAGGAAAATGGAATTCCAGCAGTTTTCATTTTTTGATCAATAACCAAAAGAAAGGAAAATAAACTAAAAGCAGGTCACCTTGGAATTCTTGGTATTTAAGCAGCAAGCCTCAAACTACTTCTGTGTGCTGCAGGGAGATGGCATTTAAAAAAAGTGTATTTTCGCTGTGACTCAGTACTTTGTGAAAGGAACCTTATCAAGACTTTTTTTTTTTTAAAACAACGTTTAGCTAATAGCCTTTTGAATACAATGAGAAAGGATAACCTATGTTTACAGAAGTGACAGCTCATCAAAGCATAAACAATAGATGACAATATGACTAACAAGAGAAGGAAAATGACGCAGATAGCAGAGTAACACCCACAGCAATAAATACTACGACTACTTACGCTTTTTCCAGAAATGCATCCCTTGACATGTTCTGTGCCAACAAATTCGTTGCCAGACTGAACACTTCATCTGACCATTCCTACAGAGATAAAATTTAATTAAATGGGGCTTAGTTTACTTACATAATGGAAAATACTTTCAATTATTATATTGTTAGTAAAAAAAAAAAAAGTCTAATTAAAGCCTGAATTTGACTTTTTTCCAAATATAGCTTCCTTCCTAGTCTATGCGCCTTAACTTTTTCATTCTGCAGAAAATGAAGATTATTGCAAATATTTATTTAAAGATACCTTATCTGGGTGCATTGAGGAAAAAAAAAAGAGCAAAAAGAGCAAATGGATAAGTGCCCGACGCAAAGCACATTCAAGTTCCTGGGAGTGGGAGTTGTGCCATAAACATCACAGAAAAATACATTTTCTTGTGTGTTGGATACTACTCTGGCTGACACTCAAATGATTAAAAAAAGAGCTTCAATACAGCCATTCTTGTAAAATGGAGCTGAAATGGATTTGGATCCCCTCGGAAGTTATACAGAGCTGACACCATGGGACAGGCACCGCACCATAATAAATACCTCGCTAGAATGGCGCCCTTTGTAAGGGCCTGTTATAACATCTCTGCATCTCTCCCATATAGACTGAGAGGTAACTCAGGCAGCAAATATCAAGCTAAGCTCTTATGGCACATATTGAACTAGGCACGGTGAGCACAGGCCCCCATGAGATCCTCCCAGCCAACATGAGGGCCACGCTCGAAGAGCTGCATGGCGAGAGAAGCACGGAAGCACATTTCATCCTCTCCCGCACTGTGAAGCTGTAACTGCACTTTGGAGATACCACAAAAAGGACTTTGTTGTTTTATATAATCAACACTTCTCAACATGCGTTGGATATCTGGTCCCTGAAACGGCTCCCATCCCAAATTAAGGAACCACTACCTATTTGATCACAGTTTCTTATGCTCAAGAGATTCACGCCTTTTGAAACATGACTCGAATTGGAGCATAGGTGATCACTGCCAAATTTGCAGGGCTCTCCTGCAGCTTTTTCCTTGACAACTTCAGCACATCTTGCTTTGATAACTTGGTGCTTATTTACAAACTTTAACTGAAATCTGATTTAACCACAAATGTGGTTTTGGATTTACTTAGTTTTACTCCTTTGAAAGAAACAAGCAAAAAACATGCAATGCCTTTGCAAACAGTGTTTTTTTTTTTTTTTTAAACTTAATGAACTTTTCTGAAAGTTCTTTGAAACTAAATATTGAGTTTCCTTTCATTTCAGTCCAAATCCTAAATTCCTAGGACTGCACAGCCACATTGATGCAAACTGTTCGGGAGGTAATCACCATCTTTGTTTCTTCTCCCCCCCTCCCTCCCCGTCTTGTTTTTCTCCCAAAAAAAAAAAAAAAAAAAAGGGGGGGAAGGGCTCATTTTGATAAAAACTGTTAATAACATGAAAAGCATCACTGAATTTCAGTGAAACTAACTCTCCTAAGTTACTTTGGCATTTCCAGGTTTGCTTTATCTATCTCAATAGCCTTCAGTTTCAGCATGACTAGATGATCCAGGCAGGACAGGTTAAAAATATATATTTATAAGGCACTAAGAGGTCTTGGACAGTCTCTCACAGTGCAAAGGCAGGAAAGGCTCCCCGCATGCAGATCCTTCCCTCGACCCAGGAAGGACGGTGCAGAGCTCACACCTAGGCGGCCGAGACAAGCACATCCTCTCAGGACTGGTATTTCTGGCAGCCAAACCTGCCCCCTTACAAAACACATTTGCTGCTCTGGAGTTAAACAGTCGTGGCCACGTTCCCCCTCCAACTCTCGTGGCTGCTTCCATTTTTCCACTTGTTTTTCCTCACTGGTGCAAATTTTAAAAGGAACAGGGGTGTGGGAAAGAACAGGGGAGAGAATAGGATCTTTCAGTAACATGACTGCTTCACTGCAACGCTTGGAACAGAAAGCATATTAAATGTAGAATCTTCTTTCTTCTCGGTAACTCATTTTTCCAGGCTCAAAATAGGCACGTCTTGTAAACACTGCTTGGGCTAGGCACTAATAACAGCAGTTAAAGCCTCTCTCTGTGACACTAACAGCTGCAGAGATTAATGGCAGCATAAAAATATTATTTAGAAATTGAAAATACGCTGGCTTTTAAACGAACTTGGTAGGCTTTGTTTTGATCACTGCTGGGCTTACAACCGAAGCATCTTCTAGAAAACAGAACCATGGCCTTTCAGGAAGACCCCTGAGCCCAGCTGGCCCGCTGGTTTCCGAGCACTTGCTCACGGGGGAGTACAGAGGACGACACAGTTGCTACTTGCCTGCCACAAGTGTTTTTGATATAAACAGTCTTGCCCTCTTCCTTTACTGGCTTTTCCTGGCTCTCTGTGTGATCACATTGCTCCTGCCAAGTCCTCTAAAGGCTACCTGCAGCCCGAGCTGTATCTAACTCCCTCGGTGCCAAGCCGACACGTTACAGCAACACCGCTCATTTCCTCTCCCGTTTTAGGGTCTTCATTCCAGTCTCCACAGAGCTGTGGTCAAAATAACAAGATCAGAAAATATGCCAAGGATCACGTCATCTTTCCAGTCACTGGCCTGAACCCTTGGCGGGAGGTGAAACAACAGCACTGAATACAGCCCCAAAGAAATAAATGAGATGCTTTCTACTGACTTCCATGGACTTGGGATAGAGCTCCTGTGAGTCAAGATGCGACCCGCTGCTTTAGCTTCCTCGGTTTTGCTGCACTGCACATAGTAAAAGCCTGTTTTCCAACCTGCACAGTTATATACTGAACATGCAGGGTAGAAAACTGTTACGCAGAGAAAGAAAACAACAGACCGTGGAAAGGCTCTGAATCACTGCTGCAACTCCTGTACAGAGGTAGCACAAAAGGAAAATATAAATCTGGGTATTTTGAAATAGGCTTGTATTAGAGCCAACAAGCTGTTTGCAGCCTGGAAACCTCTGATCGCGTTTGCTAGAGGAAGAACAGACCTTCTAACAAATGTCAGGTCCAGGCAAGTCACATCAATCACGACAGAGCCGCATGAATCCACCCTCCTTTTGACTGCTATATTTATTTTTACGTAATTCCCAGGAACTTTACTAACAAATTAGGCAACTCGTCCGTGCTTTGGTAGCTAAGTAGTGTATGAGCAGCAGCGTACTCGGAAATCTCTTGCAGGTGAACTCATTTCTCTCCTCTACTGCCTGCATCAGAATACATACCTGGAGACATTTATCTCAATAGAAGATATGAGACTTTTTCCGTAAGAAAAGACGGCGCAAATTCTTGAAAATCCTTACTTCAAATCAGAACTGACTATGTGTGACGGCAACGTTTCTTGCAGGCTTGTTTTTCGTGAGAGGTTAACAAAGCAAGTTAGTGAAATCATATGCCTTGGCAGCCTTATAAATTTTGTTTAAAAAACAAAGCAAACAAAGAACAAATATCAGTGTATATTGTATTTTATTATATTGATTAGGCTTTTAAGTAAGCCTAAGAAGTTAAAAAAAATGAAGCTGTCTGTTAGAATGCACATTACAGCACAAACTGTGAATCATCTGTGACTACATAATTTTACTCATGGAGGAATTCACTAGCTCTTAGTGATGAATCTGACCCAAAGCTCCTCAGAGTGAACAGTAACAAAATCTCTCGAGCTCTGGATCAGGCACTATATGGCTCAATGGTCTTCAGCTGTGAGGATAGTGCTGGTGTGAGCAACTGAAACAAGAGCAGCAGGAAAGGGATGAGCAGGATGAGAAGCTCACTTCAAAAGTGAATGGATTTGGCAAGAGAATGAAAGACTGTAGAGAAGACAGAGATTCATAGGTTGGACTTCATAATGCTGTGACTAGAGAAAGAGAGATAGGAAAAAGAACAACTGCTCAGAATAGGATCTGAGAAATTCTTGCTTAATGCTGTTTTTTGTAGTGCTGTGTGTTTCTAGATGCTCACAAATCCTGTCCCAAGACAGATGTATCTATTTGCAAAAATGCAATGCTGTATCAGTGCTCCTTGCCTTCACCACGAGCTGTGTCCACCACGCACCTTTCGGGTTAACGAATTTCTAGCTGCATGCTCTGTACAAATTAGCAGGTCAGCGTCCTTCGGCCTTTATATTTTAGCTATATTTCCCTGGGGGTTGGTGAACAAAAAAAACAGCACATTGCAACTTCCTAGCCATTTCTAGCTTTTTTCTGAGCTGACGTAAAGCAATAGCTCAAGGCCCACGTTTTCACAACTGTCCCACAAGTCAGACAGGGGACCTGCTGAACACACTTTGCAGCAGGAGCATCAGTAGAAGTTTTCAAAGGTCATTTAACATAGGAGTGGAAGAGTAAGTCCTAAAAGAAGGTGAAGGGGAGATACTAACCTTCTTTGAAGGAAACCCTCATGATTCAATTACTTTAATTGCCTTACTAAGAATTTTTATATTATTTTGCCTTTCTTCTCCAAGCGAGGGCCTGTCTGACTCATGTCAACATGGCTTGAAAAACCAAAGAAGGGTTAATCAGAAAAATATTCATACACTGCAAAGGGAAAGGTGAGGGAGGTTTTCAGTGGCACTCGCTTTCCTGAGAACGGCAGTGAGAGTCAGGGTCACAGTTTTCATGCGTGACGTGGGGAACTTGTTTTGCCCTCCTTCTCAGAGCTCGCTGAAGTGCTGATTTGTGCCTGATGTGCTTATTTACAAAGACCTCTCTGAGTCACTACATGAGGCCTGCAGGCTATAGGGGTCACATTCTAAGGCCTGGCTCACATAAAGTTGGAAGGCTTGTTAAATAGAGAAGAACTTTGAGAGGCATTCAATAGCGATTAGGCCCTGTTCTCATTGAAACAATCAGGATATTTAGTATGATTTCAAAGCAAGCAAAGCTAATCTGGATGCTTTTGAAAGTAACACCCTCGGGCTAAAATGTTTAATTGCTAAAATATGGATTTGCTCAGTCCACCACACTTACAAGTAACAACAAAGACTCAGATTCTCAGTTGCTCAGACCATAGGAGTTGCCCAGGATTTAAAGCAGCAAAACTTCTCTAAAACAGTTTTATCTAGTGCAATTTTAGGTCCCATTACCAACAGAAAATGGCCCTAAAATAAGTATTTTAGAACTGACTTAGTCTGACACTGCCAAAAGCAAATAGATTACAGTTTACTGCATGTTTGATAGACAGTAGAGCAAAAAAGAGGAGACAAATTTCTGACTTACGCAATCTTCTTGGTAAGCGTTAACAACTTCTGCTGTTAAAGTTTCAATATACCTTTTCAATTTCCTCCATATGCTTAGTTTCTTTTCCTGAAGAATTGTTTCAAGTGCTTTCCCTTACACACTGTTAGGTTTCTCAACCACCCCTGTAGAATACAACTCTACATTTTAAAGCCTAAGGACAGCACATCCCACACAGCAGCCCAAGGCTCACTATGAATTTATTTGTCCCTATCCTCTCACATCCTAGGAAGAGCCAACCCATTAGCTAATGAAGACTTGCACAGTTGGAAAACCAGCAAGGAAAAGCAGATGCTCCCAGGTGAAGGCCATCTTTGGATGACCCAGCTCACTTGTTTTGATCTTCCCCATTGCCTGTGAGAGCCCATATCAAAGACAACCTTTGACTGAAGCATGTGGAGACGATAAGAGCACTGAAGAACTCTTTGCTGTAGTTAAACAACAGGATTCTATGGGCAAATTTTCTTTTTGAGGCAATCTAGCGTACTCAAGTACGCAAATTACATGGAAGCATATGTTGTGACGCTGTCTGGAGACTATCATGAGGATCTATATGGATGGAAGTGCAAAAGTGGGGAAACCTCTGAATGCCAATGTGGGAGAGCTAAATCAAAGACTTCCTATTTCATTACACCCACAGTGCTGTATAGATAGTGCCAGACAGCAACAAAACAAACGTGTTAAAATCTATTGTAGTAGCTTCCCTATCACACATAGCTGTGTATTAAGCATTTTCTTGGATAGAAATGACATGTACTACGTAAAATACTTTCATAAGGTAATGACATCTACTTCACAATTCTTTTCCAGGGCTGGCAGTAAGCAAAATCCATACTAAAATTTGACCTTTGAGCATGATTAGAAAAGGCCACGAGTGTAAGTTAAATTAGGTGTCTGCTTGCTGTTATACTTGAATGTACAAAGTAGAACTGCAGATCAACAAACTCCTACGACTCTGATACAGATCAGTCTTAAAAAGTCAACTGGTTACCTGCTTTGGTTTCACGAATGATCCATAATCAACATACACTTAGAAAAAGTATTAAAGAGTGATAACTACTGAAAAAATGCCAATTGTTGGTGGAGAGTCACAATATATATCTCATACCCAAGTTAACCTGTGCATATATGATTATTTTCACAACGCTCATTTGGGTTTTATAAATACAGTAAAATGCAATATCCTAAAGATAAATACATGCACCTGTGACAGAATTTGCTGAAAATACTCCCAGAAAATAATGACTGTGCATATCTCCTTTGATACTGAGCAGCATAACTCTATTACACAGTTTAGGTTCATCTGAAAAGGCAGTTTAGCAATCTCTGGTTTTTTTCCTCTACTTATCCATGTTTCAAAGCAGTACTTTAAAAAACATTAATTCTATGTGGCTCAGGTCAATGTGTGTTACCTTTGCTATATCCTCTTGAAATGCCACTAGGTTCAGGTACGATATATTGACCAGGTCCGGACCATAGACAACAGTTATCATTCGATTTTCCAGTCGACCCCCTAGGTTCCCAACATCCAACAATTCACGCAGTTTCGGATCCTGAAAGTAAACATATTGAAAAAACAGTTAATATCTTCTGGGAATATTTATATTAAAAAAAACAGTGAATACTTTTTCACTGCTTTCTGTAATACTTAAATTTTGAAAACTTGTATTATTTTTAACATTTTAAGCATGATCACAGTAGGTAACCTAAAATTATTAACTCAGAATTAAAAAAAAAAATCACTACCCAGAACCCTTCAAAACCTTTGAGGTCTCCCAAAGCACAGCAAAGATGAAAAGCTGTCTAGATGCTGGCTGTACCTTCCAACTCCCAGCTGGTAAGCTAAACAAACACAGGATGCTTTACCAGTCAAAATTATACAGAGTAGCCAAAGGCCAGTGCTCTCTGTAGAAAGACTCAGTATGGTTTCAATGCATTGCAGTTACAGCTCCAAATATAAGTTATTGTCTTCCTAAAGAATTCAAAAGAGTGCCTGGAATTAACAGACTTAAACATTATGCCATGAAATAGATAATGCAATTTTGGCGATGCTTTCTTATTTCTCCTTCATGTCCAAAGGGTCATTTATTATTTAAATTTTAAGATATATTCCACTTAGATATAGTTGTCTTTTCTTTCCATGGTTATGTCCATTATAAAAATAAATACATAATATTTTTTGTGGAAGAAATACTGAAATACTCTTTTTTTTCCCTTTTCTTTTTCTTCTGTTAATTAGAGCCAGAAATTTGACTTCGTGGTAGTGTAATCATGTGAGAAACCATTTCAGGTTATTTGGTAATTCTATTACTTTCTATGAAGTTATGTTGCAGCATTTCCTAGAAATGCACTATGTGTTTTTCAGACTAGCAAAACTGCTTTATAGCTGGCCTCAAGACACAGCACGTGAAGGCAAACACAGAGGAAACAAAGTTGTCCTGCATGACTGAATTCAGCCCTCAGAAAAGAGCTAGTATCATTTAAGAGTTCCTGGTTTCTTATAAAAGGCAGTATTTTTCAGCCTGGACTAATATTAGGAAAAGCCCAGGGAACAAGATCACTACCGGATTACGTTCAATTCCTGCACTAATGTGAACATACTACTACTGCTAATGTGACAAACTAGATTCTGTGCAGGGACTGAGGAATTTCAAAGCTGCCAGAAACACACACTGCAGTTTATTGTCGAGCCTCACAAAATGCTAGGGAGGACGTAAGTGCTGCGGGGAGGCCGGATAATCCAGTTGGAGGCGCTGCGAGAAGGACAGGGGCAGCGCTCTGAGACGAAGGAGGTTTCACGGATAAACAAGTCGATGCTTTCGCTGAAGACAAGCTCAGCAGACGGAGGTAAACATAGGAGCTGTGCTCCTGACACGGGGATTGGACAAGGGAAAAGACTCAAAAATGATGCTGGTTTGCAGTGCAGAGTAAATCTGGAGGAATACGCAGCAGATCCTCAGTTAGCCATGGTGCATTACTTCACCGATTACATTCGCTTTTATTTAAGGCACGGAGGTTACAGAGGTTTGCTAAATTTCCCTGGGAGGTGAGAAATCATTTGCTGTTTCCTCTCTACCTTTGCAAGCCCCAGGCTGGTTGCTTTGGCCAAAACGGCCAGCTGGGAAAAGGGCCTGTCATTCTTCCCAACCTAAAGGTGAACAGGGATGTCTGCCTGGTTTAACCCTCTTTCACCCCTTTGGCATAGGTTTCTTTCTCTCCTAGGCTGTACATACTGCTACAGCCCGCAGCGATGACCTGCAATCACAGCAAGAATATATAAACACATCTATACACAGGGATTCTGTGAATGGGAATATTTTGATAATAACTGAATGTCGGCCCTATTTGAGGGTATATTTGCCTTTTAAGGGTGACAGCAGCAGTTCCGCTTGTGATTGACAACTTAGCCCTTAATTATGTCACTCCACTTGGTCCTTAGATTTGAAGGTCTCAAACTTTAGGTCCCAGAGCACTCTGTCAGCTCTTCATATTCCTCATGAGCAGCTCGAGCAGCTTCTCCCAAGCACAGTTAACTGCAAACACTGCTGAGGAGATGGCAAAAAGCCCTTCATGGAAGCCTCTGAAGAGAGCCTTCATCTGAAGCCTCTCTGTGAGTCAAAACCCTTAACATGTCAGCACTTTTTCCTGTGGAGATAAAGATCCTGTGCGGATAGGAAAATACATGGAAAGCCACTAAGCAACAAGACCAAATTTAGCTTCTCTTAGGTAGACTGAGGTAGATTGAATTATTTTGACGGTACCATTTTGAGGCACGCGACACAAGTGCGCTACCATCTGTTCCCCAACATACAGGCACACAAGCAGGAGGACCAGTTTTCAGAGCAAGTGCTTTGCTAAACTGGGGCCTTATTATGAACACATTGATTAAAAAGAGCTCTTTGTGAGCAATGCATGTCAAACAGTGATTGTATTCGTTTTTTAAACCTCTCAGCTACTGAAGGCCTATCATTTGCTTTGAAGGCCTATCATTGAACATCTCTGTGGGATGCTCAATAAATGGCACCCTGTTGGCAGTGGCCGCGTAACTCATAAAAATCCCATTTGTGGCACCATGACTAATGTGACAGGACCTGTCATCTTGTCAGATGTTTTCCAACAAGGAGGCCATCCTTTCGCCTCTTTTATCCAGAAGGCCTAGGTGTCAGCTTGCTCCTTCCTTCCCGCAAAAGTCAGGTAGGAATTCCAGCTCGAGCACTAGGGCTGCCTGAAGGCTTAGCCACACACCAGGTCAGAAGTGCCAGTGTTTCTACTGTGACACATCTGTGGGCAAAGGACTGACTGATTCCCCAGGAGGAGATGTGAACTGTAAGTAGACAGGTACAGAGAAGGCAACAAAGGATGGTGTTGGCAGTGCAAACAGCACAAAAATCCATTAAAACTCAGACTGACCATGTCAAATGGAGGCTTGGGCAGGTGAATCTCTGCTCGCTTGGAAGAAAGACCCTGCCCATTTATTGCTGCTTGCATTATAAAACTGCCAAAAGAAAACAACACTGGTAAACCTCCCAAATCCAAAATGCCAACTCGAAGAAGAAATCATCCAGAAACACAGGGAAAAAATAATAAAAAATGGTGGAATTGCTACAACATTCATGGACAAACCCTGAATATAGCCTATTTGTTAGAAACCAGGATCCTGTAGATAGGCAGATAAAAACAGATTTTAATCAGACTTCCAAAACCTTCTCCTGTTGTATTTTGTTTTCCTGGAAATCATAAAAATAGTATAAACTTAAAGAGGCTATTCACTACGTTTAATGACAAGCTCTGCGCAGACTGCTTTCAGCTGTGGTTGGTGTTATTAAAATGTAACTCGTAACACTTGCATTCCCATCAACGTGCGCTCCGCGCACTGCCATAAATGCAATGCAGCTTTTAACAGCATCATCATTCCTTTAACCTTTTCCTGAAAACCCGCAATACACCATCTGTCCAAGAAAATTTATGCTGGTTCCTAACACATCGCCATACATGCATATAAAGCGCAGCCCTGTCATTTTAAGGTTTTAGCCTCTACAACCTATTTGTGATCTGCTCCATAAGGATTCTCCACCGAGACCGACCCGGGATGTTGGGCTCCAGGGTCACCGGTAGCGAGTGCCCGTCCCTCGGCATGGGGACCAGCCTCACGTCTGCTCCTTCGCTCTTTTTCCAGTTCTTTGAAAGACTTCATGAGTGACAACTGACAGGTTATTCAGCTTCTGTGACCCCCAGCTCCTCCATCTATAAAAACGGAGTGTGCCCAATCTACAGGAATGCTGTAGATTCAAGCCGTGCGCGCAGCTGTGCACATCTGGCACAGCTTTGAAATATCTAAAGGAAAGGTATAATGATGATAAAAACTTAGTACGATTAATGTAAAATGCAGAAATCAGAAAATCACTTTCACTAACAGGTCAGTTAGGCAGAGATGTAAATACCTCATGGTACTTCGACAAGAGCAGAGATTGTATTTGCTCTGACCAACATAGCTGCGCAGTCTCTGTTTCCATGCTTCTTAAAAGCTTGGCTGCAAAATTAGACAGGACTTAATGCTGAGACGAAATTTGCTTCAATGGCATCTTCTCTGAGAAAAGTTATGACGAGGTAAAGTATGCAAAACCACGAAGGCACAACCTCTTACAGATTTAATAGCTCGTGTATACTCAGAGCTCTGAAGCACTCCATGGTACGATACACACAAGCATGCAAAATATATGTCCTTTCTGTGCCCTTCTACATGGAGGCACGTTGAGTTTTGCATGACAGAAAGCTGCTCAAGGACTTCCTTAAGTAGGGCCAGCATCAGCGCAACTGTGGGAGTTGGGAATTTGGTTTCCAAGTTACGTCTCAAGTTAAGTCAAAGGCTGAGTCAAAACATTCATTATTCCTTCAGCCAAAAATGTGCTAACATCTCTACTGGA